>NC_062229.1:3023002-3675502 GCF_902686445.1 Sciurus carolinensis | reverse complement strand
GGCGTCAAAGTCCTGCATCAGCAGATGGGGGCCTGGAGCCATTGATTGTTGAAAATCTGCTGCGAATGTCTGATGACCTTAACTTTACTTGTAGCTAGTGACACCTGGGCTGTTTGGGTCAACAGCAGGGAGGGTAGGTGGCATTGTGTGTATTTCACAGGTCGGAGGTGGAGGTGAGTGTATTTGTTACCTTTTGAAGGCATCACCTACCTAGTGAACAAGGTAGCAGGGATCCAGTCCCTCAGAAGGGGCAAGACCTTCTTAGGGGTTCCTCAAGGTCACAGTTGCTTTCATGATCTTATGAAGATGTCATTTGCCTTTTTTGCTCCAGTTCTCTTATGCAGGCCCAATGGAATATTCCAGAGGCTACATGATGCATAATGACACCGTCCTCTCTAGTAGCCCAGGGAGTGTAGGCTTACGCAGTCCTGTATTTTAAAAAATTTTCTTGATTTCAGGTTCTAATATGGCAAATCTTGATTGATGGAATTCATATAAATAAACTCTCTTGGAGCTTTTTCTTTATATTTAAAAATATAAAAGGGTCTTGAGACCCACAAGTTTGAGAACTGCTGTCCTACCTTGCTTTCTCACGGTTGCAAAATAGCTGCCACATCTTAAACATTGCAACACTGTGCACAAGTTCTCTTGATGGTGCAGATTTTAATAAAGAGAACTGTCCCATAAGTCCCCCACCAGACCTTCCTTCAAGACTCTTTGGCCAGAATTTTATTACACATCTATTCCTTAATCAATCCTTCACAGTGAGGGATGATTCATGCCTTGGGGCTAAGATCTGTCCCCCTAAAGTCCATGTCCTCCTGGTGGTTGAGCAAAATTTGAGCTTATTCAATAAAAAAAGAAATGGGAATGCATATATATACAACATAGGTTAAATTGTTGTGGCAAAGATAAAATAGTGGTTTAATAAAGATAGGAGTATATGGGTATATTTCTCCCTCTCTTTTTTGGGGGGGTACCAGGGATTGAACCCAGGGGCATTCGACTACTGAGTTACAACCCATCTTTTCATTTTTTTATCTTGACACCGTGTCTCTTCAAGTTGTTCAAGGTCTCACTAAGATGCTAAGGCTGGTCTTGAACTTGCGATGTTCCTGCCTCAGCCTGCAGAGAGTTGCCGGGATTACAAGCATGTGATGCCATGCCCGGCTGTTTCTCTTGTGTCTAATTATAAGCTTTCAGGACTGGTGTGAAAATCCCTGGTGCCAGGGACCCAGGGATAACCCTATAATTACTTTGCCATCTCTAGGCCATTGCCCTCATATGCTTGGCCCAAGAAGTCCCCTGTCACACCTGCATTCCAGTAGAAAGCAGGTAAAGACAGGTCATATGCTTTCACTTTACCTGGAACCACAATTGTGCTCACAGCTCACATCTCATTGACTAGAACTCAGTCACATGGCCATGTGTAGCTGCAAGGGAGTCTGGGAAAGAATTCTGCTCTCATAGAAGGGAGGGGAGAATCAGCTCAACTTACTCTGATTGCTTTTTCCTCCCCAGGTATGGGGTTTGTCTCTGCAGAATGACGAGTCCTCCCAACACTGAACCAAATCAGCTTGGTTAGTGAGGAAAGAGGGAGGTGGATGGCGGAACTGCTGGATCCCACCCTCTGTCCTAACTGCTGCATTCTTGGTGCTCTTATTGTTAGTTACTACTCTGACTTATTATTATTTGTTTTAGTTGTAGATGAACACAATACTTTTATCTATTTTTATGCGGCACTGGGGGGTTGAACCCAGTGCCTCACACATGCTAGGCAAGTGCTCTGCCACTGAGCCACAACCCCAGCCTCTCTGACTTAGTTTTTATTCATTCAAACATCAGTTGGAAGATGTGCAGCAGTTTCCACTGCTCTGGTGAATAGAACTCTAATCCATCTTGTAAGAAACTCACACGTTCTTGGGCTCTGGTCTCAAATTCTGGATTTTTCACTTGCTAGTCTGGTGATGGGGCTAGACCATTAGATCACTCTGAGAATCAGAATCTTCCCTAAAATGCTGTTTTGAGGACTAGAAGAAAATTCTGGAAATATTAAACTTCCTGGGACCTGAAACATAGCGGCTGTCTAAATATAGGGAGATGGGTTATTAAGCCACAGCTAACCTTATCAAACAGAAAACTATGCCCTCCTGGGGCTCTGAACAGGTGCGGTCATATTTTCTGGTGTCTCTTTTTCCTCCTCTTCTGGCAGGAAGCTTTTTCTGGCTATCTTGAGCCACCGTGATCTTTCCTTTTTGTCTCAGCTAGCTAATACTGTATAACAAATTATCCTCAAATTTGATGACCTGAAACAAGGACAACTTTGATTATACTCATGAATCCATCTATTGTCTGGGTTGGGCTCAGCAGAGCCAGCTTATCTCTGTTCTACTTGGCATCAGCTGGAAGGCTTGGCGGTGGCCAGAATCATCTGAAGGTTCATTGAATTGTGCTGCAACTGAACTGGGGAGAATCAAACGTCTGGGATTGGAGCAGATGTTCTTGGCATTTCTCTCTATCCTGTGTGGTCTCTCAAATTAGTGGCTTCAAGGGTAGCTGAGCTTCTTGCTTGGTGGCCAGGGCCCCACAGTTTGGTGCTCCAAGGTAAAGAGGGTCAGGTGGAAGCCACAGCTCCTTTTATGATCTAACCTCAGAAAATGCACAGCGTCACCTCTGCTTCACACTGTCAGGAGGCAGTCACTAGGGCACTGCGTCGTCTTACTTGGTTTCTGTGAGGTCAAAGGTAACATATGACCACACGTCAACATTTCAGTCCACGGGAAGGGGAGACCCACACAGGGCAAGCCTTAAGTGGCTTCTTAAGGACTGACCAGGAAGCAGAGATGTTGTTGATGTCCTTATCCCAGAAGCCAGACTGGGTCGCCAGGTCACAGAGAGTTGTGAAGCAGGTGGAAGCTGCGTGCTCAGCTAAAACCTGGGAGATCCTACGATGGTCCCTCATATCCATGGGACTGGTTTCAGGAACGCCCATAGGTAATGAAACTCACCGATGCTCAAGACCCTTATATTACATGGCGCTATTATTTGCATAGAACTTACGCAATCCTCCTGTAGATTTGAAATCATCTCCAGATGGCTTATGACACCTAATACAATGTAAATGATGTGGACATAGTACTTGTGTTATTTTTTTTTTAATTTTTTAAAAATTTATTTTTAATTGTACACAAATGGGATACATACTGTTTCTCTGTTTGTACATGAAGTAGAGGCATACCATTTGTGTAGTCATACATTTACATAGGATGATAGTGTTTGATTCTTACATTGTGTTATTGATGGACAAATGACCAGAAAAATGTCCATACATGGTCAGTACAAAAGCGATTTTCTTTTCCTGAGTATTTTCATTCTGAAGTTGGTTCAATCCACAGTTACAGAATCTGTGGATACAGAGTTTCTCAGAATATATATAGAAGGTCAGTATATAGTCTTTGCCACACTCTGAGTGAATGAAGAAACCCCTAGAATAATGGATGGAGTAACAGATTTACTGACAAACGATGGATTGTTCACATCAGTTGAGGACCAGGTGTGTGGCTCATGGTAGAGTCTTTGCCTAGCATGCATGGGCCCTTGGTTCCATCCCTAGAACAGAGAGAGAGAGAGAGAGAGAGAGAGAGAGAGAGAGGAGGAAGGAAGGAAGGGAGGGAGGGAGGGAAAGGTTAGCTGGAGGGGTGGTGAGTGATTGACAAGGCCTGGGCTGATGAATTGCCTGCAAGGTGGCAGGTGATCCATCATTTG
This sequence comes from Sciurus carolinensis, assembly GCF_902686445.1. Classification (NCBI taxonomy): domain Eukaryota; kingdom Metazoa; phylum Chordata; class Mammalia; order Rodentia; family Sciuridae; genus Sciurus; species Sciurus carolinensis. The sequence goes on along the minus strand of NC_062229.1, from coordinate 3,671,737 downwards.
ATGACTGCAGGTTTGGGCTGGGGGTGGCCCTCCCCTGCCTCCCCGTCTGACGCGCCCCCTCCTGCGTCTCTGTTCCAGTTCAGCAATGTCTCCTTCCTGGTCTTTGGGCCCCTCATGATGTTCCTCATGCACCCCTATGCCCAGAAGCGCTCCCGCTGCATCTATGGTACCTTGGTCCTCTTCATGGTCATCGGTAGGTGTGGCTCTGTGACTGAGGGGAGGTGGGCGTGGGCACGGGTCACCCCCTGAACACCTCCCCTTGCTCTGCCACCCTAGGCCTGTTCTCCATGTACTTCCACATGACGCTCAGCTTCCTGGGCCAGCTGCTGGATGAGATCGCCATTCTGTGGCTACTGGCCAGTAGCTACAGCATCTGGATGCCCCGCTGCTACTTCCCCACCTTCCTTGCGGGGAACAGGTGGGCAGGGCGGTCTGTCTGGACAGGGTGGGGCTTGAAGCCTCAGTGGATCCTGTGTGAGCCCCCCCGCCCCCCACCCTGGATCTTGCCCCTGAGCCCTTTTGGAATCCCTGGATGGACCCCTGGGCTTCTCCCCACTTGCCTCACTTACCTGGACTTCCAGCTCCCTCTCCCCTGATCCCACCTGGATAGCCTGGGACCTTCTCCAAACTCTATTTGAGTCACCTGGGGAGTTCCAGGACCCCGTGCCTAAGCTTCCCTGGGCCCCAGGGACCCCTCCCCTCAGTCTGTCACCTGGGGTCCTTGGACTCCAGGACTTGACTGATTCCATCCCCACCTAGGCCCCTCCAAACCTGTCCTAATCCTGTTGACCCACCTGAGGCTTCTAGCACCCCTCTCTCTCACCACCCCAGACGCCCCTGTCACAGTCCCTCCAGGGACCCTGAGATCTCTTATCGGACCTCTCCTTAATTCGCCAGGGCTCATGGAGCCTTCCTCTGTGCCTACCAGGGTTCTCTTGAGTCCCTTGTTGAACTCACTGGCTCCTGGACACTTTCCTGGATCTCCAAGACCCTCTCTTCCTCCTACACAGCCCTTCTTGGGCCCAGCTGGGCTCCCCAGACCCCTTCCCTTTCCTGACGCACTTTGGCCACCACAAGATGACCTTGCCTGACCCTCCAGGGCCTCCACTGGCCTGCAGCTGAACCCCTCTCCCTCCAGGTCCCAGTTCACCTGCCTGGTCATCGCCACCACCATGATCAGCACCTTCCTGTCCTTCCTGAAGCCCACGGTCAACGCGTACGCCCTCAACAGCATCGCCATACACATTCTGTACATCGTGTACCGGGAGTACCGGAAGTAAGTGGAGGCCGCAGGCGCTAGTGTCCCCCGAGTCACCCCCGAGAACCCGTGTGCTCCAGGCACTGACTCCTTGACTCCAGGCCCTGGAGGGCATGCTCCTTCCCCAAGATGACCCACCAGCAAGCGGCACACACCTAAGTCTGTCCGACTGCAGAGTTTGTCCTTTTTACATCGAACCCCTAAACATGCCTAGGAGAGGAGAGAACAGCCCGCAGACCTCCACACCCATTAACCAGCCCCAGCAACCACTGACATTTTGCTGATGTGTGTTACATTATTTCCCCCAAATTTCATCTCTAAATTTTTTAGGATTTAACTCCTTTGATAATTATTGTTTTTAACCCACACTGGGTCTTAGAAGGAGAGAGAGATGGTTCTCAAATGGGGTCATTTGTAGAAAACTGAATAAAAGTTATTTCCAAAAGAGAAGGCAGAGTATAGGAAAATCACCAGGAGTGGTTTAGAATCTCTGTGCTGATAAGCGAGGGATTCCACGACCATCCGGAGACCTGGGGCAAGGGGTAATGGGAGAGGAGGAAGAAGGAAGAGGCTGCAGGATCTCCACAGGAGCAACCCCAGGAGAGAGTGTGCTTGCCAGGAACTCAGTTGCTGGTTGCAGCCAGCCTGAGGCAACCCTGTTAGAAGAAGTAAATCTTATAACAGTACCTTCCTTTTTTCCTTTGATTTCCTGCCCCTGCCAGGGCTCCATGTTGGCCAACCCAACTGGAAGCCTTTAGTTAATCCAGGTAGAAACCATTGGCTAAGCCAAGTAGAAACCACTGGCCAATCTAAGTAGAAACCATTGGCCAAGCCATCTGGAAGACTTTGGTCTAGCCAACTGGAAACTATTAGTTGACTCAACTGAAAGTTCAAGGACAGGGAGCCTATGAGTTTGGTCTGCACAGGTTGGCATCCCAACACCCCTCCCCAGATGCACAGAGATAGATGGAGAAGGAAGGGGCAGTCTCGAAAGACAGATGGGCGGTATGGTACACTCACTTCCTACCAAGTTAATGGTGCTTTCTCAAGACATCACCTAACACTCAGTGTGTGTGGACATGGCCTCAGTTTCTGAGAGGTGCCCAGTTGTGTTTAAATCAAGATCTAGCCATGGTCTTTCAGGTGCCCTTTATTTCCTAAGTCTCTTCTTCCATCCACTTTCTTCATGCTTCTGAATTTTTTTTTTTTTTTTTAGGGAATTATTTGTCTGTAGCACAATTTATGTTCCAAATTTGGCCAGCCTCTTCCTCTAGCATTTTTAAGTGTTCTCTTATCTTGTATTTCCTGCAAATTAATAGTTAACTCTAGGTCCGTTCTTTCTTTGTTTTTGCCAGAATATTTTGCAGTGACACTGGGTGGTTCCTGTTCCATCCCCAGATCCTGCAGTGAGTGGCCATCCCCCATGGAGGGCTAGGGCTGACTAGGGGATTCGGATAGTTTCACCAGGTCCTTCATCATATGCTTCTCCACCAACTTTCACCACCCAGTTTCAGCAGCTTGACACAAGTCACCTGGGGCCACGACCTCGCTAGAGGCTGTGAAAGGGTGTCTTGCACATTCTGTTGTCCTTTCTGCCTCCATTACCTGGAGTTCATCCATCCAGAAGGTCTGTCACAAATCAACCTCGAAATCCAGTTTGAACAAGATGTATAGATAATTGTTTTTCCTTTTATCTATCAACTTCTAGAGTAATGAATTGGTGCCCTGGGCATCTCTAGTAAAGACCCATGAAGCAGGTTTCTTTTCATTATGAACACACAGGTTTTTATACCTCCGACGTGTTGTAATGCATGGCAGACATTAGGCTGTTTTTAAAAACTTTTAAATTTTTAAATAATGACATATCTACGGAAAGTTGTCCATATAGCATGGAATTATCATGTACCCTTCCTCAGTTTCCCCCAGAGGAAACATCTTATGCAACTGAAGTACAACTCAAAAGGAAGAAATTGATGTTGATACAATGCCATTAACTAGACGGCAGGGTTTATTCTGATCTCTCCAGTTCTTACTCACAATGCACTTTGATGTTCAAGCTGCTCAGTTCTAGGTGAGTGAACACAGTCGAAGCTTTTAACCAAAAGGAGCTGCCATCTCATTCATCCTGGTTACTCTCTTTAACAAGGACCCTGGGGTAGCTCTCTGCTCCTGACTTGTCATGGCCTCCAGAGACTGTACCCCCCACCCCAGACACACGCTCACTGTGACACACACAAGACACACTTCTACAATACACAGACACATGTCTTCATGCACTGACCCACAGGGACACACACTTATAACCCCAAATACACAAGCATAGAAGGACTTGCTACTTACAAATACAGATTACGCACTCAGACAAACTTGGTTTAGATCCCAGCCCTGCCAGGTAAGCATGGGCGGGACATGACATTGTCACCCGTACCTCAGATTACTCAGGTACAAAGGTGTTGTGAGGACTGGGTTAGCACCTGCACCTGGGGTCCTGTCACTTCTCAGCGAGTATTGGCTACACGGGCAAACTAGGCAGCTTTCTGCTCCTGGAACAAACACCCAAGATGAATCGGCCTACAGAGGAGGGCGTGTTGGCTCATGGCGGTGGAGGTCTCAGCCACCATCAGTTGGCCCTGCTGGTTTGGGGTCTGTGGTGAGTCTGCACGTCACGGCAGGAGCACTTGGAGTGGCAACAGGCCACTCTCCTCATGGCCGGAAGGCAAAGACGAGAGGAGGAGACCAGGGTCCCATGATCCCCGCAAGGGCATGCTACCAATGAGCACACTTCCTCCCACTGGGCCCTGCCTCTCAGAGGTTCTGCTCCTCCCAACAGGACCAAGCTGGGACCAAGCCTCTGACACATAGGTCTTTGGGGAATATTGCAGATCCAAAGTAGAGCAAACACCAACTTGAACCCTTAACCCCTACTCCTCTCCTCTTCCCAGCCTCAGCCTCATCTGGGATGGAGGAATTTCCCATCAGCCCTTTGGCTCCGCCCTCTGAGCCCAGCCTGGCCTCCCTTCCTCCCCTCCAGGACCAGCAATAAGGAGCTTCGACACCTGATCGAGATGTCTGTGGTTTTGTGGGCCTCTGCCCTGACGAGCTGGATCAGCGATCGCTTCTTCTGCAGTTTCTGGCAGCGGATTCATTTCTCCTACCTACACAGCATCTGGTGAGCACTTGCCCTGGGACCTGGGACCCCACAATTAGAGTCACAATGCCAGAGCTTAGAACAAGGAGCCCGGGGAAAATGGGTGGGGAGCAGAGTGGTGGAGGAGATCCAGATCCTGGGGCTCAGGAGTGGGGGACTGGACCCTGAGGCCCCTTGGGAAAGTCAGATCCATGAGGCGGAGGCAGGACGGAGCACCTTGTACCCTCAGCACCTTCTCCCTGCATCCACAGGCACGTGCTCATCAGCGTCACCTTCCCTTATGGCATGGTCACCATGGCCTTGGTGGATGCCAACTACGAGATGCCAGGCCAAACCCTCAAAGTCCGATACTGGCCGCAGGACACTTGGCCCGTGGGGCTGCCCTATGTAGAAGTCCAGGGCGATGACAAGAGCTGCTGAGGCTGTGGCCACCTGTGGAGTCACCTGGATCTGAGGGCAGAGGCCTGGATCTGGCCCAGCCTGAGGGACACTCGTGGTTCCTCTCCTTCCCCTTGCCCAGGCCCCTTGTCCTGCACTTCTCTGTCCCGAGGCAGGGGGTGAACTTCCTGGTGCCCTGAGTAGCAGTCTGCTGACCTGGGGGGATTGCTGCCTGGCATCTCTCCCTGCCGTGATCTGCCCCGGCCTCTTTCACTTCCTCCTCTGTGTCCACAGATGTCACATGATCTGGTGGGGTTGGATCACCAGAGGCTGGGATGATAGGGTCATGTGGCACCTGCTTGGCATGACCCCAGGCTGAAGCTTGCTGTCTGACATATTGAATGCATTGGTGATTTGGTTCTGCTTTGTGACAACAATGTCCTGGGTACTTGGGAGCATCCCAGAGAGCATACATGACCTTCAGGTACCCAATCCATTTTTTTTTTTTGGTGCTGGGGATTGAACCCAGGGGTTCTTTACCACTGAGCCACATCCCCAGCCCAGTTTATTTTTAACTTTGAGACAGGGTCTCACTGAGTTGCTTAGGGTCTCACTAAGTTGCTGAGGCTGGCATTGAACTTGCCATCCTCCTGCCTCAGCCTCCCCCAAGTGGCTGGGATTTGATGGGTACACCACTGTGCCCAACCCAGACACCCAATCCTACACCCACAGGCACATGCAGAGATCTCACAGACCCCATCCCCCCCACATGCCCTTGAACTGATGGGGAGCAAGTCATGAGTGGCTAACAGCTGAGGGATACGGAGGCCCACATGACAATCTGAGTGCTGGGGAGCATGGGACATGAGAGAGGAGCTGGGCAGCTCATGGAGCCATGGTGGGGTGGTGCTCGGAGGATGCTTTTCATGGTGGTTAAGAGCCTAGGGCCTTGGGCTGGGGCTGGGGCTCAGTGGTAGAGCACTGGCCTAGCATGTGTGAGGCACTGGGTTTGATTCTCAGCACTGCATATAAATAAAAAAAAAAAAAAAAAAAACCCTAGGGCCTGGGGCCACACAGACTAACCTTGAATTCCATGTCTATCTGTATAATCTTCAGGATGTGATTTATCCTACTTTTGAAGTTCAAGCCTCTTGTCCATAAATAGTGTTTCTTCCTTCATAGGGTTTCTGTGTGAATAAAACAAGTTGATGTATGTATAGAGTCTTGCAAATGCCCATCCATCACCCATCCTTTTTTCCATCCATCCATCCGTCCATCCTTCCATCCATTCATCCCTTCATCCATCCACCCACCCATTCATCCATCCATCTGTCCATCCTTCCATCCATCCAATTTAGCCACCTTGTTTGTCTACTCATTAATCCGTCCAAATTATCCAGTTATCCTCCCACATGTTTTCCTCCTATTCATTCCTTCCCTTCAACAAATGTACCTATTGAGTTCCAGCTACAGGCCAGACACTAGGCTCTTTGCAAGACAGCAGACAATGGAATCCCTAACCAAAGGAAAGAGCCAGATGTTAGACAAACAAGAAGACACACGACCAAGACACTCAGAGATACAGAGAGAAGAGATACAGAGATGCAGAGATCCACAGAGAAGGTGGATCAGCAATGTTCCAGAGAGTGATGGGCTGGGGAACAGCCCTCTAAAATGGATGCTCAGACAGGTGCCCAGGGAATGGCAAGTGTCCCCTGTGGAGGAAGTGAGCTTGCAACCAAGAGCAACAGAAAGTAAACTGCCACCTAGGCTTAAATGAGGAGGAGGAGCACATGGTTGGAGGTTTTTAAGTTGGGAGCCCTGAATGGGTTTCAGTGTCTATGACCACTTCACATTGTCAGCAAGAGATTGGTGTTGGGGGCTGGGGAGATAGCTCAGTCGGTAGAGTGCTTGCCTTGTACGCACATGGCCCTGGGTTCGAACCCCAGCACCCCCCCCCCCAAAAAAAAAGATTGGTGTTGGAGCAAATCACCTCGGCCTCTGGAGTGCATGACTTCAGATAGGCATGAATTCTCGCATATTATAGTCGTGGCCCAGAGAGGGCAAGTGTCTTGCCCTAGACTGTACAGCCTGGACTTGAAGCTAAGTCAGCTTTTTCCCAAAAGGCTTTGCTTCACACTGAGTCATCAGTAGAATTGAACCTGGACTCTGGGTCTCCTGCTTCTGGGTCCTTCTTATTGTCTAGTTTTAGAAACCAGAGGATCTTCACATGTAGTGCCAGGTTGGATTGAGGTAGTGGAAGGAGAAGAGTTTCTGCAAAATTGTGACATTATCTACAAAACGTGCGTCTGGGTATATTTGGGGGCATAGGAGATGTGCTTCCATGAAATTCCCTAAAGGGCTGTTTGACTCCCTAGAAGTTAAGAACCTCTGGTGCATACCCATAATACCAGTACTCAGGAGACTGAGGCAGGAGGACCACAAGTTCAAGGCCAGCCTGGGCAACTTAGCAAGAAGACCCTGTCTCAGAATTAAAATAAAAAATGAAAAGGGCTGGGCCTTGGCTCAGTGGTATAACAACCCTGGGGTTCAATCCCCAGTACCTGCCCCCCACCTCAAAAAGTTAAGGACCTCAGTTCAGAAATCTCCCAGGGTGGCTAGGGGTAGAGTGGTAGAGAAGCTTCTCCCCATGTCTCTTCCCCATCTCTCCTGGCTTATGTGGCCATGGTGCAAAATCTAAACAATCCTTACCAATAGGTGACATAAAAGGGCACCTTTTGGGTGACTCTGTTCACAGGAGTGTGCAGAGCGGGCAGATCCACAGAGACAGAACATTCTGTGGTTGCCGAAAGCGGGGAGGGGACAGGAGAGTCACTAAGGGCTTGATGGGCATGGTTTCCTTTTGGGGTGATGAAAACATCTCGGAATCAGATCGGGGTGATGTTTGCACAACATCATGACAGTCCTAGACACCACGGATTGGACACTTTAATGTGGTTAATGGTCAATTTTATGTCAGGTAAATCTGACCTCAGTTGAAAATCTAAGAAACCTCCAGTCATTCATAGACAAGTTTAGATCATGGGCCCATCTTTAAACCAATCCCAGTAGCCAGAGGGACATATGCCTTGGATGACTCAGTCCAGGGCTGGACTTCCTCCCTGGGAGTGGGGACAGGGTGGGTGCCACTCTGGCTACGAGGTCTGAGGGTCGGGGAGGGGCAGCTGAGGGCTGCAGCCCTCTCCCAAGCCCTGTGACCTACCATCAGCTGGCATTCGCCCAGGAGGGTGCCGCCACTAGAACGTCACACAGAGGTGACTTAAATGGTCACACTGACTCTGGGAGGAAGGTGCTCCCAAATCAGAGACCGTCACCATAAAAAAAGGCGGGGGCGTTGAAGTGGGGACATTGCAAATGTTCAGGGTACTAGTCCGTCTGGAGAATGGCTCCTGCTTATATATTTTTGGTTCACTCCCAAACCATCCAGGGTTCCCCATCGCCTATGGGGTGTCCAAGGCCTTGCTGTGACAATTAGGACTTTCTCCACATTGAAGACCTGCATACACTCCGGCAAGTCTCTGCTGGCTGGCCACTGGGCTCTGCTCCAGCTTGGTCACATTCAACATTGTGACGTGTGCTGTTTGTGCCTTTGTGGCTGGCAGCAAAACTGAGAGGTACAGAGAGCACAGGGGAGGCCAGAGAGAGGGTCCCAAAAGTCTCCCCAAGGGCTGGACTGTCCACAAGGTGAAATGTAGGTGAAACGGCAGGTCCTCCCCTTGGGTGCAAACAAACCCGATCACTAGAGGGCGGTAGAGACTGAATGTAGCCAGGGCTCTGATACAGACCAGATGTCAAATAGCAGGCACGCTGCCACTCGCTAGCTGTGCGACCTGGGGGGCCAGGGTGGAATGCCTTGCCTATATCCATTTAATTTTTTGTGACATTGAGATAACATGTAGGATGCTGCTGCTAAATAGATTTAACATGACCAATTATAGATCCTCAAATGATCATTTCTTCTGTGTTTTAATAAATCTATTCTCTATGCTTACATTGATGTGTTGGAATAGGAAACATTGTATCCTCTGAAACGTGATTTGTCATAAGTCAAAAGTATCCTGAAACGTGATTTGTCATAAGTCAAAAGTATCCATACAACTAGTCACAGTTGCCTGGTGCGTTGGTGCACTTAATCCCAGTAGCTCCGGAGGCTGAGGCAGGAGGATTGCAAGTTCAAAGCCAGCCTCAGTAAAAGCGAGGTGCCAAGCAACTCAGGGAGACCCTGTCTCTAACTAAAATACAAAATAGGGTTGGGGATGTGGCTCAGTGCTCGAGTGTCCCTGAGTTCAATCCCCAGTACAAAAGCCAAAACCAAAACCAAAAACTAGATATAATAACACAAAAAGGGTTAGTAACTGTAGCTCAGAGCTTCTTAAACCAGTTGCACACTGGAATCCCTCACTGAGCTGGAAAAAGAGCAGAGGGGTGTTCTCTGTTGCTCCCCAAGAAGAAAGCCAGAATTCCCGAGGCAGAGCCTCGGCACTGAGATCCCCAGGAGATTTCAAGGTCAGGCAAGGTTGGGAAACCTTGGGCTAGAAACCATCACCTACAGCAGACTCTGAACCCAGGGCTGTTTTCTTTGTTGTCAAGACAAGTGACTTAGAAAAAAAATAACACTCATTTATTTCTTTCACAAATTTGCAATTTTAAAAAGTTGCTAGGGAGACATCAAAGATGCACAAGTATCAAGCCAATACTTTATTTTATAAGACATTAGGGGGACTACAAAAAAATGACAAGAAGCTAAGTTTCTCACTATTCAGTGTTATTTCATTTTATGCAAATATTTATTGAACACCTACTATGTGCCAGGCACTGTGCTTGGAATACATCAGTGAAAAAGAGAAACAATTTTTTGTTGTTGTTGTTCTCTGGGAGCTACCATTCCAACTGAAGGAAATGGACAATGAACTTAATAAGCACCTGTGTATCAGTAGGCTGTAAGTGTGTGGAAACGGGAAAACTAAAAAAGGAGGCAGAGCGTTGGGGGACTAAGGTGGGGTGACAGGATTAAAGAAGGTAGTCAGAGGAGATCTCACTGAGGAGGCAATTTGAGCAAAGACTTGGAGGAGGTGAAGCAGGGAGCCAAGTAGCATGTTAGGGGAGACTGTTCCAGGCAGAGGGAACATCAAGGCTGGAGGCTGCTCCGTATGTCCAGGAAGTAGCAGGCAGCAGACCATGAGGGGAGATGGAAGAGGGAGGTGTCTGGGTGTCTGCGCTAGGACACCCTTCCTGTCTGTGACTTGAGACCACACTGCAGACTGAGATTTACTTTATTTAAGGGCAAATTAAATAACATTTGTAATCATCATCTTTTTTTTTTTTTTTTTTTTTGTAATCATCATCTTTAATTACCCAGGGCAAGGGTTTTGGAGATAATGTTTTGGAAAACTGTACATTTTTCCAAAATGATCACAACAGTATCTCCATCCCACATGCCCATTCTCCCTCCCCCTCCTCCCCCTCCTCCTCCTCCCCCTCCTCCTCCTCCCCCTCCTCCTCCTCCTCTTCCTCCTCCTCCTCCCCCATTTTCTTCTTTTTGTGGTACTAGGGATTGAACCCAGGGGTGCTATACCATTGAACTACATCCTCAGCAATTTTCAATTTTTATTTTGAGACAGAGTCTTGCTAAGTTGCCCAGGCTGACTTGGGACTTGGAATCCTCCTGCCCCAGCCTCCCGAGTCGTTGGGATGACAGGTGTGGTCACTCCTCCTGGCCCACATGCTTTTCTTATAATACAACTTTTACATTCCCATGAAGAGATGGGTCTGTGTTCCATCCCCCTTGAAACCAGCTATGCCTGGACTGGACTCCACATAACTTCCAGGGTTGTTTTGTACAAGGCCACACAGCTTTTGCCTGATTCCCTTGGGACACTCACACTTGGAACCCAGCCGCCATGCCATGAGGAAGCCCAAGCCATCCTGAGGAGAAGACCAGATGGGGAAGAACTGATGGCCAGCAGTAACTTTGGCAGTTGTGGATGATCAAGCCATGCTGAATGGCGATTCCCCAGCCTCAGGGGCTGTCCTAGCTGTCCATGTTGCCCAAACTGCAGGTGCATGAACAAATATGTTGTGTTGCTAAGAATGCTCTTGGAACAAAGATGACACCAACGTGATCCTTCTGTTGAAAATTTACCTTCTTCTTGGCATCTAGCAGGCAGTCTGCAGGAAGATTTTTGGTAAACAGTTTCCCCTCAACCTTGCAGAATGGTGGCTTTAGCATCTGTTGATGACTCTTACCTAGAGCAGCTATTATATTAGGGATTTCACAGTGGTGTTTCCTCTTATCCTTTCTACCATTGGAAATGCCATTGGCTGGCATTTCTCTCTAAAAAGAGCTTTTGCTCATCCACTGGGGCTGGTTTCAGGCTGTAAAGTCATGATAAGTTAGAAGTAGAGACACAATGGTCACCTTCTAAGGTTGTGAATGAATTTTGTTATTTCTATATGGACTCATGGATAGTTATATGTTTATAGGGCTGAATAGTCATTCCATATGTATCTATAGCTATTTTTTTTTTTACCTTTTAAATCATTTTCAAAAGTCCAGTTCTGTGGCCTTCAGCACATTTGCATGGCTGTGCACTCACCCCCCCCCACCCCCAGAACTTTCCATCTTCCCAGACTGAAACTCTATCCCCATTCAACATAACCCCCCATCCCTTCCCCAGCTGCTTGCACTCACCTTGCTGCTTCCTCTAAGAATCTCCTATGAATGGAACCATATAGTATTTGTCCTTTTGTGACTGGTTTGTCTCATGGAGCATGAAACCCTCAAGGTTAATCCCTGTTGTAGCATGTGTTGGAATTTCCTTCCTTTTAAGGCGGAATTATATTCCACTGAATATATCCACAATGTGGATAACCACATTGTGTTTATCCATCCAACACTTGGTGTTCCTTCTCATTTTTCTTTTGGACTCAGCCAGCAGGAGCCTCAGGGATGCGTTTTCAAAGTAAGAGTTCAGAACCTAATTGAAGGATAAAACTCCCTGCTGAGTAAGGAGAGGGCTTTCTGATGCTCATCTTTGTAACAATTGTAGCTCAAGGTTCTCCCCTGAAAGCTTCCTTCAGAGACAGACTGCTACTCTCTCCCCACTTCTGCCCCTTTTCCTGGGGTTTGGCAGTGTTCTGAAAGGCCAGTCACCCCAGTTATCAGCAGGACTGCTTAAGCCACTGAGTGCTAAGCAAGCACTGAGTTTTTGATTCCATAAACAGGGGAGGGAGATGGGAGCTGCATTTCTAACATTTCCCAGGTGGTACTGACATGCAGGTTTGGGGACCACCTAGAACTACTGATCTACTTCATTCAGGTGTAAGGACTAAAATAAATAAATAGTTGTACCAACATTAAAGTAGCTACTTCTTTTCTCAGCATCACCTTCAATCTATTTTTATTTTCAGATTGACCTGCACTTAAATTAAAAAGGATGGTGGTACTATCATGACAGGGATCTGGCCTTCTTAGAATCTTTATCTGGACTAACTTCCATTCCACTGTTTTTCGTTGCTGTCGGTGTTGTTCTTCAGGACAAAGCATTGGTCCCTACCTAACAAAGGCTTACCTGATACTTAAATGAGAATTGGAGGGCAAACCTCCCCCGACAAACCAAAACCACCTGCTTTTTAGATATAAGAAATTATTTAAAATACATAAACAAGGATCCCTTAATTGCACATAGAAGTCCTAAGGTTCCAAAGATTGGTGACTCACGAGAAAGACCAGGGTGTGTCTGTTTAACCTAAATACCGCTGACAAGTTCCTCTGAAAATTTGTGATACTACAAATTAAAATCACTTGTTGGAGGGATCAATTTTATTTAAAATTTTATGAATAAAATGAGATTTTTTAAACTAGTTTTACTGACATAGTTATATATACTTATGGGCACAAGGTGATGCTTCCAGACATGTATACACTGTGAATGAGAAACTTGGGTTAATCAGTAGATCCATCAACTCATATGTATTGTTTTTGTAACAAGAACATTTAAATCCACTCTTGTTGGTGCGGTGGCACAGGCCTGTAATCCCAGCAATCTGGGAGGCTGAGGCAGGAGGACTGCAAATTCAAGGCCCCCTGGGAAACCTAATGACCTGTCTCAAAACAAAAATAAAAAGGGCTGGGGATGTAGCTCAGTGGCAAAGCACCCCTGGGTTCAATCTCCAGTACTCTCCCAACCAAAAAACAAAACAAAACAAAAACCCCAAAAACAAAAAAGGCCCTACTCTTTTTGCAATTTAAAAATATATGTAGGTGGGACATGGTGGCACACGCCTGTCATCACAGCTTCTCGGGAGGCTGAGACAGGAGGATAGTGAGTTCAAAACCAGCCTCAGCAAAAGTGAGGTGCTAAGTAACTCAGTGAGACCCTGTCTCTAAATAAAATACAAAATAGGGCGGGGCAGGAGGCTCAGTGGTCGAGTGCCCTTGAGTTCACCCTCCAATAACCTGCACTCACCCCCACTCGAATATATATATTACATACATGTCATTATTTGCCAGACATGGTGGCATGTGCCCGTAGTTCCAGCCACTCAGGAGACTGGGGTAGGAGGATGTTTTGAGTCCAGAAATTCGATACTCAGCCTTGGCAATATAGCGAAAGCCCAGACTCTAAATAAATAAACGTACGTCATTATTAATTATGGTCCCCTTGCTGTGCAAAAGATACCAGAATTTACTGCCCCCAACTGAATGAGGCTCTGATTATTTTGGTGTAGCACGATTTCAACTATGTTTCCTTCCTTTAGCCGTTACTACTCCTGTCTCCATTTTACAGATGCAGAATCTGAGATTCAGGGAGAAGGGGGCACAGGGCTGATCCGGCTTGCCACGCAGATTCAAGGTTGAAAATTAATCCCCAGTTGCAGAGCTCATTCCATCACACAGTAGCGACACGCAGTCAGGAAACAAGCGTCCCTGGGGTTCGTTCCCTGGAGCATCCAACCTGCAACCTCAGAGGCGCAGGCGGGACACTCCCGCCCGGCAGCCTGGCCGCAATGCGCAGGCGCAGCGCGCCTGCCCCGCCCCCGCCCCCCTCCACGTGCGGCGCACACCTCGCGCTCCCCTCGGCTGCGCTGGCCTCGCGCCTCCCTCCCTCCCTCCTCCCGCCCCTCCGGTCCCGACCTCCCATTGGCTGAGGGCTTCGTCCCTCCGACAGCAGCCCCGCAAGCCCCCACCAGGCCGGAAGTCCCGCCGTACCAGCGGCTGTCGGTCCCGCGGATTGGCCCAGGTGGCTGTCCTTCGGGGCGGCGGGCCCGAGTCGGCGGCGGGGGCCCGCGGTCGATGAGCGGCCCGGGCTGGCGGTGGTTTCCGGTTCCGCGGGGCTGGCGGGCGGGCGGGCGGCCGGGAGCGGCGGCGCCTGACAGACAATGAGGGCGGCGGGGCGGCGCTGAGCAGCGGCGGCGGCGGCGAGCGACGCGGGGCCCGGGGGCGGGGCGGGGCGCCAGCCATGGACAATCAGGTGAGGAGCGGCCGCGCCGCCCAGGCGCAGCCCGCCCGGCCCCCTCCCTCCTTCCCGTCGCCCGCCCGCCCGGCCCTCCTGGGTCCCGGCCTCCCCGCCCCGCCTGCGCCCGCCCGCCCGCTTTGTGCGCGCCCGCCGCTGCCCGGGCCTTTATGTGGGGCGGGCGCGCCCCTCCCCCATCCGCGCCCCCCGCCCGGCCCCGGCGGCCCAGGAACCCCCCGGGGGCCCCGGCCTGGCCCAGCGCCGCCTAGGGCGCCCCTCGGAACTCCAGTGCGACCCAGACGCTCCCGGGATGCCCCGGGGGCCCCGACAGGCCCAGGACTCCTGTGCTGCCCCTGTGAACCGGGCGGACTCGGAGCCCTTTAGGTGCCTCTGGGGACCCGCCTTCGGCCCAGCGTCCTCGCAGACAGCTCTAGGGGCCCCGTGCCGGCGCAGGAGCCCTCTCAGGCCTCTTTGGGGACCCTCCTCATATTTTGCCCAACCCTTTTTCCTTTTCGGGTCCAGGGCCAGCCCATGTCTCCTTTCCCCTCTGGACCTGAGTCGCCTCAGACTCCCTGACCCGCTCCCCGCAACCTGCTGCCTGTTCCGTCCGCAGCCTTAACTCGGGCTTGAGTCGCCCCAGAACTGCCCTCAGCCAGCACTCCTTCCCTCTTAGGCCACAGTCCCGGCCTGGGCCTGGGCCTGGGCCTAGGCCTGGGCCTGGGCCTGGGCCTGGGCTACTGTCCCCTCTGATCCACCCTACCATTCCTGAGCATCTCTTTCCTTTTGCACCCTGACCTGACCTTCCTCATCTTCCCCGGACCCCAGTCTTTGGCCACAAGGACTCAGGTCTGTTGTAGAGCGTCCCCTCTCTTTGGACCTGTGTCCTCAGCTTGCTTTGACCCACCATGCTGCCTTGGTTCCTGTCTGGTATCAGGCCATGGAAGTTCTCCCTTGAACGCCAGGGCCTGAAGAACCGTTTCCACCTTCAGGCCTACTTCTCTTAGACCAGAACCAGGAGCAGCTTCTCTGACCTGATCACCCACCATCCCAACCCTGGAGAACCCACTCTCATTTGCGCTTCCCACATTTAACCCTCATCCAGCTCTCTTGCCCCCAGTCTGGCTCCTCTGCCCTCCACTGGCCTGGCTTCTCAGTCCCAGTCTCCCCAGAACCCTAGGCCCCTCTGTTACATTCTGGGTGTCCCACTCTGTGCAAACCCCGGCCCACTCTTTTAACCACTACTTTTCCCCCCTCTCCACCTCATTTCCCATCTCTTCCCCAGCATCTTAGCGCCTCAGTCCAAACCCAAGGTGGATTCCCCATGCTCCCTAAACTCCTGTCAGCAGCTCCCTCTTCCATCTGGAAACCAGCCTGCTGCCTGTTGGTTCCTTCTGATCCCAGTGCCCCTCTAACCCAGCCCTGTATCTCTTCATCATCCAGGTTCCTTCTGTTCTCCAAACCCAGGGCCACTGCTGCCCCCCAGCCCAGGATCACGTCTTCATCCTCTCCTGCTGCCCTGGCTTTCAGGGGCACAGAGCCAGGAAAGGCATTGTGGGGCTTGTGGGGGTGGCAGCTGAAATCTCTGCTGTTAGCAAGGGCAGGTCGGGGCGTCCCTTGGCTGCTGGCGCCACAGAGGCGGCTCTGTCTGGTTAGGTGCTGTGTGGCTGTGTGGTATAGGGGACCAGGGGCAAGGACTCTTCCTTCTGCCTGTCCAGTTGCCTGTGGCACAGGATCATTGAGGCAGGTGGCTCACGCTTCTGGCACCCACTCACCGTGGCGTCCCTTCCATCTTTGGTGTTCCTGTATCAGGAGGTGAGGAAGAGGGCATGGCAACTGGCTGGTGGATTTGCAGTGTGGTGTCAGTTGATTCCCTTTGGAGACATAGAGCCTGCTGCCTGTAATTCTTGTTGAGTTAACCAAATGGAATGTCCCTTCAACGTCTATTGTCACTGAAGCTCATCCTTGGGAATGTCTCTTGGTACCACAAAAGGCATAGAATATAGCCCCTGTCCCTATTCCTTAGTCCCCAGAGATCTTAGACCATTCTCCTTGTGATGGGCTGGACCCTGGATGTCTGGGTGACTGTCAGGTAAGTGGGATGGTGGAAAGAGGTGACATTCTTGCTCTGTGACAGAAGATATAGGTCCTACTCAGGTGGTGCAGGCCCTTGAGAACTGACTTTGTGCACTGCCCAGGGTGCCACTCATTAGCACCTGTAGCTATTTTAAGTTTCAGCCATGTAGCTTAAAAAATTCAGTCTCTCAGTCACTCCAGTCACCCTTTTGAGTACCTAGTAACTACCACACTGAGTTGCCAGCCACCTTGTGCAGCTGTACAGAGAGGACATTTCCATCCGTGTAGAAAGTTCCACTGGGCAGCACTGGTCTTGATGGGTGCGAAAGTATCTGTAAGTGAAACCAGCCCCTGAGGGAAGGATGAGGGTCTGCAGTCTGGTTGGCCTTTCCTGCCATGCTTTCATGCAGATTTGGAAGAGACTGGAGAGCTGTAGCCCCATCTCTTGACAGTGAGACCCCTGGGGAGGCTGAAGAATGGTGTCACTAAGTAGGTGAGTTTGACTCTGCAGCATCTCACCTGTCCCCCATACCCCAGACCTGTAAGTGCCTCATAGTGGGCCACACAGTGCTCCCTGGAGGCCTTGATTCTGTTTATTGTCTTGACTTTCCCAGGGGCCTTTCAGGTTCAGCTAAGAAGGATTTCCCTTTCTACTCTAGTATCTCCTCTTTGGTATCTTTTCCCCACGGGCAGGAAAAGATCTTTCTGGTTCTCTTTGCCCTAACCTGCACCCACATGTGTGATTCTTCTGTGCTCACTCTCTATGCCTGCACTGGTATCATCTGTGGCATTTGTATTTTCTTTGGCAGGGATATGAGTGAGATCTTTGTTTTGCTCACTAAGGGGTCATGTCTGGGAGAAGTGTGGTTTATCTCTGAGGCTGGGTTGTGATGTGGAATGGAGACTGAGTGGATGCTGAAAAGATTGGGGAAGGATATGGGAGCAGGTCGTTGGGGACTGGCGTTGTTCAGGGAGGTGGGAAATGGTGTCAGCAGCCATGTCGTCTCCTGTTCAAAAGGACGAGGTAGCCTCTCATTCACAGAGGACTAGTCCTTCACAGTGGCCTGACTTCTGAGGTGGTCACAGCCCAGTTACATCAGAAGTTGGAATTGCTGCTTGCTGATTCTTTGCATGCAAAGGCTTCACCGTGTGGACTGGAGAATGACTGCCTTGTGATGACACTCTTCCCAGAGGGAGGTTTGTTTTTGGTGTTGGTGGCACCAGTAGCCCCTTAGTCAGACATTGTACAGGTGTGGAAATGCAGGCCCAGGAAGGTCCCCACATGAGTCAAGGTCCTGTTGGATTCTTTTTCTGGTACCTCTGCTATTAGAGGTTCCCCAAACTGCTTCTAGAAAAACTCAGAATAACTGTAGAGTGACATTTGACCCTACTCCCAGTCCTACAGACTGCAAAGTTACTGTGTTTTTTGTCCTAAAGTTGTTACATTGTAAAATACTTGAGGGCAGGCACCAGTATCTTCTTCCCTTTGTGTCTAACACAAGGTTTCTTCCCTCCCTTTGACAACTGTTGGTTAAATCAAAGTAGCCAGGAATCAGTCTCTTTGCAATCAGGCCTTCCTACTCTGGGGACATGCCTTGATTGGGTTTTGCACATTCAGAAAATATCCCCCAAGACTGTTCCCTTAGTTCCTAGGAGAACTTGGGAGACACTGGGTGCCCTGTCAACACATCAGTGGGCACCTTGTACATAAGTGCCTAGTCCCTGTCAGGTACCGTAATGTCTTACCAGGAACCCGAACACTGAGGATTGTGGGTGTATTTGTGGGTGTACCTACTTGGTTTGTACACCTGGGTTTCCAGAGAGAAATTCATTGAACCCCTTCTTATCCCTTTGTCATTAACCTTGTGTCCTGGGTCAGAGGAACCAGAGTAGATGGAGCCAGAAAAGGAATGGAGGTGCTGGCCACTGACCATTGGTACAGTGATTGGCTTTGGCCTCACTTTCTGGACAGGCAGTCCTCCACTTAAGAGATTGTCACAGGCAATGATCCACTCTTTCCCCTCCCTTCTTATATTTTAATTTCATGGCTGCCTTGAGAGCCCCCAGCTGGGCCTGGAGGGAGAAGGTGATTGCCATTCTCTGGATTGCCAGAGCCCCATTACCTTGCCCCATCTGTGTGTGTGTGTGTAGTGCGCATGGCCAGCAGTGTACTAGTCCAACAGCTCTGCACAACCAGTTGGGGCTGAAGGGGGATAAGACTTAGTGCTGTCTGCTGGGAGGGGAGCAAATTGGAGCGCCACTGGGAATTAGGTGCAATTGTCAAGCTCTGGGTGTACTTATGCCACTTGATAAAGTGCAGATTCCCAAATCAGGGGAAATCCTGAAGATATGCTCAATGCTAAAGACCTGTCTTCTGGGTCCCAGACTTGGGGCAGGACTCAGGAGAAGCCAGCTGACTGACCAAATCAGAAGAAAGGGCCTGGAATCTGGAATCATATAGAACTGTCAGAACAAGGTTCTTTCTCTTTGCCGGGGGTGGAGGTAGTTGGGGGCATTTCAGTCCACACCTGAAGAGAGCTGTTCTCTTCAGTGGAAGAAGGCTGGGAAGCTGCCCTCTAGCATCTGTGCACCTGGCTTGCTGGATTAGGATTCTGGCCCTTTGGTTCTAAGTGCCCTCTGCCAGCTGGCCTGGATGAAGGGAAGTGTCCCAGTTGAGGCCTCCTGCCTAAGCATAACTGTCCCCAGATGGCCCGTAGAGCTCTTGGGTCGTCCTGTCCACTGGCTATCTTCTGGGTGATTTTCCAGGAGTAAAATGGTTAACACTTTCCAGGGCAGGCCTGGCTTGTTCTGGGCTTTTGTTGGGGAGCGGGCAGCAAGGTGACTCCCAAATATGCAGCGAAGTGACAGTCACAGGCTGAGCCCCTTTGGGGTCACTTGCAGCCCTCCATTCTGGGAGTTCCAAATGTGGCCTCCAGGCAGCAGGTGTTTCTGGTGCCTGGGAGGGACTTGCTGGTGTTGAGGCATCTGTGTGAGATGCTGGGGGCGGGGGAAAGCTGCTGGGCGGTGAAGTGCACTCATTCCAGGAGTCGGGAGCTTAACCTGAGCAGCTGCCCTTGCAGCCAGGCTGCCCTCCTTGAGAACCAGCTGGTTGGTTTGCTTTAAGTCTTGGGTTCTGGTGACCATGGAGGGAGTCCAGGTGGAGAAGAGGAAGGAAGGGACATAACCATTGACTGTGGAATTGGCTTAACTGTGGTAATAAATTATCATGAGTTGACCTGTCAGAGTGGTTGGCCACGGCTCAGCTTGCTGGCCTCCAGTAATGTGGCTCCAGTGTTTCACAGAATCAGTGGTTCCTTTTCTAAGACAGTAGCACAGAATCTGTTACCCCACTCTTTTGATTTCTTAGTAGATTCTAGCCTGCAGGGGAGTGTGCAGGAGGTTGGGCCTGGGAGCCTTGAGACTGACCACCAAGCCTCCAGTGTGCCCCTAACCAAGGGTGTTCAGGCTGCAGTTGGCACCAGCCCCTGGGGCATAGATGTCGCTGGGTGGTGCTTTGGGCACTGCCAACCGGCTGCAAAGATTACCCATCACTGCCTCGGAACCTTCCTGTTTACTTTGGCCACTGCACTGCAGTTTTGGCGCCTGCACTCTCCCCCTTGCTGATGGAACTGTGGTCTTCCATTCTTTCACAATAACTGCTCTGCCGCTGGCATGCCCTGGGTGGGAACTCCATGTCATCAAAATACCGGGAAACCAGCCGAGGGCTGAGTAGGAGCTGGGTTGGTGCATAACTGATTCCGAGGAGACCATCATCACACAGGAGTTAACTCCAGGGAAGCAGAAGTCATTCTCCAGCACAGCCTTGTTATCATTTTCACCTGTGACCTTCACAGCCGTTCAGGATTGACCCCCATTTCTCAGTGTGGAAGCAGGTCTGGTAGTAGGCAGAGCCAGTGGGTGTGAGGCGTACGCAGTGATTACAGCCCTTAGGGGTCCTATGGATACTGCTTGGGTTGGTTTGTGTTGAACATTCTCCCTTCTTCACTCTTCTCGCACAGATGCTTGTGGTTCGTTTGATTGTTACTTATTTGTCCAGATGGTTAGTCCTCATCTCTGGCATTTGCTGGGGTGTTTCCCCTTGCGTGTTTCTCAGGTGCCTGGGCTGTGTGGGTACACTGACCTCTCATTCTTCTCTCCTCCTTGGTCTCCACCCCTGCTGTGCAGGTCTCAGGAGTATGGAATCTCCCTCACCCTGGGCTCTTGCTAGCTCTCCCTTTTCAGGTTCGGGTTCCCTCTTTCTGGCCTCCCAGCAGGCTGCTGTGACTCGTTTGCCTCTTTGCCTTTCCTTCCTGCAGCCCTGGCTGTACACAGATTGCCGGAGCACTTTTACTCAGATACTGTTCCCGGTCCATCATCCACTTACAGTCCGTTATCATCCCTGTTGTGTCCAATCTGGACGCTCCACTCTGTCCCAGCCCCTCCCTGCAGTGTCCTAAGTGAGTCACTGCTCTCTTTTTCTGGCAGCCCCAGAGGAACCGTCACCCTGAGCCAGGGGAACTCCTTCTGCCCCATTTCTTTTTTAAAAAATTAATTAATTTTTTAAATCGACAAAACTTTGCCCTTTTTCTTACACCAGGCTGCTCAGTGCCTGGAACCACAAACCTCTTGCCAGCTCTGCACACACTGGAGCCACCAGTCCTCATCTGCCACTTGGTCCTTCCCTCTTGGAAGGTGCTCCTCAGAACTGTTGGATGTAGAAGGTCCTCTGACTAAATTAATCCAGTGTTGTTGAGGCACTGTGTACTGTGCTTCTGAGGTAGAGGTGACAGGGATGAATAAGATGTGGTGCCTACTGTCAGAGACTTCTCAGGGACCCCAGGGGGACAGCAGGAAACCACCCAGAAAGAATTGGCCGTGGACTTCATTGATGATTGGTTCTGGCACAGTGATCAGAAGGGGCCCTGGAGGAAGTAGTCTTTGAGGTGGGACTTAAGGTATGTGTAGAATTTTGGCTAGCAGAGAAATGAGTTTAAGGTACCCTCGGCTGTGGAGCTGGAAGAAACTCGAGCAAATGGGTGGGCATTTCTGGTGTGTTTGGGGCTGGCCAGCCCTGTGATGGAGCTGGGACAGAGGTGTGTGTGTCTCCTGAGTTTTCTTAGTCCCGGGACTCTAAGACACACCACCGACAGCACCAGCTTCTGTGTTTGCACCCAGGTGTGTGCGTGTGTGAACATGCATGCAGGGTGGGGGGCCTCAACTGAAATTTACACACCTGGAACTGCCTTGGATTCTGACTTCAAAAGTATTAAAGTGTGAAAAAAAGAGGAGTGTTTTAGACATTTGAAAATAGGTGGGAGGTAGGAGGGGTGCCAGGAGCTTGCACTTCATTCTGAAGGGCTGGTAAGCTGTGGAATGAGGGTAGCAAGGAGGAGACCAGCCAGGGTGGAGGTCTGAACACTCAGCCAGTGCTGGAGGTCTGAACAGAGACAGGTGCGCCAGGGATCGCACACAGTCACTTAGTGAACAAGAAGGTGGAAGGTACAGATGGGAGCTCTGGAGTCAGGGCCTGGGAGGGCTGGCGGAGCCCAGTGAGTGGGAGTGTCACTCAGGCAGCGTAGGACTCGCCCTGGATGTCTCACTCCTGCTTATCTTGGTACTTACAAACAAGTGTCCACTTGACCTCTGTTGCATTCTGTAACATTCTTGTATTTGATACTAGGTGTCAGGCTGTGTCGATTAAATGTCTGGGGAGGTTTTTACAAACCACAGTGATGTTTACCATACGTTTCCATGGGTGACTGACCTAGGTGTTAAGAGTACTTTCAAGGCTTGTGGCTTTGTGTTCAGTGGAGGGGAACTGGCCCCAGTTGCCTTGTAGTTCAGGACACGGTGTCATGCATGTGAATGAGGAGGGAGCTCCACTGCTGGCAGTGGGTCCACCTGGGTCCTGTCAGCAGGTGGCTCTGCCCTTGCTTCTTACTCACTGGGAATTGCCCTTGGTGCTTTGGAAACTGAAAACCAGTGTTGAGGGATGACCTAGGGAAGGAAGGAAGGCCCCCACTCACGCATAAGTGCCTAAGAATGAAAGTGTGTGTGCCTTTGTGCTTAGGCGCCCCTGCCAGGGATGCAGGATAGCGGAGTAGTCGGGGGAGTGGCCTGTGGCTACACAGTCCCAGCCTCAGATCTGCTGCTGCTCCTTACCTCACAAGTGCCACTAAGCAGCTTGCTCTCAGAGCCTCAGTTTCCTTATCCACAGAATTGCAGTCTGGGTTGCATATCTGTATTCAGTGATACAGTTGGGAGGAGCTGACATTAAAGGAGAGCAAGTGGACAGCAGTCAGCAAGATGGTCTCTGATGGTCAGAAGAGCTAAGAAGAATGAAGTATGTAGCCAGGCACAGTTGCGCACTTCTATAATCCTAACAACTCGGGAGGCTGAGGCAGGAGGATCTCAAGTTGGAGACTAGCCTCAGCAACCTTAGTGAGTCTCAAAAAATAAAAAGCGCTGGGGATGTGTCTCTGTGGTAAAGCACCCCTGAGTTGAATCCCCAGTATGAAAAAAAAAGAAGAAGAAGAAGAAGAATGCAGTATGTGATGCAGAAGGACAGGGTGCTGTCAGCTTAGGTGGTCAGGGAAGCTTCCCTCAGGTGAAGCTGAGTCTTGAATGATGAAAAGGAGCTAGTGAGGTGAGTCTAGGAGAAGAGCTCCTGCAAGTGCCAGGACCTTGGGGCAGGAGTCAGTTGACTAAGAGGAAGACCAGGGAGGAGGCTGTGTAGGTGGAGGCGGACGAAGGACACATGGGCCCTGTGCTGACTTGCTGAGGAGCCAGCACTGGTGGGCCCTCAGCACAGTGCTGCTGCCCTGGAAGGAAGCAGGTGGAAGCATCCATGTTCCTTTCCCTGGCTTGGAAGCCTGTCTTCTGCTTAGAGGCTTTTACCTAGTGTGCCTATGGGCAAGGGGGCAGGATAGTTCTGCAAAGTCCCTTGCTTTGAACTTTGTGCTGACCTGTTACAACCTCTCTCTCTCCCCCAGTGCACTGTCCAGGTGAAGTTAGAGCTGGGGCACCGTGCCCAACTGCGCAAGAAGCCCACCACGGAGGGGTTCACCCACGACTGGATGGTGTTTGTTCGTGGCCCAGAGCAATGTGAAATCCAGCACTTCGTGGAGAAGGTGATCTTCCGGCTGCACGACAGCTTCCCCAAACCCAAACGTGGTGAGTGGCACCAGGCTTGAGTCCTTGAATGCTATGCTATCCAGCCTCTCTTCCCCAAAGGTCTGTCCCTGCCCTCCCTGGACGTGGGACCCACATGCCCATGTATGTCAGTGCCTTCCCAGGCTGGTGTTGAGGTGGTTTGCCCTCCTCCTCCTCCACACAGTGTGTGAGATCCTTCTCCAGCTGTTGTTGGTCATAAGGGAATGGAAAGAAGGTGGTGACTGTTGTCATCACATAAATGGCAGCCAGCTGGTGAGTAATCAGGACATTACTCACTGGGCCTACGTTGGATTAGGGTGCCATTCTAAGAGTTCATAGTTTGTGGAGCAGAAAGAAGAAAAAGAGCTCCTGTCACCCTGTCTTGTCGCCCCTCCCCGTGCCCCACTTAGGCTGCTGCTCATCAAACACAAGGGCTCCATTTATGTACCCCGCCCACGTCTCCACCTGTAGCAGGGTGGCCCTGGCCATTCTGCAGGACACTGTCTGATGAAGCAGAGGTGAAATTAACCCTTTTTATGATAGATTGGTTTTCTGGAAAAGGACCCTGGGGAAGGCTTTGGTGAGGATTTTGGGGACAAGGTTGTTCTCTTCTGAGTGCTTTGGGGGCTGGAGCTGATTTTCTCACCATCAAATCCCCAGCGTTAGGCTCAGGGCCTAGCACATTATGGGCGTCCAATACTTTTTTCCCCCCAGTGCCGGGGATGAACCCAGGGCTTCCTGCATGCTTGGCAAGTGCTCTCCCGCCGGGCCACGCCCCAGCCTCCAGCGAACATTCCTTGAGTGGGTGTGGATGGCAGAGAAGTGTCTGTGCAAATGCTGGCCCCTGGCCCCTCCACCTGCAGTGCAGGGGTCCCAGGGCTGCAGGAGGAGTTCACAAAACTTGCCTGCAGGTGGCTAGCTATGGAACAGGGAATGAAATGTCATGGAAGTAGCAACCTGCACTTTGAAGGGACGTGCAGTTGACATCGCTAATGGCAGCCATCTCTTTTTCTTATAATTTCTTTCTTCAGTATTCAGCCACTCCTTTCCCTCCTTTCTGCTTTGTCTTTACCTTCTCCACTTTTCCTTTCTTCCTGAGCCTCTTAGTGGATGGCCGATGCGGTTACTGACAATGGCAGATACTCATAAAGCACTTGTTAATTAAATAAATAAATAAATAAAAAAGAACCATTTACATAGCACTTCCCGCTGGGTTCTGCATAGGAGGATCTGGGTTCATTCTCACCACATTGCTCTTTTACAGATGGGGACACAGTCTTAGAGGGCCAGATCAGCTGCTCGTGCTTTAAAGGGGCTAGGAGGAGGTTTGCGAATTGCCCATGGGCCACAAGCCACTGGTTTAATTATTGGCATGGCCACAGACCTTTGTCCAGGTGTCACCTGTGATGCTGGTAGAGCACAAGCTTAAGCTGCCTCCCTCTCTCTTCTCTGGCAGCGTCCCCTGCGTTCTCCTTCCCCAGGTCCCTTGCCTGTCCTCTCCCCTTCTTCCTGTGCTTGGAGCATGGGTACAGACTCAGGATGATGGCTTCCATCTGCTTGGAAGCTGTTTTCTCTTCAGTTCCCTACATGCATACCCAAGCAGCTCCAGAAGTCACAGTGGTGCCAATTTGCCTTCATTGTGCTTTTGTTCCATGCCTGGTGTCAATGCCTGTGTTTCTGGTGACAGACCTGCAGTCTGGGGCCTCTCAGGATCCCTGTGAGGAAGACGTGGAAAAGGATGAGACAGAGCAGGCCAGGCACCTGCTTGGGGGAATGTTCTCTGAGCTCCAAGTCCGTGAAAGATGAAGTGGTGGGTGACGCCCATTCCGCTGTAGTGTCAGTTTGTGGCCACCTTTCCATTAGTGACTGAGACCTATTTGTTGCAGTCTGTCTGGGTGTCTCATACGGCAGCCACTTCAAATGTATCACAGAGAACTGCCTAGGACATCAAGCCTGTCAAAGACTAAATACTTGGTTCATTCTTTGCTGCGTTGGAGGACCCTGTGTCCAATCACATTTTTCCAGTGTTCACTGTAAAGTAGATCAGCTCTTGGAGAGGGTGTGAGCTCCTTAGAGGATTCCATCCTCTGGAATGATATTTCATGTACTTAAAAAGTATCTTTCACATCAAATACACATTCTTTATGACAAGTGAACAGAGCAGAAATGGTTGAGGTAGAGAGTGGTAGATTCCCATCTCCTCCCAGTCCTCACCCCACCAGCAATCTTTCTAGCCTTTTCCAGAGTGTGTTCTTAACACCAGCTGATTTGTTAACTATTTCTTGATTTGTTTTTCAGATGTAAATAATGTTTATTGATTTGCCAGCATGAAAGATTGGAACTTATTCCAAATTACCCCTTTTTCTCCACCGTCCTCTCTACATTGTTTCTAGTTAAATGATTTGCTTTTCATTGGTTTGTGGGTTTGTTTTTTGTGCTGGGAACAGAACCCAGGACCTTGCACATGCTCAGGCTGTGCTTTTCCACTGAGCTAGGCCTCCAGCAGCTTCTTTATGACTTGGCATGAGGTGAGCCTGGACCCACTTACCTTTGGACTCCTCCACAGATGGAGCCTGTGGTCCTTTGGGGCACCCTCTGGCTGCTGGGTCTAAATTGCAGTTTCTTTGCTCAACACACCTACACAGCCTCGTGCCACTTGGCTTGTTTCATTGTTCTCCTTAGCACCATCTTGACATATTAATTTATCTCCTCCCCCACCTGTAAGTAAGAGTTCTGTGTCTATTTTGTTTGCTGCTGTGTCCCCAGTGCCCGCAAGGACACTGTAGTCCCTTACCAAGTGCTTATTGAAGGAATGCATGAATGAAAAGGACCTGAGATAAGGGCCCCTGCTTTTCCTTGAGCCTCCTTCACCCCTCTGTTGAGGGCGGCTCTTGACATGTTTAAGTTTGTTGAACTGAAACCCAGATCTTCACTCCTCAGGGGAGTGTCTCTGAAAGCTGGAAGCAGCACTGACCTGGGTGATTGAGTGGGATGCCAGGTTTCTTTCCATGTTCCTAATTCCAACTCTAAAGCACTCAAGGTCAGACTGGTTCTTTTCAATCATTTTGGGTTAAAATTTGGCCCCAATTCAAGCTTCAAGTGTGGGCTGTGACTTTTATTTTATTTTTTATTATTTTTAAAAAAATATTTAATTTTATTTATTCTAATTAGTTGTACATGGCAGTAGAATGCATTTATCCATTGTGATAGATCATATGTAAAGAGTGTAATCTCTCATTTTTCTGATTATACATATTGTAGGATCACATCAGTCATGTAGTCATGCATGTACATGAGGTAATAATGTCTGTTTCAGATGAATACGTTACCTTTATCTTATTTATTTGTTTATTTTTATGTGATGCTGAGGATGGAACCCAGTGCCTCACCCGTTCCAGGGGAATGCTCCACCACTAAGCCACAACCCAGCCCCTGGGCTGTGACTTTTTGAATAACTGCTGCTGCTTTTTGTTTTGTGTCTTCTGTTTTCTCCTGTCTCCACTGTGTCACTTGTCATAGGGAATGTTGTTTCTTCACCTCTGAATGTTCCATCCCTTCCCCCTCTAATCAGATTGACACCTCTCTCACTTTCATGCTGGCCCTTTTCTTCACTGTGCCCCTGGGGGATTTAATTTGTTCCTCTTGGTTTGGGTTTATTTTTTCCTTTTACTAGTGCAGTTTCTCAGGTGCCATCCCAAGAGGCTGATGACTTAAGAAACTTCCTAGGAAAGCTCCGTGGGCAGAGACCTCTTTGAGTTCTTCTCTCCTCGCAGCAGAGTGATGTGGGGGGTTGGGTGTCACATTCTGGCCGAGAATTACTAGAATTTTATGGTTTAGGAGTCTGGAAGTATCCTTCAGCCCTTCGGAAGAGTTCGAGGCTGTGGGTCTGGGTGCTGCTGCTCTGTCCTGTTTTTCTTTCAAGAAGCACTTAGGATGTTTCATGTGACATGTTTCTGGGATTTTTGTTACTGTTGTTCGGTGTGTTTCGTGACATTTTGGTCTCTTTATTTTAGTTCTGGAAAGTTATCTACACCTGGGACAGTTTCCTTCCGTCTGTCTATTTCCTCTTTTTTCTCCTTGGATGCTCATCACTTCACTTCCCTGGGCTTAAATCTTCCATCTATAAAGTGAGAAAAATTGTATCTTCTTATAAGATCATTTAGTGAGCCGAGGTGGGCACCGCATAGTTGCTGCTTAGAAAGGCAGCTGCTGTCAGCAGGATCATTTAATCTGCTGAATCATT
Organism: Sciurus carolinensis; assembly: GCF_902686445.1. Taxonomy (NCBI): domain Eukaryota; kingdom Metazoa; phylum Chordata; class Mammalia; order Rodentia; family Sciuridae; genus Sciurus; species Sciurus carolinensis. The sequence goes on along the minus strand of NC_062229.1, from coordinate 3,644,009 downwards.
TCTTCATGTCTCACTTTTTTTTTTTTTTTTTTTCTTTTTACAAAATGTGTCTTTTCGCCCTGCTGCCTGGAAGATTTCCTTTATTTTCTACTCATTCAATTGAATTGAAAAAATAGTGTGCATCTGTAATATCTTCTTAAGAGCCCATGCCTATACTTTTATTTTCTCTTTTAAAAGTATCTTGTTTTTAAGGTGAGCTTGGTGGCATGTGCCTGTCACATCACCTACTTGGGAGACTCAGTTGGGGGATTGCTTGAACTGAGCTCAGTGGCCCTCTCCAAACTAAAAGAAAAAAGAAAAGTGTAGACCTTTCTGGCTGCCCCTGTAGGAGCTGTGCAGGAGAGAACGTAGGGCTTGGCAGCTGGTCAGGTGCTGGGAAGTGTCCCCTGCTGAGAGCTGTGACATGTAGGCAAGGGCTTCATTCTCAGGCAGTTTTAAGTTTGAAAGCCTGATTGATAGCACTTGGTGACAGGTGAACCCTGGAAAAGAAGGAGCTAGGTCACTTCAGGACCTTGGGTGAGTATTGGGCAACCTGGGTCCCTGACTTGGTGCACTGGGAGGTGCAGATTCAGGGGTGCATTAGAAGCCTGTTTGGGTGGGCGATATCTGAATTCCCTTTCCAACATCCCCAGCAGGCTGTCCAAGGGGCCAAAGGAGATAGGCTGGAATGGAGATTTGGATTTAGGTCACCTGGGACAACTCCCCCCAGGCTGAAGATTCTCCCTGTTAACCCAGGGTTGTCCAGTGGAAAGAGCTGCTCCTACCTTATCCAGTTTGAGAGTGACAACCCCTCAAGAGTAAGCCACAAGGAGCTGGAGGTATCCATGTGGCTTCTGTTGTCCTCCAAGTCCCTGACACTGTCAGACCATGAGCAGTGGACTAAAGGAATGGATGAGTGAGCAGGTGTGGTCACTAGTTCAGTGGTTTACCTGCAGACCCTGATGTCAGTGAAAGTTGCTAGAGTTCCTGGCAAAGGTGGCTGCTGTAGGCTTGAGCAGGTCACTGCATGGAGGTGAGTGGCGGGACTGTTGTAGGGACAGGCAGGCAGGGGATGGGAGAGTGATGGCATTGGTGTGGAGCTGGGGCTCTGAGGGAACCTGGGCTGCATCGGGGGGGGCAGTGGAGGTGGGTAATGGGGAGCCTTGGCATCGCTGACCCCTGCGCCTGTTTTTGTAGCTCCAGGCTTGGGGAGCCACAGGCCCCTGCTCTTCCCCCTGCAGTGTGCAGACTGGGCTCTGGGCAAGGCTGTCCATTTAGCCCTACCTCCAAGGGTCCCTAGTCATTCCAGGCTTGCCTTGCTTGCCAAGTTTTGTTTCTGTGTATACATGATATACATACAAAGTTGATACTTGAGAGTCCTCTCTCTCTCTCTCTCTCTCTCTCTTTTAAGAAAGAACAGTCTTTTTTTTTTTTCACCCCTTGCACTGGGAATTGAACTCAGGGGAGCTCTACCACTGAGCTTTATCTTCAGTCTTACTTATTTATTTATGGTTTGGGGATTGAACTCAGGGGTACTCGACCACTGTCACATCCCCAGCCCTTTTTTGTATTTTATTTGGAGACAGGGTCTCACTGAGTTGCTTAGTACCTCACTGTTGCTGAGGCTGACTTTGAACTTGAGATCCTCCTGCCTCAGCCGCCCGAGCTGCTGGGATTATAGGCATGTGCCACAGCGCCCAGCCCTTTTCATTTATTTTGAGATGAGTTTTTGCTAAGTGACTTAGGCTGTCCTTGAACTTGTGATCCTCCTGCCTCAGTCTCCTTGGTAACTGCAATTATGGGTTTGTACCGCTGCACCCAGCTAATTAAGGTTTTAATATAAGAAGTCATGTTTCATCGTGTTCTGCTATTTTCCAGCAATTTCTGGCCCACTTAAAAATTAACTTACTTGTGCAGATACATGCATATAAAGGTTTTTTTTTTTTTTAACAATTGATATTGTTAAGTGAATTATGCCAGATGCAGAAAGATAAACACTACATGATTACACTTACGTTGCATCTAAAGTAGTCCAACTCAGAGAAGCTGATTGAGATGGTGGCTGCCCGGGGCTGGGGGCGGGGTGTGGGGCAGTGACGGTTAACTCACACAAGCTTTCAGTTAGCAGGATCAGTGAGTTCTGAGATCTGTGCAGCACAAGCACAGCACCCATCACTGTCCATACTGGAATGTGTACTTAACATTGCTAAGAGAGCAGGTCTTACGTTTTATGTTCTTAGGAAGAGGAAAAACCAATCCATGGGCAGGGGGAAGCTCTGGGAGGTGAAGGATATGCCTCTGGCCTTGGTAGTGATGGTGGCTTTATGAGTGTGGACTTTTACCCCAAGCTCACTGAGATGTGTCATTTAGTATGCACAACTTCACATATCCTTCCAACCTCAGGAAAGTGGTTAAAAAACCTCACAAGCAATTGGCAGGATTCTTCCTTTCTCTCAGGAATGGTAGCCTCTGGATAGGGAGGAATGGAGAACAAGGCATTTGATCTTTATGTCTGATTTTACTTAAAAGCAGGGGAATACTATTTTCATGGTGTTTGCATAATGATTGTGTAATGAATGTTGGAACATGGATTGTTATTAAATTTTTATTTTTTAAATTTACCATGTTTTTAAGATTTTATTTTAAACATGAATGGGTTGTTTTGGATGAGATTATAGGCATATATTATTTTACATATACTTTGCTATTTGTTTTAATTTTTTAATTTTTGAGGTAGCGAGGCTGTCTGAGTGACTTGGACTGTTCTCATTTGGTGCTAAAGTAGAACCTTGGAGCAGAGTCCTCAGACCCCCTGCGTTTCCTGTTGTGCGTGTCCCTGGCACAGAGTGGGGTGTGTGCACAGGGTGTAGCCAGTGATGAGGAGGTCAGAACTGTTGAGGGTGCTCCCTGCTGAGAAGACCAAGGCCCCAGGTCTTGCAGACCTGAGTCAGTTGAACTTGTGCAGCCTTCTCTGGCCGGAGCAAGTGCCTGGAAGACAGGGTCTCACACCCCTTCCTGTTCTGTCTGCTGGATGTTCCAGTGGCCCACTTACCTTTCTCCTGTCCAGCTCTTCCCCTTTTAATTTCCCAGGCACCTTTTGGCATGGAATTTTCCTGACTTTCCTGGGAGAGCATGCCCTCCTGAAAAGCTGCCTCCAGAAGGAGGGAGGACAGTGGGTTGGGGGAGCTGCTGCTGCTGCTGGCTGGGCCTTTGGAAGGGCAGGAGGCTGATGGATGGTTTTCCCTTTCTTTTTAGTGTGCAAGGAGCCCCCCTACAAAGTGGAGGAGTCGGGGTACGCTGGCTTCATCATGCCCATCGAGGTGTACTTCAAAAACAAGGTAGGATCTTCCAGAGCAGTGGGCAGGATGTGCATCCCACCAGAGACCCCTAGGCAGAGAGTGCCACAGGCAGCTCATAGGGAAGAGGCAGAAATAGCTGGTACACACCAGGTGCGCTGCAGGGTCTGCCAGCAAGCAGCTGCTGCTGGGGGGAGTACTGCAGCCTTGGAAGATGAGTAAGCTTGACATGTCCTGGGGGGCGGGTTCTGTGAGGGTCCAGGAGGGTCAGTCACTGGGCCACTGGAAGTCGTCTCAGTGTCACAATAGTGACTGGGTGGGTAGTTTTGTGCCTCTTCTGAGTGGGACCTTTGACCCTCAGGGGAAGGAGTTGTTAATACCATTGAACAAAAGAAGCAAGTTACGTGTGTGACATGAGTATGGTATAGAGAGGAGGACTTACGTGCGTCAGCGATGTCAACAAGGTAGTATGGACAGGAAGATTCCAGGAGATTTTTTCCAGTATATTGAAATTATTTTTAAGTTGACATAAATGTGCATTTATTTGTGGGATGCATCGTTGTAACTTGAGACATGTTTACAATGCATGGTGATCAAATAGGATAATTAGCATTTTCATCTCCTCAGATGTTGTCATTTCTGTGTGTTGGGAACCTTCAAGCTCTTCTAGTTATTTTGAAATGTGTAATAAACTGTAGACTACCATTTCTTCACTATGATATGCAATGTTGGGGCTTCTATTTTCTGTAGTTTCAAAACTTTTTTTTTTTTTTTTTTGCTCTGTAGTTGAAAAAAGAGCCTGTTTTTGATGCGCACAGATGCCATCAAGGGGCCAGAGGTGGCATTTCCTGGCTCAGGAAACTGAACTGGCTTTCCACAAGTAGGTCTCTCTGGCCCTTGGTGCCACCCACTTTGCTGTGAAGAGTCCCTTACATACACCCGCTGGGAAGTGGGAGTCAGGAATCACACTTTCCTACAGACCACCTGGCCTAATGGCCCTCTTGGGTGACACTCAGGTGTGCTACCTGACTGGAGCCCAATGACTTTTCAGCAGGAATGACAACCAGGTTTCACATGCAAGGCCTCCTGAAATCCAAAAGACTGTTCCCAGACACCTGGTTCGTTCTGTGGTATTTGTGGAATGGAGGCCACGGAAGCTGGTAACTAGGCCCCATGGGGAACAGAGATGAGCCAGTCTGCAGGTGGACTCCTGAGGACCAAGGGGCAAATCTCCTGGTGGACCTGTGCCCAGCCTCTCCAAGCACCCCTCAGTGAGTGTGTGGAGGGGGAGCAACACCAACAGCGACTTTCAGGGTGATTGAGAGGACTGAGTCCATCTGCTAAGTGCTCTTGTCTTGGCATTCTTTAGGATGTGGTGGGGGACAGATTCTCTGGAACTGGTTAAAACTTCCCTGGTTTGACTTAGAGTGCCTTTTTAAGGTCAGAGGCAGTTGGGGTCCCATGGGACTGTGGGCTTTTTGTGTTTCTGACACTTAATGGTCCCTGGCACCTTGACCTTCCTTTCCCTGCCTAGGGCTGAGCACATAGCCTGCTGGGGCTGCTGGGGTGGATGCTGATTCCTGGAGCCCTTTCTCCTGGCCCAGGGGACCCTGTATTCTGGGAAGATCACCCCTGCTAGGTTAGAGAACCCTGGCCAAGCGACCTCTTCCAGAGCAGAGCACTCAGTGCTAGTGCAGGGACCCTACTGGGACACCCTTGGCCTTTGGAGTGGCCTCTACAGTTTACTGTATGCCTATTGCTGCACCTGGACTGCTCTCTGTGGGTGGGAGGACGTATGTGGTGTCCATGTGATACCAACAGAAGGAAGGCGTGGTGCTCTGAAGGGAGACAGGTCTGTTACTGAACAGGCCCAGCAGCCCCAGCTTCTTGGTGAGCCAGTCAGAGCCCTTTGTAGGGGAGAGGAGTGCTTCATGATTGAGACCCAGGAGGCTGCAGCTCTCTTCACCTCCCCACTCCCGGCAGGAATCTGCTGCTTTCCATCTTGTACGTGTACCCGCCAGGGCCTGGTCCAGGTTCATGCTTGCCACAGGAAATAATCAGTTTGGTGTTTTCATTTCTGAGACTGCAGTTAGGCCCCCATGGAGGCTGCTGAGGACAGGGACCCCAGCAGACCTGGCCTGGTGTCCTCCACTCTTCAGCACATGCAGGAGTGGGGACAGTGGAAGGAGGTTCACCTCACTAGGGGGAGAGCACTTCAGCGCCTGCATGCTTGGTACTTGGGAGGAGGCCTCTCCTGTCTGCTTTATTTTCTTTGTTTTGGTCCATGTTCCAGAGTGTCCCTAGGGTCAAGTTGTCATCCCACATTCATGGACATCTTGTTCAGCCCTTGTGTCTGAGGGTGACTGGGCAACCCACTGAGGGAAAATTGTATTCCAGGCCTTTGGGAGTGGCCTGTGCTCTTGCCTGGCCCAGCAGCAGGGAATAGCACATGGACTTCAGGGCCTCCCTCCGCAGGCTAGCAGCGTGTTTGGAGGCAGGATGGTCAGGGCCTTGGCAGTGCTGTTCGTTCAACTCCTGCTTCCCATCCTTGCCCTGTGGGGGAAGGGGGGGAATCCCAGGCCATCCGCCCCCCCAGCCCCAGGAGATTGGAGCAGTGCAGACCTGGGCCTTATGTCCAGATTTCAGGACTGTTTTTGTCCTGAGTTCTCTGTGGTACTAATCCCTTACTTTCTGCCCCTGATGGGGAAAGGGACTGGGCAGTCCTTTGGCCAGAGGACTGCCCCAGCTGGGCTCAGCATCTCCCCCGTACTGGGGATTCAAGAAGGCAGAGATCCTCTCTGAAGGGGTTCTCTGAACTCCTGCCTACTCTTCCAAGACCTGCAGGGCCGCATTTCCAGGGTGGCTCCTGTGCTTCTGTGGGCTGTGCAGGACGCCATGTTCTTCTGCAGCACCCATTGCCTTGCTCTTTGAAAGGCCCGGAGCTGCTGCCGCAACACAGTACCACATCACCAGTTCCCGTCTGGAAGGGCAGGTGTGCTGCTCACTGCTGTTGCCTCTAGCAATCCCCAGCAACTTTTGGCTTCAGGTCAGAGTGTTTTTTAAAAAATCTGGTTTATCGAGGTATAATTTACATATAGTAAAATTCTTCTGCTTTAGGTGTAGCAGATTTTTTTAAATCTCAGCATGTGTTTTTATTTGAACCCTGTTGGAGGAGGGCCAGTTTTTCTGTTTCAATGAAAGAGAGAAGGCTGTGTTCCAGTGCCAGGTACTGGTCTGAACAATTCCTGCAGAGGCTGCGGCAGCTGTGCCTGGATTCTGCTGCACCTCTTCTGAGAGTTGCCATGTGTGTTCTCAGCACAGTCTCAGGACCAGGGCTGGCTGCCTGCTCGTGCTCTGCACCCTGTTCACTGGGAATCCTGTGTTCTTTGTTGTGGTTTTGCCATAGAGCTTTTTAGAGGGTCCTGCACCGAGGCAGTCCAGGAGGGACCCTGCCACGGATGGTGCAGGCACTCAGACCCCTAATCACCACTGCAGTGGTGTGTGTGTAGTGCACCAGCTAGTGCCTCCAGACAAGTCCCGGGGGATGGTAGCCACCCCAGGCTGTGGAAGAGGGAGGAGGAAGGTAGCCACCCTTGTCTGTGGACCAAGGAGCTCTTGGATATAAATCTCCTGGGGAAGGCTACAGGGATTGGTGGGACTGGGCTTGGAGCCAGCTATGAGCAGACACACTGTTGCTTAAATAACTGAGACAGAGGTGACCTAGGATGACTGTTGTTAATAGATTTGGGTTTTTGCTTATACTTATGTGATGAGACAGTATTATTCTTTGTATTACATTCTGCCTCTATCACCTAAATGTGAGTCCCTACTTCCCAAGTGTTGTAAAGATCAGTTGTGAAAGATGAGTATTGGTTGATTACAAAAACAGTTTATCTAGGTTTGGAGAGCTGTTTGAACCAAGACCATTGTGAATGTATGTATGCTGATTTTTCTGTCTTGGGGGTAACCAGGCTTGTATCTGGTAGTAAGCTACTGGTTATTCAGCAGCAGCAAGTTAGAAATATTGATATTTCACTCAACTCTATTATACTCAAATAGCTATTATTGAGGGCTTGCTAGATATCTGGCGTTGGGTTGTCTGCTTGTCAGATACCTTGCATGAGGCATGCAGCTCTATTAGGTATCTTGCATGGGGGCATGTGGACATATATAGTAGCATACAGATGTAATGAAATAAAAGTCTGTGATCATTTACTTATAGAATATCAGTCATGTCTTCAAACTTTGGTGTTCTGTGTGCGCCTACACCATGCAGCATACTAGGGATTCACAGATTGTCTCAGGAGGCATAGAATTTGCCTTCGAGTATTTTATGATATTTATCATAAGCATGCAACATATAATACAAGATAGACATGTATGAAAATTGAATGTAATCTAAATAAGAATGAAAGAAGTAACATCGTAAATGTATATTTGATGAACTATTAAAAGACCCAAAAGGATAGGTTGAACGTAAGGTAAGAAACAAAGGGGACAATGACCAAGTTTAGCATAGGGAGACAGTCAAGTGGCCACCCTGGGTGGGGAGACCAACTCAGACCATAGGTTGGTGGCAGGTACAGCAGGATTCAATTTTCAGGAACTGTTTCTGCCCTAATTAGGACCTCTTTGGACCTCAATTTCTCTCTCTGTAAAGTGGAGATCGTGCCTGTATCAACTTGGAAGACTCAGGGCAGTGGGTGAGGCCTTACCCCAGTGGCCATTCCACACACACCAGTCAGTATTACTGTGGATGGCCAGGCAGGGAGTGCAGGGGAAGGAAATTCTGGGGGCTTTTGGAAGCCCGAAGGAGGTGGAGGTCCTAGGAACCAAAAGATGCTGTTTTACTTCTCTGGAGAGGGCGACAGGTCTATAACCAGAGCAGAAAAGCTTCCTTCTCAGACCCAGGACATGAGCTTGTACAGTACAAAGATGAGCTTTTTGCTTGTACTTGCCTTTGAATGTGGCTTAGTCTGTAAAGTGAAGGAACTATGCTTTACGTGGTATCAGGCACTGGTTTTAATGGAGGCTGCATTTTTCTTTTTGACCAGTTTGTAGGATGCTCTTGACAAATAAGTCGCTCCTTTCTCCCAAGGAAACCTTCATCTGATCCCACAGGTCATGCATGTGTGTCGTAAAGAATTCTTTAAAATTGAGGTGACATTTGCATGATGCACATTCTAACCATTTTAAAGTATTGGATTTAGTGGCATTTACCACTTCTCCTCTAGTTTCAGAGCTTTTCATCACCCCAGGAGGGTGCCCTGGAACTTTTACTCTCCATTTCTCCTTCCTCTTTTGGCAACTGCTAATCTGCTTTCTGTTACATGGATTTATGGGGTGCGGACATTTTGGGTAAGTGGAATCATGTGAACATGGGACGTTTTGCACCTGGTGACTGCTTTCAGGCAGCCTGCTTTTGAGGTTGTGGCCTGTACCAGGACAGGTTGAGGACCACAGTTTTTCAGATTTTGGAGTTTTGGGAATTATGGGTTATTTGTATAGACTTCACCCATAGAGCATCCCTAATGTGAAAATCCAGAATTCAAAATGGTTCAGATTTCAGGTTAGAAATGCTCAACCTGTCTTTTCATGGCTGAGTACACTCTGTATATACAGTCAGTTCTCATTAGTTGAGAACAAACACTGAATTAGCAAATACTGCCCAGTTGTACGGAGGGAAATGCAGGCAAAGGTTCCTCTAGTCACAGTCTTTTGTCCACTGATGAATACGTAACTTGGTTATGTGTGTTTCTGTTTAAAGACACCCTGTTCTATACTGTTGGTTCATTGATGTTGAGCCGTGGCCACCAGCACTGTGAGTCCTGCCTGCACGAGGCTCATAGTTGAATGCAAATATTTTCTCTTCTTGCCTCAGGAACTCTGGACAGTGCTGTGGCAGTATGTGTGGAGTTCCTTCTAAACAGCCAGAGTGTGGCGGGGAGGGGGGCCAGAAATGTGGAGAATGTGGCACTAAATGTACTGTGAGAACAGTGTTCACAGTGTGAGCTGCTGTAAGTGGACGGCACCACCTTGTCCCTTGTTCCTTGGGCAGCTTGGAGTTTTTGCTGTTCTGCATATGTTTACAAATAACTATGAAAACCTTAGTATTTTGGGTTTATAAATAAACTTTAGTGAGTAGGTGACTTAACAAGCATGGAATCCATGAATAATGTGAATTAATTGTTCTACAACATGTCGACCTCCGTCCGGGGATAGACCGCAGCCTGCTCCTTAGCTGCCGTGAGTGGAGCTTCTCTTTGTTTGGTAGGTGGCCTTGTTGGAGTACCAGTTTTCCACTACTTTGGGTTGATGCCTGGGAATGGAACTGCTGGGTCATGAGGTGATTCCGTTAAGTTTTGAGGAACTGCCAAGTCCTCCGCACTCGAGGGTACCATTTTCTGTTTCCGCCAGCAGTGTATGAGCTTCTTGTCTCCCTGTGTCCTTGGCAGTGCTTGTTTTCTCTCACGTTATAGCTGTTTTAGTGGCTGTGACCTTCAGCATCTTCTTACGTGATCCTTGGCTATTCGCATACCTTCTTGGGGAATGTCTGCATACATCTGCCCATTTTCAGGTTGTCTTTTTCTTGTTGCATTGTAGAAGTTCTTTGTGATGGGCAAATATTTTCTTTCCTGTCGGTTGTTTTCACATTCTTGATAATGTCATTTTATGCACAAAATTAAGTTTTTTTGAAGTACAATTGTCTGTTTTGTCATGATTATTGCTCACACTTTTGGTTTCAAACCCCTGACTCCATTACCAACTCCAAGGTTCTCAAGAATCACTCCTCATGTTCACTTACACTAGTTTTATGGTGTTTGCTTTGTTGTTTGGAACTGGGGAGCACACCAGAGCCTTGGACATGCTAAGCACTTGCTCTACACCTCCAGCCTCCCGCGGAGTTTTAGTTTTTTTTTGTTGTTGTTGTTGTTGTTTTTTGGGTGCTGAGGATCGAACCCAGGGCCTTGTGCTTAGCAAAGCAAGCACTCTACCAACTGAGCTATCTCCCCAGCCCCGGAGTTTTAGTTTTTATGTTTATGAAGTTGGTCCTTTTTAAGTGAACTTTTTTGTGTGTGGAATGAGGTAGGGTCCAGCTGCAATCTTTTATGCTGTTTTCCAGATGACCCGCACCATTTATTGAAGAAATTATTCTTTTCCCATTGAGTGATCTTAGCACCCTTGTTGAAATAGAGTGACCTTAGAGTTTGGGTTTAAAACTAGTCTCTTAATTCCATAGCGTTGGTTTCTATGTCTGTCATTATACTAGGGCCATACCGTTTTGATTACTGTTGTTTTCGAGGAAGTTTTGAAATTGGGAAGTGTGAGTTTTTTTAACTTTTTCAGATTTTACCCCTCCCTCTTCAGTATGATTATAGTTATTCTGGGCTCCTTTATGTTTTCTGTATTCTAACAGAATACCTGGGACTGCGTCATTTATAAAGAAAACAGGTTCATTTTGGCTTCTGGTTCAGGAGGCTGGGAAGTCCAAGAATGGGCAGCTGCATCTGCTGCTTCAAGACATGGCAGAAGTTAGAGGATAATAGGGTGTGTGCGTAAGAGACGAAACAGGCAGGTGGCCTCATTTTATGAAAGTCTGCTTTTGCAGTAACTAACCCAGTCCCGAAAGAGCCAGCGTTAACCTGGTTGCATGAGAAAAGCCTTATTCCTTGTTAATGACCAGATCACCTCCTAAAGGTTCCACCTCCAACGTTGCCACAATGGCAGTCAAGTTACAGCATGAGTTTTGGAGTGGACAACCCCATTCATACCATAGCATCTTTCCATATGACTATTTGAGATTTGGCTTTTCCATTTCTGCAAATAATTCCATTGGAATTTCGATAGGGATTGCATTGAATCTGGAGATTGTTACCATCTTAGCAATATTAAGTCTTTCAGTTCTGTGAACATGGTATGTCATTTCATTTAATTAGGTCTTTAATTCCTTTCAGCAACGTTTTGTTTTTGAGAGTCTTTTACCTCCTTGGTTAAATTTATTCCTAGGTATTTTGTTCTTTAGAATGCTATGTAAATGCAATTGTCCTAATTTGTTTTTTGGTTTGTGCATTGCTGGTGGATAGACATGCTCCTGATTTTTTTGCATGTTGGCCTTTTACCCTGCATCTTTGCTGAATTTGTTCATTACCTTTAGTAGTCTGTCTTTTTAGGACCTTCTGTGATGGACTCATGCTCTCTCTGAGTAGAGCTAGTTTGACCTCTTCCTTCTCAGTGTGGTTGCCTTTTGTTTCTGCTTTTGTTTCATTGCTCTGGTCAGGGCTTCCAGCAGTGTCCAGTGGCACTGGTACGATGGACTTCCTGGTGAGTTTCTGACACCAGGGGAAAGTCTCAAGTCTTACAATTGACTGTGTTGTCACCTGTTGGTTTTACCATAAATGCCCTTTATCAGATTAAGGAAGTACCTTCTAAGAGGAGAGAAAAAACCCAACAAAACTTTTTTTCTCTACTCACAACATTTCTGACACCAAATGTGTTGGTTTCCCCACAACAAACCTGCTTGTGTCATCCTGATCACCCAGGAAGTTACAAGGGTTTTAGGAGCTCTGTGCCAGGACTGGGGGCAGAGACCAAACACATTTTTTTTTCTTTTTTCTTTATTTTATTTTCGTTGGCAGTGGATCCTTATTTTATTTATTTATATGCAGTGCTGAGAATTGAACCCAGTGCCTCAACATTTTTATTATGAGACTGAGATATATCTTCTATTACTTGTATACTTTTTTAAAAAAAATCATGAACAGATGTTGAATTCTTTCATATTTTTTTTCTGCTTCTATTGAGAAAATTGTGGGTGTTTTCTCTCCTGCTACTAATGTGCTGTATTATGTCAACTGATTTTCTGTCGCACTGCCCTTGCATTCCTGGGACCAGTCCCTTTTGGCTGATGCTATTAGGTTTGGCTTGCTGGTGTTTCTTTGAGGATTTTTTTGTGTCTGTTCATAAGGAATATTGGTCTGTAGTTTTCCTGGGCATCTTTGCGCTTTGGTTTCAGGGTAATAATGCTGACATTATAGAATGTGTTAGGCAGGATTCCCTCTTCTCATTTTGGTAGAGTTGAGTAGGTTGGTGGTCATTCTTCATTTCATTGTATTTTTTATGTGTGGAGCTAGGGATGGAGCCTTTGGCCTCGGGCATGTTCGGCAGGCGCTGGCCACTGAGCTCCAGTGCAGCCCTCTTTCTTTGAACATTTGGTAGAGTCCACAGGGAAGCCATCCAGTTCTGGACTTTCGGGAGAGTTTTTGATGACTGATTCATTCTCTTGTTCTAGATCTGTTGGGAATTTCTACTGCTTCTTGATTCAGTGTTGGTAATTCATTTGTAGAAATAGTTCATTTTCACATTTGTTGAGATTTGATTTTTGGAGTGTCCTCTTACATTCTTTCACTTTCTGTCAGCTTGGTAGTTCTTTCTTTTATTTTTGGTTTTGGTGATTTGTGTGTTCTCACTTTTTTCTTAGTTTAGCTCAGAATGGGCTTAGTTTAGCCCATTCAGTTGATCTCTCCAAAGAACTAAATAATGTAATTCACCTCATTGTTTCTTGTTCTCTATTTTATTTATCTCTGTTCTGTGAGAGAGACCAAGCAGAGTGCAGTGTGTGTGCAGTTTTGTCTTCGCCTCCCAGCATCTAGTCAGGACATGGTTTTACCAGGTGTCTGTGGCAACTCTTTCCCGAGTCTTCCTCAGCGTGTTTTGTCATCCATTTGTAGCTGTGACGTATTCATTAACAAGTCTACGTTCTGTCTTGGGTCCCTTCCCACTTCCATCTGGTTATTATCACTATTATTTTTTTCAGTTTATATTCATTGGAATCCATTCTGGGTTTTGACATGCCAGGAGTCATGCCTTACTGTGACAGTTTCATGCAAAGCAGTTCTGCCCTCAGACCACCACACACTGTCCCTTTGAAGCCACCTCCCCAGCGCCTCATCTCTTCCTCCCTGTGACTTGCCTTTTCCAGATTGCCATATAAACAGAATCTGACAACATGTAGCCCTGTGTCTGGTTTCTGTCATTTAGCAAAATGTGCTTGCAGTTCCTTGGAGCTGTGGCAGGAGTGAATAGTTTGTTTCTCTTGCAGAGTAGCATTCTGGGGTGTGAAGGGTTGCAGTTTGTCCCTTCTCCTGAGAGGGGTGTCTGGGTTGTTCAGATTTGGTAACCATGAGTAAAGTTGCTATGAACACTTGCATTCCAACCTTGGTGTGAACTTAAGTTTTCCGTTTATTTGAGTAAAAATACCCAGGAGTGGGGATTGCTGGGTCACGTGTCAGTTGTCTCTCAGTCTTCACAAGGTGTGGCCCAGCTTTTGCTAAAGTGGCTGTGCTGTTTTCTTCTCCCCTCCCCTCTCCTTCCTCTTCCTCCCCTCTGTCCTTCCTAGTGGGTGTATAGTGGTCTCTAAATAGCTCTTCTGGGATGCAGTCCCCACGACACCACCCCCTCCCTCTCACATGCACTGTCCCGCAGCATGGAGTGCCTCCAGAGCTGTGCCCTGCCAGCCCATGACCGATCTACTCCAGGGGAACTCCTGGGGCCTTCGATCCTCTGCTGAGCTGACCAATTGCCAGGTGTCCACGATGGCTGCTCCTGTTTCCAGGCCTGTCCAGCGTGGAGGCCCAGGCTGCACACCTCATGGTCGTTGGCCTGTCTTTGATGGCAGCTGCCCTGTGCTGTGTGGAACAGCATCTCCTGAGCTGAGTCGCCTCTCCCCATGACTGAGAACATCCAATGTCTTTCATGTACTTATTTGCTATTCAGATATTTTCTTCAATGAAGTATTTGTTCAGAATTTTACCTGTTTTCTTCTCTCTTAAAATTCAGTTAGTTTTCTTATTGTTGAGTTCTAAGAGTTCTTTATATATCCTGGGTACAGGTTCTTTTTTTTTTTTTTTTTTTTTTGCAGTACTGGGGATCGAACTCAGGGCCTTGTGCTTGTGAGGCAAGCACTCTACCAGCTGAGCTATCTACCTAGCCTGGGTATAGGTTCTTGATAGGGTATAATTTGCAAATATTTTTTCCAAGTCCGTGACTCATCTTTTCATTCTCTTTTAGTATCTCTTGCTGAGCAGGTTTTATGTTTTGATAATCAACTTACTGTTATTTTTTCTTTCCTGGGTTGTGTTTTGATATTGTATCTAAAAACCCTGGGCCAGACCCAAGGACCCTGGTTTCTTCTCGTCAGTCTTGGCAGTCCATGTAGAGATGCTGTGTCTGGAGGCAGAGGGAACCATCTAGAAGGTGGAGCTCCGAGGGCCGCGGTGATCATGTACTCTTTGCAATTCTCAATGTACAGTGAGGAGAAGGAGGAATTACTTAAGATTCTCCTTCGTTTGCTGGAGTTTTGATGATTTATTTACACAACAGATGTTTACTAAGTCTAGGGCCTGATGGCCAAAGGGGATGTGGCCCCATTTCTTGAGTTCACAGCTGAAAAGGCGAGGGAGAGCCAGGCAGTCATGGAAGCGACTGCATCAGAAAGCATTCTCAGCTCCGTGAGGCCAAAGCGTAGGGTGCTCCGAGCACTGGGGGACCTGGCTAGAAAGGGGAGAATTTCCTGTAGGAGGTGAGGTTGATGCAGAGGCCTGCAGGTGACAGAGTCAGTGAGGACAGGGACCCTTTTGGGCAAAGGGGCAGCTGTATGAAGGGCAGAGCCAGGGTGATGGGCATGCAGATGTTGGTGCGGAAGGGAGGTGGGCACGTGGAGAACTGAGCAGGGGACACACTGGGGACCCCCTGGAGTATGTTGTGCTAGGGTGAAGTGATGATGCTTGCTTCTGGACCCTCAATAACTGGTTGATTCTTCTGAACCCTCCGGGCTCATTTGCCTCTTTGCATAAGATCTAGTGGCTTCAGAATCCTGTGAGGTTCCCGTCAGCCCTCCGTCTGTAGTGTCAGTCATGTTATACAGCAGACCTGGCTCAGTCTTCCCCAAAAGGAAGTCAGTGACTGCCAAACAGGAAGTACTTGTCTGTGTCCTGGGTTTGGTTAGAGAGCAGGTCAGGGCCAGGAGAAGGTGGGTGCTGAAGTATCCACAGGGCGGGAGCTCTAGGGCTGACCTGGAGGTCCCCAGGCATATGTGGCTTGGTCCTGGGAGAAAGAGCGTGGGCAGGAGCCAGTTGCTGCCACATGCCCCGAGTCTCAGGCCTACCCATTGCCCTTTCCCTCCTTTCTCCCTCTGATTGGGGCAGCTCCTGAGGCCTCTGGCTGTGTCACTCCATGACCCCACCGTTTACCTGCTTTGTGGCACAGTGGGAGCACTTTCAGCATAGCTGGGTTTTGTGTTTCATTTTGAGTCATTAGCTAAGACCAGCAGTTGGACTTTTGATGTGACTGAATCTCCTTTGGGAATCCTCTTAAATCTGCTGCTTTCTTTTTCAAATGAGAGCTGGTTGCCTCCTTGTTCCAGCTTGGAACCCTTGACAAAGCTGAGAGGTGGGACAGTCAGTTGCAGGTGGGAGAGGCAGTTCCAGTTTAGAGACACTGCTGTCCTTTCTCGGCTGGTGTGGGGCACAGCCCCCTCCCAAGTGCCCACATGGCTGTTCCTCGAGTGAGCTCTGGCCTGGGTGCTGCCGCCCTCACAGCACCTGTCAGGGGCCTCTGTGGGCACAGCCTTTCACTGCCAGCTATCCCTTGGATTCACTGGCACATTTGGTACATGTACACAGTGACTTTAAGGGATAGTTCAATGTCGAAAACTTTGAAATGTAAAAGAAGTTCATGGGTCATCACAGCTAATATTAGTTATTCTCCTCTCACAAAGCCAGCCATTAGTGGACAGTGAGCCACTGTCATGAAGTATCTGCGACCTTCCTCAAACTCAGTCCTCTGAAGCATAGGAAGGGCATTTGGCATATTGAGGAGGAGGCGAGCATGGTGTCATGCAGAGTGAGTTGAATGGCGCTGCTTCAGAGCCCTGACACCCTTGGAGGCCTCTTCTCCACATGTCCTGGCTGACTTGCATTGGAGAGCCATGGGCAGCTGCCTTGGCAATATGGTGTGGCTGGTGATGTGCCAGGGCCACCAGATGCTCTGCACCCCTCTCCACCCTCTTTGGAATAGAAAAGGCTCACGGCTGCAAAACCTTCTCAGGCCAGGGCTGATCAGACTTCCGCTCTTGCCCTTAATTTAGATTGAACCTTGGAGAGAGCGTGTCCATAGTGACATAAGTGGGGATCCAGGTTCTCCTTGTTCAGCATACCCTTCACCATCACCCTGAACTGGCAGGCATGGAAGCCCCCTGCCCCTGTATTCCCTTCCCAGGCTCCCAGGCTCCTGGAGACTCTGCACAGTTCAGGAGGTGGGCAGCTCCTTCTTGAGCCTACACAGCTCTCTCCCAGGGACAGTTGACTGGTTGATGCTACTGAGCGGGAAGGCCTTACCAGTGGGCTGCTGAAGGAGCCAAAACAGAAGGGGCATTGTGTGGCACACACAGGGAAAGGTCAGGGGGCTGCCGAGTTGTGACAGGCCACATGAGTGCAGGCCGACTTACTTGATTTGTCTTTCCATGTAGTGTCATTCTGTTCCCTGAGGTGGGACCCAGGATGCTACTATACTTCCAGGTGGGTGGGGGTCTGGAGCTAGGGAGAGAAGCCCCTTGAAAGGGCCAAGGTGCCCTTGGAGTACACGAGAGGAGGCACAGGGGGCCAGCAGTATGCCCTATGTGGTGGTCCTTGCCGAGGCACGTGACTTGCCTCCACCAGTGTGTCCTCCTGGGTCCCTGGAGGAAGCTAGGGTACCACAGGGAAGCTCCCCTGGCCATGTGCCTGAGGGCAACCATCACCAGCTTCATGCAGAAAATGGAAGTGCAAGTTGAAGGCCCTTGAGCTGCAGCTGCCCACAGTGGGATTAGGGGCTGCGAGCAGGCAGGCCAGGCAATAGCCCTTAATGGACCAGGCCTTTCGCTGGACTCTGCCTGACAGCCACTTGGGGTGGGGTAGGGCACATGCCTGCATGTGCGGGGCACCCATGGAGCTGTGGACAGAGAGGCTGTGGCCCCTATCTCCTTGTCTTATGGCCACCCAGTGGTACAGGTGAGGTATCTTCTTGTAGAGAGGGACACTGAGGTTCAGTGCTGTCAGCCTGGCTGCATTGCTGCTGCTCTCTTCCTGGGGTTCCTCTTGGGCTCCCCTTCCCCCTCTCAGGCACCGGCCCAGGTTTCTTTCTCACATTGCCCTTGTACACATGCGTGCGCATCTCAGGCTGCTTCCTTCCCCCTTGGTGTTAACCTGGGAGAAATGAGTGAGCAGGGGCTCCAGGTCGTGGGAGCTCACTCGGAGCCTAAGCATGCTTGGCTATTCCCAGAATGCTCTCTGCCATGGTGGGATTGCCCTTCTGCCTTCTTGTTGCTTCTGATTGCTTCTGGGCCTGGGAGCACATTCAGGGTACCGCAGACACCGCGAACTCCCTGCCAGCTCTGCTTAGTTTGCTTGCTTTCTCAGGAGGTCAGTGGTTGACTATCCAGGTTCTAGACCCTTCTGCATGTCTTGCATTCACTTGTTAAGCATTTCTTTAAAAGCAGTGGGCTCTCTGCTCCCTCTTTCACAGCTCATTCTCTCCTGGCACCCTGTGGGGTGCTCTTACCATGGAGTATGTGCTGATAAGCAGCATTTTAAGCACCTGTATGTGGAGTGGGTTCCCTTATTTCCACTTTGCAGGTGGGGATGCTGAGGCACAAGCAGGAGGAATAAGCTGCTCAGAGTCACACAACCTGGGGAGAGGCCAGTGTGGCTCAAATCTGCCTTCTTTGTCTCTTGCTGTAACATCAATTCTTTCCAGGGGTGGCAGAGCAGAGCCCTCCATGGTGGAGTTCACAGTTCAGTTGGTTACAGAGGTGATCTGTGGAGGCTGTAAGGAATGGCAGTCTTTTCCCCAGCCCACTTGATGGCCTTGAAGTAGTCACAATGTGCAGTTAGTTGTGTGTGTGTGTGTTGCTTTCTTTTTTTCTTTAATGGTGCTGGGGATTGAACCCAGGGCCTTGTGTTTGTGAGGCAAGCACTGTGCCAAATGAGCTGCATTCCCCAGCCCCTGTGTGTTGTATTTTTAGACTTACCATCTCTGGACCTTCCTGAGCCTGCACATGGAGCTCCTGCCTTTTCTTTCTGGTGTCTGTGAGATGTCTCACTGTTGTGGGAGTGCCTCACTCACTGCCTCTCCCCGTCCTTCTATTACATGCTTACGTACTGTTTGGGTCATACTGCTTCCTGGGATTTCAGGTTTGGTGGCATTTATTTCTTGGACCTCTTTTT
Organism: Sciurus carolinensis; assembly: GCF_902686445.1. NCBI lineage: Eukaryota > Metazoa > Chordata > Mammalia > Rodentia > Sciuridae > Sciurus > Sciurus carolinensis. The sequence goes on along the minus strand of NC_062229.1, from coordinate 3,625,474 downwards.
TCTGTTCTTTCCCTTACTTTCTTACTGAACCACCTCCACTTCCTTCTTGCTGCAGCAAGAGCGGCCCCCTTCATTTGCTGTGGACCTGGCCAGGGAACCCAAGAACCTAGCATGGGAGAACTTGGTTCAAAGGAATGGCAAGGCCTTGTGGATGTGGGGGGCTTTTGATGTGTGGATTAGCGTGTTTGCCTTTATTGGTTCCGTGTGGCTTCAACTCATGCTCAGATGGCACTAACCCCTCAGTTTCCCCTCCTGATATATGGTTAGAACAGCAAATCAGTCTCGGTTTTTTGGTGGCCAAAACCAGGCGCTGTGTAAATCCTGTGGTACAGCAGAAAGGGAGGCATTTGCCTGGTGACCTTGGAGGACCGTGGATGAGGGGCTTGCCTTGGGCCCTGCCTACCGCCCAGCAGCAGGCTGGAGTCAGGCCAATGGGACACAGACGGTGAAGAGCTGTGCCACGAGGAAGGCTGGAGGCAGAGCCAAGCGTATATACTTAATATTATTTTAAATAGGAAATTTTAAATATACAGAGTTAGAAAAAAATGGCAAAGCAATCAAGCAGCTCTGTCTGCATCCAGCTTCAACAATTACTGAGCCGTGTGTGAGGTTTTCTCACCGCTACCCCCAGGATCATTGGGGCGCAGATCCTAGACATCATATCTTGTAATCTGTACATAATTCAGTGTCTGTAACAGATAAAGAGTCTTTTAAAAAAATGATATCATCATACCTAGAAATTAGCAAGTCAGCAGTTCCTTCCCATCACCTAGCCAGTAATGTCAGTCTCCCTTGTCATCTGCTCTATGTGTTCATTTACTTTTGTAGTTTTTGGTGCTAGAGATGGAACCCAGGGCCCTCATGCCAAGCACTTGCTCTACCACCAAGCCACACCCACAGCCCATATTATTATTTTTTTTTTGTTTTTGAGTAAGCCCCTTTCGTCGATCCCAGTTGCTGCCTTGGGAGCCTTCCCAGCTTCCCTGGTGTGCATGTGTTCTTTCCTCATGCAGAGTTCTCGAAAAGCTGGATTATTCATCTTGTAGGGATGTTGTGAGGCATGTGAGCCACCCATGGTGGCATTTCTGGGCATTTCCTTCCAGTGGCAGTTAGGTCTGGTCTATGGTTGCATTCAGGTTTAGCTGTCTTTGTAGGCCTCATGAGTGTCTGGGGAACTCATGAGGAAGTTCAAATGGCCCAAGGGCTTGCATGGGCAGGGCAGAGGTAGCCAGGAGCCATCCCAGCCTCAGGAGCTGGGAGACCTCCCAGGAGGCCAACTTCTCTGCTCTCACACCCTGTGTGCAAAGTGAGTCTGGGTGCCCCCAGGGCTGGCTGAGAAGAAGAACCAGTGTGGAGTCCTCCACAGGGAGGAGGCAGCATTGAGGACTCAGTGTGGTTAGCTAGCTAGCCACTGGCCAGGAGCCTCGCCAGGGTCATGCTGGCACCTGGGCTTCCATGACCTTCTCAGCAAAGAGGCTTGTAGGCTCATGGCATCAATTCCCCAGCTGAGCCCCAAATGCTGTGGACAGGGTGTGCACTGTGGGTTTTGGCACCAGCACTGGTTTGGCCAGTTCAGCTGCATCTTAGTTTGCTGAGGTTGGAGAGACGCTGGCTCACAACCTATGGCCTGGGGATGGGGTGGCTGCCATTGTTTAGAGGGGGGCTGGATTGGGGTCCAGCCAGAATGACAAAGGGGAACTTCTGGGGTCACCGACTGACTACCTTGATCTCAGCCTGTCCTTACTTGGCGAGCTGCCTGGCCTCCATCCTAGAGTGCTGGCACATCTTGCCCTCGCTCAGGAGGCCACGATTTCAGGGACAGCTGTGTAATCCCCCAAGAGATGCTGAGCCTAAGGCCTGAGGTTAGTCCAGAGGGAATCCCACTGGCCACTGTTAGTGTGCAGTGACTTATGGCAGCAGTCTGTCCCAGGACCGAGGCAGGCTGTGCTTGGTGCTCCAGGTCCAGACCATGGCCCTCCCTGCTTGGTCCAGCGCTGTGTTCTTCAGGTGTCCATTAGAGCATTACCTGGCTGCTCCTTGCCACCCCTGCCTTCTGCATTTGCTTGAATGGGCACAAACTACAATCTCCACGGGCTCCAGGCCTCCTGCTCTACCACTCTTCACTTACTCATCTGCGGAATGGGAACAGTAGGACGCCTGTGTGTGGAAGAGCTTACATACGTTACGTGCTCAGAAAAGCTCCTGGCCTCAGTGCAGACTCCACCCTCGTTACCTGACCGAGGTGGACAGTGTCCTAGCAGCGCAACACCGCCAGGACCCTGAACCCTCCTGCTGTGTCTCAGGTGAGATACCATGCCTCCTCAGGCTCCATCGCTGCTGAGGACGCTGCTGTAGCCCACGCCACGTTTGCATGAATGTGTGTTGAGTGGTCACCAGCTAGGAGAGCTAGCTCAGGTCTAGGTTGCAGGGACAAGGCAGATATCCAGCCTGCTATTGGTGGTGTCACGGTCCAGTGGGTTACAAAGGTGATCTGTTGTTGTTATTGATTAGTTTAGTTTATCATTAACAATCCTTGATCCATTAATAAGTCAGTGTTTAAAATGTTTGCTTCTTTCCCTTTGGGATTAGGATCTTGGTAGTTCCCCACCTTGTGATCTTAGATCCCTTTTAATCTGTACATTTCCCCCTACCCCCGCTTTCCTCCATTCTTTGCCTTTGCAGCTAGTTACTTTGCTGAAGAAGCTGGGTCCCTTGTTCTGAAGAGTTTGGAGCTGTTGGGCTTTACTGGCTCCTCCCCCTGGGGGTATTCAGCTGTGCTACCTGCTGGTGGGTCCCCAGTCTGGAAACAGTCTCTTCACGGGCAGATCCCGTCTGGTGCTGTCTGTGAAGCTGGCCAGGCGGACATTGGAACCCTGGTTGCTCACTCACAGGCCCAACAGCAACGCCCCTGCCCTCCCCGTGCCTTCTCCGGAACACACCTGTGTGGCTTGCCTCCCTTGCCTTCTTCACCTGTCCTTCTCTGTGTCTACCTGGTGCTGTCATTTCTGAGAAAGGTGGGATGGGTGCTGGCTGCCACCTACACTCTGGCCTGTCAGAGTCATGCCAGCCCTGGGCCTGGCCCTGATGTCCGGTGACCTGTGCTTGGCACATAGGACAGAGGGTCTGACTTCTGAGACGTGATGCTGACTGTCTTGCCTGAGCTCATGCCCTCACCCTTCTGGGGACAGGCTCCCTCTCCACAGAGAGCAGAGGTCCTTCCCTCCAGGGGACCCTGCTGCTACCCCTCTCCATCCTCCCCTTTCAGCCTTAACCATGTGGGTTCCTGGTGAGGAGACTCTGACCTGTGATGCTGTTTCCTCCATAGACCCTGCATGCTCCTTGCTGGTCTGGCCTGGAGCTTCTCGCCTTTTGTCTTGCCCATGGGGATCGTGCCTCCTCCAAGCCTGTCCAAGCCTCTGAGGAGTCCTCCTAGCCCTCAGGCCCTTTGTAAAATGGATAGACACCTGGAAGGGAGTGTAGGAGAGGTTCCTATCTGGTCAGGAAGCATTGCCTGACTTTGTAGAGGAAGGAAGGACTTGGTGACGTTCTAGTGTCTCCCCCTGGCAAGTGCATGATGGGCTTAGCCAGGGCCTGGTTTCTTGTGGGGTCGGAGGTGGGGTGGGCAGCACTCACCTGCCTGAGGTTCTCCCGCGTCATCCTGTGGAGATGGCCACTGCTTGTTCTTCGCATTCTGCCAGGAAGAGAGATGGTGAGAGACCTTGTAATTTTGTTTTGGATTTGGACGGAAAGCCCTCCCTAGGCCAACTTACTTTCTGTCACTACCCCAAAATTAGGACACATGCCCACCTGCGATAGGGAAAGGACATTTCCAAGTCTGGTGTGGACTGGGCTGGGTTGAAACCCTCTTTTCTGAAAACAGGGGCTCTCCTCCGAGACCAGGCTAGAGTCAGCCTCACTGGTCAGCGTCATCTTGAGAAGGCCCATCCACTTGTCTGTCTGCCCTTCACTGTACCCACTGTTCCTGGAGGCTCCTTCCTCCTTCCATCAGGGTGGTGTCATCTGCAGTTCCTCTCTTTGTTGAAATGGGTACCTTGCCGGCTAGTCCTAACTCTGAGGCATGACTGGTCCCAGGGCTAACAGCACTTGTGTGTGCATAAACCATGACCTATCCACACAGAGTGACCTAGGAGACTTAGCCAAGTGGCAGCCCAAGCCCCTGACTCTGTCCCCTTCTCTTTCACCCACACAAGAAAATGGATGAGCCTGTGAGCTTGGGCTGCCAGAGGAAGAGGCTGAATGGAAAGCAGACCCAGAAGCTGCTGGGCTGAGCAGCAGGAAAGTCTCCTTGGACTTCCTGAGTGCAGTGTCCCACCCCGCACCCCCCACCCCCTGGTACCCAGAGTTTTTTCTCTCTGTTGTACAGTATTTTAATAGCCTGGGATGTAGCTCATGCCCCATCAATATTATCCCTTTAAAGTACGCACACTTTGAGTTTTAATATATTCACAATGCGTAATCATCACAGTTTTTAAAATTCCAGAATATTCCTGTCACCCCAAGAGGAAACCTGGTCCCCATCAGCATTCATTGCCTATGTGCCTGCTCCCCAAGCCTCAGGCAACCACGAACCCCTCTGTCTTGCTGGGCTTGCTTACTCTGGCTGCTCCATGTGAGTGAAGTCAGTCTGTGTCCTCCTATGTTGATTTCTTTCCTAGCCACAGTATTTTCAAGGTCATGCATGTAGCACATGTCAGTGCCTGGTTCCTTTTTAAGGCTGGTAATATCCCCTGGGGTGAAGGAGCCACGGTTCATCCTTTCATCTTTTGATGGCCATTGGGTCGTTTCTCTTTTGCTGCTCTGGACATAGGTGTGCATGTTTTTGTGTGACTATAATGTCTTCATTTCTCTTGGTTGGATACCTAGATGGTCTGGGTCATTGGTTACTGCACACATAGCAGATGAGGACCTGCCAGTTTATCCTAAGTGACAGCTGCGTTTCACATTCCCACCAGCAATGCACTCATTTTCCTTGTGTGCACGTGTGTTTTAGCTATCCTGATGGGTGTGAAGTACTATTTCATTGAGTTTTGATATACATTTTACTAATGATTCATGATGCTCTTCTTTTCATGGACTCATGGGCCATTCGTGTATCTTTGGAGAAATATCTGTTCACACTCTTTGTCCGTTTTTAAATTGTGTTGTCTTTTTATTGTTGAGTTGTAAGATTTTTATTTTATTTTATTTTTTTAACATATTCTGAACAGTAAGCCCTTATCAGATTAATGATTTACAAATATGTTCTTGCACTCTGTTGGTTGTCTTTTTGTATATGTGTGCTGGGGATTGAACCCAGAGGTGCTTTACCATTGAGCCACATCCCCAGCCCTTTTTATTTTTTTATTTTGGGACAGGGCCTTGCTAAGTTACTTAGGCTCTCACTAAGTTGCTGAGTCTTGTCTCAAACTTGTGATCCCCCTTGCCTCAGCCTCCCGAGTTGCTGGGATTACAGGTGTGCCACCATGCCCGGCTGTGTCTTATCTTTTCATCCTCTTGAATAGTGTATAACACAAAATTTTTAATTTTGATGAAGTCTAATTTTGGTTTTTTATTGTTGCCTGTGTTTTTGGTGTATCTTACGTGAGAAAAATTGCCCAATGCAAGGTTATGATTTGTACCCTGGTTTTCTTCTGAGAGAGCTCTTCGATTTATGTGTCTGGTTCATTTTTTAGTTTTTTTTTTTTAATATATGTTCTGAAGTAAGGATCCAGTTTTATTCTTTTGCTTGTGAATACCCAGTGATAATCTGAGCACTATTTGTTGAAGAGACTGTTCTGTCCCTGTTGAAGTGTCCCTTGGCACCCTTATTCATAAATGCAGGCATAGCCATCATTTATGCTCAGCCCTTCATATCTGCAGGTTCTGAATCCTTGGGTTCTGCACCTGCAGATTCTGCATCTACAGACCTGGGATCAAAAATACTCAGAAGAAAAGAAGACGTGGGTCTGTAGCAAACTTGTACAGACTGTTTTCCCGGTCAGCATTCCTAAACAATAGAGTGCAGCAGCTGTTAACATAACTCTCCATGGCATTGGGTTTCAGAAGTCACCTAGAGATGATGGAAGCACAGGGGAGGGTGTGTGTAGGTTCTGTGCAGTCACCGGACTGAGGGACTTGAACCTCCATCAACTCTGGTTTCTGTTGTGGTGCTGGAGCCGATCCTCCATGGATGCTAAGGGGACTGTTAAAGGAATTCCCCTCCTGGCCTTGCGACTTCTCATGCCTTGATTTCCCCACACTCCCCTAGTTACCCATTTTTCTAACCAGTGAGCTGTCTTTGCAGCGGGAGCAGATCTAGGTTTTGTGGGACCTGAAGATTATGTCAATTGGGGTGGGATGGGACTTGAGAAAAAGAATAGGAAAATGACTTGCTCTGTCAGGTTTGTGGAAAAGTGACCCTGTGACCCCCGGCCTCACCAGGGCTGCTGAGAGAGCTCGCTTCCTAGGAAACCCCTGATCTTTGTTGGCATCAGAGCCCTTAGTCTGTCGCTTCTTTGTGGCTACCCTTGTGAAGGCTCCACTCACTCGTCCCACAAGTCCCTCGAGTGCCTGCTTCACGTTGGGTGCTGCTCCAAGCCTGGGGTGACGCCAGTGCAGGGTGATGTGCATGAGCCATGGAAACCAGAGCGTTGTCTCACTTCTCTTCTCTAACCTTTGCCAGCCAGTCGCTCTGGGCCGCAGCCTGTCCTGTGAGTTGGGTCTTGGGCTCCTTCTGGCCAGGTCAGGCCTCAGTCTTGCCACTGTGTGTTTTTGAGTCTCACTTTCCCTTTTGTCAGCCACGCAGCGAGGGCTGAAGGGGACTGCTCACACAAGGCCGCATGCCAGCAACAGGCACTTCTTGTAAGCTCCAGGGAACATGTAACTGATGACTGTCTTTTCCTGGGGAGGCCTCCTTTGCTGTGTCCACTGCAAGTAGTAAGTTAGCTTAGTTGAATGATGGAATAGAGGAGAAGCAGCAGAGGAGGATCTGGGGGCAAAACAAACAGGGCTGGTGAAGGAGCAGCAGGGCCAGCAGCTGGCAGCTTTCCCTGTCCTGAAGCCGCAGCCTGCTGCCCGCCCCTGACACGGACTTCCTTGTTTCCTTTGTTCAAGGAGGAGCCGAGGAAGGTGTGCTTCACCTACGACCTGTTCCTGAACCTGGAGGGTAACCCGCCTGTGAACCACCTGCGCTGTGAGAAACTCACCTTCAACAACCCCACCACTGAGTTCCGGTACAAGCTCCTGATGGCTGGCGGGGTGAGTGTGACCCGCTGCGGGCTGCCTGCCTGGCCCAGTAGCTGCCATGCCTGCCCAGGGTGTTCTGCTGGCTCCTGGGCTGGGATGTATGAGTGCCAGTTGCGCAGCTGTTGCCCAGCAGAGCTGGCTAGCCCCAGGGGCTCCCCAGCCAGCGCTGGGTGTTGGCAGCTGTGAACGAGGAGTTGAGGCACTTGCCGTCCTGGTGTTTCCTGGGCGACTGTGGATAATTAGCATCTTCCTGCGTGTGGCGTGAAGCCGGGTGCAAGGCCTGTCTATCCGCGTGGCCAGGCCTGTGCCACCCTTAGCTGGTGGGGCAGGGCTGGTGCTGGGCACCAAGCCATCCGGGAGGCACCCTGTCAGCATGTGCTGCCTGCCACTTCTGTCCTAGATCTCCATGTGGTGGCCTGAGCACAGCCCTCCAGGTGCCTCTTCAGGCTCTGGACACAGGCAGGGCATGCAGGGTGCTGATGGCTGATGAGGAGGAGGACAGGCCACGTGGCTGCCAGCTGTACCATCTGTGAAGGCAGATGGAGGCCTGAGGCTTGGTCAAGGGACTTCAAAGCCACCTTTAGTGATCCAAGGTTACCGAGCATGCTGAGGTGCTGTCCTGTTTCCGTGCTACAGTCGGGCCAGGCATGTGTACGTGTGTGTGTGTGAGTGTGCCTATCCAGGTGTGTGGTGTGTGTGTGCCTGGGGGGTAGATCGTGTGGTATTTGTGTGGGGTGTTTGGGGTGTGTGCATCCCTAGGTGTGTGCTGTGTTGACGGTGTATTTGTGCAGGATGTGTGTATGTCATGTATGTGTGGTTTGTGTGTGTTGTAAAGAGTGCGGGCTGTGTGTGTGTGCTGCTGGACAGGCCCACTTCCAGGTGACGTTTGGGCTCGGGCACAACTCCTACCTTCTTGTTCGTACAGTTGGGTCTTTTAGGAGCTTTCTTCTTCTTAAATAAAAGTAATGTCTATCCCTGGTTGAAGGTTGAGTAAGTCCCGAATCCTGCCATGCTCCTGTAACAGCGCTGTTTGTGGTTCTGCTCTGTCCGGTGAGGGCTGGGAGAGCCTGAGGAGGCCACAAGACACAGGAGGGCTTACACAGAGGGGGCCAAGGTGTGGGGAGGTCTGGTCCCAGACACCTCCCCACTCTGCTCTCCACCTTCTTTTTGTGGCCATGTATTTTCCTCATAGCATTTGTGGGCGTCCCCTGAAGGCCCATGGTCACATTTCTTTAGGAAGTAGTCAGCGTCCCTAGGCCTCTTGGCCTCTGCAAGAGGCATTTCCTGTGCTCTGAAGAGAGGAGGCTCTGAGGGCATCACCTCAACACATAAAACAGGGTGGGGAGGAGCAGGTGAGCAAGTGGCGGGGAGGGGAGGTCTGGTTCAGTCTGCTAAGGGCCAGTCTGGAGGGAGCAAGTGGCCCAAGGCACCTGCTGGACCCCAGAGAGACTCTTGGGCTGTGGTCTGCATAGTGGTCCCTGCCTGGTGCTGTTGTTTCTTGGAGAGGACTGCCCAAGGGAGCTGGCTGGCCAGTCTGGAACTTCCTGGTCTTCCTGGGCTGACAGCCGAGCTGTGCTTTCTAGCCTTAGGAGCGGCCTGGTTGGGACGGTGACCCTCCCAGGTGATTCCCAGGACCAGGTAACTGTGCCCCTGTGCTAGACCTTCCAGTCTCCTTAGTGTCCTCAGGGACAGTGTTTGTCATCCCACAGCAGTGACCCCAGCCCTGTCTGTGCAGCTGGTGGTGCTGGGAGAACTGGAGGAAGGAGCTGAGCTGCTGTCTGTACTCTCCCTTCACTGGGTCTCGCTTGGTGATCTGGAACTCAGGCTGTCCTTGGGAGCAACGGGAGCAGGGCTTCCCACTGTCCTAGCAAGTCAGAGCCATCCCCATGCTCCTAGAGCTGTCTTCTGTCCTTTGCCCATTGGCCAAGGGCCTGCGTTTCTGTCAGGGAGCCAGGGCCTCACAGTAGCACCCTGTGGAGGAAGAAGCAAGCTGGCTGAGCACCCGCCCCTCTCCTTTGTTCTGAGGATCTTGGTTAGAGAAGAGACACATGGAAGGCAGAGAATGCTCTCCTTGGAGGGATTTGGTTCAGTTAATTTGAAGGGAGGGAAGGTGAACTCCCACAGGAGTAGAAGAAAAAGATCTGGGAGTGCTTCAGTCAAAGCCTCCAGGAGCTATCTGTGACTGAGCCAGGCTTCTGTCTGTGAAGCTGTGTATGCGTGGAGCTGCCAGCCGAGGCACAGAGGATCTCACATGGCATGCTTTCAGGGAACTGGACTGGTAGGACACAGATGGGAGCAGACATGTCCATGGTGGTGTTGTGGGCTGGGGCTCTGATGAACAGCTCCCAGATGGGACAGCCCAAGGCTGTACTGCCCTCTTTTTTATGTATATATGTATATATGTGTGTGTGTGTGTGTGTGTGTGTTTTAGATGTTAATAGACCTTTATTCATTTATTTTATATGTGGTGCTGAGAATCGAAACCAGTGCCTCTACCACTGAGCCACAACCCCAGCCCCATGTACTCCCCATTTAAAGCCCAGTGTCCCATCGCATCTGCAGATGAAAGGATTGGCTTGTAAGGAATCCCAGGTGCTCAAGCTTGTTAGTGGGGCTTCCGCCGAGTCAAGGTCTTCTAAAAGTGCCTTTTATTTTGTTCCATCTCGCTGCCATCTGGAAGGCTTTCTCTGAGTGGCTAGCCCCGTCGCTATGTTAACCTATAGTGTTGGTGTTGGAGACCTTGCCCCAAGCACGCTGTCTCTGCAGCAGGTGTACTGAAGCCTAGTTGCTGCCAGGCAGGTAGCAACTTTCCTGGAAGGACCTGAGCCCTTCCTTGTCTGTAGCCTTCTAAGCAAGAGCAGGAACCGGCACTTCCCTCCCCGCAGGCAGCTGCGTGTGAGGCAGCTTTGCAGACCCTGCAGCCTCAGGCTCTGATTGAGTCAGCTTCAGCTGCTGCAGGTGGAGGGAGGAAGACTCATCCCCCAGGACGTATGTGACCTGCTGACCTCGCATCCCGGCAGACCCCTCAGAAGCTGCTCATTGCCGTGGGCCTTACTTATCGTGGTGTCCGACTAGCTTCTGCCTCTCCTGGCTGTGCCTGTGGGCTCTGAATCTCAGCGCTTGGCTCGGCTGTGACTGCAGCCACCTTCAGTGCCTCTTGGCACACTCTGCAAGTCTTCTTGGCCTGGCCTTCCTGTCTGTCGTGCCTGGGGCTATATGACCCCCACTGGGCCCAGCCATCCTGGGATCCTAGGCTTCTCTTTGCTCTGCACCACTGAGCCTGCTTCACTCCCCCTTGGCACCCAGCCCCTCCATGATTCTTTTGGGAAAATGGCTCCTGCTCCACCTCTTTCCTCCCCAGGAACCAAGCTCCTTGGCCTTCAGCTGCCACCGCCCCTTCTCATTGATAACATCTGTCTCTTCTTTGTCACTAGGTGATGGTAATGCCCGAAGGAGCAGAAACGGTGTCCAGGCCCAGCCCTGACTACCCCATGTTACCCACAATTCCACTCTCTGCCTTCTCTGACCCCAAGAAGACCAAACCATCCCACGGCTCCAAGGTTAGTGAGGTGGAAGGCCCAGTCACGTGAGAGCACTGGGCCCAGCCATGGCAGGACCCAGCCAGGCGCCCCCTCTGCCATGCTGGGCCTTGTGCACCTGGCCTCTCCCTGGCATCTTGCTCCTTGAGCTCTCTGCTCCACCTTGCTGCTCACTGCCGCTTCCCTAGGATCACAAGGAATAGGGCCCTTCACCTTCCTCTTGAGGCTGTAGGCCCTACCCAGCACCCTCCTTTCCCCATTGAGCCAGCGCTGGGCCTTATGACTGCTCAGCTCAAAGGCCATTGTTGGACAGAGAGTTTCCATTGCAGGCTGTGGCTGCCTACCTTCTCCGGTCTCCTGAGTGAGGTTCCCACCCTCGGCTGTTCCCGGCTTCGCTTCTCAGCAGCGGCTTGCCACAGAGAAAAGCTTGCGTGGGGGTGGCCAGTGGGGGCATGATGTAGGTGATTGAGCTGAAATCCTCTGAAGAAGAAATGTCTATCATCTTATCTTGGCCCAGGTGGGCTGGTGGCACTCAGGCTGCCTGAAGGACAAGCTAGAAAATGCTTTGGATGGTATTGTGATGTGCTTATAAACGCATATAAACCCATGAGCCTGCATTGTGTTCCTCTGCGACCACTTGCTCCACTCAGCCCTCTTGGGAATCTGAGCTCGGGTGGCTCTCAGGGCAGCTATTGGTCAGCATGTAACTGACCCGCTCCACTGTGCACTTATCCTCTCTGCGTTCTTCTTGCTTCACTTAATGTGGGGTTCTGTGAGCCTGGGGCACCCCCCTGGGACAAGTAGAGCTCTTAGGAAGTCTTAACTGTCTTACCTATGAGCACTGCTGGGGAAGTCACCACCCAGGCAGGGTCAATCTGGCTCTTTCCAAAAGGCCAATAGGTCTCGGAAATCCTCAGACACGTCAGCATATTGAGTGTGGGATGTGGCCCTGGGGATCTCCCTTCCAGCCTCTGGGCCAGACAGAACCATTCCCTGCTAGGGATCTCAGCAGCTTCTCTTCCAGACACCCCACAGTTCTTTGGAAGTCCATGCCAACTAGGAAGGGAAGAAGTTGCTACGAAGGCCACCTAAAGCCCTGTGAAGAAAGCCTTCCCAGGTGGCTGAGATGCTGGTGGCTGGCTCGGGAGGCAGGGCCACATCTCTTGCTGGAGCTCTGGGAATCTGCAACCCAAGGGCATGTCTGCCAGGCTCAGAGCAATAAGCAGGCTCTCCAACTCTGTCCTCTGCCTCTCAGGAGCCTCTGTGTGGTGTTCCCAGGCAGCAAGAGTCCACCAAGGCTCTTCTCCATTGACAACTCTCCAAGAAGCCGTGGCTTTGCCAACATGGTCCCAGCCTCTGAACTGTCATCTCTGTGCCATCCTTGTAGGCACAGGCCTATGAGAAGCCTCTCCCTTCGTTTGGGCTTGTTGGCCTCCAGATTGGTTCTCTGCTACCTGGGCCTAGGGAGCCCACGTGGCCAGCCACATGCTTGAGGCCAAAGGACCCTAGGCCTCACCCATCAGAATCCCCCATGCCAGAGTACGGTTGGCGATCCAGAGGTTGCTTCTGGGGATGAATCAGTCTCTGGTGGTCCTGGTATCCCCTCCCTCCCCCGAGTGGCAAGATGGGCAGGAGTGAGCCTCTGAAGAGCCCTTGGACTGCCTGCAGGGCTCACACTAGGAGGAGCCCTGGCCACCAGACCTGCCCACCTGAAGACAAAGGGGCTCCTGTGTGACCTTGTTGGGTATCAGGCAGTTGTCCAGTTGATCTTTCCCTCAAAGTCAGTTTTGAACCATTTTGAGGTCGTGGGCATCTTTGAGAACGAGACTACATGATCTTCATCTTTACCTTCATGTGTTTTAAAAATCCAACATGAATTCAGAGAACCCAAGGTCACAGGTACCTGTGCAGGCTCGTGGTAAGGTTCTTCCCACTTGGAAGGCCCTGGTGGCACCCACGGGGAGCTACTTGAGAGGCCCATCAGCATGCTCCTGGGGTTTGCTTTCCTTCTGCCACTTGTGGCTATGACATTGGGCCAGCTCCTGTAGCCCGACATATGCACTCACTGAGAAGAGGCGGGGATTTTATGTGCCTTCCTCTGTTTCTTGCCTCCCTCGCAGCTTGCTGGGGATTGGAGTCCCCTTCCATGTGCCAGCCCCAAGGGGAGTGCCCATGGTCTCAGCTGGCTCTGGAAGCTTGTGGTGTGTGCATCTCTTCCCACTGCGGTGGGTTGTCAGAGCTGGACCCGGTCACTTGACCTGCCCTTCTCCAGGAAATGTGTCTCGAACCCTTTGACATCATGTGGGTTGTGGATATGCAAGAAGACACAGCACCTTGCACAGATGAGAGATGTGAAATAGCTCTCTGTCCCTGGATTCACAGGTGGCTCTGAGAGCAGGTGGCAGAGGCCCTTCCTGCTGTTGGGTGTTTACCTGGCCAGCTGTCTGCTCTGTGTGTCTACCTCTCTCCTCCATGATGCTCTTGGCTGACTCATTGGAGCCTCCAAGGGTGCTATGGGCTGCTGTTGGTTCCTCACCTGTGAGAAGTGTTCATCTGGAGAACTCTGGGGCCCACCGTGCACCTTTCCAACTGAGGGCTGGAGCCTGCATCAGCCCACAACAAAGACACCCATTCAGGATCCTGGGATATGTGGGGTGATTATGGAGAGTTGATAGGGAAGATGGGGCTCCTGCCTTCTCCACCGGCTGTGTTCGGAAAGGAACACGGGGACAAAACAGACATAAGAAGAGCTCAGCCTAGTGGTGGACCATGCTATCAGTCACAGGCACTGGCCATAGTGTCCCCCTTGACCGAGAGTACTCCCCATTTACCAGGCCTGTGCCCTTGCCCTCTGAGATAACGGAGGTAACAGATGCACGCAGTTGGGGTCAGCTGCTCAGGCTCCCTGGGGACTTGGACAGGGCTGCTTTTACCTGTGTTCCACCTGTCCCCAGAGTATCACAGATCTGTCCCAATCCAAGTTCCACCCTAAATGCTTGAATTCACCAAGGCAAAGACCTGGGAATGTCTTTCATGTTTTAGGAGAACAGCTCAGGCAGTTCAATTCTGAGAGACCTGGGAGCTGTTTGTTCTGTGCAGTACCCAGGAACCCAGCAGGTGCTCAATAAGTGTTCATTGCCTAAATTAGATAAATGGCTCTGCCCCAGGCGTGCCTTGAGGACTGGCGGGAGCAAGGCTGGAGAGTTGGGGGCAGGAGAGGGGCCCACAGGGCCCAGGGAGGAAGGCCGAGAGCCATCAACGGGGATCACACAGGACGTGTGCTGGGGCCAGAGAAGATGGGGCAGGGCCTGCTCCCTAGGCCACTGGGGCCTCTGGCACCAAACGAGCCTCGGACCTCCTGGGCCGGGGGCAGCTACAGGCATTGGTGGGGCGGCCAAGGTGGCCCTGCTCGTGTCTGACTCACTGTGCTCTTCTTCTTGAATCCCTCAGGGAAGTCAGCTCAGTTCCAAGGGATCTTAGCCTGCAGTCGCCCGGGACCTGCTGACACTTCCCAGTAGTTTAAAGGGACAGCTCCATTTAAAACTCTCACCTGCTGCCTTACTTTTTCGCTTTATGGAAGATTTTCTCTAGCTGAGTCTCAATCAGGTGGATCATACTTTGTAGGGGTTGGGGGTGGTGGAGCCGGGTGGCCCCGAGATGCCAGCTAACCATGTCTCTCTCTGCCCCGTGCCCTCCCTGCTCTTGGCATTGCAGGATGCCAACAAGGAAAGTAGCAAGGCCCCCAAGCCACACAAGGTGACCAAGGAGCACCGAGAACGGCCCCGCAAGGACTCGGAGAGCAAGAGCTCCTCCAAGGAGCTGGAGCGTGAGCAGGCCAAGGGCTCCAAGGAGGCTGCACGAAAGCTGGGCGAGGGCCGGCTGCCCAAGGAAGAGAAGGCCCCGCCCCCCAAGGCCGCATTCAAGGAGCCCAAGATGGCCCTGAAGGAGACCAAGCTGGAGAGCATGTCCCCCAAGGGGGCACCCCAGCCCCCAGTCCTGCCCAAGGCTTCCAGCAAGCGGCCGGCTGCCGCGGACTCCCCAAAGCCCAGTGCCAAAAAGCAGAAGAAGAGCAGCTCAAAGGGGTCCCGGGGCGCCCCTAGCACCTCGCCCCGCACGTCGTCTTCCTCTTTCCCGGACAAGAAGCCACCCAAGGATAAAAGCAGTACCAAAGGGGAGAAGATGAAAGCCGAGAGCGAGTCCAGGGAGGCCAAGAAGGCCCTGGAGGTGGAGGAGTCCAACTCAGACGACGAGGCCTCCTTCAAATCAGAGGTGAGGGCCCTCCTTTCCTCCCCTCCCTGTCTGTGCGTCTGCACAGCTGGGGGCGGCCAGGAAAGGGCACCCACGGGGCAGGTTGGTGGGGCGCTGGGCCACTGGCTGCCCATGGCTGGAGTGCTGGCAGAGGAGCAGGCCAGAGCCAGAGTTCAGGGCTTGGCTGAGCTCTCAGTCCTGCCTTGTCCGTGTCGCTGGTCCAGCCACCACACCTCACTGGGCCTCAGTCTCCCCTTCTGTCAGGCAGTTGGGCCCACTTGGGAGAACGGCCTCCATAAAGACGGTAGTGAGTGGGTCAGTGCTCCCGCCCTGTAGCCCCATGCCTAGGCCAGGGCCTCAGGGGCCACCTCGGGGCTAGGCAGGAGACCATGTCTCGCCATCCCATCCTTCGCAGCCATTTCGTGGCCAGCCTGGTGAGGAATTCACTCCCTCTGCTAACGGGGCAAACCCGGGAGTGTAGTCTTGCTGTCCCTGTCTGGATGTTTGTTGATGATGACTGAACTGTACCCAGTGTTGGTCCCTTCCTACCCACCCGTGCAGCTGACACACAGGGACATGGGTGCTCGTAGTTGGCCCACCCTCAGCGAGCAGCCTGTCCCTGTGAAGCACTGGGCTTGTCCTGCAACAGCATGGCCAGGAGGCCCTCTGAAGACCACCAGCAGGGACGACTCACCACAGACCTTAGAGCCAGCCCTCAGCCTTGTGGCTGAACCTTGTGTCACCCTCCAGTGGTGGCTCTGCCTTCAAAGGCTCCATATGACTTTCAGCTACCTGAATGAAAAAGTGACTAGGTCGTGGCCCCAGTCAGTGGCTTTTTTAGTTTCCAAATGGTACTCACTTTAAGTGGGAGCTCCTCCTCCAGGGGCGGCATGGAGCTGCCCTGGGAAGCGGTTCCTGAGAAGAGGTCAGAGGGGCTGTGTCAGCAGTGCTGGTTTTGTGAGTGTGTGGCTTCCAAGAGCTCCTCACTGGAGGTAACGGCGCTGGGCATGGCTGTCCTTCTGTGGGTAATGGCACGCACCCCTGGCTCTTGGGCACATAGCAGACTGGCAAGGCTGAGTACCCAGCTTCTCACAGCTGGTCACCTGCCAGTGCTCCAGAGGTGGTAGGGCCCCAGGCATCACAGAGGCCCTGGACCACCTCAGTGCCCACCCTCCCTGCCCTGCAAGTCCTGAAGCCTCCTCAGCACTGGAGGCTGCTGCCCCCCACCCCTGTGCAAGCCACCAGAGCTCTTGGCAGGTCCCAGTCCCTTCCTGCCCACGCCAGGGAAATGGTCGGTAGGCAGGTGCTAGGTGAGATCCAATCTCACAGGCAGGCCTTTTTAGGCGAAAACAGCCAAAGCCCAACTTCTGTGTCGGAAAGGGGTGGAGGCCGGGGCTCCACAGGCCTTGCCTGGCCGGTGGCCTCACTCTGGGTTTCTATGCTGGTATCAGCGAACCCCCAGACATTTTGTGGGGGCTTGATATTGAGCTCTGTGCCCTGAGAGCACCGTGGTCCCAAGGCCAGAGCTGCCCCAGGAGACATGAGGCTTCTGGCTGGTGAACAGAACAGCCCATGCACTGGGTGACTTCTGAATGGTCCCTGCAGAGTGATCCCTAGGCCACCAACAGCATGCCCAGTGATCTCTGGCGTTTCCCAGCCCTGGGGCTTCGGCAGAGCACAGGCTTCTGTGGCACAAGATGCAAAGTAAGGCCTCCCAGATGGCAGCCTGCATGGCCTCTTCTTGACTATCGCAGGCCATCCCTACCTGGAGGCTGCTGGTGGCCTCTCTGCCAGAACCTTGGGGCTACCACACCTCAACCTTCCCCTGCCCCCACCATGCTGGGATGCGCTCAGCTTGCGCAGAGCCTGCTGGGCTTGTGCCTAGGCCCAGCTCCCCAGTTCCTCCAATGGTTGCTTGGAGTTCTCCTTGGCTCTTGGGGTTCCTGAATCAGTCCTGTCCACTCGGGGCCAGTCTTGTGTCAGGAGAGCCGTGAAGGGAGGAGGATAGGCCACGCCCCTTCTGGACCCTTGACATGGCCTGGCACTTTGGGCTTCCTGTGGTGTCGTCTCCCCAGGCCATGCCACCTCAAGGCTCTTTGAACCACCTCCAGCTCCCTTTCTTCCTGTCCTTGATTCCTGTGAGAGAAAGATGCAAGTGTGGCTGGCTCCACTGACGACGGTGGGCCCAGCGCATAGCAGGGGCTCCGGGACCCTCGCCTCTTTGAGTCGTGCTGACTGGAGCAGCCTGCGGGCTGGCCGCCACCTCTGGCCCCCCACATTGTTCCATAGATGGGCATGGGTGCCAGGGGCCTGAGCCAGCACCAGCCTCCTGCCCTGGCTGCTCCCTACCTTGCTCACACCTCCCTCTGCCACAGCAGCTAGAGGAGGTTCGGCACCAACCTGGATGTGCTCAGCAGAGGCTAGCAGGGCAGCCCTTTACGGATGGGGACACTGAGGCTTAAAACTGGGCACTGCCTTGGCCCAAGTAACGGAGGCAGTTGGAGAGAAAGCTGAGGTTGGAACAGGGCCCCAAGGCAGTGGCTGTCTGTCGTGCCTCACTTATTCTGCACCCTCAGATGTGTGCACACGAGTGGGTGAGGAGATGCGTGCAGGAGGACCCGTGTGGCTTCAGGCCCAGCCGGGGTTCGGGGGCAGTCCTGGATCCAGGTTTTGCTTGAGAACCCAGCCGGCTATCAGACTTTCCCAAGTGTCCCCACAGTGAGCAGTGGCCTATGGGAAACTATTCGGGGCCACACCATTTGCAGTTTGGGGAACGGGGACCAGTAGGGACACTGATGGGATGTGGCCTTGGAGAGGCTGCAGTACACCCTGGAGAACAGAGTGCAGGGTATGTTCCTCCCCAGGTGGCCAGTTGCACTCTGGGTTCAAGTGCACAGAAACCTGTGCCTTCCTGGTGCCCCTTTTATAGGCTGAGGTTGCCCTGGTCCCACACACCAAAGGAGGGGCCCATGGAATCCTGGGCTCTCGAGGTCCTGGTCCCCCTGAGTCAGGGACTCCTCTCTTGGGCTCTTCTCTCAGGTCTGATGGCTACAGTGCCTCTGCCAGAATCCAGACTAGCTGGCCTCTTCCCCTTCCCTCCTCACCCCTCTCCTTCTCTCCCGAATCCGCCCCTCCCCTCTCCTTCAGCGGGAGGGCTCCATGTTCCCCTGAGGGGCAGGCTGCAGTTTGGTGGTCTGAGGTGGCTTCCCCAAGGTCTGGGCAGCTCCCTGCACCATGGGCCTGGACTCCTGCTCTAAGAGCTTCGCCCTTCCAGGCTTCACCACACACACCTTTGAGGAGCCATCTGCAGAAGCCCACGCCCAGAGCAGGTTCTCTGAGGGGCTAGACCCAAGATCAGCCCCTTCCCCATGTGGTGACTCCTGTCCACCCAGCAGCTCTGGGAACGTGCACACACAGACTTCCCCCTTGCTGGGCACCCGGCCCACTGCCCTTGCCTCGTTTGCTTTGACTTGACTGCCCCCTGGTGACTGAGTCAGGGTGCACAGCTGCAGGAAGAGGAGGAAGGCTCAGCCAGCTTCCACATAGGTATCTGTCACACTTATGCGTGCACACACGTGCACACTCTGCTGGTCAGCTTCTGGGTGGCTGGAGAGTGGTAGTGACACTTGGGTGGGAGATGGAGCTTTTTGCTATCCCAGAAACCCAGGGTGGCATATGGGTCTGAACGAGAAGCCAGGTCTCTACGTTGGCTTTCCCGTCCCCACTTGTGCACCAGCCAGCACCTGCTCCTGTTCTCCAGCTAGGCCAGTGGAAAGCTGCCCAGGGGTCTGCAGCTGCTGCTGCCCGAGCCCTCTTGGTGGAAAGAGGCCCACTCCACGCACAAGCTGGTGGGTCCTGTGCTGGGCCAGGGTGCCTGGGGGAGACTGTGGAGGGGGGTGGTTGGTGTCTGCACCGCCAGAGGGCGGTGTACCCAGCTCTTCCCCTCTGGCCTGGGAGATGACTGTTTTCCTCCTCTTCCTTTCCTGCCGCCCCCACCGTGGGGGTGAAGTCCGCCCAGTCCAGCCCGTCTAACTCCAGCTCCAGCTCGGACTCCAGCTCGGACTCGGATTTTGAGCCCTCTCAGAATCACAGCCAAGGTGTGTGATGAGGTCCAGAGGCTGAGGTGGGCAGGTGGAGCAACCTCAGCCCCCACCCCAGGCTGGCAGGTGTATGGTTCGTTGCCAGGAGATGACCTGCAGGACTCCCTCCCGAGGCTGAGTGTTGAGGGGCTCGCTGCATGCCTGAGGCTTGGCCCGGGATGCAGGAGGCAGGACAGAGTGGCAGCTGCGGCCGCCTCAGGCAGGAAGACGGTGGGCAGGCCAGGTCTGCAGTACGCAACCTACCTGGGCTGACACGGCTCACGTGTGGAGCTTGGCCCTGCACAGGCCCCAGGGACCCATGTCTGCGGGGTTTGGTGGTGTGGGGCATCTGTATTCAAAAACAAAACAGAAGTACTTCTCAGACCTGTGCCCCTTTGGGGCCGTTTTGCTCCTCTCCTGCCTGTGGCCCCGGGCATCTATTCCATAGCCTTCAGGTCTGCAGCCCCTTCTGATGGGGGCCTGGAGGTACCAGGAACCCTCCTTCCTGGTGCCTCCCAAGTGAAGGGGGCAGCTTTGTGTTTTCTGCCCATCCTATCCCTGCCCCCATCTGCCAGCTGGGACCCATAGTGCTCTGCTGCCTCTCAGGCATTTGGCTGGCACTTAGACCTAGGCCACCAGCTCTACATGTCTGCCCTCTCCCTGCAGGCCTCCATGTGGGGCTTTTGGGGAGAGGGCATAAGGCCCAGTTGAGCGCCACAGGCTACCCCAGGATGGGAGGGAACTGGCAACCTTCAGTACACTGGTGTGAGAAAAAACTGGGGCCCAGCCTAGACCCCAGCAACCACCCTCAAACCAGAAGCAGGTCTAGTGATGGGAATGAGACTCTCCTCCCTCTGGCTGGAATCCTTCCTGGGGGGGGGGGGGGGGAGTGTAGGGGTCTGACCTGGAATTCAGGCGTGGGCTGGGGGATGGGGTCCTTGAAGCCCACACTATCCAAGCGTTCTTATCGGCTGGTTAGGGAGGGGAACCTACTGAAGCAGCATCATGTGACCAAGGTAATTGAGGGCTTTGTGTCCCTCTGTTGCCTTGGCAACAGGAATATAAACCAAGATGCCGTCTGTAGGGGACTGGAACCAGGCGCCTCTGGAGAAAGGGGAGGACCACGGTGGGCTGGGAGCAACAGACAGGGTTACTGTGAGGCTGGCTAGGCCCTAATAGGGGCGTAGGCTGGACGGGGGATCCTGTGGTCCCTGGGCACAGCATTTGAGCCCACACTCTGGCCCCTGCACCTTCCTCAGTGAGGACTGGCTTGTCCTGGGCTCTCGGGAGCCTCTGATCTCTGATCCTGAGGCTTCGGTGATGGAGGGGCCCTGTGGTCCCCCTGCAGGCCAGGGACCTGAGACCTACGAGGAAGGCCAGGAAGGTAGGGAGAGACTGGGAGGATGCAGAGGGTCCCTTAGGGTGGGGAACAGTTTTAGGGATTGGTTGGCAGCCCTCCTAGCAGGAGGGACCTCCAGGGCAGACTGCATTTGCCAGGGGGTGGGGGGGCTCATCAGTGTCCAGAGGTGCTGTGCAGCCTTGGGGTGGAGGCAGCTGTGAAGGCTCAGCAGAGACCTCCCCCTTCATCCGCCCCCAGGACCCCTGCGCTCCATGGTAGAGGACCTGCAGTCTGAGGAGTCCGACGAGGACGACTCTTCATCAGGAGAGGAGGCAACCGTGAAGGCAAACCCAGGCCGGGATTCCAGGTGAATGGGCCCAGCAGGAGTGGGCACTGGTGGTGACCAGGGTGACTGTCGGGGCCTGCTATGACTATGGGGCCTAGCATTGGCAGAAACCAGCAGGCCAGAGGGGGGCCAGGACCAGAGGTCTACTGGGAGGGCCCAGCCAGGGTCAGGCTCCAGCATGAGGAGACGCCCTCCTAGCTGGAATTGGACCCTGGCAATCACATCTTCCCTGGGCCCTGGGGTCAACTGACTTTCCTCTCCTAGTTATCAGAGCCGTGACACCTCCTGGGCCTGGCCTCCCTTCTAGGGATCTTTCCCTGCGCCTGAAGGTGTGGCTGCCTGGCAAGGATTGGGGTGTTCAAAGAGCAGCCCAGCATTCTCCAGGAAGGGATATTGGGGACAGCACAGCCGTTTCAGCTGCCCAAGTTCCAGCCCTGGAGGAGGCACATCGGGGAGGGGAGCACACTGGTCCTCTGCACGTGTGTGGTGTGGGGTGGTGTGCTGAGGGCCACCTGAGACGCCCTGCATGGGGAGTAGTGTCTGGCCTTCCCCCAGTGGGGGACAAGTATGTCCTTTGGATACCCTGATCCTTGGAGAGGTCATCTGGGGTGGGAAGCTGTGTGCTCTAGCCTCCAGACCAGGAATGTTCTAGAACAAACTCTGGCCTGGCTTCAGGACCTAGGTATCAGGTGGGAGGCTCTGGACCCTGCCAGGGCAGTGAGTGCCAACTAGATGGCTTGGCTGGGGTCTGCTGAGGCCACTGAGCCTGTGTTCCCTCTTTAAGTTAGAGGTGCCTGTCATTGTGCACCAGCAGGCTTCTTGAACCACAGGAGGCTTAAGGACACGTGCAGCCCTCTGTGCTACTGACTAACACCCCCCCCCCAGAGTGCCCCCAGGGCCAGCAGGGTGTGTACACAGGTCCACATGTGCTGAGGCTCCCTGCCACCCCATGGGCACAGAGGAGCCCAGGAAGATTCAGGCCTAGGCACCAAGGGGGACTCAGTCTCTGGATGCAGGGAGGACTATGACTTCCCCAGGACAGGAGAAGCAGCAGGCTCCTGCCTTGTATGGTGACACTGAGTGTGGATTCTACGCATGCACGGAGCCACATGCTGAGATAGACGGACGCAGTCCATTTGGAGGGGCCTACAGCAGTTTGGGGGCCTGATGAGAAGCCCTTTTGATGTCCGCTTATAGGGGTATTTGCAGAAGGTCCTGGTGACATCTTGCTGGGCAGGGAAGACCACACAGGTTGTGAGACTGCAGCAGGTGCTAGCCAGGCCCCTCCCATCCTGGTGTGCTCCCTGGAGAGACCCAGGGTCTGTGATGGCGTCCAGCCACCACCTGTTGGACATGGAAGACGCAGAAGTGAGGAGTAAGCAGGAGCTGTCATGTTGCCCTGGCAACGAGAGCTCCAGCTCCAGCCCCTGCCTCAGAGCAGGGGCTGCGGATGGAGCCTAGCTGCCTGCTCCTGTTCAGTGGGAAGAACAGGCCATGGCCTGGAGGGCCTCAGCGCTCACCCTGTCTGGTTCCAACCTGGCAGAGGGGTAGCCGCAGCCTTGGGCACGTTGTTCAGTAGGGGGGCCTGTTTGAGGCAGGAGAGGAAGTGTTTTAAGCACATTTGTCGGGGCTTCCCTGCACATCCAGAGTCCCTGACGGGATGGAACAAGGATCCCAGGCAGACTGCCATGGGGGGCAGAGGGATGGGCAGCACCCACAGGGCCATTTGGGGGTCCCTCTACACACCCCTCTTACTATACTGCAAGAGGTGTTGGTAAGGCCAGCAGGGCTGTGCCAGGGTGTTTTGGCCAGGCTGAGAGTGATGGCCATGGGCCCCAGGAGTGCCACCTCCTGCCTGCCTGCCTGCTGTCATCCCGGTAGACGTGCTTGTTACCATCCCATGTGATCACACAGCCTCTATTAGGGAGGAGGAAACTGCCCCAGGGCCTCTCGTCACCACCAGACACCCCCACATTGGACAGCCCCACTGGGCATCAGGGCCCTGCACGGAGCAGATTCTCTGGCAGCAGCTCCTTCTGCACTTCAGCAAAGGGGCAGAGCCAGGTTAAAGGGCAAACTCCTGGCATGCCCTGTCTGGCTGTGGTGACCTCACATGGGCGTGCTGGGCCCTGCTGGGCAGGGCTGGAGGCTCTGCAGTAGGGCCAGACTCCTCATTTCACTTCTCAGGCCACCGGGCACACCTTTCCCCACTTGGCCACCTAGAGCCCAAAACAGGCTGGTGCCAGCCCCACAGCCTGAGTGCAGGGCGCCATCTTCAGGCCAGTGGGTATTGGGCCTGACGTGCTGCCCTTATCTCACCAGGCTGAGTTTCAGTGACAGCGAGAGCGACAACAGCGCTGACTCCTGCCTGCCTGGTCGTGAGCCCCCGCCCCCTCAGAAGCCCCCCCCACCCAACAGCAAGGTGAGCCCGGGCTGCTGAGGGTGGTGGGTGCGGAGAGCTCACTCACCCCACCGTCTTGGCGGCTGTCTTGGGTGGTCTGGAGCGGTGGGCCAGAGGGCTGGGCAAAGGCTCAGCAGAGACCTTGGGTCCCCGCAGGCGTCAGGCCGGAGGAGCCCCGAGCCCTGCAGCAAGCCAGAGAAGATCCTGAAGAAGGGCACCTACGACAAGGTGGCCGGGAGGGCGGGGCGGGTGGCACAGCCTGGGGGTGCGGAGCCCCCAAAACTGAACTGTCCCGGGGCAGGGGTGGGCTCCCCACAGCTGCCAAGGAGTTGCATTTCCCCCGGGGCCAGGCTCTGCTGGAGGGGCTGCAGGGCCGGGGTGGGCGGGCCCTGGGGGCTGCGCTGAGGCTCCCGCCCTCCCAGGCCTACACGGACGAGCTGGTGGAGCTGCACCGGAGGCTGATGGCACTGCGGGAGCGCAACGTGCTGCAGCAGGTACTGCCCGGCCCAGGGCGGGCGCGAGTACTGCGGGGCCACCCACCCTCAGCCTCCTGTCCCAAGGCCGCCTGCCTCTGCCTTGCAGATCGTGAACCTGATTGAGGAGACTGGCCACTTCAACGTCACCAACACCACCTTTGACTTTGATCTCTTCTCTCTGGATGAGACGACCGTCCGCAAGCTGCAGAGCTACCTGGAGGCCGTGGCCACATGACCCTGGGCCAGCTGCCAGGCCCCCACCTCCAGGGTCCTGGGAGGCCAGGTCCAGGCCCCGCCTGCCCTCCTCTCTCTCAACCTGCCCGCCCGCAGCACTGCCTTAGTGACCGCCCTGCCCTCGGCCCTCACAGCCAGCTGCACTTTTCTGGGGGGCTTCCAGCCTGCCACCCACCACCCTGTTGGGAGCCTGGGGCCCGGGCGTCAGGCCAGTGCTGCGGCTCCCAGCCTCATGTGCACCGTCACCGGGGCTCCCCTCGGAAAGCGGTTTATGTTGAAGGCAGCGCCGGGCCTCGTTCCTGAAAGAGGAAGAAACTTCCATGGAACATGTGTGACTGAGGGGCCCTTGTCCAACCTTGGGACCAGCCCCCTGAACAAATGGTGGCTCTGTCCCCAGCTCCATGGGGGCTGTGTGCCACCGTTTCTCTGCCTGGGCCTCTCTGAGCAGCTGGGGCCACCTCCTCAGCCTGCCTGGGGCTTGGGAAGGCTCCGTCTGTGTCTGCGTCAGGCTGGGCCACGCTGCCCTCCGTGCCAGCCGGCACTGCGTCCTGTTGGGCCCTCACTGTGCCAGGCCTGCGTGCCGTGCAGCTCTATGTATAGTATATATATGTGCGCGCTGTGTGTCCGGAAGCCATTTCCGGTGTGCATTTCTGTGGCCGCGGTGCACATGGGGGTGGGGGGAAGGTGGGCTTATAGGTTAAGATGTCTCTGTGGGTTCTTCTTGTCAGTGGCCTCCCAGGGCATGGAGGAACCCTCCCTTTGTGGGTCCAAGGATGCCACTGCCTCCTGCTGGGGCTCCCAGGGCCAGTGAAGGTGACCACAGGGCGGCCAGTCCTCAGGGCACTGGAGGAGCCGCCCCCCACTGGCAGCTCCTCAGGTGAGCACCCAGTCTCTGGGGTCAGACACTTGAGCCCCTGGGGTTGCTCCTCCTGTAGGATCCTCTTCCTCCCCTTCTGTCAATCTAGTCTTCGAACTTGGAAAAAAAATGAGCTTTTGCCAAATAAGACGGGATAGTCTGTGGTTTGGAGGTGCATGTGCACTCAGCCCGCGGCTGGGGTGTGGGCCCTGCCGGGCACAGGCCTCGGGCTCCTCTCTTCCAGCGGCTGCCTCCAGGGCTGCGATCACGCTGGGCGCAGCCCGGAAGCTGAACTGTGCGCCTGGGATTCTCTGAGGACCGAGCCAGTGTCCTCTCCCCGGCCCCTGCTCCCGGCGCAGGAGCCCTCGTAGTCAGCCAACTCCGCCACACCACACCCCCAGCTGTAGAGTCTGTTCCCGTGTCGCACCCTGACCACGACGTGTGAAAGGGGACTGGGGCTGGGGTGGGCCCCTGGTTCTCCAGCCGCTGGTGGCTGTCTCCTCCTCGCCTACTGATGTTCAGATGCAGGAGGCGCCGGGGTCCCTCGTCTTGTCCTTGCTCTGAGTCTGCCTGTCGGGCAGATCTGAACACTCCTTGGGGGGACCCCAGCTCCCGCTCTCCTGGGGAGCTCCCCACATTCTCGGGGAAAGACCTGAGAACTCAGAGGAAGCCTCAGTGCTGACTCCCCTGCGCTCACTGTCCCGCCCACTGCCTTCAGGAGGAGGGCAGGCCAACAATACTCCACAGTGGGAGGCCTCCTCCTCTGGGAACCTCCAAGATGTGGACAGGACAGACTGGCCCGCACGGGCTACCGGGAGGATGGCAGCTGTTCAGCTCTGCGCAGAGGCGGCCAGGTCACTGGTGGGCCCTCCGCCCAGGGGCTGTTCCTTCTCCTTTGTGGAGATTGGCCGGTTCACATAGCAACTTGGGAAGCCCACTGCTCTGCCAGAGGGGGCGGACTTCTGCCTGCCCCCACAGCAGTGTCCAGTCCTTTCTGCAGTTCCGTGGCCTCTGGTAGCTCTGACCCATTTCTCAGTTACCTCCTCTGACCGGAAGCCTCGCCACTGTCCTCCAGAGCTGCTCTGGGCCGGCTGGTGGCCACTGGTGGAGGTGCCGGGCAGCCAGGGCCTGACTGCAGGGTTCCCGCGGCTCCTGCCCCCGCTGGGCCCCGGGGCACCTCGACAGGAAGGGGCCCAGCGCTCTGACTGCCGCGCGTCTTGTGTTCAGCCACCTGCCCTGGTGCAGATCCCTGTGTTTCACTTTCCTGAGCAAAATGTAAACCGGCGCCGGATGGCGGGAGGGTCGAAGCCCTTCTCACCCTGAGGGTTTCCACCAGACTGTCCTGAGGAACCCAGGAACTAAGGAACTGGGACACTCCATCGGCCTGAGACCAACTCCTGGGAAAAAGAAATGAGAATTGTGTTTGTAACGAGTTACAGGATTGTTTCTGTCCTGAATTTTAAACTTTTTTTTTGTTAAATTGTGAAATTATGGAGGAGTTTTATAGAAAAAAGGTGGAATAAAGTCAGACGGGAAAGCAGCCCCTGCATGCGAGTGTGCCCAGAACACGTTGCGGTGCCACCCCGCCCAGAGCTTGCCTGCCTGTGACCAGGAGAGGCAGGAAGTCTGGCATCACCCTGCCGGGCCTCTGGGCAGGCGGGCAGCACGGCAGGGTGGACATCCTGGGGAAGTGGAGTCAGCCCCACCAGAAGCCCCGGGTGCAGCACGGCTTCTGGCTCTGGAGGATGGAGGCCCACAGGGTGGAGGCGGTGGGTGGAGGTGGAAGGAGAAGAAAATGGGGTCAAAGCCCTCCCCGTCGGGAGTCCAGGAGACCGCCTGTGGGTGGAACCCTGCAGAGCTCTCCCAGGTCCTGTTGGAGCAGAGCTGCCCACCCAGAGAGCAGGAGTGCCATTCCTGAGTGGTGCACATTGCCAGCCACTGCCCTCTGCCACTGCCCTGCCCACAGCAGCAGCCAGCGACGGAGACCGCTCGTCAGCAGGTGGCAGCCAGAGGACGGCACAGCCGAGCCCTGGATCACTCAGGGGCATGTCTTCTTACTCCAAGTCAACAGCACAGTCCCCGCATCAGGGCTGCGGCCTCCCCTGCCCTCTGCCCTTCCTTCCAGAGTCAGGTTCTGCAGCTTTGGGGGCGGTTTTGGATCAGCTCCTGAAGTTGGGCTGTGGGGTCAGCGAGGGTCTGGAGCTGTTCCCCATGATGCCAACGGCCGCTGCCAAAGCAAACCCAGCCTAGCAACCTGCGCTTTGATGGGGTCAGATCATGTTCAAACCATGGCGCCCCTTCAGGCTCATGGATCACTTCCCTAGTGACATCCAGTCTCCATGAACCGTCAGGGGCGTTCTGAACCAGGTGCAGCGGCCACACCTGTCATCCCAGCTCCCGAGGGACTGAGGCGGGACCTTTGCAAGGTGAGCCCCTGGCTGGGAAAGGACGGGACCCGGCTCTGTGGGGGAGTGCTTGCCCCACCATGGCGGGAGAGCACTCAAGGTTAAATTCGATGACCAGCGATTCCTTTTGATTCTTGGCGTTTCCACCTCTACTCGTGTGACTCACCCGTTCCTGCATGTTGTCCTCATTTCCCTTCTAGCTCTCAGCACATTGACCATTCTTATTTTAAATCCATATTCTGATTCTTGCAGAATATCTGCCACATCTGAGCAGCATCTCTTGCAACTGGGCTTTCCTTGTTGAAAGCCAGACGTGGCGTGCTGGTAACAGACTGAGGCAAGCAGCCTGGAGGGAGGATAACCTCTGTGGGACCAGGCTGCGCTTCCTGCTGGTCGTGGCTGTTGTCAGAAGCTCTGGTCTCTTCTGGCTTCCTTGTTTTCACCCCTCGGTTGCCATGGGCTTCTAGAGATTCCTATTAAAATAGGCTCTGAGCCTTGAAGTCCTTTTCATCTGCAACTGTCCCCTCTTATGACACAGAAACCCTGCTGATGTGATGGCAGAATGTGGTAGGAGGAAAAGCATTCTAGAGTCCCATAATTAGGCTTCACTTTCTGTTGATTTAACCTAGTGCCTGAGGCTGGTTCTTTATGAAGAAAAGAGGTTTCTTTAGCTTGCTGTTTTAGAGACTGACGATGATGTCTTCAGCCTCTGGCGAGGGTCTCAGGGCAGATGGCATCCCAGTTCTGGGAGCACATGCCAACCAGAGGGAAAGATCACAGGGCGAGACAGGAAGCGGGTGGGATCTGGGGGCCAGGTTTGCTCTTTTTACAATTCACTTCCAAGTCACTAACCCAGGTCCCAAGACCTCCCTCCCACAAGGCCCCGCCTCTTATGGGCCTCACACTGCCCTCTGGGGACCAAGCTTCCAGTCCATGAACCTTTGGGAACAGACCACATGCAAACCGCAGCACAGTGTTGCGCTAAGTCTGCGTGCCAGGGCTGTGGCCTTCACAAGTGTTCCTCATCTTCCTCCCAGGCTGGGCAGGCGCTGGTGAAAGTTTCCCTCGAGGACAGGCCTTCACTAGGGACAGCAGAGGCTGTGGATGTACTTCAGAGTGGGCCTCCCACCCCGCCCTGCAGCCTAGCTCAGCCTCTCCAGCTGGTCCACGTGGGCCTCCACACGTCGTTGCTGCTGACTCGGTGCGGCTGCCTCTCAGGGCTCTGTGCTGCAGGCTGGGTCCTCAGTGGTGCTGCTGGGAGGTGGTGGGACCTTAGGTGGAGCCCAGTGTTTCTCACTCCCACGAGGGTTTCCTGGGTGCATCGTGGGCACATCCCGGCCCCATCAGAGCCAGCCTTATAGTTAGGTCCCTGCTGAGCCCCACAGGCCTCTACTGAGGTCTTCTTGTTTTGGGAGTGGGGCATTGGAAATACTGGGTATGGAACCCAGGGCCTCTTGCACGTACAACGAGCACTCTACCACTGAGCCACATCCCCAACCTTTTTTATTTTTCATTTTGGTCTCACTGAGTTATTGAGGCTGGCCTCGACCTTTCAATCCTCCTGCCTAAGCCTCCCAAGTCACTGGGATGACAAGGATGAACACCAGGCCCGGTTCTGAGCTCATTCCCACATCTTTTCTGTTTTCTTGGGTGCTGGGTGGGGTTTAATGTGCGCCATTTGAACCACGAGTACCCAAGCGTTCCTCATGAGTACAGTGTGTGAACCTGGGTGAGCCCTCTGCCCTCACCCAGGGCCCACCCTCAGGCACCAGCACACAGCACACAGCAGCAGCTCCTGTCTGTAGAGCCAGCCTCCAGTTGCCCCTCAGCAGCTTCTCACATGTGTTATTTTAGGAGTAAGAAAAGAAGCCGTGGGCTCCATCTCGGCAGTCCTTGGGTCTCCCAGAACCTGGACTCAAAGCCAGGGTGAGGTCTCCATTTAGCTCGGGGTCCCCTCGGCACGGGGACTTCTGGAGCTGGGCAGACAATTCCTCCTACTGAGCAGCGTCCAGGCATGAGAGCCACAGGTCCCCAGACACTACCCAAGACCCCCTGGGGGCAGAATCAACCCAGGCGAGAGCCGCTTTGTGAATCAAGTTTATTCTCTTAAAATGTAGAGCACGTGTCTGGAGAGAGCCAGGTTCCCTCCAACCAGGGCCCTCGCTGCAGGACTTCCCCTCCTCCAGGAATCAGCCAGACTGTCAACAGGAGGGAGAGAGGCAGGAGGCTTGGGCCACCTGCGGAGAAGGCAGCCACGGAGCCTCCTGGCCATTAACCATATCCCTGGTAGAAGCCATCGATTTCGGCCTGGTACATCTTGGCCACAACCGCCCTCTTCAGTTTCGTGGTGATTCCTGTGACAGAGCAGAGGTCTGGAGTGGGCCTGCCCCTGGAAGGTCCCCACGCAGCAGGGCGAGCCGGGTTACGGGTGCAGAGGGCAGGTGCCGGGGCAGCGGGAGGGTTCTCCTCACAGCACCGGGGACCCCACCTTCCACAGCCACCACAGCAGGGGGCAGGACCCCTCACTGCCCGGGGGACACAGCGGCTTTAAATCGCAGATGCAGGGACCCCATCTGAGGTCTAGGGCATTCTGACAAGTGCCCAGGGTGCAAATGGCCCTTGGGACACTCTTCAAGGACAAAATGCAGACTCCTTGGACACTCTTAGGTGGAGACAGCAGTGAAAGTCAGGGGTCAGACGTGGCGGACGCGCCGTGGGCAGCAGCGCTGGGGGCAGCTCCTCTTCCACTCCAGGGGAGGCCCCGGGAACGGGCCCAGGGGTCCCCGCAACACACCCCACACATGCTCTGGGTTGGGGTGTGTTTTGCTGAACTAGCTGGCCAAGGCCAGGTGGCCAGGTCCTATAGCCTGTGTCCCGGGAGCTGGTAGGAGGTGAGTGTTGGCCAGGACGCCTGCCCAGCCCCTGCCACCTGCTGCTCACCAAGCTCCCCACCGCCCACAGAGAAGTCGTTGTTCAGTATGGTCCACTTGATGATCTTGGCGCTCTCGGAGGGCGCCTCCGCGTTAGCAGCCTCGATGCCCTGGCTGATGAACTCCATGACCAAGGGGTCGCGCCTGTGGAGGATGTCCGTCAGCCTGGTGGACTGGCTCCTGAGCTTCCGACAGAAAGCTATGGCCTCGCTGGTCAGCGTCGTCCGGGGCTCTCCCGTCTCTGAGTTAATCTGGCACTGCGGGAGGGGCCAGGGTCAGGCCGTTCCCCAGGCAGCACCCACCTGCCACCCCCCCACCGCGCCACGCCGGGGCTCGACATCCTCCATCAGCAGTCACGGCACGTCTGTCCTGGTGCCAAGTCCCCACCACACACTGCACAGGTGACCAAAGGGAGGCCTGCCCAGGAGGGGCTGCCCCGCCCGGCCCACCGACTGCCACAAGACCCAGTCCCTCGCTGCCTCCAGGAGGGAGGGAGGGCACCGTCCCCCTGCACAGACCTGCAGAGGGCACGCGCCTGGCATGGGTGGAATTCCCGTCCCTGGAGGCCAGCATCTCAGGTCCCCAACCCAGCCTCCCCGACAACCAGTGTGGCTGAGGTCCTGGCCCTGGTGTCCCTAGAGCAGTGGCCCGCCACCCTCCCCAAGAAGGGCTGTAGGACAAATGCCAGCCCCCTGCTGCCCCCAGAGCCAAGCTGCCACCTGAGCTCCGAGCCAACAGCAGCTCCCGCCCGCCAGCCGCCACCCCAGCGTCCCGAGGCACCTTCAGCGTGAGGAGGGCGCACAGGTACGGGGCGTCCTGGCCCACCACCACCACGTAGCGCACGATGGGGAGGTGCGTCCTCACCCGCTTCTCGATGGGGTAGGGATTGATCCTCTCCCCCGAGCGCAGCGTGATGGTATCTGCACGTGGGAGGGAGGAGGGTCACATCCACATCAGGCGGGGGACGCCAGGGTGCCCCTGCCCCCACGCTGAGTGTTGGCCCTAACGGGGCCTTGTGCTGTTTGCCTCCTGTACCACTGTCCAGGGCGGCTCTACAGGCCCAACCTTGTCTCACCCTTGATACTGCCCACGACATAAAGGAAGCTGTTAACGTCCAAGAAGCCCAGGTCCCCCGTGTCCATCCAGCCGTAGCAGTCCATAATCTTCTGGGTGCCCTCCTTGTCGTTGAGATACCCCATGAAGATGTTCCGGCCCCAGATGCAGATGTGCCCAACGCCCTCCTTATCCTCCTCCTTGATCTTGGTGTGGGTGTTGGGGAGCCCCTTCCCACAGCTGGAGGGGAGGGGGGTGTCAGGCACTGCCAGAGGCTCCCCTCCCCCAGAGGGAGGGCCAGGAGCTCCCCACACCCCGTGCACAGCACAGTGTTCCTGGCCTCCTCTGGGTCCTAGAGTCCCACAGGGCACAGAGCCAAGGGTAGAAGGGAGACTGCCAGGGCCACCCGCATGGCACCCAGCCCAGGGGACCCTGCGAGACACCTGAAGGGTGAACCAGCTGCTGTTGCAGGTTTCCACTCTGGAATACCCGGGAAATAGGACTCAGGCCAGGACAGGGGCCTGCCCGCCTGCTGCTCTCCTTGGAAACCACGCTCCAGGTTCCTACAGGAGACGTGGACACCCCCGCCCCAGATTGCTATGGCCCCAACTGTGTCCTCTCTGGCAAAACTCATGTGCTGAAGCCCTGAGCCCCCGAGGGGTGGTCCCTGCCGACAGGGTCGGGAGGAGGCGGGGTTAGATCAGGCTGTGTGGGGGCCCAAGGTAGGACATGTGCCCAGACGGAAGAGGCCTCAGGGGACGCTCCACCTCTTTTTTGTCACGTGAGGACGCAGTGAGAGGCCTGCCACCTGCAAGCCACTGAGAAAGAAAGCGGAGGGATCAGGCTGAGGCTGCAGGGCAGGGGGACAGCGAGCGGCCTGACCACACCTGCTCCAGGCCCAGCCCCAGGATGTCCCCTACAGGTGGATGAACCACTGCGGTCAGGATCCGCCGCCTTCAGTGTCCCACAGCTGGGAGCGCCCTGGTCAGCCACCCAACCAGAGTGGGTTTGCACTATGGCTTTCACCTCCATCTCTCTTGCTGGGGCAAGTTGGCTGCCGTGCCAGGAGGACCCTCGAGCAGCCCTGTGGTGAGGCCCACAGGCAGAGGAACGGCCTCCTGCTAGGAGCCAGCAAGAAGCTGGGCCTCAGCCCCAGCCATGCAAGGGCTCCTCTCAGCAGAGACCCCTCCAGCCACAGTGGCCTTTAGGTGAGATGGCCCTGGCCAGCAGTCTGCCCCCAACCTCAGGAACTAGGAAGTGGCTCCTAGATTCCTGATCCACAGAAACCATGAGATGAAAAACGGTCACTGTCCCGAGCTACTGAGCCTGGGAGTAACTTGTACACAGCAGCGCGTAGAGATACCAGGTTGTCCCAGATGACGCGCCTTTAGTAAAACTAAAATCACATAATGATTTTCAAATCAAAGCACAAACCCAAAGGGGCTTCTGGGCCTCCCTAGCAAGGGTACTGGTCATGTGCTTTGGGACACAAGTTCCTTAGACGGGGGCCTGACTGGGGTAACAGCCGCACTTGGGACCTGCACACGCCCCAGTGCACCCAGGTCCTTGCCAGAACCCACCTCAGCAGCCGGAAGGCCTGGTGGCCGGAGAGGGCATGCAAGCCCGTGCTCTCAGACAGGCCGTACATCTCGAAGATGGGGATGTTCAGGCTGAGGAAGAAGTCCAGTGTGGCCCTGGGGAGCCCCATGCCCATGTTGAAGAACTGCTCGCAGTGACTCAGGCCCAAGAACTTCCTGGCTCTGTCGAAGGTCAGCATCTTGGCCAGGCGGAAGCACAGCGGGGGGTGGACCTGCCTGGAGAAGCACACCCACAGGACCCGGCGTGGCCGCGCCCACCCGCCTGCCCGCCGTGTCCCCACGGGGGCCCAGCCTCACTCCAACATCCGCTGCTTGTTGGTGTGGAGCCCCAGCCTCATGGCCCACCGGTCCAGCTTCCGGCGGAAGGTAGAGGAGTCCAGGTGGCTGGTCTTGAGGTTGTCCAGCATCCTTTCCCAGATCCACGGGATGCCGTAGAACGTGGTGGGCTGCACCTCCCGCAGCATGTCCATCAGGAAGCCCTGCGTGGGACAGGGTGGAGGGGCGGCCTCGGTCCCCAGCTGAGCACCCACCCCCAGGAGCACAGCCTGGAGTCCTCAACCTGAGGATGGTGGCTAGGAGCTGGGGTAGGGGCTGGAGGGAGTCAGGGACAGGGTGGCGGCCACCCCCAGCGCAGGAGCAGGCTCCAGGAGCATCTGCCCTGGCAGAGCAGGAGATGCAGCCAGACAGAACTGTGAAGGCTGTCGGAGGGAGGAGGGGAGAGAGCGGAGGAGGGAAGAAGGGGCAGGAGAGAGGGAAAGAGGAAGACAGAAATGGGGAGGGAGGGAGCGGGAGGGAAGGGGAGAGGAGGAGAGAGGGAGGGAGGGACAGAGACACAGGAGCTAGGAGACAGAGGAGCAGCTAGAAGAGAGGGAGGGAGAGAGGCAGAGTTACAGGCAGAGACAGAGCACGCCAAGAAGGGGACACAGGCTAAGATGGGGACAGACACGCACAGTGACACAGCGAGAGACGGGGAAGCGGAGGTGGGATAACTCTGATTTTGTCACGTTTTCAAGCCTTCTCTTACGAGGAAAGATTCTGCCATGACCTCGTCAGAATGTTAGCACAGAAGGGTGGAGAGTAAGATGTTACCCAGGCTGGACCCAGACCCGCCCGGGCTGGCGCAAGCCCACAGCGCCAGGCCCAGTGGCGCTCTGCCATTATGAACTTCTAAGTGCTTCATTATGAACTTCTAAGTGCTTCCTAAAAATGGCCAGAAGAGCCGGGCATGGTGGCGCACGGCCGCAGTCCCAGTGAATCTTGAGGCCGAGGCAGGAGGATCACAAGTTCGAGGCCAGCCTCAGCAACTTAGTAAGGTCCTAAGCAACTTAGCGAGACCCCGTCTCAAAAAATAAAAAGGTGTGGGATGTGCCTCAGTGGTTGAGTGCCCGTGGGTTCAATCCCTGGTACAAAAACAAACAAAAAATTGCCTGAGGATCCCAACCCAGAAACAACCAGCGCATAAGGAGGTAGAAATGCTGATGGCCCCGCTTCGACCTGCACACACTGATTCACGTGTTGAATTGTCACACTGTACTTCGTAAACACGGACAGCGATGTATTGTTTAAAATTGTTAAAAGTAATTTTTTAAATCTAACTTGTGTGTGTGTGTGTGCGCACGTGCATGAGGTGCTGGGGAGGGAACCAGGGCCAGCGCTTGTCAGGCAGGGGCTCTGCCCACCGAGCTGTAACCCCAGCCATCCCCCCAATTAATCACTTTTTAAATTTTAAAAGAATATTGCCATAGAGGGGCTGGGGCCCGGGGCAGAGCGCTTGCCTAGCGTGCGCCAGGTCTTGGGCTCCACCCCCAATGCTGCAAAAGGATATCATCCACGACAGTGAAAGCCATATGAAATTCCAGTGTTCTTGTCCATAAAAATGTGCCTTTCTCCCCTTGAGAAATGTGTGAAAATTTGCTCTTTCCCTAAAACACCTTTGGTTGGTCTCTTGGCCCAGAGAGCTGAAATCGTCTACTCCCTGCTCCTCCGCTGGAGGCCTGCGGCCCGTGGTCCCCAGGACAGCCAGCCTGGCGCATGACGGTAACGGGCACCGACCTGGGTATTCAGCATGGGCACCCGGGAGGGGTGTTGGGCGAGTGCTGGGGACCCCTAGGCTACTTTTCTTTTTGATGGTCGTGTAGAAAGTTCACCATGCTGACCTGCTTGCTTCTTCTCCTCCGTCTCCTCTCCTTCCACTTCCTCTTTTCTTAAGTTTTTTTGAAATAGGTTGTCAACATGTTGCCCAGGATGGCTTTGAACTCCTGGCTCAAGCAGTCCTGCCTCCCGAGCAGCAGGGATCACAGGCACTTGCCACCGTGCCAGCCTCATCTACTGTGTCTGAGTTCAGTGGCAATAGCACAGTGGCCTGCCCATGCGGCCGTCCCCACCGTCCTCCCCAGAGTGCCCACTCGACATGGACTTGCTCCATGCCGCTTCCCGTCTGTGGGTCTAGAGCCTCCAGGGACGTCCCAAGGGTGGGTCCTGCCATGTGTCCTTCTCTGACTGGTTGCCACTGAGCAATGTGTCCTCAAGGTCCGGCACATGTAGCTAGTGTCAGAATTTCCTTCCTTTTTTTTTTTTGGTACCAGGGATTGAACTCAGGGGCACTCGACCACTGAGCCACATCCCAGCCTTTTATATTTTACTTAGATTTCTTTCTTTTTTTTTTTTTTTTTGGTGGTGATGGGGATTGAACCCAAGGCCTCGTGCATCCTAGGCAAGCACTGTACCAACTGAGCCACACCCCCAACCCTTTTATATTTTATTTAGAGACAGGGTCTCACTGAGTTGCTCAGAGCCTCACTAAATTGCTGAGGCTGGCTTTGAACTCACACGATCCTCCTGCCTCAACCTCCTGAGCCGCCACTGGATTACAGGCGTGGCCACCAAGCTCCTCGAAATTTCCTTCCTTTTTAAGGCTGACATTTTCACGCCCAGGTGGACCACATGATGTGATCGGCTTCTTCACCAAGGCCTGCCAGGGTTGTGTCCACTCTGCTCTGGCTGCCTCTGTGGCCCACGTGCCTCCAGGCCCTGTGAGGCTGGTTCCCGCCTGCTCCACCCCCTGCCTCACACGTGGGGAAACTGAGGCCCAGAGAGGGGACGGACCGAGCCGTGTAGCGTGGGGTGCAGGGTGAGGGTTTCCGTTCTGGCCCGAGCCCCCTGCCCCGAGCACCCTCACCACCGCCGAGCTTGCCTTTGCCTGACTCACCGTGCCAGGGGGACGTGGAATCATGCCCATTCTCCCAGCCTCTGGTGGGGCGAAGTACAGTGTCCCAGCCACCAAGATGGCCACCCACATGTCGAAAATCTGGGCCCCGATGTAGCTGAGTGGCAAGTAGCTCACCAGGACCTCCTGCCCTTCTGGGGGACACTTATAACAGAGGCTCTGGACGGCAGCTGCTGTGGTCCAGGTAATCTGAAGGGCAACTGAGTATCACCTGCAGGCCCTTTCAGTCTCAACCCCAGGAGCAGCCACAGGCCAGTGGGGACAGCCGGGTCCCAGTCCCACCCAGGCGGGACACTCACGTTGTCATGGCTCAGCATCATGACCTTCAAGGGGCTCAGAGACCCCACGCTGCAGACCAAGGTGCAACACTGGTTGGGTTTTTGGGAGTCAATGACCTGGTCAAGTTTCTCATCTGAGATGTCACCTGCCAGGTTCAGGAACTCCTTCCACTGCAGAGAGACCTGTGGCTAGGCTCTTGGGGGCAGGAGTGGCTCCTGGAAGGGCCCCCAGTGCCCTGCACACCCCAGCAGCCTCCACCCCAGGCCGGAGGCTGGGGGCTCTTGGTCCCGGCCCAGCTGTGGCTGCCTACCCTGCCCTCCCCAGCTGGGTTGTACCGAATATAGATTCTCCTGCACCATCTGAATCTCCTCCGTGTACTGCACGATGCCCTTGAGGTGCTTCAGGGAGCTCTGGATCTGGAAGACACGGCTGGGCTCAGCGGGGCACCGCGGCAGGCTCCGGCTGCCCGGAGCTTCTTCCACAGGTGACAAGGGGGTCCCCTTGTTCTTAATGTGGTAAAACATGTGATCGTTCTACACTTGACCACTTTAAAGCAGATGAGTCAGGAGCACTTTAAAATGTAGCGTGCATCACCTAATTCCAGAACGTTCTATCATCCAGAAAGGAAACCCCATACCTATTAGCAGTTGTTCCCCTTGCCTGAGTCCCTGGTAAACACAAGTCCACTTTTTAAATGGATTTATATATTTCAGATATTTCACATAAGTAGAACCACACGCTGTGTGTCCTTTTGTGTCTATCTGGTCCTTACTGAGGGCGAAGTCCTCAACGTCCACCCACACAGCAGCGTGCCACAGCCTGGCCTCTCTCATGGCTGAGTAATCCTCCAGTGTGCGGGTGGACACGCTGAACTGGTCCATTGATCCGCTGATGGTCACTTGGGTTCCTTCCAGCTCCTGAATGCCATGAATCAGGCTGACGTGACTCGGGGTGAGGCAGGAACATCTCTTCAAGATTCTATTTTCAGTTCTCTTGGGTTTAGACCCAGAGGTGGGCGGGAGGCCTCAGAGCCCCTGCGTAGAGCGACTGGACCGGATCAGCCTGGGGCCATGGACAGTCAGCTGCCCGAGGCGGATCTGATTGCGTGACTTCATTTAGATGACAAATCTGCACAAGCAAGTCCCAGGGCGGAAGCCTGGCTGCCGGGGCTGGGGAGTGACTGCTGGTGGGCAGGGGTGTCCCCTCAGGGCAGTGACAATGCTCTGGAGCCCGAAGCAGTGATCCAGCCATACGGATTACGCAGTGCCATCGTAAGTGGCGCATCACACCTAGCTTGTCGAAAGCCAGGTGGCTTCTGTTTGCCACGCGGCCTCAAGCAGGAGGCATCAGAGTGTCCCTGAGCTCTGTCAGGCGGGCTCCGGCGCAGGCTTGCCTCAGAACGAGACTGTGCCCGGGAGACAGAGCCCTCACTGGCACTTGGTAAGCAGCAGGTGCCCCACGCAGGTCACCACCCCACCAGTATTAATAGGCAGGTGTTCCTAAACTCTCTGGGCTGCCCTCGCCTAGTGGGGTTAGAGTTGACCTTGATCTACCCAGTGGCGGCCCATCCCCCACCCTGGGGTGGGCTGCAGAGAAGGCCCCGGAGCCAACGCTGGGCAGGCTCAGATCTCCTCAGGATGGGCCTCCAGGGTGGCAGGCCACAGAGCGAGGCTGGTGGCAGTGGATCAGCCCCCTCCGGTCCATCCTCCTCCTCTTCCCTGTTACCCCCTCTTCTGACTCCTCTTCCTCTTCCCCTTCTCCTTTTCCTTTATCTGGGGTTGAACCCATGCTGGGCAAGCCATCCCCCAGTCCTTTTTAAAATTTTGGGACAGGGTATCACTAAGTTGCTGAGACTGGCCTTGAACTTAGGATCCTCTGCCACAGCCTCTCGCATAGCTGGAGGACACGTTGGACTCCACTTCCTCACCAGGCAAGGCCTGTGCCCCAGTGGGTGCCCCCGGGTTCCTGCAGGTCGGAGCGTCACTAACCTGGATGACTTTCTGCAGCTGCCTGTCGCTGTCCACCACAAAGATGTCTATCTCCACGTTCTCAGCGATGACCTGGCAGGCTTTTGGGGAGTTGGTGGACAAGATGCCAACAGAGAAACCTCTGGAAGCAGAATCCAGGAGCTGAAGGCCTGCTGGGTGAGGGCTTAGGGGAACTGCAGGGGTCTTGGGAGTCACCGATGCCCCAACATCCATGAGGTACCCTGAAGGCGGGACTCAGGGACAGCCCCAGCCTGGGCCCTGTCCTGAAGGGATTCTGCCAGCGTTCTGGATTACTGGAGGAGGGCTCGGTGCGGGGGAATCCCAAGGACTGGGGAGTGGGGAAGGCTTCCTGGAGGAGGGAACACGAGGGTTGGGCTTCGCTGGGTGTGTATGAGTTTGCTGGGGACAGAATGTCTGGAAGGTGAGTTGAGCATGCCTGGGACTGGGACTTAGACAAATCCCACTGAGCAAAGACCACACTGGAGGGGGTCAGCTCCTTGTCCTGGGGACTCTACCGTGAGACCTCCTGCCTTAACGGCTCGGGGAGAGACCAGTGCCCTTACCCTGCCAAGATGGCTCCGATGCTGGCGATGACCCACTCCGCTGAGTTGAACCCCATGATCCCCACGCCGTGGAAGCGCTCCAGGCCCAGCTGGAGGAGGGACAGCTTGTGAGGCACAGACAGGCTCAGCTGTCCCCAGCCCCAACCTGCCCGAGCCTGGGGTCGGGAAGCCGGGGCTCCGCCACTCAGAGGAGCGTTGATCCTTTTTCCCTGAGAGAGCCGCCCACTTGAAAGACAAGCTTCCACATGCTCCTCGGGTGTCTCAGCCAGGGTGACTCTGCCCCCTGGGACATTTGGTGACACTTGGAAACATTTTTTGCTGTCAAAACTTGTGGGCGGGAATGCCACCCGCCCAGGTCAGTGTCCACCACAGAGCAAGTTCTGGACCCGAAGCCCAGCAGCACAGACTGAGGGGCTCAAGAAGACTCGGGCGAAGCGCCCCGGCTTCTCACGCGGACAGTGCTGGGGAGCCGGGCGATTCTGCGCCTGTTATCCTGACCTGCCTTTGGTCACAAGCCACACGCCTGGACTGTTTTCCAAGCCTTTAGGGACATGGTGCAGGAGACAGAGATGGTCATTTCAGTCTCCCCCTCTCGGCCGAGGTTTTGGTGGCTTCCTGTTGTTAGGTTTGTACTGTTTTCACTTTCACCAGATAAAATGGTGTGGACGTCCCTGTTGCTCAAGCTCTGCCTGTGCGCCGTACTGAGACTCCGAGATGGCGCACCGGGGGTTCCACTCGCCGGGCACCAAACGGGCCCGTGGGATCTAGGCAGGGCTTCTCCTTTCCATCCCAGACTCTTGCCCTCTTGCTTCCTCGCCCAGACCCCACACAGCACAAAGGAAGTGCTGATGCCTCCCCCTGTCAAGCCGGCTCCCTCCCCTCCAACCTTCCACAACCTCAGTCATGGTCAGCTCCACCTTCCACAGCGCACAGACCAGAAATCTTGGTCAATCTCGGTTGTCTGACACGCTCACCCCATGGAACATTCGGTTGGTTCCACCTTCAGAATCTGATCATTCCCGCCCCCTCCATCTCTGCCAATCTTCATCTCCACTTTGTCTGGTTTCCACCATGCTTTCCTTCCCACAGCAGCCAGAGTGGACACCTGTGGGCACCTAAGCCAAGTCCTGTCTCTCCTCTGCCCACAGTCCCACAGCCTTCCACAGCTTCCACCTCCCTTGGCGTCAAAGTCCAAGTCCTTTCTGCAGCCCACAGGCCCTGCAGGACCAGCCCTGTTCCTTCCCTACCTCCGGCTCCCTCTGTTCCAGTCACAGGGGCTCCTTGCTGACCCTCCTTCATGCCAGACAACCCTACCTCAGGGCCTTTGCATCTTCCTCCAGATCTCCCCATGCTCTTTCGCCAGCTTCCTATGGTCTTTGTTGAAACATCACCTCCTGTCAGTGAGACTCTCCTTGGCCCTATTTAAAAATTTCAATCCCATCCTTGTCTCTTTCTAGTCCCTTCTCTGCTTGAGTTTCCCCTGGATCACAGGTCACTGTCCATCTACGGCAGACGCTCATTATGTTGACTGGCTTCACTTGGGTCCCTTTCCCAGCCTGAAAGACAGGCGTTCAACACACACCGGAAGGTGGCGATACGCTAGAACCAGGCAGTCCCCTCTTCTCCTCCTCCTGGGACTGACCAACCAAACACACAAATGACCACAGGATCAGGTGGCCACAGGGCTGGGCAGTGACAAAGGGGCCATGACAGAGGGGGATAGGACAGCCAGGAAAGACCTGGCTAAGGACATGCCCCCAGAGAAGAGACCCAGGAGCAACCACCATCAGAATGGCAGCTGGTGGCAATGTCCAGTCTGGCGTGTGTGGGAGCTACACCAGGCACGCCAGCAGCCGCACACCCGGGAGCTAGGTGCTGCCGTGTTCAGATATTTATGTGTAAACAACGGTATCTACTAAGTCTAATACACAAGTTCCAAATGTAAAAGGCTAATGCATAAACATATGATATACTGTATACAGTAGATGTATTTTAAATATTTATAAGTAGAAATATGAAACATTTTCATGTATAATATATAAAAGAAACATATGCATAATATATAAGGCATAATATATTTACATATGATATATATTAATCTAGCTAGGCCTGATGGTACACATCCATAATCCCAACTACTTGGGAGGCTGAGGCAAGAGGATCGTAAGTTTGAGGTCAGCCTGGACAACTTGGTGAAATCCTGTCTTGTTTTTAAATTTTTAAAATATTTTTAGTTGTACAGGGACACAATACCTTTATTTTATTTATTTATTTTCATGTGGTGCTGAGAATTAAACCCAATGCCTCACACATACTAGGCAAGCGCTCTGTCACTGAGCCACAACCCCAGCTCCAAGACCCTGTCTTAAAATGTGGAATGCTCATGGGCTTGAGTAATCTGCATCCCAGTACTGTTAAACACACACACACACACACAGACAC
Organism: Sciurus carolinensis; assembly: GCF_902686445.1. NCBI lineage: Eukaryota > Metazoa > Chordata > Mammalia > Rodentia > Sciuridae > Sciurus > Sciurus carolinensis. The sequence goes on along the minus strand of NC_062229.1, from coordinate 3,584,227 downwards.
ACAGAAATGTATGTCTAATATATAAAACAAATATACATATATAATCTATAAAATACATGTATAATATAAAATTATGTTCATGTAAGTGTATAATATAGAAATACATGAATACGCATAAGTATATAGAATATAAAATATTCCTATTATATATCTACATATACAACACACGTGCATATTATACATATAAAACATAAAACATGGAATTTTTTTTGATTTGTTCTAATTAGTTATACATGACAGTAGAATGCATTTTGACACATCATACATAAATGGAGTACAACTCCTCACTCTTCTAGTTATGGAATTTAATTTTTGCATAAGATATAAAATGCATTTCATGTATGTATAACATAAACCATTTTATATGTAAATACATTTTGCACGTATTTGTTTATACATTCTACCTCTTTTTTAATAGAAAATCTCTATGTTCCACATGGTTTCACATGGGGAAACCGAGGCACAGAGAAGCTAACCGGGGCGGAGCTAGGACTCGAACCCAAGACCCAAGACTGGCTGTCAATCCCGAGCTCTCTGGGGGCCTCGGAGAAAAGCCCAGGCGCACGCGGTGGAGACAGACGCCGCGCAGGCGCAGGAGCGGCGCGCAGGCGCAGGAGCGGCGCGGGCGGTACCTTGAGGAAGGCCTTGGCGGCGCGCCGGCACTGCTCGTAGTACTCGATGTAGGTGAGTGTGTGCCAGCCGTTCCTGTGCTTGGAGCCCAGCGCGATGTAGTTGGCGTACTTGATGGCCGTGTCCATGACCATGTCGTGCACGGTGAGCGGCGCCTCATTGTTCAGCGAGTTCTTGCTCAGCCGCAGCTGCACCTGGCCATCGCAGTCCGAGGTCCAGTAGCTTTGGCCTGCGGGCGGGCAGGGCATGTCCAGCGGGCCCCACAGCGAGCGGAGGCCCGCGGAGAAAGCGGGTGGACAGAAGGGCGGGCAGAGGACGGGCGGCACTGGCCCGAGGCAGAGGAAGCCGCCTGAGGCCCGCAGGCCCTTCCCTGGGCTCCCGCAGGGGCCAGCAGCCTGGCAAGCGCTGACCACCGCTCCCGTGCCCAGCCCAGCATCCCCTCCGGGGTCGCCTGCATGGAGGGATAGGCCGCACCCCCGGACTGCAGCGCTGGCCGAGTGCCCCCGGGAGCCCAGACCTCCCCCTGCCCCGGCCCCGGAGCCCCAACCTTTGGTTTTACTTTCTGGGTGTTGAGGGCGCTTCTTTGCTGCCCTGTGACTCTTGCCGGAGGACATGGTGTGCAGAGCGCCTTTGCCTCCCTTCCCAGGGGCTGGGCAGACCCACGTGCACACGATCAGTCGCAGGCACCCATCCGGAGGTGCGCCTCTCACCTGGTCACGGGTGGCCAGGGGAGGCTCCCTCCCGAGTGGGTGGGAGTTGGCCCGGGAAAGCTGCAGCAGGAGCCTTTGGAAGAGGGAGCGCCTGGTGAAGGCCTTGGAACCGGCACGGGGAGGAGGGGGAGCACAGAGAAAGCGAAGCAAGTGCATCATTTTCTAGTTCTGTGCCCTTCCCCCACCGGGGGCTGCTGGCCCATCCAGGAGCAGCCGGAATACACACGCCCCCGACCCCTGCTTCCCACCCACAGCACTTTGTCACCCCTCTCTGCCATTGCCAGGGTGGTGCTTACTCCTGTATCCAGCTTCTTTTAGTCAGCTTTGTCACCCTCCCTGTTCTAGCCACCGGGGACAGGCAGTGTCCAGACTGGAGGTCCAGAACATTGCTATCGATGGCCAACCCTTGTGACATCACTTGATTCCATGGCCCAGGGCCATGATGGCAACCTGAATTACTGTCCCTTTACAGAGACCAGTCTCCGGGGACAAGGGGAGGTCCACTGCAAGAGGACTTCTGCCACACCCCCTAGGCAAGGGTCTCCAAGGGGATGGTGCTCAGGGAGGAGCTGGGGGCAGGGGCTTGGTCTCAGGTCTGGCAGCTGGAGGGACTCGAGTCACTGCTGTGCATTGTTGTCTGTGGAGCCTGAAGTGGAAAGAGTGAGCCAGTGAGAAAGGTGTAGTGTCCCAGAGGCTAAGCAGAGAGCCCTAGCCCCCTCGAGGCCCAGCCTGACCACCAGGTGTGGTCTGTACTTCGAATAGCAGGTTCCCAAAGCGTGATCAGTTACAGATTGCAAATATTGGTGGAGGTTCTTGAGCCTGACAAACTGAGAAATCATTTAAAAGCCTTCCTGGGTCTTCGTAGAGAGGGTGACCATCTTAGCCTGCAGTCCCACCGTCGGTATGTGGCCAAGGGGACGAGGGCAGAGACTTGGAGGGAGCCGCACACTCACGTTCATGGCTGGTGGCAGCCAACAAGAGGGAGGGATAAGTGGACTGTGGTAGGACAGGAAGGACATCCGGACACCTGGACATTGTGTGGAGCGAAGGAAGCCAGTCACAGCAAGAGAGGTGCTCTGACCCCACTCAGGAGGTTTAAAGTGGCCCGAGAAGAAAGTGGTGCACTGCTGCTGGACTGGGAGAAGATGGGGTCAGTGTTGAGGGGGCAGAGTCAGTTCCGGACGATGAGGAGGTTCTGGAGATGGTGGCGGGGACGGCCGCACAGAGGGGCAGTGTGTTTAGTACCTCCGAACTGTATACTGAAAAGTGGTTAAAATAGTGGATTTTTGAAAAATAATTTTAGTTGTAGATGGACACAATACCTTTATTTATTTTTTATTTTTATGTGTTGCTAAGATCGAACCCAGTGCCTCACACATGCTGGGCAAGCGCTCTACCACTGAGCCACAACCCCAGCCCTAAAATGGTGGATTTTATGTATATTTTACCACAATTTAAAAATAAATTCAAAAGACCTTTCTGAAGCAAATGGCTTCTTGTCGTTTCTCAGAGGGTAGCCACGAAGAGAAGGCAACAGCGAGCCATCATAGAAAATGCACAGATTCCTCTACTGATGTGGAGGGCTTTATTTTCCTCTTGTATTTTCTTGAGGAACCAAGATTGAAAAGGAAGAGAAAAATATTTGCAAGATATGCCTATTTTTTGCAAAAAAGCGTTTGCATTTTGAGAAGTAGACCAGCAGTGCGTTGCAGGCGTACAGAAACACCAGCAGCTTTTCGTGCGCCAGCACAACCACCTAAACACTCCAAAAGAAGGAAAGCCTCAGCTGTAACAAACAGTAGCCAGAATTAAGTCGGCCAAAAGCTGTTCAAGGCAGTTATGGATAAAATGCTAAAAGTTTGGAACAGATACTGTATTAATGAATGTAATGAATGGGAAAACTCAGTATTGAAAACAATGTTCTCCTTCAGATTAATCAATAAAAATGGCCTTTTAATTTTGATTTTGGCCATGCTAGGGATCAAACCCAGGGCCCGTGCATGCTAAGCAAGCACCCTACCACTGAGCGGCATTCCCAGTGTCCCCCAAATACGTTGTCAATAGAATTTAAGAATTTTTAAGGAACTTGACAAATTGGTTTCAGAATTTAACAACAACAACAACAACAAAAGATTTAAACAAAAGACCTTATTCTACCGAAATCAAACTCTATTATAAAACTAGTAACTAAAGAAGCACAAGGATGTCGTTACCACGAGGCATAAGGAACCCTTACAACTCAAAAAAAAAAAAAAAAAAATGGCCCTGCTTTTAAATGGGCAAAGAATTTGAGCAAACATTTCTTCAAAGAAGACATGCGTGTGGACGTAGGTGGTACCGCCCAACAAGCGCCCACTGCTCAGCCATCGAGAAGGAAGGGGCCGCTGGTACCGCGCAGATGGAGACACACTGGGGGGAAGAGCCAGGCACAAAAGGGGGCATGTTGGATGTAGCTCAGCGAAGCAGAGCGAGAAGCACAGGTTCAAGGAATGGGAGTGGCCTGCAGGAAGACAGAGCCCAGCCCACCTCCAGCAGCAGAGGCCAGGAAGCTGAAAGCTGCTTTCCTCGAATTCCATGCAGGAGGGTTCTGAACGTGATCGGGTTCCCCTGGTCATGACTGATGGGAGTAAGTCACGTGAGGGGTGGAGCCAGGGTGGGCCCTGTCAGAAGCAGTGTGGTTCTGGGGCCAGCAGCGCCAACATCAGCCTTCTGCTTTGGCCAGCAGGTTGCTGACCCAGCAGCTCTTAGACACAAGCCTTCTTGACTGGGGAACTGGGGGTTCCTCTGACCCAAGCATCCAGTACTGCCACCAAGGGCCTATGTGTGAGCAGCTTGGTCCCCGGTGTGGGAGGTGAGGGAAGCTTTAAGAGGTAGGGCCTAGTAGGAGGTGGTCAGATCACTGGGAGTGCATGCCCTGGAGGTTAAGGTAAGGCTAGTGAAACCCTGAGAGTTCTCCTGCGAGTGAGTTGTAAAAACAGCCCCTTCCCTCAGGGTGGCTTCCTGGCTCACCAGTGATTCCCTCTCACATGTCCTCCTGCCATTGGGTACAAAGTTGTTTTTATTTTTGTAGCTAGAAACTGAATTGCTGGGCCATTTAGTACCTCCATTTTTAACATTTCAATAAACTTCCAAAGTGGCTATTTGCATTCCCACCGGGATGTGTGAGAGTCCCTGTCCCTCCATCTCCTTGCCTTGGTATCACCACATTTTAAGAATTTTAGCAAAGCTAGATTGAGTGCAGTTGCTCCACCTGTAATCTCAGCCTCTAAGGTCAGCCTCAGCAATTTAGCGAGACTTTCTCTCAATAAAATATGAACGTGGGGACTGGAGATGTGGCTCAGTGGTTAGGTGCCCCTGGGTTCAATCTCCCCCTGTGTAAGAGGATTTTAGCAAGGCTAGAAGAGTGAAGTACAGTCTCATGTGGGGGTGGCGGTTGCCTTTCCTTGATGGCTGAGGCTGTCAAGCATCTTCTCATGTATTTATTGACCAGTTTTTTTTTGTTTTTTTTTGTTTTTTTTTTTTAAATAGAAATACACATTCCAGCCGGGCACTCCTGTAATCCTGCAGCTTGGGAGACTGAGACTGGAGGATCATGAGTTCAGAGCCAGCCTTAGCAAAGGTGAGATGCTAAGCAACTCAGTGAGACCTGTCTCTAAGTAAAATACAAAATAGGACTGGAGATGTGACTCAGTGGTCGAGTGCCCCTGAGTTCAATCCCTGGTACCAAAATAATAATGATGATAATAAGACACATTCCAATCCTTTATCATTTTTAAATTGGGTCTGTAAATGAGATCATTGTAATGACGGTGTTACGCTGAGGTGACTTTCAGGTGTGGTTTGCACGTTACCTTCTCCCTTTACTCTTTCCTCCCTCCAAGTTCAGGTGTGTCAAGTTCCTGCTTCGTGCTATTTGTAAAAGTACCTACATGGTAACTGTTGACTCTAGAAACCAAGCTCGTTTGAACTGTGGGTACGGTTGGACCCGACTGGAAACGTGAGAGCGTTTGGGGCCACAGGTCGTCTTGGCTACAGGCTAGCCACGCTCGCTGTCAGGGAGCAGGGTGTCTTCAGACTGTTTTCCCGTCAACCTTGTTTCTTCCAGTTGGATGCAGTTCTTTTTATCATTGAGAACTAAGAGTTCGTTATATATTCAGGCAGCAAAAAATTTGGTTAACATTTGCATGGCTCTTAAATACTTCTGCTTTCCTTTTCCAAGTTGATGGTTTCTTGACAGGATCTTTGAGGGGTGAGAGACTTTGATGCTGGCGCAACCTGGTTCTGTCAGTTCTTTTAATTTCTGGTTGGTGCGTTGGCATCATGTCTAAGAAATCTTCACTTAATACCAGGGCATCTAGATTTTCTCCTACATTTTTTTCCTGGGCATTTTATAATTTCAGCTTCTGCATTGAGGTTTATGATGTTTCTCTAATTGTGTATGGTGTGGGGTAAAGGCCTAAATCCTTTTTTTTTTTTTTTTCCTTCTGGACATAGTCCAGCACCATTAGTTGACAGGACCGTCCTTCCCCCACTGCACTGTTGGACTGCCTTGGCCCCCTTATCCACACCAGTTGGTCATAAGTGAGGCGTTTCACCTCTGGACCCTGCTCTTGCTGGTCTGCACGTCTGCCCTTAGTGGGATGCTGGATTGTGTGCTGCCCTTGCTCCTCTGTCCCAGGCAAAGGTCTGGACTGAGGGGAAGGAAGAGCTGGCCCTGGGATTGTGGGTAGTGTTGATGACCACACCAGAGGACCTTAACAGTCCCGGCTCACCTCTGGGCTTGCTCAGAGGGTCTTCTGCAGTGCCTTGAGTGCCCCTCGCAGCTGCAGGTGCTGAAGGGTAACGTAGAGCAGATTCACAGCCTTGCAGGCTCTTCTCACGAGAGCCAGGGCGTTGAGAAGGCGTGGTGCCGAGAACTGGAACGGTGTGATTTGGGAGGACTCAGATGGCGGGGTGCCCTGAGTCCCCAGATCCCGCCAGCTGCCCATGCTAGCAAAGCAGCCCCTCCTCCAGGCCCAAGCTGGTCTTGCCTTGCTGAAACTGCCTCTGGTGACCTTGGGGCACTGTGTTCCCAGCATTGGCCAGTCTTCCTGCCCTACCCACCAGTGCCCTCCTCATGGCCTCCTATCTCAGTGGAGTCAGGCCTCAGGACGTCCCCAGAGGCTGATCACAACGTCAAAACCTGAAGGTGAAGACTGGCAAGTGGCTTAGAGGACTTGGCTAGCTTGTGTTGGGGACCAGTGTGGGATTGGATTCCGAAGGAGCTTCACCAGGGAAGGAGAAGCCCTGTTTACCAGCTGATGTGTGGAGGTGGGCGCGTGGTCCCGCCCACACCTGGAGGGGTGGGTGCCGAGAGAGCAAAGAGGACACCTGGAGACAGGACGGGAGACCCAGGTGTGTGGAAATGTGCTTCTAGGGAAGAGCTGATGGTGACGGGCTGGACAGCTGCTTGTGCAGTGGCCGTGGCTTGGCTGCCCAGCGCTTCTGTGTTTCACACGGGGCCTCTGGTGCTCGCCTTGCCATCCCGCATGACTGTCCGTGGCGGCCCGGTGAGCATGTCCCCGTCCAGAGCGTTCTGTTCTAGCTGCCACAGGGAGAGACTTGTGAGTCTGGCTACAGGAGCAGGGATGTCACCAGCTTAGCTTGCTTCGTCCCCGTAGGACCAGCACCAGGACTGGCAGGCATGCAGGAAGCGCCTTTCTCAGCCACCGCGAGTGTGCCGATTCCCCCGGCGTCCCTCGAGAGGACTGCCTGGACACTCCAGCAGACGTGCCCTCACTTCCCTCGCCTGGGCTGGGGTCTTGGGAATGGAGGGGGCATTTCCAGGGCAGGGGGCATTGCTCGAGCTGTGGAGGGTGCCCTGCTTCTGTGCCTGGTCAGCTGAAGCCCAGCCTGGCCTTTGGGAATGCAGCTGAGATGGCAGCGGGATACTTGGCGTAGTGAAGGACTGAGAGATAGATGTGCTCTGTGCACAGGTGACATCAAGGCTACTGGCTGCGGTGTGACAAAGTGACAGCAACCTAAGTGTCCAGCCATGGGGGACAGGCAGCAAGCCACGCACAGTCCATGCTGCAGCAAACTATGCAGGAGCTAGAAAGAAGGGGGCAGTTGTCCGCAGAGAAAGATGTCCGTGCCGTGCCTGCTCACAAAATAAGTGGCTAAAAATCAGCCACAGGCTTTAGAATATGTCTCCAAATAATGTGTGGAAGTATTTTCAAAGTTACAGAAAAGTTGCCAAAGTAGCACAAAGACCTCCCACGTCCTCTGCCGAGATTCACTACTTGTTAACACGAGACGCATTTCCTGCCTCTCCTGCTGCCCATCAGCGTCCCCCAAAGGCTGAGCTGCTAAAGCTTCAGTCCTGGGCTGGCACGTGCAGGGAGGGTGGAGCCTCTACACGGTGAGGCCTGGAGGCAGGGAGAGGGGGACCCTGGTCTCTTCCCTGCCCACGGCTGCTGCTGGCCATGAGGGGAGCAGCTGTGCTGCAGCCCGGGCTCTGCCACGGTCCAGGGCAGCAGACCCACCCTGGACCAGCCCGTCGACCGGGCGCCCAGGGCAGCGGCAGCCTTCCCTCCTCACAGGCTGGTGCCCCAGGAGTTGTTTTTGTTTCCACAGCAACGGGAAGCTGGTGCCTCTCCCCCCGTCCTGCCCTCCACCCCACCCCAGAGAAGCCGCAGACGTGCCCTCTCCTCTGTACCTGCCAGCATGTAGTGTCCCCAGATGGGGACACTTTCTGCCTTGCAGCACGTGGCCCCCCACACCAGGGAGCCAGCACTGGTTCAGAGCACCCCGTGCCTCTCCCGCTGCCCCTGTGCAGCCGCACCTCCTTCCCTCCTGCTCTCGGGTGTCGCCTCTCCAGCTCCTCTCTGAGCGGTTCCTCTCCTTTCCTGGTCTCGGGTCTCATGTTCCTGGATCCTACAGAGCTCAGAACGTACTCTGCAGGTTGGACTTCAGCTTGGTCTGTCTGATGGCCACTCAGGACCAGGCTCAGGCCTTGCTCTGGTTACGTGGACGACCCAGAGGACCCGTGTGCTGGCGCCGGGGTGTTCCCAGCAGTCTAGGTCTTGAGCTCAAAAACCCAGCGGAGCCAAACTCCACTCCTGTTTTAACTTGAAGGAGTGACCGTATAGGCCGTGGGGCACATGAAGTGACTGCGACCTCACCCTCAAATGGAGCGATCACCACGGAAGAGGAAGATGGCAGCAAACTTGAATTCTTAGATCAGTAGTTCTGAATCCAGCGGGGCGAGATGGGGGCCATCCCGAGCCTGCTCACGTTGCCCCCCCGCCAGCTGCCCTGGACAGAGATCCCCCACTGCTGCCATCGGGCTCCCCAGCGTGCTGCGTCGGATGCCACCTAGACAGTCAGCCCTTTCCATCCCCTCCTGCCTGGGACCCTGGCCCCTCGCTCTGCGTGGTGGTGGCTGTAAGGCTGGTGCGGGAGGGACTTCCAGCTCTGCGCTCCGTGTGCTGGTGCGAACTCATGGCCACATCTTTTCCTCTCAAATCCCTCTCCCTTTCTGCAGGGAAAGAAAGGTGAAGAAACGTCTGCGGCACAGGTGTTGACCTGCCCCTCCCTGGTGACGGGTGGCCACCTGGTCCAGCTGGAGTTCCTCTTCCTCCCACACCAGCAGCCTTCCTCTTGCCCCCTCTGGCCTCTGCTGACTGGCAGCCACTCCGTCCTCCTGACCTTGTCACTCCTTCTCCCTTCTAGTTGGCTTTTGCTATCGTTTGGATCTTAAATGTCCCCACAGGCTCACGTGTTAGAGTTGGTCGCCAGGGTGGTGCCACTGGGAGGTGGTGGACCCTCTGAGAGGTGCGACTGGGGGTGGGGAGTCGGCTCTCGGGGCCCGGCCGCCCCTCCACTTCCTCCCTCTGCCTCCTGGCTCCCGCGCTCCTGGTGGGGTGCTGCCTCTCCACAGGCCCGAAGGCAACAGGGCCAGGCAGCCCCGGGCTGCAGACTCTACAGCCACAAGCCAGGGGCCAGGGTAGCCTTTCCTCTTTAATCGACCACCTGAGGTCATTTGTCACAGTGAGGGGAAGCTGGTTAACACCACAGCCTGCTCACGGTGGGCTCGGGATGAGAGAGGAGCAGGCAGGCGGTGATCTTCAGGTGGTGGTTATTTGGGACTTTATGACAACAGCAGAATTCATCCTGAAGGACGGAGCGGTCAAGCGTCATTCTTACCAACAGCCAGTGGCAGTGACCCCAACCCGTACCGAGGACCTGCAGGTCAGTCACTGTGATCCCTGTACGTCATCTCACCCAGCTTTCCCGGCCAGCCTGCGATGGGGGTCTACTTGTCTGGATTAAGAAACCTCTGAGCCTCCGAAGTTTGAACTTAACCCAGGGGGCCCAGCTGCCTTGGAGGCCTAGCCTCTCCCCACCACACTGAAGGGCAGTGTTCCGCACTGGCCCCAAGTCGAGACAGGAGTCGCCAAAGCCTTGTCAGAACTTACTGGAAAGGCTTCCAAGACAGTTCTGGAAAGGTGGGTGAGTTTTGGGGTCTAGTTCCTCAAACTTGTGAAGGTTTTTTTCTTTCTAATGTCTCATGAAGTCCTCTGGGGAGAAAAAAAAAATCCAAATGGAACATACAGGGGCAGATCTTCCTCCTTAAACAGGCAGGCAGTTCTTTGTAGACCTCCCAAGAAGCTTCCCTGGGATTGTCCTCAGACGTTTGTAGATCTGCAGCGATCTCATTGCTAGGAAAGGCGGGGAGGGCCTCTTCAACAGGTGAACAGTCAAGAAACTGGAGGGAGAGGCCCTGGCTAGTCCAGGAGGCTCCGTGGCCATGTGTCTTCCTGTTGGGGGGACACAGGTTGTCATTCAGAGCCTGATGATGTGCAATCAGTCTCCAGACTCCACAGTCACCAACAAAAGAAGCCCTCAGTGACGGGTCCACTGGTAAATTGGCCCTCATCCAGCTCCCTACAGAATGAGCCGGGCAGTGCCCCGTCCAAGAGAAACCCACCTGTGCAAATTAGAATTTTCTAGTAGCCACTTAAAAAAGGACTAATAAAATTAATTTTAGTGATATATTTTATGTACCCACTTGCTCCAAATATCACATGTAATCAAGGTCTTAAAATATTAATAACGTATTTAGATTCCTTCCTGTACCAAGCCTGGGAGTTGTGTTTTGCACATCCCAGTGCAGATGAGCCACTCCTGGCCAGGGGCTGCCATGTGGGACAGCACGGGTTTGGAGCAGCCCCTCACTCAACTGGAAATCTCGCGAAAGCCGGGGATGGTGGGTGTGTGGAACTCCCAGGCCCTCTCAGGAGACCCCACAAGTCAGTGTGAGAGAGAATCAGCTCGCGGGTGGAAGTCCCAGCCCCCCAGTGCCTCAGACGTGACCGCACTTAGACGTGGGCGGTCGAGAAGTTAAGAAGGGCCCCGCGGGTGGGCCCTCACCCAGCGCGACTGGCGACCTTCAGAAAGGGGAGGTTTGGACACAGATGCACAGAGGGAGATAGGAGGGGGGGGGAGAAGATGGCTGTCTGCATGCCAGGGAGCGAGGTCTGCAATGTCCCTCGTGCCCTCCGATGGGACGGACCCCGCTGGCACTGTGGTCTCTGACTTTGAGCCTCCAGAACTGTGAGACAATAAGTTTCTGCTCTCAGAAGCCCAGGCCTGTGTGACTTTATTACAGCAGCCCAAACAGACTCCTGCCAGGGGGCTGGGTGGGCATCAGCGGAGCACGGTTGGCCCACATAAGGGGCACGCGTCCTTGGGACAGCTGCAGACAGGTTCTCTGCCTGCACTGCACAGAATTCCTGTGGGAGACTCGTGGAGTCCTGGAGGCCCTGGGAAATGGGGGAGGGAGGGGGGCCCTGCTCGCTCTTTGGGTTCCTGGCAGGTGAAATGTCCACCAAGGTTTCTGGAAGACCTCGTCCAAACAAGCCAGTGAAACATTTGGAGGCTCCAGGAAAATGCCAGTCCTGGGTGGGAGGGCCGCACCTTTCCTCCTCGAGGGACGCGGAAAGGCGGAGCTTGGCTGTCCGCTCAGACCAGCTGCGAAGGAGGCTCAGGTGCTATCCCGCCGCAGAGGGAGCCGGAGTGAGGCGGAACCCCTCGTGGGTGTGGCCCCCATTCTACCCACTCCTGCCACTCAGCAGAGCCTGTGGGACGGTCAGCGTACAGCCCAGCCAGCCAAGCAACCGGCCCTCACCCCAGGGCAGCCAAGGGCTCCAGCCGGGCCATCACTGGTAGAAGCTCTCGATTTGCGCTTTGTATTTCTGGGCTATGAACTGCCTCTTCATTTTTGTTGTTGGACCTGTTGAGAAAGGCGAAACGAGCTGAGTCACAGAGGGAAAGGGAGTTCCACACCTGCAGCGGGACCAGGAAGCACAGCCCCGGGGCTGAGACCCACAAGAGGCCCAGACACTGGCGGGGGACAGGCCTGATCAGGGTCGTTGGCCCTCAGCCGGCTCACCCAGCTCTCCCCCTGGGATGGAAAAGTCCTTCTCCAAGATGGCCCACTTCTGAATCCGCTGTGCATCGGAGGTGGCTTCCTGGTTCACAGCATCTATGCCTCGCTGGATGGCCGCATAGACGAGCTGGTCTTGCTGCCCCAGGATGTCCGTCACCGTGGAAGCCTGGCTGCCCAGGCTCCGGCAGAAGTCGATGACCTCCGGGCTCAGCTTGTTCAGGGGAACTCCAGTTTTCCGATCTGTCTCGCACTGCCCCGGACAGCCCTGTCACCAGACGTTCCTTGGCCGGCCCTCCCAACCCAGGCCCTGAAGACCAAGAAGTGGATCTCGAGCCTACAGGCCAGCTCCCGGCCCTGGGGCCAGTCGGGCTGGCTGCAGGGGCCCCAGGGCCCGGCAGGTGCGCGCCTCACCTTCAGCGTCAGCAGTATGCTCAGAAACTTGGCTCTGTCCCCCACCAGCATGGCGTTGCTGATGATGGGGATCTTCTCCTTCACCAGGGTCTCAATGGGAACCGGGGCCACATTTTCACCACCAGCAGTGACGAGGATTTCTGGAACAAGACTTGGCTCAGCAGGTCCAACCATGACAACAGGAAACCCCCACGCCAGAATGGCAGATGCCACTCGCCTCCAAACCCCAGCAGCACCACTTACCTTCCCATAAAGGATCCCAGTCCCAGTTGCTGCTCGGCCCTCCCCACAGGTCTTGTTTGGGAGCTAGCGAAGCCTCTGGGCCGCGCCGTCTGTCTGTCTCTCGATGCTTCCTCCATTGCCCAGCAACCCCAGGGGTCTAGTTCCAGCCTTGCCCTGGGGGCCTGTGTGGCATCCCTAATTCTCTGAGAATCCTTCCCCCTCTGCCCAGTCTCCAAATTTTTTCACCATCTCCTCCTCCTGCCCTGGATCCATAATCACTTATTCTTTCATCCTGCGATCCTGTCTCTTCCTGTCCCAGGACCTGGCAAAGCTGCCCTTATAATGGCTGTTTGTCACAACGGCAGTCTTCTCTGGAGGGAGGGCACTGGCTGCTTCTTTAGCAATCTGCTCTCAACTCTCTCAAGCATTGGTCTGGGCAGGGCAGACCACAGCGGTGACCAGGTCTAAGAAGGCGGCGTGCTTCAGCCCCGATGGTGAGATTCACTCTAAGATACACACTCACTCCTCTTGATACCTCGTCTCTAGTCTGGTGAGGGCCAGACCTACAACGTTTGCACTGGAACTATTGGAAATAATATATTCCCTTCCCTTTGGAGTTAGAAGTGAAGTTAGACTATTGGTAGCTTTCTTGCCACAAAAGAGGAACTGCCTTATTAACAAAGGCACTAGCACAGAGAAGGCAAAAGATTCATTCTGATGTCATTTTGGTACCTGAATCCAGCCATGCCTGAAGCTAGAACTTCTGGGCTTTTCAGTCATGTTCAACAAACAGTTTTGCTTTGTCACTCAATTTGGAATGGGTTTTCTGTCACTCATCACAGAAATGCTGTTAGCACAGCCTATTTATTGAATAGTTACTGCCTATGTCAGATTTGGTGCCAAATGCTCTCTACATGGGTTGGCCAACTATATAGGCCTGAGGGCCAAATCCAGCCCACTGTTCAATTTTGTATGGCCACAAGCCAAAGATTTTTTCAATTAATTAATTGATTGATTAATTTTCACATTATCAAGTGGTCTGAAGAAAATTGAAAAGGAAGATATTTGTGACATAAAAATCATGTGAAATTCCTGTTGGTGCGTGGCCACGCCCATCCCTTCATGCATTGCCCATGGCGGTGCCAACAATGGCAGGGCTGACTGGTGGCAGTGGCACAGCCCTTCCCAGGAGGTGGGGGAGCCAGGAAGCTTTGCACCAGCATCTCCCCGAGAGCCCAGCCCCCTGCACCAGTGCTACCTTTGATGCGGCCGGTGATATACAGGAAACCCTGGGTGTCCATGCGGCCCAGGTCCCCGGAGTGCAGCCAGCCTTCCTCGTCGATGGCCTGCAGCGTCTCGTCCTCTCTGTCCAGGTAGCCCATGAAGACGTGCCTGCCCCACATGCAGACCTCCCCAGTGCCGTCCTTGCTCTGCTGGGCCAGCATGTTCTCGCACCCGCTCACGATCCTGCCGCAGCTGCCAGGGGAACAGGAGCGAGGCAGCTGAGGCTGAGAGTCACCCAGCCAGGCCCATCGGGACCTGCAGGCCCAGCTCCCGACGACGCTTAGCGCCCTGGCCAGACCTGCACCCTCTGCAGGCCCCAGGTGTGAGGAGGTGCCTGCCAGTGTGTGACCTGCTGAATGGGATTCCCAGCGCCTCGTGAGCTGGGAACCCTGGCAGTGCCAGGCGTCAAGCCCAGGGCCTTATGGTTCCAGGTGAGCTCTCTCCACTCAGCCCAGCCCCAGCCCCTGTGGGCTCTTTATACCCACGTACGGGGGAGAAGGAAAAAGTGCTGAAGGATGGGAAAAATCCCCCCCACCTTCGAGAAAACAGCTGCACCGTAGGTCATGCACTGACCAGGACAGCTGACCAAGCAAACCAACCCACTGGAATCTCCTCAGAGGTGAGAAGTTACTTCCATAAGACAGAAAAGCACTCTCTGAAACCTGAGTTCTTCTAAGACTCATTTCTCAAAGCTGCAAGGGCAGTTCTAGGATGCAGAAAATAAGTATGTTCTTCTTGCATCACTGAGATCTCCTTCCCTGGAAACTAGAAGGAAATGGCTTTAGGGCTCAGTGTAGGAATCATCACCGCAGGAGAGAAAAGCAGTACTGAGACATTCAGAACTTACAAAATGTCTCCTTATGTCTTCCTTACTGAAGCCTTTCTAGGAATGTCGAAAAATCTAGAAGCCATAAAAAAGGATTGATAATTTCAGATAAAAGTCATAAATTTCTGTACATCAAAAGACATAAACCAAAACACTAATGAAAAATTGGGGTAAAATATTTGCCACTCATGAAAGACAAAAGCCTGATTTTTCTAATATGTAAAGAATGCCAACAAACAAACAATTCAACTTTTAATAGGAAGAAAATGTAGACAGTTCAGAGAAAAGTGCAAATTGATTTAAAATGAGTGAAAAGATCATTGCCAACCTCACTTATTATAATAAAAGGAACAGAAAAGTGGAGATATCATTTTCCATCATAGTACAAAATATACTGTCTATATAAAACATTCACTTTATCATTATTTGTGGGAACACCTGTAGGAGGAAGTTAAGCCCTAAGTATTCACCGATAAGGGAACTACTTAAAGAATTTATGGTACATCCATTTGTGTCCTCTGGAGTACCACAAAGCTGTTAAGGACAAGGCGGCTGATGGTGGGGAGACTGAGTAATGAAGCAAATGCCCAGCATGCCCCAGACCCTGGTTCCTCCCCTGCCCCACACAGCAGCTGTCTGTATTGACAGGGAACATTCTCTACGTGGTGAGAACCCCTAGCTAACCAACTCCATCTGATTCCAAGTGTGGTTGGCAGGAGTCCCGAATAAGGGGAAGTTTGCATTGAGTCCAGCTAGAGGGAACCCGATGCCTGAGCCGCTCTGGTTCCTGAGTCCCAGCAAGAGTGAGCAAGAAGCAGGAGTTCAGAGGAGAGTTCTGCGTGTTTCCACGCGGAACATGCTTCCGTTTGGGACAAATGCCTTGGTGCCTGATGTGTACCAGCTTGACTGGAAGCAACACCCTGTGGCTGCCTCTGGGAGGTTGCTTCCAGGTTGAATTGTGTTCTCCCCACCCCCAGTTCATGTGTAGAAGTCCTAAACCCCAGTGCCGTGGTGCATGACCTCACCTGGAAACCAAGCGCTGCAGGTGTGGTTGGTTAAGCGGTCACACTGGAGCAGGCTGGACCCTGATCCAGTGTGACTGGTGTCCTGACAGAATGGAGAGCGTGCACACACACCGAGTGTGCCACGTGAAGATGGAGGCAGAGAGGGGCGGCTGTCCTAACAAGTCAAAGGACACCAAGGGTCACCATGGAACCACCAAAGCTGGGCAGGGGCCTGGCCAGGTTCTCCATCACAGGCTCAGAAGGAACAGGCCCTGCCCACACCCCGATCTCGGACTTCCAACCTGCAGATCTGTGAGCCACACGTTTCTGTGGCTCGATTCTGGGAACTGGTGACAGGGCAGCCCTGGGGACCCACGAGGAGGCCCGAGGTGGGCAGGGACCTCACTGTGCTGTCTTTGAGCCTGCTGGTGTTTGGACTCTGAACGGACACCTCACGGAAGAAGAGATACAATCGATCAACAAATGTATGAAAAATGCTCAACATGTCTGGTGATTAGAGAAATGCAAATCAGAACCACCCTAGATTCCATCTCACCCCTGTCAAAATGGCAATGATCAAGAATACAAGCAACAGTAAATGTAGGCAAGGATGTGGGGAAAAGGTTCACTCATACATAGCTGCTGGGGCTGCAGATTGGTGCAGACATTATGGAAAGCAGTGTGGAGAGTCCTCAGAAAACTTGGAATGGAACCACTATTTGACCCAGTTATCCCACTCCTCAGTTTAAACCCAAAGGACTTAAAATCAGCCTATTACAGTGATGCAGCCACAACAAGGTTTACAGCAGTTCAACTCACGATTGCTCAACTATGGAATCAAACTAGATGCCCTTTAACAGATGAATGGATAAAGAAAATGTGATGTATATATACAATGGAATATTACTCAGCCTTGAAGAATGAAATGAAGGCATTTGCTGGTAAATGGATAGAGCTGAAGAATGTCAAGCTATGTGAAATAAGCCAATCCCAAAAACACAAAAGCCAAATGTTTTCTGATATGCGGATGCTAATTCACGACCAGAGAGCTGGGGAAGAATAGAGTTACTTTAGGTAAGTGAAGGAAGCAGAGGGGGTATGAGGATGGGAAGGATAGTAGAATGAATCAGACATTCTTACCCCATGTACATATGTAACTATATGGCTGGTGGGATTCTACATCATGTATTGCCAGAAAAATGAGGAATTACATTCCATTATCTACTGTCATGTTAACTAATAAAATTAAAAAATTATTTGAGGACAGAGACTGGCATTTGCACCTTTCCTCCGGGGTGAGTGGGAAGGACGGCTTTTAGGTTCTGGAAAGTGCTAGTGGGCCTTGGGGTTCTGCAGAGGAGATTCTGATGGGAGTTTGGCGGGGCGGGGGGAGAGGCTGAGACCTAGGGTCCCCTGCGAGTCAGAGGCAGGAGAGCCTTCTGTCGGGTTAGAAAGACCCCCCTTGTGCTTTGCTTCCTCGCCGGCACGAGGGGGACTGAGGATGGAGGCATGCGGCAGGCCGCGGGGTAGACCCGACCAGAAGGCTCCGGGAGCTGGGCTCCCCGGGAACCTCCTCTTGGACGCCTCTGGGTGCCTTCCAGCCCGGCCAGCCGGCGGGGAGGGGCCTGCTTCTCCCCGGGGCTCGCAAGCCAGCGACCGCCCGCCCGTCCCCGGCTCAGCCCGCTGCGCCCGCACCTCCGCTTGCGGTAGTCGCTCTGCCTGGAGATGGAGTGCGGCCCCGAGCTCTCGCTCATGCCGTAGATCTCCCCGATCGGGATGTCCACGCCCAGGAAGAACTCCGAGGTCTCCTCGGGCAGCGGCGCCGCCCCGCTGAGGAAGGCGTGGCAGTGGTCCAGGCCCAGGGAGCTCCGGACCCTGCCGAACACCAGGGCCTTGGCCATGTGGTAGCCGAAGGGCAGGTCGCGCTTCCTGTGAAGACGGACAGCAGCGCCGGCGCTGCAGAAGGCTGGGCTGCCCGGCGCGCCCCACCACCCCATCTCCCCGCCCAGAAGACCCCCCACGCCCCCCACCTCCCCGCCCAGAAGACCCCCGCGCCTCCCACCACCCCACCCCCGCAGGCCCCAGCGCCCCCACCTACCCCACCATCCGTCTCGCGTTGACCTTTAAGGCCGTTTCCTTTGCCCAGAAAAACGCCTTCTTCCTCAAGCTGGAGGACTTGGCCAGGTTCTCCTTTATAGTGTCATGCATCTTCTCCCAAATTCGGGGCACCGCCAGGAAGGCGGTGGGCTTTATCTCCTTCAGAGTGTGTACCAACGTGCCCTGCACGGGCGGAGCAGGGTCAGGGCCCAGCGCCTAGTGGACACCAGCCAGACGCAGCCCGAGAACCTTCCCCGCTGTGCGGTCCCACCCTAAGGGAGCCAACCCAGTGGCTGGCCAGCAGCCAGTCGGATTCCTGTGCTTTCCAGGGTTTGGACAGGGCGCCTGCACTGGTAAGATGCTTGGAAGACACTAGCAACCTCCTGAGTGGGCCAAGGGATTCGCTGAATGAAAGATTTGATATGCAGAGAAATGCAAACACCATGTTATTTGTGGCACATTTTGTAACAGAATGGAAACAATTTACACAGTTAAACGAGTGGGATCAGTCAAAGAAATTGTCCAAGCTTGTAGCTGAACAGTATGCAATTGTTAAAAAAAAAAAAATTCAAGATTCACCTCCATCTATTGGTTGCTGTAATCCCTGGCAAGTCCAAACAGGAGCGCTCACACACATCGCCGGGCTGTCTTAAGTTTTCCACAGAAATGCAGCGGGCTTACAACAGGTAAAGCGATTTTGGAGAACAAAATCCAGGGGACTCCTGCCTAATTTTAAAACTTCTTATAAAGCCAGGAGATCAACCATACAGGCTCACCCAGAACCAAAGGCTTCCAGAAATGCAAGACTTTTCAGTATAAAAAGTTGGCAAGTCCCAGGCAAACTGGGACGAGCTGATCACCCTGATGTAAAGTGCCATGACCAAGTCAGCGTGGTTTTGGCGTAAGGATAGCCATGCAGCTCCGAGCAGAAGGTCCAGAAAGGAGGCCTTCGTTTATAAGCAACTCGTTTTCAACAAAGGGCCAAGGACTGAGGCAGAGAGGGGACTCATGCACAGATGCACAGGAAGGCTCAGCCTGGTCTGTCTGCCTGCCAAACACGGAGACTGAAATGGTCCTAGCCCTAAAGTGGGAGTGATGAGACAAAAGCCTCTAGAGGAAACAAGAAAATCCCAGGCATGAAGAGTAGGCAGGGTCCCTGGAGACGGCACCGCAAGCACCCGGGACATTAAGAGTACGCAGAGTCCCTGGAGATGGCACCGCAAGCACGGAAGGATCTCATTCAAGGCAAACACTTCTCGCCCTTCAAATGGCTAAGAAGAAAACAGAAATGCACCACAGAAAGAACCAGGAGGAAACATTTGTAAGTCATCTGTCTGACAAAGAATTCACGGCTGGGCTGTAGCTCAGGGGTAGAGCGCTTACCTAGCTCATGTGAGGCGCTGGGTTCAATCCTCAGCACTGCATAAAAATAAATAAAGGTATTGTGGAAATCTAAAACTAAAAAAAAAAAATTTAAATCATAACCAGAGTGTGTGAAGAACCCTTAAAAATCAACACTAAGGTTAAATATCCAACCAAATTTTAAAGTGTAAAAGATTCAAACAGACATTCCTCCAAAGAAGACATACAAGTCAGCCAAAAAACACCCACAAAGATGCTAGCCGCCCCTGGCCATTAGGGAAATGCAAATTAAAATAAGGTGCCACTTTGCATCCATGAGAAAATGATTTTAAGCGGCTATAAAGTGATTTTAAGTAAGTACTAGGGCGGATGTGGAGAAACTGGCACCTCTATGGGCACCGGTGGGAATGGAAGATGGTGCAGTTACTGTGGAAAACACTCAGGCAGTTTCTTAAAACGTCAGGATACCTTGACACAATTCAGATTAACAATCAAAATTTTTTGACAATATTAGGGGTTGATAAGGATGTGGGAAGATGGGATTTCTTGGATCCTGTAGGCCAATGTGTATACTTCATGCATTTGGTTAAAAAAGAAAAAAACAATGCCTTACTGGGTAGCTGCAATGGTCAGGCACTGAGCAGAGAGGACAGGAGAGTGACCGAGAGAGATGGGGAGATGGTCAAATAGAGAACGAAGAGACAGGGAGAGTTAGCCATGAAAGAACAGGAGAAAGATCCTTCAAGAAGGAAGTACAAAGACCTCAGATTTAGCCGTTTGATTGAGAATGTGGGGGCAGAATAACACCTTCCCCCCAAATATGTCCACATCCTAACTCCCAGAACTGGTGAAGACCATGTCTTCCGTGGCAAAAAGTCTTTGCAGATGTGGTTGAGTTGAAGTTTATTTATTTGTTTGTTTTTATACTGGGAAGAGAACCCAGGCCTACTTTACCATCAAGCTACATCTCTAGATCACGTCTTTTTTTTTTTTTTTTTTTTTTTTTAATTGAGTCAGGGTCTTGCTAAGTTTCTGAGGCTGGCCTCAAACTTGAGATCCCTGTGCATCAGCCTCCCAAATTCCTGGGATTACAGGTCTGTGCCACCGAGCCCAGCAAAGTTGAAAATCTTGTGATGGGGACATTTCCTGGATTAACCGGGCAGCCCAATGTTGTCACAAGGGTCCTTACAAGGGGGAGTCAGGTCAGAGTCAGGGGACATCTGATGATGGAAGCAAAATGTGGAGGAGGGGCGAGACTGGAAGACACTGTACTGCTGGCTCCGCTGGTGGAGCAGGCCCCTGCTGAGGACCACAGGAGGCTTCTAGAAGCTGGGAGAGGCAAAGAAATGGATTCTCCCCAAGACCCCCCACAAAGAACTGCCCCTGACAACACCAAGAGAGACACAGTTTGAACTTCCGACCTCCCAAATTTAAGATAATAAAAGTGTGTTGTGCTGAGCTACTAAATCTGCGGTCATGTGTTGTGGCAGTACTAGGAAGGCACGGTGCAGCAGGGGCGGGTGGAACTTGGGAGTTCTCCTCTGGCTTCATTATGTTTGCAAAGTCCAGACATAAAAGAAATCAAAACTTCTCTCACATAATCACTCAGAAAAAGCTACTATGGATGATCTCCAGCTGCGTGAACGAATATCCAAAATTAAGACACAGTGACCCGGAAAACAGGAGGCCACAGTTTGGGGGAAAGGGATAGCCCTGCCTGGCAGCTTCTAGAAGATGCTGTGGGTGTTCTATCCTGATCCCTCTCAGTCCACAGTTACTTCTTCTCTGGAGAGGTGCTCTTACTCAGAAAGGCCTGGGAAACTGTGCTCCCCCAAGGATGCATGAGCTTACAGCCAGTGGCTATCTGAGACATAGATACCAGTCTTCTCCCAAAGTAGGGTGACCCTGTGGTGCCACTCATGTCTCAGGGCTGCCCATGGATTGGTATGAGGTTACAGTCCAACCAAACCGTCATCCTTCCCTGGCTTCTTCCCCTGACCTACTCTGCTCCTCTCATTTCTTTACAGCTTTCACTTTAGAGCTTCCTTCAATAAATCACAAAAATATCCGTCTCAGGTTTTGTTTCTGGGGGGTCCAATCTAGGACAACAACCAGTCCAGCTCAGAGCTGAAGAATGGAAGAAAAAAAAATAATGCAATGACTATTTGAACATTTGGAAAATGCCAATAAACATGTGATAGATCAAATGGAGTGACTGGACAGGTATGCAAAAATTCACCAAATTGGAAAAGAAAGGCAACTATTAACTCTAGGAAAACCAAAAAGTTGTATCAGACAGGAAAACATAATCATCTAGTAAAGTACTAGGCTAAACTAGTAAGAATGATTTACACTGAGAGGATGGAAAGGGAAATGTGTGGAAATAGGGGGAGAAAGGGAAGTAAATTTTTACCTACCACAATAGAAAGGTAATTGATGATATTTAAAATTTGATAAATCAAGAAATATGGCATCACATCTTCAAGAAAATCTTGGAGGTGAACACCCAAAGAAATCTCTTAAATGTCTGCAATCAGCTGTGTTTTGGGGGTAAGTCAGGATACTGCCGTTTCTCCAAACAGGTCCAGAATCCCTTATCTCAAACTGTAGGGGCCAGATGTGGTTTAGACTTCAGAATTCTTCAGACTTTAGAAAGGTCAACAAATGTAGATGCCACTGTATGACCACTCCATTGACATCTGAGAAAGCCCGCTGAAACTTTTATCACATTAATATTTCTTCAGCAATATGTATACATTTTCCCAATAAGTGGAATAAAACAACACCATAAATAGAATCAAGTCTGTTCAAGTCAGTCTTTACTGCCAAAACTTGGGTTTTGGAACTTTCTCTTTTGGGAATACTGAATTTTTTTTTTTTTTTTTAAAGATATATGCTTGCACATCCTTGGCTTTCAATACCATGCGCCTCTTTATCTTGGATGGTTCAGCATACAATCTACACATCCTACACGGATGCCCTGACTTGAATAAACACAAAAACTAAAAGAATGTAGTCAGCCATTCCCAACTGCTAAGTGGAGCAGAGGATGAACTGAAGAAATCGCCTCTTGGCCCCAGCTTAGCACAACACCTGTGGTGTGGATGGACAGTCCTCCGCTCCCAGAGGATGCAGCGGGGCCCGGGCCCTCACCCAGCCTTACCCTGAGAGCGTCTTGTTCAGCGAAGTAGATGAGAGCGCCGATCTTTATGGGAACCCACATGTCCATCATCTGCGCTGCAATGTGGCTGAGGGGCAGGTAGCTGACCACCACCTCCTGCTTCCCCTCGGTCTTCATCAGCCCCAGGTCCCTCACCACCGCTCCAGCCATCCACGTGATCTAGAGCACAAGAGAAGACCGGGACTCTGCCTGACCAGAGGGCCCAGAGGAGACCCGGGGCTCCGCCTGACCAGAGGGCCCAGAGGAGACCCGGGGCTGCGCCTGACCAGAGGGCCCAGAGGAGACCCGGGGCTGCGCCTGACCAGAGGGCCCAGAGGAGACCCGGGGCTCCGCCTGACCAGAGGGCCCAGAGGAGACCCGGGGCTCCGCCTGACCAGAGGGCCGAGAGGAGACCGGGGCTCCGCCTGACCAGAGTGCCATTGCTGTGTTCACTTAGCAAAGCCTTCAAAGCACCTACCGCCTGCCCAGTGCTGTCCACAGCTCAGGCGGTCACTTGGGCTCTCACCAACACCTGGGGTTGGTGGCTACACGTTCCCCCAGCCCGTCTTACAGATAGGGAGCAGCAGCACAGGGGCGACCTGAGGCAGAGGCAGCTTTGAAGGCGTGCAGGATCCCAGGGGCTCATTGCCAGGTCTGCAACTCGAATCCTGAAGGACCCTGTGTCCCAGAGTCCAGTCCTGACTGCACCAATGGCCAGATCTTGTGCTATTTGCTTACCTCTCTTGTGGCCTGTTTCCTCTTCTGTAAAATGAGTACTGAGGCATCTCACACTCATTATATATTTTTTAATTTGTTCTTTTTAGATGTACATGTCAGTAGAGTTATTTTGACGTTTGTACAGACGTGGAGTATAACTTATTCTAATTAGGATCCCATTCTTGTGATTGTGCACGAGGTGACGTTTCACTGGTCACGTGTTCATAATGAACATAGGGAAGCCTGTCTGATTCATTCAGCTGCCTTCCTGATTCTCATCACCCTCCCTTCCCTTCATTTCCCTTTGCCAAATCCAAGGAACTTCTATCCCACCCCCAACATATGTGGATGTTAGCATCCACATATCGGAGAGAACATTTGACCTTTTGGGGCGGGGGACTGACTTGTGTCACTTAGTACGATAGTCTCCAGATTCATCCATTTACTGGCAAAAGTCATACATTCTTTTTTATAGGTAATATTCCATTGTGTATATATACCACATTTTCCTTATCCATTCATCTGTTGAAGGGCACCTAGGTGGGTTCCACAACTTGGCTTAGCTATTGTGAATTGAGCTGCTGTGAACACAGATGTGGCTGCGTCACTGTAGTCTGCTGATTTGAAGTCCTTTGGGTATAGCTGGAGGAGTGGGAGAGCTGGGTCAAATGATGGGTCCATTCCTAGTTTTCTAAGGAATCTCCACACTGCTTTCCAGAGTGGCTTCACCAATTTGCAACTCCACCAGCAATGTATGAGTGAACGTTTCCCCCACATCCTCACCAAATTTATTGTTTCTTGTATTCTTGATAATTGCCATTCTGACTGGGGTGACATGGAATCTTAGAGTAGTTTTAATTTGCATTTCTCTAATTGCAAGAGATGATGAATATTTTTCACATATTTGTTGACCATTCGTTATTTCTTCTGTGAAGTTCCTTTGCCCATTTATTAATTGAGTTATTTATTTGTGTGTGTGTATGTTATATTTTTTGAGTTTTTTTGAATATCCTGGAGATTAATGCTCTATCTAAGGTGCAGGTGGCAAAGATTTTCTCCCATTCTGTCAGCTCTCTCTTCACATTCTTGATTGTTTCCTTTGCTGTGAAGAAGTTTTTTAGTTTGATACCATTCCATTTATTGATTCTTGACTTTCCTTCTTGTCCTTTAGGAGTCTTGTTGAGGAATTTGGTTCCTAAGGTGACATGATGAAGATTTGGGCCTACTTTTTCTTCTGGTAGGTGCAGGGTCACTGGTCTAATGCTGAAGTCCTCAATCCATTCTGAGTTGAGTTTTGTGCAGGGTGAGAGACAGGGGTTTAGTTTCATTTTGCTGTAAATGGATTTCCAGTTTTCTCAGCACCATTTTGTGGAGAGCCTATCTTTTCTCCAGCGAATGTTTATGGCGCTTTTGTCTAGTCTGAGACAACTGTGTTTACGCGGGTGCGTCTGTGTCTTCCGCTCTGCTCCATGGTCTTCGACTGTTTTGGGGCCAGCGCCATGCTGCTCTTGTTGCTGTAGCTCTGCAGTATGACTTAAGGTCTGGTACTGTGATGTCTCCTGCTTCACTTTTCTCATGAAGGATTGCTTTGGTTATTCTAGGCCTCTTATTTTTCCAAATGAATTTCATGACTGCTTTTTCTATTCCTATGAAGAGCGTCATTGGGATTTTAATGGGAATTGCATTAAATCTGTATTGCACTTCCTCATGCTTATTATAACACAATAGAATGAGGACCAACCAAACAGGCTACCCACGGTCCCATCACATAAATACACCGTAGTGAGCACACTCGTGTTTCCAGTCTGCAGTGCATGCCTTCAGGTAAAGTTCCAGCGTGTCTACGATTTTGCCATCTATAGATGGTGTCATAAATCTACAGGGAACAGTTACCATGCTAACCCAGCCACGCGGACCTGCTGGCTGTCCCACCAACTCACCAGGCCTGCTCCAGCCTCAGGGCCTTTGCACAGGCTGCTCCCTCTTCCTGGAATGCTCTTCCCCTGGCTTTCTCCCCTCACCTACTTGCACGGTTGGCTGCTTCTCGAGTGTTAAGTGTGGCCGGAACGTCACCGCCGTGGAGGGACTGCCTTAAAGCACTGCAGCTGAACGTGCTGTGGTCTGTCTTAGCACAGCCCCGCTGTGGTCTGTTCACCTCCTGTCTGTCTTCCTGCGATCTAGCACTGGGTCTGACGTTCACGGTGGTATCCCGCACACTGCAACGTCCCCGCCACAGTATGCGCGTGATCGCTATTACTGGACGAGTGAATGAGGAGACAGGACGGTTAAGACCAGTGCGTGGAGCATTTGGCCCCAGAGGTGTCCTGGAGTTAGTCCCATCTCTTGCTCTGTCTCTCCAATCAGAGGATTTTACTTCTGTCACTCGCAGCCTGCAGTGCTGCTACAGTTAGGGTGTGGTTTGAACCCACTTCTCTCGGTCCATGTGTTGGAAGCTTGGTCCTCAGTCAGGAGATGGTAGGACCTTTAAGAGGTGGGGCCTAGTGGATGCCCCTAGATCACTGGGGGTGCTGTTGTTGGAAGGGATGGTGGGACTCAGCCCTCTGCTTTCCTCTGACCATATAATCTCCTCCCAAATCCACTCCCACTGGGAGACCCTCCCCAGAGCCAGTGCCATACTGCTTGGACTCTTGGTCTCTAAAACTAATAGTTCTTTTCTTTATAACGTTAGCCTGCCTCAGGTATTTTGTTATAGCAACAGAAAATGAACTAATGTAGAAACCACTACCCGTCTGTTGAGGGTAGAGCCTGGTGTGCTCAGAAACTCCTGCCTGGGTTCAGATCTCAGCTTGGGCCTTCCACTGCTCATGAATCTGAGCAAGCCACATTTCCTCTCTGAGCCTCAGCTGCCTCATCTGTAGAGGTGGTTAACAACACACTGGACCATGTAGGGATTTGGAGAGGGGTTACAAGGGGGCTGTCTCAGCTGGCGCACAGCTACTATCCATACACAGGAGAAACATGACATGTTGCCGTGTGCCGAGAACCTAGATATAGGCTTCACTTCTTGCTACAAAGTTGACGGTAATAGAAATACACTACTAGCTGAGATTGGTGCAGCTTACTCTGAGTCAGGGGCTATTCTAAGGTTTAATGTGTACGTGGTAAATTAAAGACAGCTGTGGCTTCCTGTCAGCCTTCCATTTCAGAGGTCGAGTCTAGTATTCCTTTTCCTTTGAAATAGGGATGGTACAGGGATTTGTTTTGAGCAGCACTTGGAGCAGGAGGGACACTGTCCATTCTGAGACTGGGCCTTAATGTAGCTGTAGTTCCTTCCTCTGCCTCTGGAGGGAGCCAGTCACCATGCTGGGAAGCTCCTCAGCCATGCTGCCAGGAAGCCCAAGCCACACAGAGGCAGGGACTTGTCAGGAGAGCACTGCAGAGCCAGGTGTGTGAGTGAAGCCTTCTAGAACTCTCCAGCCTGGGCACCAGCTGAATACAGCAGATTAACTCCAGATAGCACTGAATGGGGCAGAAGAAACCCTCTGCTGATCCCTGTCCAAATTCCAGGTCAATAAATTATACACTGTTGGTTTTTAAGCCACTAAGTCCTAATTGTTACACTCTCAATAGCATAACTGACACCATATATTAAATAATTTAATCTCTATAACCCTAAAAGGTAGGAACCATTCTTGTGCCCATATTACAGAAAGGAGAAGCAAAGCCCAGAGAGGTTAAGGAACTTGCCCAAGGTTACATAGCTAGCAAGTGGAAGAGTAGGATTCAAAGCCAGGCAGCCCTGTGCCAGGGTCTCTGCTTATGACCCCTATGCTGGAAGGGTGTGAAGCCACTTGGAGCATAACATTAGACAGGGTGGGAGTGCTAGTCAGGGTTCGTTCACTCCCAAAGAGGACTGAACCCTCCCGAGCACAGCCCTGCGGACACAGTGCTCAGGCTCATCCCCTTCCCTCAAGGTGTGGTGCTCAGGAGAAACAGCCGCCAGTGCAGGAAACTCTGGGAAGAGAAGCAGCCAGAGGGCACTAGGACTCAGGTGGTGTCTGCGTTTGCCGGTTCAAACCTGGAAGTCAAGGAGGACTTCACTGAGAAGGTGACATTTAAGAAGGGGTCAAAGGAAATGAGGAAGCAAGCCACGTGGCTATCTGGGAAAAGAACTCCAGGCACAGGGCACAGCCTATGCCAAGGCCCTGGAGCAGGTCCAAGCCTGGCGGGTGGGGCACAGTGAGGTGGCCTGTGTGGTTGGAAGAGGAAGTGAGGGGGAGAAAGGGAGGTTATGGTAGGTAGGGGATGGGCATGTTGGGAACAGTTCTGTAGGCCAGGAGGAGGTCTTGGATTTTGACCCTGAGGGAGGTGGGAGCCATGGAGGGCTGTGGACGAGGGAGGGACCTGACTCAGGTGCTCACAGGCGCCCTCTGGTGGCTGCTTGGAGGAGGACCGACTGTAGGCAAAGAGGGAGGTGGGGGGAGGGGCGGAGGTGACTCCACAGGTTCAGGGAAGCAGTGATGGACCCCAGAATACTTTTTCTGAATCTTGCTTCATACAATGGAGCACAAGCTCCTTTGTAAGGGCTCCTGTGACCTCTGAACTTTGGTACAAATTCCCATGACTTAGCCTTGTTGCCATAGCAGAGTGTATGTACACATCCAGTGGTGCAGGAAGCTGTGTGTCAGTCAGCTTGTGCGCCTGAGCCCCTGGACCAGGGTCTTGCTCAAGCACACGGTGCAAGAGGGTCTTTCAGTCGTAGAGGACTCAGAAGTCCTCCAGGGTGCCTTTGGACTCACATTAAAATGAGCCATCCGGGGAAGAATCCAAGGCGTGGGAGCAGGGTCTTCCCCCACAGACCCAGGGCTTCCAGTTGGTACGCAGCAATGGCTAGCTGAGACAGGGCACCCTGCAAGGCTCTCCGTGGCCCTGGAATCATCCACAGGCCAGGCTCTGGGCTGGGGCCTCATGGAGTCCTCCCATCTTACTGTCCCCTTTCACAGATGGGCAAAACCGAGATCCAGTTTGGTGAAGTCATATGACCAGCATGGCACCAACTGACAAATGGTAAAACAGAATTTGTAAAAATTCAAAGGCCAGCTGCATAACTTCCTGGAGGAGTCAACCCACTGCTGGAGAGGAGATGGATTGACCGGAGGACCCCTACCCCTGCTGGGCTCTTCCTGCGCACCCAGTGGCTTCCTCTCAGCTGGATGTCTTCCTGGCGCAGGGACTATAAGCATGCATCTTAGAGTAGGGCTGCCTGGATCTGAAGCTGCTTGCCAGCTGTGTGTCCTGGGGCAAGCTCTTTAACGTCCCTGGACCTGTCACTGTCCTCTGGACAGTGAGCCCAAGCATTCCTGCTGGTGACCAGTGAGCTGGGTGGGGAGAAAGCTTTAGGGAGGCAGAAAGCCAACAGTCCTCGCTCAGCAGGGGACCGTCCTTGTCTGTTAAGCACAGGTCCTCCAGACAGTTTCAGCGTTTAAAACTGACCAAGTGCCAGTCGCTTGCAATCATTTAAAAAAAATTTTCACCCCAAAATGGCACTGCATTCTATGTACAGCTCCACACTGCCTTCTGCATTTTCAGGGCCCTGCGGAGGTTTCTCCTGAACAGCCTCTCAAGCCAGCCTCCGCTGCCGGGAGCGGAACACGCGCCCTGCTCTCCGCGCTCTTGTCTACAATGCGCACGGCCAGTGTGAAACTCTACCAACAACCCACCAGGTGGAGCCTGCGCGCATCTCGCAGGTGAGAAACCCAGGCTTGGAGACCCGCAACGTCTTGCCCAAGACCGCAATCAGGCTTTGGCCCCGGGTCTGCTCTGAACCCTCACTCTCTGCGGTCCCTTTTGCGGCCACCTTGGGGCCACCTCCTGAGCCCCCGCTAAGCGCCCAGCACACCCGTGCCCCTCCACGCCGCCGGCCAACTGCCCAGTGGCAGGGAGCCAGCCCGCCAGCGAGCCAAGGGCTTGGGGCTTACGTTGTCGTGACTGAGCATCACGCCCTTGGGGTGGCCGAAGGTCCCCGAGGTGTAGACGATGACCGCACACTGATTAGCTTTCTGGGTCTCGATGATCTGGTCCAATTGGGCATCAGGAATGCTATTGCCAAGTTCCATGAAGTCGTGCCACTGCGGATGGAAAAGGGCCGAGGATGGGGAGCCCGCCAGCTCCCGGGGGCCGACCCGTCGGCTTGGCCCAGGCGCGGCTCCCCGAAGGCTGGGCTTGGCCTGCGCCGGGCTCCAGGCCCTTCCAAAGCCTACGATGTCTGCCTCCTGCTCTGCGCTTCCCAGGGCCGCCACCTTGGCCAGGCCACATGCGCTCCCCGGGCCTCAGTTTCTTGGTTTGTGAAATGGGAATGACTGCGGGACCAACTCCTGAGGACGTTCTAGGCGTAACAGAATCCACATGGGTAACGTGCACCGAGTGCAGGCGCAGGGCGCCGGGTCCCCTGCCCTGCACCTCAGTTACCACCTGGGTGAGGATGATTCCGCCCCAGCTCCAGGTGCCAGCCCTGATTGGTTGAAGCCCGAGTAGTGCATCTGCCTGGGTCACAGTGATTGGATAGTATGTGGGCATGTGACTTCAAGTGGTCCAATCACAGCGAACATGAAGACCTGCTGGCAATGCTGTGCCAGCGACGAGAGGAGATGAATGAGCCGAGGTGGGACCGCTCGCTTGGCTGAGCCCGCTCAGGATTATTGCAGGGCGGGAAAAAGCGAGGCTGGAGTGGAGCCAAGAAATTGAGGGCGCGAAATAGAAGCCAGGGAACGTTCTTTGGTTCCAGCCATGCCTGAAACCCACAAACTGAGCTGTAATCACCAAGTATCTTCATTCGCTTACACAGTTGGGGTCAGGTTTCTGTTCCTTGAAACCAACGGCAACCCCGCTGATAGATGCTTATCGCAGAGGAGGAAGCCGCGGAGGGGGTGGGTGTTTGCTTAAGGTCACACAGCAAAGAAACAGGAACGAGCCTGCAGAGCCACCCCGCGCGACTGCAGAGCCTGAGCCTGCTCTCCACTCCCTCGAAGCTGGTGCCCCGGAGCCAACCTGAACTGTACACCACATGGGCTTCCGTGAACTGTGCGCCGCATGGGACCCCCGCAAGTCCCGTTTCTGACTCCCAGAGAACCGCTGGATGGGGGTGAGCACTGAATTCCCAATGGAGGACCTGCAAAGTCCTCCACCTGAGCCGGTGAGACCCCTGGCCCGGGCCATCTAACAAGTAGGGTGATGGGAGAGCAGCGGTGCGCAGGGCCCTTTGGGGAGTCCTGTTCTTTCTCTGAGAGATGACCTAAGCTGTCCCCCAAAAGGTGCTTCCTCGAGGCATGTAGAAGACACCCCTTCCATGGCCATGGGTGGTTGGAGACCCAGGCTGGTCTAATCCTACCCTCCCTCTTGGAACAGTTTGGGACAGGGGCCTGCTGGGCCTCACGGCCGCCTGCTCGCTTGTCACGGTGCCCTCTCCACTCCCAGATTTCACGTTTGAGCTTCTTTTGCTCTCAGTCCTGATGAACGTGTTCCTACACTGCATCTTAAGAGGTGGGGTCTGCCCTCTCTTGTGGAGCAGATGCTGTTCTGTGTCACAAAACCGTCCCCTGCAAATCAGGGTCCTCAACCAGGAGTGGTTCCGCCACCCAGGGGACATCGGGCCATCTAGAGGGTGGAGTGTGCTCGACATGCCACCACACCCAGGACAGCCCCTTGTAACAGATGTCACCAGCAACAGCTGAGAGACCCTGATGTCAGGGCCGTTTCTAACCAGGAGTCTTAAGTTATTCAAGAATTAAGTAACTGTCCACTTGGAACCTCTAAGCACCTAATTCGGATTGGTTCCCTCACTTAGTCTTTGTCCTGGTATTACCGTGTAAATGGCTATTTCTGAAGCTGGAGCAGTGGGGCATGCCTGTGGTCCCGGCTCCTCGGGAGGCTGAGGCAGGAGGATCACCTGAACCCAGGAGCTGGAGGCCAGCCTGGGCAACATAGTAAGCCCCCACCTACCCCAAGAGGACATTTCTGTTTTCTGAAAGGCACAGAAGCTGATGAGTTGTGACTGCCCACAAAGGATCGTTGCCAACTGTTCTCCCACTTGCATGGAGAGAAAATCAAATGAACTTCATGCTTTGTAGGATTTCTCAGGGAGCAGCAGGTCTGAGAGTCTAAACTCATGCACATTTAAAAGGGACTTATTCAGGGATGCAAAGAGGAAGTCTCATGCTGTGGGTGGGAATTCACAAGCGAAGCCATCATGGAGAGCAGCATGGCAGCGCCTCCTAAAACTAGACAGACTGCCACGTGGTCCAGCTGTCCCGCGACAGGCTTGGGATCAGCACACTGAAGGACATGCGCACCGGGCTCATCGCAGCACTGTCCACGGTAGCCTGAACACGGAATCAAATGGGTTGTCCACTGGTGATGAATGGAGGAAGAAAATGTGCTCTACATTCACGTGGTGGAATACTACTCAGCCAGAAAAAGAATGAGTTCTGTCATTTGCAGCAACATGGATGGAACTAGGGGATGTTAAGTGAAATAAGTCAGGTGCAGAAGGTGGATGCCGCACACTGATGTACCTACGTGTGTAAGCTGAAGTCGATGTCAAGGAAGTAGAGGGCAGAGGAGTGGCTACCTGAGGCTGGGGGCGGGGGAAGCAGGATGGTACAGGTTGACGGAATAGCTTCCACTCCACAGCACTGTGGAAGAGCCAGTTCACAACTATGTGTGAACTCGTGTGTTTCAAAATAGCCATAGAGAGAATTTTGAATGTTCCCAGCAGAGAAAGGATGAATATCTGAGCGGTGGAGACACCAACGACACCAGCGTGACCCCTGCCTATCACTAGCAGCGAGCGAGACGTCACACTCTGCACCATGAGTGTGTACAACACTGCATTGATTTTCAAATAAAGCAAACAATGGATGGGAAAGTAAATAAGAGGAACTTACTATGGCCCTTTGCAAGTCCCTTACCCTAACTTCAGTGAGATAATAGATACTTTTAAATAAAAGTCAAGAACGAACAACCCTCCTTTGTCTAATAGATCTGTCAGTCACAATCATTTATTGACATAAAAAGACACAACGGCAGAGTATAAAAATGACGGTGACACCATTTACAGTGTCACACACTCCTTGGGGGCTTTGCCCCTCCCTCAGTGAGAGGTGACGTCCCTGCCCTGTGGTTCCTGGCAGAACTTTGGGTTGGCCATGCAACTTCCCGGAGTAGGTCATAAAAGGCAAAGCCACGTCCACCCGGCCAGCCGCCTCTCCAGATCCCCTGTGGGACATCCCCTGCGGGACGTCCCCTGAGGGAAACTGAGCCAGCAGATGAGTCTGCGATCTCGTCACCAGCTATGGGGCCATATGGCAAAATCACAGAGAGACCGGGAAAGACGCCGCAGGAGCCACAGCTGGTACCAGGGTGAAGACTAGAGGTCTGGCTAGGGCATGGAATTAAGGCACACACACCTGGGCAATCAAGATAAATAGTATTTTAATGCAATACTTCAAAAGTCACTATTAATGCAAAAATTCTGATGACTATATCAGAATTTTAAATAAAGACTGACTCTAATAGGACCACTGGGCCCAAGCCACAGCAGAACCCGCAGCCAAAAGAAAAACGTGTGCACCTGGTATTTACATATTCTAAAGTGGTCAGTGGTTTTATTTTTAATTTTTATCTTTTGTGGTACTGGAGACGGAACTCAGGCCTCCTGCATGTTAGGCAAGTGTGCTACCACTGAGCTTATGTCCCCAGACCCAGCGAATGGTTTTAATAAAAATATTATAGATGAATTTACAACTGCTAAAACCAGAAAAACGTATAATAAATTATGGCTTGGGTATCAGTAAAATATTTAACCTTCAAATAATGTGAGTTGTATATTTGAAATTTGCTTAAAGTATTCTCACCAAAAAAGATAAGTGTTTAAAGTAATGCATATGGTGAATAGTTTGATTTAGCTATTCCACAGTGTATACATATACCAGACTATCGTGTTGTACTGCATAAATATACCCAATTTTTACTCATAAAAATACATTTTAAAAATACGTTTTAATACACCCCTTCAATCACCCTCACATTCTGAAAAAAATAGTGAAATGGTTGTTGCTGTTTTAGTCCACCAACTTTGGAGATGTGTTATTATACAACAATTAATAACCAGACAGAAATGTTCCCATTGGAAAAGGAAAAAGGGTCCAAAAGTCCCCGGATTCCCATTACAAGGTCCCATCCACTTCCATCATAAAGCCTCACCCATCCCATCGCAAGGCCCCACCCTCTCCTTTGCTCTCAGCCCACTTCCTTTAGGCGCTCCCACCCACTTTCCCTGCATGGCCCCACCCACCTCCCTTACCAGGTCTCTGGGCTCACAGCATGGCCCCACGCCTTCCCCAGCATGACCCACCCACTCCCCAGCATGGTCCCACCCCTTCCCCAGCATGACCCCACCCCTTGCCCAACATGACCCTATCCCTTCCCCAACATGGCCCCACCCACACCCCCAGCATGACCCCACCCCTTACCCAACATGGTCCTACCCCCCCCAGCATGGCCCCACCCCTTCCCCAGCATGGCTCCACCCCCTCCCCCAGGATGGTCCCACCCACACCCCAGCATGGCCCCACCCCTTCCCCAGCATGACCCACCCCCTCCCCAGCATGGCCCCTCCCCAGCATGGCCCCACCCCCTCCCCCAGGATGGTCCCACCCACACCCCAGCATGGCCCCACCCCTTCCCCAGCATGACCCACCCCCTCCCCAGCATGGCCCCTCCCCAGCATGGTCCCACCCCTCCCCCAGGAGGGTCCCACCCACACCCCAGCATGACCCACCCCCTCCCCATCGTGGTCCCACCCCTTCCCCAGCATGACCCCACCCCTTCCCCAGCATGGTCCCACCCACACCCCAGCAGGGCCCACCCCTTCCCCACCATGATCCCACCCACACCCCATCATGACCCACCCCTTTCCCAGCATGGTCCCACCTGTCCCCAGCATGGTCCCACCCCTCCCAGCATGGCCCACCCCTTCCCCAGCATGGTCCCACCTGTCCCCAGCATGGCCCCAACCCCTCCCCAGCATGACCCCACCCCTTCCAGCATGGTCCCTCTGCTCCCCAGCAGAGCCCCACTCCCTTGCCCACCATGACCCTGTTCGCTTCCCTTACCTCCTCTCCTTGCTCCCAGGACACCCACCTCCCTCGCTTGGCCCCAACTCCCTCCTCAGTGCCCACCTCCCACACTTACAGAGTATAGGTTGTTGCTTTTCTCCTTTATCGGAGGCTTGTACTGGACGATCGCTTTTAGGGTCTCCATCTTGCTTGGTGGAATCTGAAAGAAAGTTCTCTGTGGGCCTTGTGGCAACCCAGCCTTAGGGAAGACTGAAGCTGGCAGGAGTCTAAGCTCTGTCCTGAGGCAACTCCGGCCTCTTTCCCCGCCCACACTGCAAAGCACTGCTGTCTGTCTTGACTGGTTTGGGGGCTACTGGATTCTTTGTGATCCGCATAGTGGCCTGCAATGGGCAAAGGTGGGTGAAGACCACGGCCCGCGGAGAGAAGCGTATCTAGCCAGCTTCTCAGGCAGTGCTCTGCTGCTCTTCGTGGTGGACACGGTGGGCAAGCTAAGCAGGTCTGGGTTCTCCCTTTTCCAGCGCCCCGCCCTAGGCGGCAGGATTCCGCTAACCTAGGCAACAAAACTCCTTCCCGAAGGTGGCTGGCGCTGGACACGTGAGAACCCGCTACCCTGCCTAGGACTGTACGGTTCCGGTGACTGGTGAGATTCCTGCAGCCAGGTCGAGCAAAGGAAGGAGGTACTTGTGCGGCGTATCTAGCCTGCCCAGAGAAAAAGCCACCTCCCGCATGCACTGTGCTCAGACAAGAAACGGGAAACAGCCAGGCACGTTTTCCAGGGGGAAGAACTAGGCACTTAATAGCCTGGAGGGGACCATAGCCTGGGGAGTTTGAGGGCTCCAGAAAGAGGCGGCTGGAGGGGGCACCCAAGACAGTGACCAAGAAGGAGGCAGGAAAGGGTGGTGAGGACCAGGGAGGAGCCTGGAAGGCGAAGGCAAGGGGCTGGAAACTATTCTAGCAGAGGACCAGGAGGAGCGTGATCACTACCCCAAGTCAAAGCTCTGCCTGTGGAGCTTGACATCCGGTTTGGAGCCTGGTTTTGAATCTTTCATACAGAGCAACTAGAAGAACAAATCCCTCACTCCCAAACTGCGCCTTCCATGAAACTAGGAGACAGAAGTAACCTAGATATTGCCTTATGCATGTGAGACCAGACATATCAGAAGCAGGACTGTAACATATAGTGTTGAGGGAGCTGAAGAAGGAACAGACAGGGCATGTGGTATATTTCAGTGACAGAAAACTCATATTAAGCCAATATGCATGGCAGGAGGAAGGACCCACCCATCCACCAGCAGCCACCCCATAGTGTGAACAGGCAGTGAAGACCCGAGTATTGGAGCCCACAGAAGCATCACTTAAGAAGGCAGTTCCCAAAGGCTTAAGGCTGGAGGTAGAGCAGAAGTCTGTCATTCTGGAGCCAGGTCCGGAGTCATGAGTCACAGGAAGCCTGCTATGGAATCTCAGTGAATCTAGCTAGGACGTTGTTGAGTCAGGACCGCGGTACCTCAGTTTCAGAGATGGGAAATCACATGACTGCTGTGATAGAAGATGCCATCAATGGCAAGACACCTATATTCTCTAGAGATATTAAAAAGTGAAGTACGCTGACTTAGAGTATTGTGGAAACTGTCACAGGGCTCTCGAGCTGAATGAGGAATCTGGCTGCCTAGAAGTCTCTTCCAAGGACTTTGCTACCATCAGGATCCTCCTGCCAAAAGCTAATGCAGGAAACAACAGCTCATTTGACCAGATTTCAAAGGAAGATTCAAGGAAGAGAGGAGCTAAATTTCCTTGCATACTGACTTTCCCTTCACCTGAAAATTTCACCACAAAGCAAAATAAAATTGCAATCCAGCATTCCAGCATAAAATTAAAAATGTCACAGAGCAAACACATCTAGGAAGGAAGAGCACAAAGCAGACATCCAGGTGCTCAGGGAAGAAAGGGCTTGCCTCCAGGAAGAAAATGAAACAGGAAGTGGCAGAACTCGGGAAAGAAACAAGAGAAAAGCAGGATCATTTCAGAAATGAAAACAGTGACAAGAAATGAAGAAAATGACAAGGGAGCATGGGCTTGAGATTATCACACTTCTAAAAGAAAAATAAATAGTGTCTAGAAAATAAAATAGTGCCTATAAAATAATACATAAGCATTATTTTACATAGAGGATGAGCAGTAAACTCAGTTAATATGAATTGCAAATTAAACTCCCCCACCCCAATCTGCTGCCCCCACAAAAGCAGCTGGACAGGACCTCGGCCTGGTCCTGGACTCTCCCTGAGCCTAGGCAGGGGAGAACCCCCCATCTCAATCATTAGCATCTACCAGGGAGTGAGATGAGGCCTGGCCAGAGCCCTGACGTCTCCCGGGGTCGTTGGCGGGCAGTGCTAGGTGAGATTTACCGAAAGGATTTTCTGTAACTGTTGATCATTTTCAACCAGCAAGACGTTCACCTTGGCATGAGTGATGACGTACTGACAGGCATCAGCAGAGTTGGTGGCATAAATGCCAACAGAGAGGCCCCTGGGAAAGAAAACACATTTGCATGTGTGCTCACTCATTTTAAGGGAGCGTGGCCTGAGAGGTCAGGTTTGCAAGTAAGTTTTGAGGACACAACCTCAGCACCAGCTTCCTCTCCATCTTAAATGATATTGAAAGCAACACAAATGATGACCAGTGGCAACTCCTATGTTGTCACCATGACAATGAGTCACAGAACACCGACAACTCCACATTGTGCAGACAAGGAAAAAGAGGGCCAGGGCAGGGGGGCTGCTTGCTCAAGGCTACAGCTTACAAGGTGGCGGGCTTGGGACTGGAAGCCCTGGCTCAGCCCTCTGCTCCTTCACGTGTGACCTTGCTGGTGGAGTCTATTGTGGTTTTAATTTGCAATTAAATGGCAGATGACACCAAGCACCATTGCAAGTGCTGATGGGCTACTTGTGGTATTCCTGTTCAAGTCTTTCACCCATTTAAAAATTTTTGTCTTTTATTACCAAGTTATGGAATTTCTTTGTACATTCTAGATACAAATTCTCTGGTAGGTTCTAGTTTTATGAATAATTTCTCAAAGCATGTGGTTTTCCTGTTCACGTTCTTGTTGGTGTCTTTTATGAGCTGATACTTTTAATGTTAACAAAGCCCATTTGTCAAGCTGGTATGTTTTCTTGCTTTCTGTGTCCCAAGAAACCTCTGGGTACTCCAGGTTGTGGCGATATTCTCCTGTGCTTCCTTCTAGAAGTTTTAGAGTTTAGGTTTTGTGATTAGGTCTACAGTCCACCTCATTTTAAGTTTGTGCGTGGTGTGAGGTAGGGATCAAGGCTGCCGTATTCCCCATGTGCATATCCAGCACCATTGGATTACTTTGGTGCCTTTTTTTTTTTTTGAGAGGCAGTGACCATGTATATGTAGGTCTATTTCTGGGCTCTCTGATCTGTTGATCCAGTTGTGCTGCTAGATCGTGCAGGGGATTTTGCAGGTTATAATTACATGAAACGTTACCCTAATCACTGTTTGTGGGCATGCACTATTCTCTAGGTGCTGTGCTAAGGGCTGAATCAGCATCGTCTCATTGAACCCTGGAGGCTTGGAGGTATATTGAAATCCTCCTCATCTTCACAGATGACACAAAATCTTGGGAAGACCAGAGGTCTAATCTTCGGTTGCACCCGAGACTAGAGCCCACCCGTGCACCACACTGTCTCACCATGTGGTCCTGAAGCACAACTTGACTCTTTGTCAGAGTTTATTCCAACTCACCTGTAAGTCAGAAATAATCCACGCTCATATGGAATTCAGAAAGTAGATCTTAGGTTGCCCTTGGTCTCGATGTGCACACGTGTACAAGGCTGTGCTTGTTTTGATCATCTACCTCAGTTTCCTGCGAAGGGCGCTGCTCCTGCTGTTGTGCCACCCCCGCTCACGCTGGACACCAGATTCATTCCCGACAGGGCAGAGGATAGGAACCAGGGGACTCCAGCTTCTGGCATTGACCTCCCCACTCTCTCCTCGCTGAGTGCATGGATCTAAATGTGGGCAGCATCCTAGGACCTCAGTAGGGCAAAGGATCATGGGATGAAGAGTCTCCCAGGGGTCTATGGCATCCCCTAACCTAGGGAGTCTAAACTGGGGTGATTCCGTCCCACTGGGATGCCCTTGAAAACTCCTGGAGACATTTATGGTCGTCACAGCCTGAGGGTGCTGCTGACGTCTACTGGGTGAAGACCAGAGATGCTGCTCCAGACCCTGCGGTGCCCGGATGTTCCACCGCAGAGAATGGTCCAGCTTCGAACGTCAACAGTACCAAGAGGGAGAAACCCCCTCGTAGACAAAGATGGCCGATCTTTTTTCCTTTAGGGATTATTCGTAGGCTTGAACACTACACGTAGGGAGTTCACATGGGCTTTCACTTGACCATGCAGATGGCGTTGGGACTGGATCGTCACCACTTATTTAAATACCTACTGCATAATCTTCTAAACCATGCCCCAAAGGTGAACTAAAGAGTCCTCATCAATGTGGAGCTAATTCCGGGGCATCCTGGCCCCCCCGTAACTCCCACTATTGACAGAGAGGTTCCCTCTGGTGACAGTACAATATAAATTCCACATTTTATCATAATAAAAATTAAATTAAAATGAAAACAAATAAATGAGGTCTTAGACAGAGGGAAACAATACGTAATTTTCTTTGTTTTTTTTCTTAAGAGCCTGGTTCTGGGTGCTGGTCCTTCTGCCCACTGACTGTGTAAGCCTCGGTTTCCTCACCTGTAAATAGGGGATGACAGGACCCACTTCGTAGTGCTCCTGTGAGATGTTATCAGATCATGCACACAGAGCACAATGCTTGGCATATAATCGGAAATCTCTAGATGTGATCTGTGATCATTACTTTGAACAAAGTTCCACAGCTAAAGGAAAAAAGGTACTGGCTTAATGAATATTATTACACCTGACCCATGATCAGATTGTTTTGTTTGTGGGTCTCCCTTGCCTGCTAACTTGGGGCTTTGTCTGAAATTCCTGTTTGCCAGCCGTCGCTGCCAAGCCCAGGGCAGTGGCTCACCAACACTCACAATGGACCAGGACGGTGGCCTTACCCTGCCAAGATGGCGCCAAGGGCTGTAATGAGCCACTCGACAGAGTTGAATCCCAGGATGCCAACTCCATGGAAACGCTGCAGGCCCAGCTGGAAGGGAAGACACAGACTTCAGAAAGCATAAACTCAGAGAGGTTTTCAGTTGTAGCTGTGGTTCAATCATTAGGACGTGAGAATAGACTCAAAAGCAGTCGGTGTCAAGTCTGAAATCTGAGGGATGATGTTTTTGTGACTCTGGAGGTTTGTTTGCCTCTCTCTCTGTAAGACCCCATGTGCTCATCTTTATCTTATTTTTAGTGTGACAAAATATGTAATGACATGGAATTTGCCATCTTCACCGTTTTTGAGTGGACTGTCCAGGGGCACAGAGCTCATCCACACTGGATGCAGCTGTCCCCACCGTCCACCTCCAGAACTTCCCAACCTGAAGCTCCGTCCCATTGGACACAGACTCCTGTCCCCTCCCACCCAGCTCCCCGCACCCCACGCTGCTTCCTGTCATTAGGAATGTGAAAACTCCAGGGGCCTCCTGTGAATGGAAGCGGGTGGCATCTGTCCTTTTGTGACTGAGGTGTCTCACTGCTCAGGGGCCCTCAGGTTCGTTGCGTCGTGCCACATGGGTGTTTTGTCTGGATACTGTCCCACAGTGTCCACAGTGTCCCACAGTGGGCTCCCTCTGCCGCTGGGCTGTTGTGAACGATACTGCTGTGCATCTGGCTCCAGGAATACCCCTCGGTGCCTGGCGTCCAGCTCTTGAGGATACACCCCTGGAATAGAACCGCTGGGCCGCATGGGGGTCCTGGCCTAATGATTCAGGGACCGCCACACGCTTTCCGAGGGGCCCAGCCATTTTGTATTCCCAGTGTCTCCACATCCTCACCAACACGTGTTATTCTATGTTTCTTTAAAACCCTAAGCTGGGCGTGGTGGTGCACATCTGCGATCCCAGTGACCAGAGGCCGAGGCAGGAGGATGGCTAGTTCAAGGTCAGCCTGGCAACTTAGTAAGACCCTGTCTCAAAATGGAAAGAAAGGGCTGAGGGGGACAAGGGATGGCTCAGCAGTAAAGCCCCCTGAGTTCAATCCTCAGTATAAAAAACACCCCCCAGACACGTATATACATACACAGAGAACATGTATGTATGGCCAATGGAATAGCCGTGAATTTATTTTTATGTCTAATAACAAAAGTATTCACAAGAGCAACATCACATAGTGAGAAAGTGCACATTCGAAGGTGCAGGCCTGTTCTGAATGTGACTGATTGGAAGCCCGGAAATGTGATGAGGTTGGCTATCTGAGGGAGACCCCCTTTTGTTCTGGGTACTACGTAAGTAAACTTGGACGGCTTGTCAGCAGCCTCATGAGAGACCCTGAGC
Source organism: Sciurus carolinensis (assembly GCF_902686445.1). Classification (NCBI taxonomy): domain Eukaryota; kingdom Metazoa; phylum Chordata; class Mammalia; order Rodentia; family Sciuridae; genus Sciurus; species Sciurus carolinensis. The sequence goes on along the minus strand of NC_062229.1, from coordinate 3,543,801 downwards.
CAGAGCCTCCTGGCACAGCTGCCCCTGGATTCCTTGAGATGACCACGCTGTCATTTTAAGTCACTGTAAGGTAATTTGTTACATAGCAGTGACTGACTAATACATACAGACACCACAGTAAGGGACAACAGCGAGATTCAGACCCACGGGCGCAGATGACACCCCGTGTGTGAAAATGTGCAAACGTGAAACTTGGACGATATGTATGTGTGATTTGTTCCCCAAAGCTGGCGACGGTGGCTTCCTCCATAGGGGAGCTGGGGGCTGAGGGTCAAGGGCTGCAGGAAGCAATGTCATTAGCTCACTGTTGCATGTTTTGGCGCTTCGTGGGCCACGTACCAGATACACGTGTGTGGCCCACGCTGGACCCGCGGCAGAACGCGGGAGCCAGTGACCCGCTCACCTTGATCAAGGCTCTGGCGGCTCTCCGGCACTCTTGGTAGTACTGGTAGAAATTCAGAGTTTCCCATTTCTTGCCATTCTTCGACGAGAGAGCTGGATAAGCGCCGAATCGCTGGACGGACTCTTGGAAAAGCTCAGGGATGGTCATCGGGGTCTCGTGGCCTGGCCCGTGTTTCGACAGCCTGAGGAGGACTTCTCCGTCTCGGTAGGTGGTCCACAGCCTGGGGGGAGCTGCAAACAGTCATGGGCTGGGGGGCGGGTGCCTCGCTAACCGAGCAGCCCCAGAGCGGGTGGCTGGGCGTTTGGGAGCTAAGGGGCAGAGCACTGAATCAGTCCCCGGCCTGGGTGGAGGTGCGGGGGTTTATTTTTTCATGGTCCCTTTTGACAATGTGTTATAAAATATTTCAAGCACGTAAGAAAGTTGAAGAAACTGTGTATAGCAAATGTCCCCTGGCCCGCCGCCTACCTGCCACCTCAGCTGGCCTTCTGCCCAGTCGCCCCAACGCACGGCTACAGGACACCCTCTCCTCCATCTCGGGCTCCTTATTTTTGGGGGGCATTTCAACTTAAGCTGCAGCTACCTACCCGCCTTATCCTAAATGACTCTGCCTCTGAACCTGTAACCGGGCGTCTGCGTTACAGGACCAGGACGGCTCGGGACAGGAGTGCTGCTGATGTCAGGCTGGCTTCCGGGGTTAGAATACTCGCCTGGACATAAGGAGGTGTCTCGGGGCGGGGCGGGGCGGGGACCCAAACCCACGCGCAGCTCCCTGGCGCCTCACCCGCAGGCTGGAGGTCTTCCTGTGCCACGCCGGTGGTGCCCTGCCGTTGGGTGGGACCTTCCACCTGTGCGTGGTGCTGCTGGGAAGCCTGGGGTTCTGGGGCATTTGGATTTTGGCTTTTCAGGTTAGGGACACTCAACCTGTATTTACCTAGATTTATTTTTTTTAAGGTAACTTAACAGGAAGTGACTTCCTGTGCTTTGGCCAGGGATGGATTATGTCCCTCTTGGGTTCTTTCTGCTCTATTCTGCTACAAAGAGGGAGAAAGCACTGTCAAAGAGAAACTCCGGCCCCTACACCAGACACAGGGCGGGGCAGGCAAAGCCATTGAGGGTGGGGAATGCGTGTTGCCTTATTTGGAAATGGGTTTTGCCAGGTGAGTTTTGGTTAAGAATCTCGAGGTGAAATCATGGATTTAGGGTGATCACTAAATCCAGGGAGTGCTGTCTCTCCACAGAAAGACGCGCACAGAGAAGAGGGCCGTGTGCACACAGAGGCAGGTGCTGCGGTTCAGAGAGCTGGTCCCCTCCAGAGCTCATGCTGAAACATGATGTCGCGGTGGCAGTGCTGGAGGGGACTTTAGAAGGTGAGCAGGTCAGTGAGAGGGATCAGCGCCATCCCCGGAGACCAGCTAGTTCAAGCAGCAGTGAGTGAGCCTTGCTCTCGCAGGAGGATTTATGACCACGCAGTGGGTTGTGATCGAGCAGGGCCCTGCCCTGTATGGTTTGCCTGTCTGGCACATGCCCACTTGCTGCTCTCATGGGCACCTCCATGGGAGGCCTTCTGCCATGTTACACTGCAGCACAAGGCCCTGGCCACATGCACTCACGCAATCTCGGACTTCCCAGCCTCCAGAACCATGAATCAACCTTTTTTTGTTATAAAATTTTCTTGTCTCAGGTGTTCCATTATAGTAACAGTAAGTGGACTAAGACAGGGATTGGAGTGATGCGCCATCAGGCACCAGGAGCTGGGTGATATCTGAGACAGATTCTCCCTCAGAACCTCCAAAAGCCCTGCCCACACCTTGGTTTTTGAACTGCAGCCCTGCAGAACTGGAGACAATCCATTTCTGTTGTTTCAGACACCCCGTCTGGGTCACTTTGTTCTGACAGCCCCAATGACCGACACAAGGGTTTTTAAGGTCATTACTGTTTGAGAAGGAGGGACCACGAGAGCAATCATTCTTGCCCACATTTCACGTGCTTTGAAAGGGCAGCTATGAAGGTGAACACAGGTCTACGATCACACGACGGCCCCGGGGTGCGGTTCTGGTTGCTCAGTGTCATCACACCATGATACCAGATCACTGTGGCTCTGGAAGCTTCCTGGGCACTGTGCCCCCTCGGGCACACCTTCCTGTGGTCGGAGCCTGAGTGGCTCGCACATGGGAACGCGGCCCCGTGTTGTGGACTCGGGAGCTCTGCCTGTGCATGGGGGCCGCTCCGCTGCCCAGCCCTCGCACAGGCGTCCTCCATGTTCTCCTGGGAGTGGAAACGGCTAGGCAGGGCCAGGGCCCCTGCCACCAAGGCCGGCTCTTTGGCGAAGGGTGGCTGGGTCCCTTGGTGCCCCCTCACCTGCTCCTGGGAGCGGCGTACCTTGCGTGTCACTCATGTCTGTTTTAAGGTCCTTAGTCTCCTTTCCTCGAGCTTCAGCCCTTCCAGGTTCGCAGGAACCATTCTTCGTAGTACTGCAAGGTGAAAAAGGGGAACTGAGCGACACTGGTAAGGTAATCGCTACCCAGAAGCCTGGGATTGATTAGTTGTGCCTGTCCTGAGCCTGGGAGGAGGGGAAAGGAGACTGTTCACCAGATAACAGAGCATTTGTAAAGTTCAGAGGGTATTCGGTTGGTGAGTTTCTAGGAGAGCCTTCCATGGTTAGAATACAAGAACTAGGTCTACATGTCACCTGTGAGGCACATTCTGAAACCTCTCAAGGGAAAGAAACCCTCACAAGACCTCATCATCTGCTCTGGCCAACCTGCCTTAAAGATAGTCATCCCTTAGGATGTGCGGGGATTGGTTCCAGGACCCCTGCAGACAGCAAATGTATCTCAAGTTCTGCAGAGTGACGCGGGAGTTCCTTGAGAAACCAGGCAGCCTTTACATAGGGACTACACAGCCTGCTGGAGACTTGAAATCGTCTCGAGGTGATTTAGAATTCCGGGCACTATGCAAATGCTTTGCCAATAGCCGCTGGACTGCATGTTTTAGGCTGTGACGACAGGAAAGGTATGTCAGTGGCCAGCAACCTGCAACGTTTTCAGTGTTTTGGGATTTAAGATTGGTTGGGTTTGAGGATGTGGAGTCTGTGGAGATGGAGGGCTGACATCTCACATGATAACCCCACTAGCCTAAAGGAAAAAGCAGGGTAATTCTTGACATGTAAAAATTTTGAATTTTTCCACAAGGCAGAAAATACCATCAACATAATCTAAAGGTCAACAACAAACCAGGAAAAAATACGGGCAAGATATCTAGTAGATAAAGGTTGCATTTCCTTCAACTGTAAAGAACTCTGATGAAACGGTCAGGAAAGGACCAAAACCCATTGAGAAAGTGGGCAAAGGACGTGGTCAGATAATTCTAGAACGAAATTTAAAATGACTCTTCAAAGCAGGAAAACAGGTGGATCAGAAACGCTGAGTCGCGATTCACCAGACAGGCATCCCACCACCTGCCAAGAATGCCTGCGTGCTCAGTTTGAAGAGCAACAGGACGGGGGGTGACGGGCACATGCCGCCGGAGTGGTTGGTGGTCTCAGCCCCGGGCCCCGGCTGGTGCAGCCCCCGCGGCCGTGTGAAGACACCAGGAACCCGTGGCATCCCAGCAGCGCTGTCCACCACAGGGAGGGCGCCACACAAGTGAGCCCGGCCCGCCCACCCAGCCACGCCGGGTTCTGACACACGCTGCCACGTGATCAGTGAGAACCAGACACACAGGCCACACGGGGTGTGACTCCACGGATAGCAAACGTCACAACGGGTGACTCCAGAGTCGGGGGGCATCCCCTGGATGATCATCCCCCTGGATGATCAGATCCCCGTCCCCGCTCTTGCTTTTCCTTTGTGGCCCATGAACGTGTGTGTGTGTGTGTGTGTGTGTGTGTGTGTGTGTGTGTGTGTCCCTGTCTTGCTGATTGCTAACTCCTTCACACCTCACCCCGGGCCTGTCACAAACGGGCTCAATCAGTGTCAACCGGATGTGTATACACCTGAATATCTTGATGCGACAGACCCGAGGTTCTCACCTAGGGACAATTCTGTCCCCCTGGAATACACTTGGCGGTGTGTGGACAGCGTTGGTTGCTACTGGTGTTCACTGGATGGAGGCAGATGCTACAAAACACCCACAGTGACCAGGACACCTTCCTCCAACCAGGAGCAACCCAACCTCACGTGCCACCACATCCAGGCTGACATGGGGACATCCTGGATGAGACTCAGCAGGTACAACCAGCAAGTGACAAGCACGATTAGCCTTTTCTACGTACAGAGCTGGCAGAGCAGCCAGAGAGCAGCTGTGTCCTCTGGGCAGGAGGAGGCCCCGAAGCCAGCAAGAAGCCAGACACAGGGCTCTTCCCAGCACAGCGCTGCTCTGGAAGGGTCACACACCAAGTCCTCGACCTGTCACCAGGCCCCTACCGAGTGCCGCTCTTCACCAGGTGTGGTTCTGGCCATCATGGCGAGGTGTCGGGAGCTGAGACATGGGGCCGCACAGGTGTTTCCTTCCGCAAAGACGATGGACGGGTGCCCCTCCTGGAAGCCCACGCATGCGCTGTCCCTGCCCAGCCCTCTGGGCCTGGCCGGGATGATGGTGGTGGAGGCAGGCAGGAAGGGGGGTCGTTTCCCTCCCCGACAGGTCTTCTACCCCATCCAACCTTCCGGAACCTTCCATCCCGGCCATCCCTTGTGACATCACTGGCAGTGCTCCCCCCCTCCCCCGGAGGAAACTGCTCCTGGGGTGGGGGACCCCAGTTCTCTTTTCCCTCCTCGTTCACGCATGCAAGTGCTTCTGCATGGCTGGGGAATGTCATGGGGCCACAGCCCTGATGTGCCAGACGCCAGAGAGGAAGGTGAGCGCGAGCAGGCGAGGGCTGTGCAGGGAGCCGGAGGCCCGGAGCCGTGCCGACAGTGGGAGAGCCCCGGCTGGCACGGAGAGCTGACCTGGGCAGGCATGCAGGTCCACGGCTGAGTCCAGGGACGTGTGGACAGCTCCCTGCTGGCCCCACTGTCTGCCACACGCCCTGCCTCACGTGCAGTGCCGCACCCGTACGCGGGGCAGCCCACACGTCGCACAGGATGCACACACACCAGTGCGTACCCGCGCGCTTGCACGCACCCTCACGCAGGCACACGCACTCAACAGACATGCACACGTGCGTGCACACTCCTACAGACACTGTTGCACACACACAAACGATGACACCTGCCCTCACACAGACACAGGCCAGCACACGTGTGCACACACACCCACGCGCTCTCACTACGGAAGAGCACACTCGCTCAGGAAGCACCTGACCACGGACAATACTGGTTGGGCTCAGCGGACGAGGGCGCTGCTGGGTTCCCCAGGTGTTTTTAGGGGTGAAGGATTTGCCCTGGCTTCTGGATGCTGTGAAGGCAGACCTCTGCTGTCCGTCCCGTCAGTCCCACCAGCGTCTCCTGGATGGCACCTCTCGCCCAGTCTGCCACTCCCTTCCCAGGACAACCTGAACCAGCCCAGGACCACTCAGAGGAGCGTCCCGGCCACCGAGCTTCCCCAGGAACGGCCGTCGTCCCCCTCCCTCTCGGCCCACTCGTGATCCTTCCTTCCCACCAGTGTCCATCCTAAGAGGCCCCCTGAGCAAAGCTTTTGTCCTCTCAGTTCCTCTCACCTGGTTCCCAAGGACCCTGCATGTTGCCGCCCGCAGCAACAATCCCGCGGGAAGGAATCGGAGGTGGACTGGGAATGGAATTATCTTTCTTTGTAGTGGGCTGCTTTTTGTTTGCTTGCTTGTTCGCTAGTTTACAGAGGAAGAGAGGCTTGCTTGCTTTTACTACGCTTTCAGAGAGGCTACGCTTTCAGAGGAGCTATTTCTTAGAGTTCTGCTGCTTCTTCTTAGAGGTGCATCCTGCATCCTGTGTCCTAAAGGTGCGTGCTAGAGGTGCGTGCTATCAGAGGTTCTTCTTAGTGGTGTGTCCCGCGTACTGCATCCTTCATTCTGCGATCTAAAGGTGTGTGCTTCTCCGAGGTGAAGAGAATGTCTTATACACACTGAAGCAGCCAATCAGCTTAGGATTAAGTAGCACGATTAGAGCACGCACCATGGTACCAATCAAGAAAGAATGAGGAACATGTGTCGACCATGAGCGCTGAAGAGACATCAACCAATCAGGCAAAAGGTCATGAGACATCTCGCCGTGCTAACACTAATTATGCGCCACCTGTTGGCCCAACGCCAACCGCCATCTTAGAGCTCTCTACACCTGCACATGCACCCAAGGCCACGACTGCATGCCACTAAAGCCCCTTGATGTTAAGGCTTAGGTATGAGGTGTCCCGCCAAAATTCCTGTGTTAATGAAGGAATGTCCAGAGGTGCAGTGGTCAATTAGGAGAGCTGTAACCTAATGAGTGGATTAATCCACTTGATGGATGAATATTTTAAATGGACTAACTGGGTGGTAACTATTGGCAGGAGAGGCATGGCTGGAGGAAATGGGTCACTGGGGGTGTCACTTGGGGATTATATTTCGTCCCTGACCCTTGTTGGTTCTCTCTGCTCCCTGGCAGTCTGGAGCTGAGTGTCTTCCTCCACCACGTCTTTCTGCCATGATGCTCTGCCTCACCTCAGGCCCAGAGCAACAGCCTGTCGTTCATGGGCTGAACATCTGAAGCTGTGTCTGAAATAAACTTTTCCTCTTCTAAGTTTTGTCAGACATTTTGTTCTTAGCAATGGAAAGCTGGCTAACACAGAAATTGGTACTAGGAAGTTGGGTTGTTGCTGTGATTAACCTGACCATGTGGTTCAGAAGCTTTTGGAACTGGTTTGTGGGAGGAGTTTGGGAAAGTTTGAAGATTTAGGCTGGAAAACTTTTAGAATATTGTAAACCGAGCTTAAAGGGCAGTTCTGGTGGGAACTCAGGAAAACAGTGCTGATAGGAATGTGGATAGTAAAGACTGTGCTCATGAGGTTTCAGAGGGGAACAAGGATTCTCTTAGGAATTAGACTAATAGCCATTCAGTTACATTTTGGCAAACAACTTGTCTACATTTTGTTCTAGTCCTGAGACTCTGTGTGAAGTTGAAATTAAAGGTGATGGACTAATTAATCTGGTGAAGGAAATTCCAAGGAAGCACAGAATTGAGGCAGTGGTATGGATATTGATGGCAGCTTTTAGACAGATTTACTGTGATAATTTGGAGCAGAAAGTGGACCAAAAAGATTAAAAAAACTTGCGGTTGGCCAGAGAAGCATATGTAAAATTGGGGCCAAGAAAGTTGTGGTTGTTGAAGACATTATTACCACTAAAGAGAAGCTAAGTAACCTGCACAGAGACAATTAAAAAGACACCTCGAGGGAATATCAGGACTCAGCAAGGTCATACCCACGGCAGGCTCAAGGCTGTAAAAACAAAAACTCCTTTGAGAAGAGACCTTGGGGACCTAGAGCTTGCCCAGGGGTACCTGCAAAGTGGTTTTCCAGGAGTCTCACCACTACGTGCCCTGGATGCCAGACTTGGAGTTACAGGACCTAATGTGTTCCCAGCTGGGCTTTGGCCTTGTCTGGCTCCATCCCTTCTTTCTATGCCTCTATTCCTCTCTTTTAGAATGAGCACGTTTTCTCTGTCCCACTGTACATTGGATATATATAATTTGCTTTTGATTTTTAGACTCCTAGACAATAGTTTGCCTTGAGTATCAATGGACACTTTGAACGTGAACTTTTGGGCAATACTGGAACTGTTAAGACTATGGGGATTCTTGATGATAGACAGAATGAATGCATTTTGCATTGTGAGATGGATGTAAGCTTTGGGAGACCAGGACGGAATGTTATATTTGCATGTGAGGTGTCCCCTGCAAAAAGACTCCTGTTACTGAAGGAACGTCCGGAGGTGAAATGGTTTGATTAGGATAACTGTAATCTAATCAGTCGATTAAACCACTTGATGAGTGAATAATTTGGGTGGGCCAACTGGGTAGTAATTGTAGGCAGGGGGGGAATGGCTGGTGGGGGTGTGCCTTTGGGGTTTATGTTTGTCCCCAGCACTTTGCTGGTTCTCTCTGCTTCCTGGCAGTCCTGAGGTGAGCATCTTCCTCCACCACGACCTTCCACCATAATGTTCTGCCTCACCTCAGGCCCAAAGCAATGGAGTCGGTCATTCATGGACTGAACCTCTGAAACTGTTAACCCAACATAAACTTTCCCTTCTCTAAGTTGTTCTTGTCTGGTCTTTTGGTCACAGCAATGAAAAGCTAAGACACTCGATTTATCTTACCTGGATTTTACGGACCCCAGGTAAGATAATAGTATGGGCACTCACCACCCATAGCCCTGCCCTGAGGACCCTGAGCCAGTCACTCCCACATCCCTGTGGTCAGCGCCTTCCTTCCAGGGGCTCTCCCTACACACACAGGGATCCCAGAGGGTTGAGGACACCTCCTCCAGGTGGAGCAATGGAGTCTATCCCAAGCCATTGATTAGATTGTAATGGAAAAGGACGGACCACAGAAACGACGTTACCTGTGAACAGCAGCTCCTTGGAAAGAAGCACTCAGGCGGAAAATCCCACCCTCCTCCACCCGCAGGCCCCAGGAGCCCCCTGTCCCCGGGCGGGGCCAAAGGAACTGAGCTCAAGGGCAACCCCAGGTTGAACTGGAAGGGAATGACTGGCCTGCTAGCTGGGTCACCTGTACGTCCTACACCATCACCTCTCTGGGCGGGGGGAGTGGAACCTCGCTGTGGCTTGAATGTGACCCCCCGAGGTGCATGTGTGGGAAACTTAGTCCCCAAAGTCATACCATGTCATCCTCAACAAAAAGGAGGAGAGTAAAACAATGCGTCCCTAAAATGCTCCTCTCCATTCCCTGGAACCAAGTCAAGGTCAAAGACCAAGAGCGGGCCAGTAAAAAAAAAAAAAAAGAGTGGGCCCGTGTCCTTGGGAGTGTTTACGGGGAACCTCTGGAAGAAACGAGTGCAGTGTTGTCCGCAGGCGCCGCTTTCATGCGCACGTGCCAGGTCAGCTGCTCCTCAGACAACCTCGGCTTCTGCCGCCTGGCTCAGAACCCCTCCCTAGGGGACAGGTGCCGGGAGCTGCTCCTCCAGGTGGCGCCTGCTTTCTGGAGAGGCACAGAGGCACCCCGTGAAGTGGGGGTGCACCTGCCCACCTGTGGCCGCTAGGCCTTCTGGGGAAGCACGCGTTGAGCCCGTCACCACTGGACTCTCCGGGACACCCGTCCAGTCCCCTGCCACCGGTTCTGCCCCAGAAGGTACAACTCTCACCTCCTGCCTCCAGGGTCTTCAGTCCCCAGCAACCCAGCTCACGGCCCCAGCACAACCCGGCTGAGGACGTTACCCGAGGGCTAATGGCATTTGGAGGGGAGTCCTTTGGGAGGTGAATAGGGTTAGACGAGGTGGTGAGGTGGGGCCCCCCAGATGGGATCAGTGGATTTGCAAGAAGAGAGGTCAGCTAGCACTTTTGCTCTGTCGCACCAAGTGATGCCCCCACCACGCTGCATGCCTTCCACAGCAAGAAGGCCCTGGCCAGAGGCCACGGACATGGCAGAGCCACGCGCTCAGACATGCCAGGCTCCAGACCGTCGACCAAAAAATACTCTGTTGTTCACAAATAATCTGGTCTCGGGTATTTTGTTAGAGAAACTGAAAATGGACAAAGACGGACACCAAGCTCTCTGGGATGGCTCCGGAAGCCGCCCATCCAGGAAGGTTGGATTCGGGGGTGGGCGGGGCGGAGAGTTGAAGGCTCCCTCCGCGCCCTTGACCTGCACCTGGCGGCAGCAGCGCTGCGCAGGCTGCTCTGGGAAGCTTTTGCTATCGAGACTTTGTTCTTTTCCTGATTTTTTGTTTTTGTCTTTTTAAAGTCTCCTTTCTTCTCTCCTTCCTTCCTCTCAGTGTCTTTCTTCTTTCTTTCCTCTTTCCTTTCCTTCACCTCATCTGCAGTCTGCTTGGAACCTAAGCACAGCCATTCCGTCGCCCAGCTTCCTGGTTGCCTAGAAGTGTTTAATGATACGTTGGGCTAAAAGAAAATGTGTGCATTTAAAAAAAAAATGCATTTGATGGACATTCAGCCTGGCCCTTTGAAGGCTGGTGGGGTCATGACAGTTTGCTGTGGAAATGATTTTGTGTCGCTGAGAAATGTGACAAGAGGACGGCAAGAAAGCCGGAACAAAAATAAAAGGTCTCTGCAGCACTCAGGTGCTTTGCAGGCAAATCCGCTATTCAGAAGCCCCATGGTTATGGAAATCGTCCTTTTATTCTGCTCTTAAGAGGATCAGATGCTCATACTCAGGCCTGTGCCAACTAAGAGGCTCTCTGAACCACCCCTCCATGCACAAATGGCTTGTGAAGTTCTAAGGGCGCTGCTTAATTAACAGTCATTAGTGAAATAAAAACAGGCAATTAGGAAGAAGCCATCTGGGGAGGAAAAAAGTTTCCACGACCACTAAGGCAGGTCTTCTCCAGGAGATGCGGGAAGCTCTCAGCTCTCAGCCGTGCAGGCTTCTTCCGTTCTTGTCCTTAATCTTGTTTTCAGTGGTCTTACAATTCCATCAGCAAATGATCACCTTGTAAACACTAACATCTTTTGTTCACTTTTTATTTTCTATTTTAGTAGAAAAAAAATCTCTCATTTTGGCCTTTGGGGTTTTCTGGCAAAAAGAAATTGACCAGAAAAGTGATGCTGGTATTTGGTAAATGCAAGCAAAGACATAGAGACACACTCCACAGTATGAAATTAGTTTAATATGCTGTCAAGCCTACCCCTTACTGCAACAGATAGTCTTAAATTATATTTATTATTTTTCCAGAAATACCCCCTTCATTTATGTGTTGGAAGGTGCATGGGAGCTGGGCACTGTGGTGTCTGTCATCCCAGCGACTTGGGAGGCTGAGGCGGGAGGATCAAATGTTTGAGGCCAGCCTCAGCAACTTAGTCAGACCCTGTCTCAAAATAAAAAATAAAAATGGCTATGGCTGTGCTCAGTGGTTTAATCCCCAGTACCCAAAACTGACAAAAGCACCTAGGAGATGTGGACCGAGCAGCCACAGGCTAGGGCGAAGCACAGGGGTACAGGGAAGCTCTGTAACGGTTAGTGGGAAGGGCAGAGGCTCACCTCCAACTATCTGAGAGCTTAGATGGGTGTTTGTCGGGGTCTGGGAGCCCGATGAACACAGGGAAGTTTAACAAGAGCAGATACATGCATTTTATTAATTTTGCATGTACATAAGGACCTCACGAGAGAGACTATCCAAAGAAACGGACCAAACAAGATGCACTGGTTCATTTTAGACAAAGAACAAGAGATTTGTAAAGCAGTGGTAGGACAAAGGGATTTCTGGGCCACGAGCAGGACTTCCCAAGCAAGTGACCAGGCGGTAGAAGGGGCGCTAAAGCCAGTGGAAGGTGAGAGCTCAGCTCCATTGCAGCGCCAATGCTCAGCCTCGGATGATAAGGACAGTCTCTCTGGTTTGGGGAGGGCGCCCTCCCTCTGAGGAAGTGTTACACGTAGCAAAGGTCGGAGAGCCTCTTCTGCAATTGCAGTTTCTCCGCTGGTCCGCGTGCCTGGACACGGCCTTAGCTCCTTCACTCACTAGCTCTGTGAGCGTGGGCAAGCAAATGAACTATCCTGTACCCCAGCGTGGCAGGCAGGCTCCCAAACGCCCGGATTCCCCCTCGCCCATAGGCACGCCTTTACATAAGCCCCTCTCCTTGACTCTGAGGTGGACCTAGTGAGTCACTTCTAACCAGGAAGTCGGAAGGGCTAGGATGTCAGTACTCAGATTAGGTCATAAAAAGACTGTGACGTCCATCTCGAGGGCACGGGGGAGCCAGCTGCCAGGTCACGAGGACACTCAAGCAACTTGTTGAAAAGCTTACCTGGCAAGGAGCTGACGTCTCCAGCCAACGGCCCTCCAGGGAGGGAGAGCTACCGAGCGCCCGTGAGAGAGAAGCACAGCCTGCTCCACAAGGAGGTGCTGTTCAATGAGTGGAGAGGCGGTGACACAGACGAGTGTGTTCCCGGGACCTGTCATACAGCCTCCTGCCTGCAGTGCCGGGGCAGCCGGTTCCCCACACCTGTGGGGTTTCCATCTGCAGATTCAACCCATCATGTTGGAAATTTGGGGGGGGCAGGTACTGGGGATTAAACTCAGGGGACTTCGGCCACTGAGCCGCATCCCCAGCCCTGTTTTGTGTTTTATTTAGAGACAGGGTCTCATTGAGTTGCTTAGCACTTCTCTGTTGCTGAGGCTGGCTTTGAACTCGTGATCCTCCTGCCTCAGCCTCCTGAGCCGCTGGGATTACAGGCAAGTCCCGGGTCTGGCGAACAATTCTTTATGAAACTAATTTTATGCATTTGTTTTCTCTTAAAAGAGTGGAGAGTCCACTGGGGTGTGGCTCAGTGGTGCGTGCTTGCCTAGCTTCCTTGAGGACCTGGGTTTCACCCCTAGCACCATAAAAAACAGCAGCTATACCACATTGTGCATTTAAAATTCATTGAGAACAAGCATCTCTCATTAAGTATACTTAGAACAATTTAAAAAAAAAAAAAAAGCAAAGGAGGAGGAGGAGGAAGAGGAGAAGGAAGGAAGAGAAAAGGCAAATCTGCCTTCAGCCAAGCCTTTGGATGGGAATGCAACCCCAGCTAAGAACTCAGCATGACCTCGTGGGAGACCTTGAGCTAGAACCACCCAGCTAAACTGCTTGCAGCTTCCAGACCCACAGAAACTATGTGAGATAAGGAGTGCTGTTGTTTTGAGGGTGGTTTGTTACCCAACAGTGAGTAACGAATATGCCCAGTGCCCTTAGGGTAAAATGGGATCCACAGTGCAAGAATTTTCATGCGGGATAAATGGATTTGCACTGGCGAGTGATGAGAGAATTTCCTGGCCTATAGCAGACATTCAGTAAACGTATGTGTATTGACATAAAAACGTCACGCCGAGTGCCCCTTATCTGAAAATCCAGACTCCAAACTGCTTCAAAGTCCGAAGCTTTTTCAGTCCCAAGGTGATAATGCCAATGGAAAATTCCACGCCTGACTTCACACGCGGGGTCACGCTTCCTCACATACACCCGCCTTCAGGCTATGTCCTTTTTAAGGCCCAATAACATTTTGATGCACAGATAGATCACATGCGTCCCGCCCCCTGCGGTGGGCACCAGGGTCATCCCTGGTGCTGGGCTATTGTGACTCACGCTGTTAAGAGCACCCTGGGCAAGCCTTTGGCAGACTGGTTTTCAGTTCCTTTGGGCAGATCCCAGGAGTGGAGCTGCAGGATCTTATGGTGGCTACAGGTGGAACTTTTTGAGGAACTGGGAAAGTACCAAGGAAGCTGGGCACCTTACAGATGATTCCTCCTTGGTGTCACTTGCCCGAGAGCCTCGGGTGAGGGGATAAAGCAAGCAAAATGTCACCTTCTGCAGACCTGCTTCCCTCCTCCACGACCTGACTTTCCACTCTCCGGTTTCTCTGGATTCTCTTCACTCTCCCAATTTTGGCTCTGTTGCTTCCCCTCCAAGCTGTGCCCAGCAAGGTCCTTCAGAGATGGTCCTCCAAGGTGGTCCTGGCAGCTCCCTGAGGCAGGCAAAGCTCTCCGGAAAGGGCAGGAACCGAGGCCCCCAGCAGGATCCGCTGCACCCTCAGGAGCTGGGCATCGGTTCCCTCCCTCGCGCCTGCCTGGGTGGCCTTGCAGCTGAGCAGGCGCTTCTTTAAGGGACCGCTGGGACCACAGAAGGGGTCCTGGGGAGCTCACAGAGTGTGGGCCCAAGTGGAAAGTTCCTGAAGGAAGCGCATGCCGGCTTCCTGCAGCCTGCATGGAACATACAGCCCCCATGGGAATCAGAGAACCCGCGAACAGTTGCGGGGACTCACCCCCCCCCACCCCCCCAGCGTCCTTCCCGGATTCTGAGGGAGGCTGAGCACCTTCCCTGTCAGGGCCCGCGGCATTGCTTCTGTTTCCCTCCACGTCTCCTCCATGTTCTGCCCGCCCAGCCCGAGGGCTGAGGACCGCTAGGTGTGGACCGGAGCTTGAAGAAATCCTCGCCCGGGAGCCCAAGCCGGGGACAACCCGTGTCCCTGGAGGGACCAGTGCACGCACAGGCGTGGGCCGTATGTACCACTGCGTGTCATCAGCCTTAAGCAGGAAGGAAGCCCTGACGCCCCAGCACACGGAGGAAGCTCGGGACGCTATGTTAGGTGAAAAAGCCAGTCCTGCCGCCGAGGACAGACCAACTTACCAAGGGCTGGAGGAGGGGACAGCAGAGTGTCACATGGGAGCTGAGAGATGGGAGCCCGCTGGTGGGGACAGTGCTCGGCCGGTGAGCGTGCTCAGGGCCACCGGCTAAACTGGGGTGAAAGGGACACAGTCAAACGCACGTGGTGGGGGCCTCTTTGGGGCAGTGTTGGGCAAGGGGAGCGGGCGCGCGGGGCTTCAGGATTCTGGGTTGTAGATGGACACGTGCCTTTGTTTCATTTGTTTATGTGGCGCTGAGGATCCAACCCGCGGCCTCACTGCAGAGGCCGGCGCCCCACCTCGGAGCCCAGCCCCAGCCCCAAGCAGCAGGCTCTTTAAAGGGCGGTGCTGTGTGCATACATTTCACACGTGAAATCCAGCTTCCAGACCGTCCAGCTCAGCGGCCTGGGCACGTTTACGGTTGGTGCAGCCGTCACTGCGGCAGTGGGAGAGCCCCTCCGCCTTAGCAGGCTCTCCAGCCCGGTCCTCGTCCGTGCACCATCCATGCAGGTGACGATTCCAGACGTTTCACATAGATGAAGTCCTGCGGGACGTGGTCCTGTGACACGAGCCTGCATGGAGCACGCCCTCGGAAGGTTGATCCACGTTGGGTCAGGGTGTCATTCTTTTTTATTACCAAGAAATATTCCATTCTAGGGATAGACCACATTTTATTTATCTGTTCATCAGTCGGTGGGCACTCGATTATTTCCACGATTTGTCCATTATGAATAATGCCACTACAAACATTTGTGCCCAAGTTTTTGTGTGGACATATGTCTTCGCTTCTCTTATGTAGGACTGGAACTGCTGGATCATATGGTAACTCCATGCTTAATTCTTTTAGGAAGTGCCAGACTGTTTTCCAAAGTGGCTGAACCATTTTATATTTCCACTAGTATCATATGAGTGTTTCAATGTCTCCACGTCCTCACCAAGATTTGCTATTATCTGTCTTTGTTTATCACGGCCATCTTGGCGGGTGTGAGTGGCATCTCATGGTGGTTGGTTGCACTGTCCTGGTGGCGAATGATTCTGAGTATTTTTTCATGTGCTTATTGTACAATTTGTTTATCACCATGGAAGAAATGTCTATTCAAATGTTTCTTCATTTTTAATTGGCTTGTCTTTTTATTGTTGAGCCGTTCTTACAGTTCTTAATGTATTATGCATCCAAATCCCTCATAAGATTTATGATTTGCAAATATTTTTCCCATTTGGTGGGTTGTCCTTTTACTTTCCTCAAGGTGTCCTTTGAAACCAAATTTTTTTTTATTCTGATGATCCCAATTCATCTATTTTTAAATATTTTTTTAGTTGTAGGTGGACACCTTTATTTTTATTTATTTATTTTTATGTGGTGCTGAGGATCGAACCCAGTGCCTCACACCTGCTAGGCAAGCGCTCTACCACTGAGTCATAACCCCAGCCCTACTTTTTTTTTTTTTTAAACTGTACTTTTGATATGACACTTAAGGAGCTATTGCCAAACCAAGATTATGAAGATGTAGCCCTATATTTTCTTGAGGTTTAGGTCTATGATGTATTTTAAGTTAGTTTTTGCCTATGGTGTGAGGTAGGGTTCCAGTTGCATTATTCTGCATGTAAATGTTCAGTTGTCCCAGCACCGTTTGTTGAAGAGACTATTCTTATGCCTTTGAACGATCTTGTTACCTTGTCATAAATCAACTGACTACACAAGTTGATTTAACCTGCAGTCTTATAAACAGATATAAACCTGGAGTCTAAAAGCTGTCCCATTTATCTATCAGTCTGACCCTACATCAGTAAGTTTTGAAATACAGAAGTGTGAGTCCTTCAATTTGGTTCTTTTTCAAGATTGTTTGAGCTTCTGAGTTTCTTGTATTTCTATATGAAATTTAGAACCATTTTGTTAATTTCTTCAAAATAGCCATCCAGATTTTGATAGAGATTACATGGAGTCTGAATATCAATTTGGGGCACATTACCATCTTAAAGCTATTAAGGATACTGACCCATGAACATGGGATGTCTGTCCACTTATTGGAGTGTTCTTTAATTTATTTCAATGAAGCTTTGTCATTTTTTTTAGTGTACAAGTATTGTGTCTATTTTAATGAGGTTTATTCCTAAGTGTTTTTTTCTTATTGATGTTTTCTTGTTTTTGGATTATTCATTGCTGGTATATAGAAATAAAATTGTTTTATATTGATTTTTATTCTAGAAGCTTGCTGAACTTGTTTAATAATTCTTTTGAGTGAGTTTGTTAGGGTTTTCCACACACAGGATCAAATCATCTACAAAGTCAGATAGTTTTACTTCTTCCTTTCCAGTCTGGTTGACTTTTATTTCTTCTCTTTGCCTGATTGCCCTGGATAGATCCTTCAGTGAAATGGCAACTAGAGTAGTGAAAGTGGACGCCGCTGCCTTGTTCCTCACCTCAGGAGAGCACACTCACTTTTGCACCATTAAATGGAGTGTCAACTGTGGGGCTTTTGTGGCTGCCCTTTAGCAGGTTCTACTTCTACTTTGTTGAGGGATTTTGTCATGAAACAGAGTTGGATTTTGTCAAATGCTTTTTCTGCATCATTGAAATGATCATCTAGTTCTTGCCCTCTATCTACTAAAAAGATGGTTTTGAAAAAAAATGTTGACCCAGCAAGACGTGCATTTTTGTATGAATCTCACTAGGTCGTACTGTGTACTATTTATATACCCTTGGATTTGGCTTGTAGTATTTCATTGAAGATCTTTACATTTATAACACTTTTCTTGTGATGTCTTTGTGTAGTTTTGTTTTCTGAATAATACCAGCTTACTGGAATAAATTGGGAAGTGTTGGAGGCTCCCTTCTCTTCTGTTTTAGAGACTCACCTGTGAGGGATTTGGTGCCAATTCTTTAAGCATTAGTAAAATTCTCCAGTGAAGTCATCTGGTCCTGGGCTTTTCGTGTGAATATTTTAAAAAATCACTATTCAATTTCTTTACTTGTTATAAATCTATTCAGATTCTTTACTTTTTTTTTTGGGGGGGGAGGTGCCAGGGATTGAACTCAGGGGCACTCGACCACTGAGCACGTCCCCAGCCCTATTTCGTGTTTTATGTAGAGACGGGATCTCACTGAGTTGCTTAGCGCCTCACTTTTGCCGAGGCTGACTTTGAACTCGTGATCCTCCTGCCTCAGCCTCCCGAGCTGCTGGGGTGACAGGCGTGGCCACCGTGCCTGGCATCTTCACTTCTTCTTTTGTCCATTTTGGTACTTTGTATCTTTCTAGGAATTTGTCCATTTATGTGATTTACTGGTTATTAGGTGTCATTTAAGGTACCTAATTTGCTGGCAGACAATTGTTCATAGTAATACTTTGTCGTTCTTTTTATTTCTGTAACACCGGATTTTATTCTGTAGCTTTCTTTGGTGGTGATGTCCTCCCTCTCTTTCCCTGTGTTAGTAATTTGCACCTACTCTCATTTCTTTTCCTCATCAGTCTAATTAAATGTTTGTCAATTTTGTTGATCTTTTGAAAGAACCAACTCAGAGTGTCGTTGTCTATTTGCTTTCTATTTTGTGTTTCATTTATCCCTACCACTGTCGTGATCATTTCCTCCATTCTCCTAACTTTGGATTTAGTGTACTCTCTCTTTTTTCCGTTTTCTTAATCTGGAAATTGACATGAGATCTTTCCTAACCCGGGTTTCTACAACTGTAAACTCCCCTCTGCTGTAGCTGCATCCCACAGAGATTTTTCTTTCGATTTGGTCTTTAATATGGTGGAGTTAGCTGGGCGCGGTGGCCACGCCTGTCATCCCAGCAGCTCAAGAGGCTGAGGCAGGAAGATCGGGAGTTGAACGCCAGCCTCAGCAACGGTGAGGTGCTAAGCCACTCAGTGAGACCCTGTCTCTAAATAAAACACAAAATAGGGCTGGGATGGGACTCGGTGGTCAAGTGCCCCTGAGTTCAATCCCTGGTACCGAAAAAAAAAAAAAAAAAGTGCAGTTTTGCACATTTTAAGTGGTTAACAAGTACATCAAAACTGTGTCTGGATGGCTGTGGCCGGGACACACAGGGCATGGGGGTGGAGGTGTGTGCTTGTGCAGGCTCTGGGTCTTCCTACGTGGTCCGGTGCAGACAGAGGCAGTTTCTGTATTCACCCAGTCTTCCTCACAGAAGAAATTGCTCATGAGCAAAGGTGAAATGCACGTGTGGACAGGTTGTGTCCGATTGTGGTCATTCCAAGGTGTCCGTGGGGCTCAGTTCCAGGCTTCCTATAGAACACACAGGCGTCCTCCTGCAGACCTCTAACCCCCGCACACAGCGCAGACACCGTGTGCAGAGTTGGTGTGTGGTGCCGTTTATGAAAAACAACGAGAAGAAAGTCTGAACCTGCTCAGCACAGACGCAACCCTTAGGCCCACGTGTGTGGCACACGGTCACCGTGGGCAGGATGCTCAGATGACGAGTGTCCATGAGCGGTTCTGTCCCCACTTCACTTCATGGACGTAGACTGGGGTAGTGCTCTGTGCATGGAAGATTCAAGCTTTGGGGAACATTCTGGAATATTTTCCCCCAAACATTTTCTCCTGGTAGTTGGTTAAACCTATGAATGTGGAACCCTCTGAGGAGGAGGGCCAGCTGTCTGTACCCATTACATCAGGACACGTTTGTGTCTCTAAAACAAGTGACCTAGCAGACTGACTGCACAAAGCAGCTACAGGCACCTCCTACCCCACCATAAAGCCTTATCCTGTCCCCTACTTCTGCTGCATCACAATGTTCTCCAAAACCTATCCCTGGTCCACTTGCCATCAATCCAAGAAGCCAGCATCCTTCCCAGCTCAGAATAACTGGGCCAGACACCTGAATTTTCCCTCTGTCACTTACACTCTCTTCCCACCCAAAGGTGGTCAGCTCAGCCTTTAAAATCTCCGATCAGGTGCGGTTCCCTGCTTGAAGCCCTCCGCTGGCTTCCCCATCTGATGCGGCCCCCTGCCCACAGCCTGAGTTTCCAGGAGGCCAGCCATTGCCCTCTGCCTCGCTGGCTCAGCACAAGGCCACTCCCCGCCCTCCTCCCGCTCTGGTCCGCACCTCCAAGGACCTGCTCCCCATCCTTCCAACTGAGTTTCCACCCCAGGGATTTTGAATTCAAAATTGCCTTCTCTCATTTGTCATTTATCACAGCTGTGATTCAAATGTCATCTCTTCAGGGAGGCCCACGGTGACAAACTCTTCCCACTTTGGGGATTTCCCACTTTTTAGAACTGAAAGACCCATGTCCGGGAAAACCCCTCATTTTCAGGCCAAATAAGATGATTGATCTCCCTAGAGAGGGACTCCTAAGCTCTAGCCACTCACCATCCCTGAGTCACTATATCATCTTTCCTATAAGCATGTGAATAAAAAAATGCTTTATTTACAGCAGGATCTCTAGGACCTACAATTAGTAGACAACAAGTATTTTTGACCAAATTAATAACTGAGTGAAAGGGATGAATGACGGATGTCTGCTTAAGTTTAAAATCTGCACATGAAAATCTGCAAGAAGCAGCCCATTAGAAGACGGTGAAATCAAGTTAGCAAAATACTAGTAACATTTAATTAAAATGAAATAGGAATGAAACTATCAGAGTGCATTCATGCATTAGCCCATTTTCTGTTGCTATTACACTATACCCAAGGCTGGGAAACTTATAAACAAAAGAGGTTTATTTAGCTCACAGTTGTGGAAGCTGAAAGTCCAAGGTCAGTGTGCTCCATTTGTTCAGCCTCTGGTTATGACCCCCCCTCTTGGCTGCATCATGAGGGTGGGTGGCATGATGGCAGATGGCATTGTGACAGGAGAACATGTAAGAGAGAAAGAGAGGGATTACTTGGCAATGGAAGAAGCCAGAGAGAAAGATTCGGGAGTCATTCCTGCCTTTTTATAAGGACTTCCTCTTCTGAGAACAACAAATTCGCTCTGAGACCAGCATCAATCTCTTTCAAGGGCAGCACCCCAATGACCTAAGTAGCTGCATTAAGTCCCACTTTTTCAAGGTTCCACCACTTTTCAGCCTCAACACATTGAGGACCAAGCCTCCCACTTGTGAATCCTTGGGGAACGTACTCAAACAAATTCCAAACCACAGAGATTACCTAAAGGAGACGATTTGAGCAGAACACAAATTTTGTCTTTTCTCATGTGCAGTTTTGTCTGCAAGGAACATTTGCTTTAGTTAAGAGACACATTTGTGTGGACTGGGTCTCTGAGTGACGTGTATTTCCTGCTGTGGACTGCCGGCAAAGATGTTTGAAAGCCACCCTTCTATTGGTGGAGAGCGTGGGCTTAGGGCATAAGGAAGACCCTAGGTTAAATCTCCAGCACCACGAACAAAGAGAAGAAACCCAACAAATGAGAGAAGTGTGGAATTTGGTGCTAGGATGCTGGGGTTTGAATCCTTTACCGGTTGACATTGGGTGAACTTTCTCACTTTTTCCTGGACCTCAGATTCTAGATCTGCAAAGTGGGGATAATACCCAATGTTTTTCTCAGGATGTGAATGCCAAATTTAGTGAGGTCGCATATGAAGAATGCTTAGGTCATCTTCTGGCACATGGAAACAGCCTAGCTGATACTTAGGAATATCACCTGTTGAATGAAGTGTCTAAGGCCTGAGGATCCCCTGAACTGTCCTGCCTGCCTCTTCTAAGAACCTGCCCTTTTCTCCTAGAGTTCCAGTCCCTTCTCCTAAAGTTCTGTACATGTTTCCATATTTATTCTGTTTATTATCAATGCTCCTTGCCCCAGAAATGAAAGCTCTATGAGGGTCTCATTGTTCGTTGTGCTCATAGCTGAACCTACTACACTTTGGGGAAGGCAGCTAGTTGGGTGAACATTTCCAGTAAAGGGCCAGATAGGAAATAGTTTAGGCTTCGCTTATGCCATATGGTCTGTGTAAGGAAAAATGCAGCTCAGCTCGGGACTCGCGGCCGTTCTAGCCCTTCCAGGGGAACTGCAGCTTCGCACACCCGTCTCAGTTGCGGCTCGACAATAGCTCCCAGAAAAATCCACAGCCGACACAGGGCCTCACGCAAGAGACTTTATTATGCAGACAACTAGCGCATCTGCTCTGGGGCGAAAAGAAAGGAAAAGAGAAAGATGGCGTGGACACTTCTCCCAGATATTGGAATCTCCTGGGCTGGAAGGAACCAATAGCGGAGGAAAATACTTGCAAGCTGACTGGTGAACCAATAGCTAGCTAGCATGTTAGGACGTAATGTGAGAAGCAGGAAATGGCTGTAGCGTAGGCCAGAAATTCCTGTAATGTAAGAGGCGGGTGGAGCACAGATTGACAGGTGGTTGGGAGGCGGGGTATCGGCTTTGTATTACATTCCCCCATTTTTGATTTTATAAGAAAATCTTTTTGGGTACATGGACGAAGGTCAGTCTTCTGTAATTGCTTCCTGCTGAGTGTGGACGTAGAGCTGATTCAGGGGAGAGATATCATTGTGGCAAGAAAGAGTTGGGGACTCGATTGTTCCTCTGGGGGCACACCTGTAGCCAGGCTCCGATTTCTGTAAGATCCTGATATTCCTGTAATACAAACTGATTGGATGACATGAAAGCAGCACTCCTCCTATATAAAAAGACAGGGGGCTCCCCTTTTTTGGCTGGCATTCTATTGAAAGGAAAAAAAAATTTAGTGGTTAGGAAATTACAAACAGGAATCCAGTCCTCATGGCTGGGCGTGGTTGTCTGGTGTTTCAGTTGTCTGGTTCCCAGTCTCTGGAATGGGAGAAAGGGTGGAGGGCTTCATGATCTTTAGTCTGAGATGAAGAGGTCCCACAGGAGTGGCCGAGTATTGATTGGAGGAAGCCTGTGGATTAGGAGCTGGAGAGGGGTTAGTGGATTGAGAATAGAGTTTAACCTGAGAAATGTGTAGCCATCCTGGTAGATCTTGTACCTTGACAGCTGTTGGCATGGCCAGGATCACTGTATGGGGTCCCTGTCACTTGGGAGACAAAGGGACTGTGGCCTCCTGAGGAGGAGAAATAAGAACTTGGTCTCCTATTTGAAGAGATTGGGTAAGGAGGCCAGATAAAGGTTTAGGTAGGGTGGAGTCAGCATAACCCCATAGAAATGCTCGAATGTGATTTAGGAGAGGAATGGATATTTGAGAAGGAAGAAGGGAAGAAAGGGGCACTATCCCAGGGGGGCAGGATGGGACAACCGTACATTAGCTCAAAAGGGGAAATATTAGCTGGTTTCTTTGGGAGTGAGCGAAGACGCAGAAGAGCAAGGGGCAGGAGTTTAACCCAGTCAAGGTGAAGTTCTAAAGAGAGCTTGGTTAAGACATTTTTAAGAGTTCGGTTTGCTCTTTCTACTTTGCCTGATGACTTTGGGTGAAAGGAAATGTGGAAATGCCAAGGGACCCCAAGAGCCTTGGCAAGTTGTTGAGTTACTTGGGAAATGAATTCAGGTCCATTATCTGACTGGAAGGAAGCAGGCACTCCAAAGCGAGGAATGATTTCATGAAGGATGAAGGTGCAGACAGTTATGGCCCTTTTGTTGGAGGTGGGGATGGCTTCAATCCATCCCGAAAAGGTGTCTGTCATAACCAGTAGGTATTTAGACTTTCTTACTGTGGGCATGTGAGTGAAGTCAAGCTGCCAGTCTACCCCTGGAATGGTGCCACGGGCTTGATGAGTCGGAAAAGTGGGGGGGCCTGACAGCTGTAGGATTTGTTCGCAGGCAAACTTCGCAGGAGGAGGAGAGTTCCTTCAGAAATGAGATGTCAGAGGAGGAGAGTTGCAGATGAGTTTTAGCAAATTGTAAGAGTGAAGAAAGGTTGGGGTGAAACAGACGATGGAGGTAGGAAAGTATTTCCCTGTTGGGGGGTGGTGGAGGCAAAGGATCATGGAGAGCCATAATAGGGGCTGGCATGGACGACAAGGCAGCCCTTTTAGCCTCCTCATCTGCCTTGCTATTGCCTGAAGAGATGAATGATTGATCTGTCTGATGAGCTCTGCAATGTACAAGGCTGGGAGGCGAACAACCTCAAGGAGGTTTAGAATGTAACTAGAGTTGGCGATGGAGTTTCCTTTTGAAGTAAGAAGGCCCCTCTCTTTCCAAATAGCAGCATGAGAGAGGATAATGTGAAAAGCATATTTGGAGTTGGTGTAGACTGTGAGGGATTCTTCCTTTGCGAGGGTGAATGCACAGGCGAGAGCAATTAGTTCTGCCTGTTGGTTGGTGGTGTTGTTGGGTAGTGGTCCTGACTACCACCTTTTCAAGAGAGACAATGGCATATCCAGCTCGTCGGATCCCTTCATGGAGAAAAGAGCTTCCATCAGTGAACCATATGAAAGTAGGGTTGTGTAGAGCCCCTTCCTGGACATTGGAGGGGCAGGGGAGTAACTCCTCCAGGGTCTCAAGGCAGCTGTGGGTTGCTGAAGCATGTATGTTGGAAGGCAGGGGTAAGAGGGGTGGCTGGATTTAAAGGAGAGCATGTCTTAAAGGAAATGGAAGAGTCCTCAATAAGAGCAGTTTGCAAGGCCAACACCCGACAGGGTGGCAGCGTTTGCAGACCCTTATAAGTAAGAAGCTCAGACAGATGATGAGATGAGAGCACTTCTGTGGAAGCCCCAAAGGAAAGTTTCTTTGATTCCTGGATTAAGAGAAATGCTGCAGCTAATACTCTAAGACATGGCGCCCAGTCTCTATTTATAGTGGGGTCTAACCTCTTTGACAGGTATGATATTGGTCCAAAGGTGGGACCAAACATGGTCCTGAGACCCCCCAGGGTAAACCCACTTTTCTCAAAGATAAACAGGTAGAATAGTCTGGTTAAGTCAGGGAGGTGTAGAGCTGGGGCTTGAAGAAGGGCTTTCCTTAAGGTCTGGAAAGGGACTTTCACTGTGTTGAGGAGAGGTTCAGTGGGAGTACCCTTCGAAGCCTCATATAAGGGAGCTGCCAGGATGGAAAAGTTGGGGATCCAGGATTATAAATATCCTGCTAACCCCAAAAAGGAAAGGATTTCTTCCTTGGTGGATAGAGTGGGCATGTCCTGCAGCAATGCTTTTCTCTCTACAGTGATGGCCTTAAATCCAGGTGAGAGGCTGGCTCCTAAGTAAACAACCTGAGGCTGGGAAAGTTGCACTTTTGCTGGAGAAACCCTGTAACCCCTGTCAGCCAGAAAGTTTAAAAGCTTAACTGTGTCTCTTTGGACGTCCTCAAGAGAGGGACTACATAGAAGAAGATCATCAACATACTGTAAGAGAAAAGAGGAAATGAATGTGAGAGAGGCAAGATCCTGAGATAGTGTTTGGCCAAAGAGATGAGGGCTGCCTCGGAATCCCTGTGGGAGAAATGCCCAGGTCAGCTGAGAAGAAATTCGAGTGAAAGGGTCAGTCCAAGTAAAAGCAAAGAGATCCTGTGAATCAGGTTGAAGTGGGACAGTAAAAAATGCATCCTTCAAATCTAGCACTGAAAAGTATGTGGTGGAAGAAGGGATAGAGGAAAGCAGGGTGTAAGGATTGGACACAATGGGAAAGATGGGGACCACTGCTGAGTTAATGATGTGGGGGTCTTGCACTAAACGGTAAGACCCATTAGGCTTCCTAACAGCCAGGATGGGAGTGTTATAGGTGAGTTGGCAGGGCGCAGAAAGCCTTTCTGCCTTAAATCCTGGATGATTGGTTGACGTTCTATAAGGCTCCTTTGGGGAATGGGATATTGGGCCGGGCTGGTAGGATGTTGGGTCCTTTAGATGAATGAGCATTTGGCTACAGAGGGTGTATGGGTGTCCCAGACCCTGGGGTCAACCAAGGAGGGAGGAAGGAGATATGAGGACTCTGTTTGAGCTGTATATTCCTGTAGAGTCATAAGGAGAGGAATAGCAGAGGAGTTCTTGGCTGAGGCACATGGTGGGTGAGAAGGAAATAGAGGCACCCAATTTGGTTAGGATGCCCCTTCCCAGAAGGGGAATGGGACATGAAGGAATTATCAAAAAGGAAGGAGTAAAGCCAATTTGTCCTATGTGGCAGCTTATTGGAGGGGCTTGTAAGGGGTTATATGGTTTTCCCTCTACCCCGACAATAGAGGATTTGGCAGGGGAAGTGGGTCCCCAAAACTCCTGCAGCACTGAGAAGGTGGCTCCAGTGTCTATAGGAAAGGGATCTGCCTGCTGCCACCGTAAGGGTCACCCGGGGCTCCTGAGTGGTGATGGTCATCGGATGCAGAAGTCCCGGGCCCCTTCATTCATCCATTGCCAACCCCAGCAAGTTGCCGGAGGGAGGGGGCAAGGATGACCTGGCACTTCTCTGAGCACCAGGGCAATCCATTGCCCAATGTCCCAGTTGGTGGCATTTTGGACAAGGACTTGGGGGCTGCTGGGGGTTGGGGCAGGCTTGTGCCCAGTGGCCCTCTTGCCCGCACTTGAGGTATGGGCTTGGAGGTCTTCTGGGAGCTTGGGCGCCCCTAGCGGTGGACAGCTGGGCAGGTCTAGCTGGCTGAAGGGCTTTGGCCAGCATTTTGTATTTTAATTTTTGTTTTTTTCTTTCCTTGCGTTATAAACCTTGAATGCCACTGCTAGAACCTCTGGCTGTGGGGTAAGGGGCCCCCTATCCAACTGCCTCAATTTAGCCTTTATGTCAGGGTAACTTTGGGAAAAGTAATAAGTCATAAGTAGCTGCCGTCCCTCCGGAGTCTCAGGATCCTGGTTAGTATACCTGAGCATGGCCTCTGTGAGGCGACTTAGAAATGCTGACGGGTTTTCAGTTCTGTCCTGTATTACTTCCTGAAGTTTGTCATAGTTAATGGGTTTAATGGAGGCTTTTCGGAGACCTGCAAGGTTGCAGGTTTGAAACTCATCCCGCCGCGGACACCCAGCCTCGGTATTATAGTTCGATAGGGGCTCCCTATCCAGTACTGCTTCAGCCCCGATGGGGTGGGCTGGGGTCGATTGATGAATCTCATCTGCATAATTGCATGCCTGTTCCCAAACTCTCCTGCGTTCCTCAGGGGTTAGGGTGTTGGACATGATCATGTAAATGTCATGCCATGTAAGGTTATAAGACTGGGTAAGGTACTGAAATTCCTTAATGAAGTTTGCAGGGTTGGAGGTGAAGGAGCCTAGCCGCTTCTCTATTTGGGACAGATCAGACAGTGAAAAAGGAACATGGACTCTGATTACTCCCTCCGCGCCAGCCACAACATGAAGGGGAAAAGTCTCTTTCCATTCACCAGGTCGCCCACATATGTACTTAATTATACCTAGTATAATTATACATATAATTATACCTAATATAATGCTGGGATCTTCATAAATAGACCATTCTGATTTACTATCTAAAGGACAAGTTGGCTCTAATTCAAGGAATAAATGGAGGTGCTTGAGATTGTCTAATAAACATCCCAAGGGCGAGTTTGCTGGGGTGGAAGTCCTAGATCCCATGGCGAAGACTGAGAGACACGTAAGTTAGTGATAGAGGTGTCCCACGACCACGTGTTAGGTAAATACGAGAAGGTAGTGCAAAGATGCGGTCGTCGCACACACCAGTGCCTACCAGGCAATAGCCAAGAGGGTTTGAGGACCTGATCAGGATTTCGAGAGCGAAAACAAATGAGCCTCAACCCTGAGAGAAAGTCTCCACCACAAAATCAGGAATCCACCCAGCAAATAAGACTGACTATGGGGACCAATTGTAACTTTGAAAGTTGTGGCTGGGGGTACCCCCACACCTCGGCAGCCTCGAGAGCCCCGGATATTCAACGGCCGCTTCTCAGGTCAGCAGAGGTGTGTTTAAGTGGTCTAGGGGACCTGCCTAAGGGAACTCACTGATTCCAAGTCCGGTGCAGCATGCAGAAAACTGGGTGTCCAGGTAAATGAAAGGTGAGCCTGTGTCCGCGGGCACTGGGGCATTGGATGGGGTTCCACTTGCTTAGTCAGCGGAAGGACCCATCCCGAGTCCCGGCACCAGATGTAAGGAAAAATGCAGCTCAGCTTGGGACTCGCACTGTTCCAGCCCTTCTGGTGGAACTGCCGCTTCACACGCCCGTCTCAGTTGTGGCTCGACAATAGCTCCCAGAAAAATCCACGGCCGACACAGGGCCTCACGCAAGAGACTTTATTATGCGGACAACTAGCGCATCCGCTCTGGGGCGAAAAGAAAGGAAAAGAGAAAGATGGCGTGGATGCTTCTCCCAGATACTGGAATCTTCCGGGCTGGAAGGAACCAATAGCGGAGGAGAATACTTGCAAGCTGACTGGTGAACCAATAGCTAGCTAGCATGTTAGGACGTAATGTGGGAAGCAGGAAATGGCTGTAGCGTAGGCCGGAAATTCCTGTAACGTAAGAGGCTGGTGGAGCACAGATTGACAAATGGTTGGGAGGCAGGGTATAGGCTTTGTATTACAGTCTGGGTCCCACCACTCAATACTCCATTGCTCTGCACCTTCAGTGTCCAAATATTTTCCCACATGGCTCAAAGGAATGCACAGGGTTGTGTTCCAATAAAACTTTATTTATAAACAGAAGCAGGCCCAAATGTGACCCGAGGTTACAGTTTGCGAGCTTCATGTTACAGGTCGGAGGCCTGCCACAAAACTGAGGCGGCTAGACACACCTCTCTGCGCTGTGATTCTTGCAATCAGGCCAGAACAATTTCAGACACCTGCTCAGAGTAGCAGGCATGAGTTTATTAGAAGGGATGGGAAAGGGGACAAGGAGACACTCAAGGGAAGCGTGGGTCCTCTCAGAGGGGACAGGGCTGGTGAGCCCCTCCTGTCTTCCAGTTTTACTGGAGGGGGCGTCCCAGGGAAGTTTCCAGAGAGTCCTCCCAGGTCCACCTTTTTTGACTGACAGCACAGGAACTGCACCAACAGCCTCCAGGAGAGGCTGGCTGGAGCTCAGGGAGTTGGAGTCTTTAAGGAAATTGGGTCCCCTGTCTGCCTCAATTTCCTGTCCCCTTAATCGTTTATTACCCTTTGAATAGCCCTCAGCAAGCTCTCTTTGTGAGGGTCTTGATGTTTTGGTTGCCAGGGTGACTGGGGGTAGTGGCAGTTTAGGTGACAGGGGAGGGTCCAGGCCACCTGGTGGAGTGCGATATGATCTTGGAACAATAGATTTTCTTAAGGGAATGTAATTAGCTGGAGGAGGTTTGATAAGACCAAGTCCCCAGCCTCCCTGGGCCTGCCTGTCAGTTAAGTCTCCCCTGGGGCTTCCAGTCACCCTTCATTGTCCCTCCCAGCTCGCCTAGCTACCTAACATTTAAACTAGTTGAAAATTCTGGATTCAAATAAAAATAAAGCTTTCCTAAAGTTTTCACACGCCACAAAAGATTCTTTTGATTTGTTTTTAAACCATGTTAAAAACATTTCTTAAAATTCACAACTTATGAGCCATAAAAAACAGCTGGCCAGAGTTTGCTGACCCTGGCCAGACTGTGCCGCCATGTGGGGCATTCCGCCTGTGGGATAAACCAAAGTTCCGTGTGCGGGAAAACACCGACTTTCCCCCAGGACCCGCTACCAACCCGGCCGCGCGCGCCTCCCCTTAGCCAACACTCGGAGCCGCGCGCGCCTCCAGCCAGGCCCCGCCCTTCTTCGCGGTTATTGGCCCGGCCTCGCCCTCTTCCTCGCTGGGGAACGCCCCCTGTGATAGGCATCTCATGCATCCAATAGGCCTCTGCAGGGCCTCGCGCTCCGCCCCTTGCCCGTTGGAGGCGGGCATGGGCGGGCCGTTGAGGGGGTGGGGCATGGAGCCTGGTAACCGTTGCCGGTAACAACGCCCCGCCCCGTCGCGGCCGGCTGGCTGGCGGCGCGAGGCAGCCGGGCGGGCGGGCGGCGGGAGCCGGAGGAGGAGCGGCCGCCGCCGCCACCGCCGCCGCCATAGAGACTGTAGCCGTGGAGACTGTTACTTACCAACGGGGACCAACACGCAGCAGCCGCCGCCGCCGCCGCGGGAGCCGCTGCCCGAACTCCCGGCCCGAACTCCAGGTGACCGATGCGACCGTCCGGGAAGTGCGGGTGGCGGTGGGGACCCGCCCGGGGGACTGAGGGTCGGGGAGAGCACCCCGCCGAGCACCCCAAGCGCCCGGGACTGCACGCCCGGGGCCCGCCTCCGCGCCCCAGTCCCCACGCGCCGCCGAGTTTGGGGGTCCCTAGCGACGCCCCCTCCCTCGTTTTAAGAGTGTCGGCGAAGTGGGACCCGTCGCCTTACTTTTTACAAAACTTCCCGGGATGCGGCCGCCCGGGGACCCTCCCGCCAGCTTTGGGCTCCCTGAATTAGGGGCCGAGGACCCGTCACTCCGCTGCCCGCACCCCGAGCCGGGAGCGGGGCCGCCCTCAAACTTAGCCCGCACACTTTCACCCCAGGCCCCCGAAGTGGGGGCGAATGGGCGTCCTCTGCCGTTTACTCCCAAAAGTTCTGAAGTCGGGGCGCCCTGGGGGCCCCTCTCAGTTTCAGTCTCACACTCCCCGAATTGGGCGTCCTGCAAGGCGCCGCTTTCCTTTATGCCTCGGTTCCTGGAGTTGAGCTGTCCCGGGACCCCCTTTCCCTTTGACCCTCGAGACACTCTGAATTGAGGGCAGCCCGGGAGCCCCCTTCCCGCACTTCGCCCCTGCAGTCGGCGTGCTGGTGCTGGCAGACCCCTCCTGCCTGCCCGCGGTGGACCCCAGTCCTGCGTCGGGGGTCCCGGCCCCCGGTCCTGCCCACGCCCCCCAGGAAGTCTCTCCGCACGCCCGCGGCTCCCCTACGTGGACCTGTCTGGACGCGAGGAGGTCCGGGTTCCCCGAAGCGGTGGTGTTTTGTTTTGTTTTGTGTTTTTGTTTTTGTTTTTGTTTTTGAGTCCTACTAGTTGGTGCAGGAGCCCCGGGACCTCTGCGCGCCTTCCCGGCCGCGCAGCGCGGAGCGAGCGGCGGCGGGTGAGACCGCACCCTGGCCGCGCTCGCAGCCCGCGCCGCGCCCGTTCCTCTCGAGTCGCTGCCTGGAGAAGCCGCCGCGCGCGGCTGGAGTTGGGTTCCGCGATCCTGGCGGCTCGTTGAGGCCCGGGCCCCAACTGTCCCGCCACTCGGGCGGCGGCGGCCAGAGCGGTTCGCTTGCTTATTTTAACCTCACTCTGCAGGAGTGGAGGAGGGACCTGGCAGAGTTGGGTCGGTCCAGAGCGGTAGCCCAGGGCTTCTGCTGATCCCCTTCCTACTTGGAAGGGGACTTCTTCCTACTTGGGGTGTTTTTAGTACCCTTCCCCATTATCTCCTTGCTTTGTGCTGTAAACTGTCAGTGCAGGATTTAGAGAGGTTCTCCCCCGTCCCGGTTGGCTTTTCTCTGAAGACCCAAAGTTAATCAAGGTTTTGCTGGAGGTTCATGACCAGTTTCAGGGGACTTCCCCAGCAGAGTGATGCTGCTGTTACTACACGTTCCTCAAAATATGTACAAGGATTATGTGTCAAATTTTTAAAGTGAAGGTGAATTGAACACATTTTCAGACCAATAATAATGACACAAAACCTCAATAGGAACTTCTTAAATTTTTGCCTCTGTGTACTGTCAAGATGTTCTTATCTTTTTGTTTCATGCTCTGAAACCACGCACGCGCGCACGCGCACACACACACACACACACACACACACACACACACATATATATGGAGACAGAGAAAGAGACAGACAATATATTCTTCTTTTCTTCTTATATGAAGATCCTTACCCTGTCCTTCTGGGTGTGGTACTTATTCTTTCTCTCAAAGACTTGCATTGACCTGAAGTGAAAATAACCCTGGAAATGGCTGCTCACCTATTTGTTCACCAAGAAGTGAGAGTTGTGGTGAGAGTCCCTAGGAAAGGAATTTAATTTCCTCCATCACCAGGGCTCCTTCATCCACAGCTTGGCCACACTTTGGTGGGGGTTTAATGATGGGAAAGCTATGCGGTTACTTGATCCTGTATAGCTCCACCGATTTGGGCTGGGAACAAATTCAGAAATAGTTTGTCCCTGTAGCAAAAGCAGTACTGAATTATTTTACCCTTGAGATGTGCCTTTATAAACTACTGAGTCTGAGAGGAGAGGGACAGAGTTATTAATTACCTCCAGTAACAGAATGAGTGCTTTGCATTCAGCTGATGCTTGCTTTCTGGGGGAAGGGCAGGTATTACCTTTAGATGTACTTGTAGTGGTGTTTTTCATCTCTTGACAGTGTTTATCACCCAAGTGCTAATAGGATGGTTCTGTGCACCAGAAATACACATGCCGGGGAATGGTGACTCTAGGTCTCATTCCTTAGATCTAATTTTGTGTTTCATATTACAGTTATTAATAGTAATATTTAATTAATTTAACTTTAATTAATTTTAATTAATATTATAGAGTCAAAACTCTGAGTATATGTGTGAGATTTTTATATGAGTAGTGATTCTTTTGCTTGTAAAATTCTGGAACTGGAGGAACCACATCTTATGTGTTTCTTTTAACTGGAGGGTGACAGCCTCTTTAATGTACCCCCCATGCACACCTACTAATTTGTAAATTATGAAACTTTCTAAAAAGCAAAGGGAAGTTCCCAGAGAGACCATCTCGTTTCTTGGGACCCTCAGCAACCAGAGGAGTAGGCAATACAATTCCCCGATTGTCTAAATCTCAGGGTCTGGTGCATCCCATGTAGACACATCCAAGTTTCTGCTCTAAAATATGAATATTTGCATGAAATGGAGGCGAGAAGGACCATAAGTGACCTCATATCAGTTCAGGTCAGGTTTTTGTCATCAAATGAGTCTGTATCAAGTTTATTTTAAAATCTCCCAGTTTCAGGTCAGATTGCTATAAGGGGTTTTGGACTTGTTTAGAAAGTCACTTTGACACCCTTTCCAGAATTCAATGGGAATTAACTCCCTGCAAGCCATGTTCTCTTAGGCATACGCTGGCATAGCTTGGCATAACCTGGCATAGCAGATGTACTTAATTCATGAATGGACTGAAGAATGGACGGGTGGACAGCATGTATGTTAGGAATTAGAGAAATCTGAAAACCACTACATGCTTTTTGAAAACCCCAAGATCAGCAAAGAATTCTTACAGAAAAAAAAAAAAAAAAAAAAGGAGGAGAATTTCAGGAGAGGAAGACCAGAATGAGGAGGTGTGGGCTGAGGAGTAGGCAAAGGAGTAGGGGGAGAAGGGCGGGAGAACCCACAGAGGCTCTGGACTGAATTCCTGCGCAGGAAACCCCAAGTGACTTAGGATGCTAAACTCCCCCTGCTCAAAATGTCTGTCTGGCCGCCAGCTGGGCGGTCCAGGTGGGTTCTGCTTGGTAGCCAAGCCGACCTCACCACGCTTCCCCCAAACTGGCCCCCCACCTTAGTAAATAACTGACTTCTCTCAGTTGCTCATCAAAAGCTTGAAGTCAACCTTGACTCCTTTCTCCTGGGCTATTGCATCCTGTCCACTCTCCCATGTCTCACCGTTTCCACTGGCAGTTCGGGTCCAAGTCACCAGGGTCCTGCCCAGGTGATGCCCATGGTGGCCTATGGCAGTCCTCAGCCCAGAAGCTGGATGGAGCCTGTGAGTCTGAGGGGTCATATTCATTCCTATTTTCTATTCCTCAGCTCAAACCTGTCCAATCAGTGGCTCTCACCTCAACAAGGAGCAAAAACCAAAGTCACCTCTCACCCTCATTCTCCAGTCCAATGCCTCTGCGACCTCACCTCTGACCTCCCTTGCACCGCTGGCCTCCCAGGAACCCAGCGCCCGCCAAGTCTTCGCCCAGGCATTGGGAGGGCTCGCTGCCTTCAAGCCCTTGCCCAGATGTCATTGACCACTCCCTCAGAAATGACACTTAGCTTCCATCCCCGCTTTCCTCGTCGCCTTGGCGTTTGTCACCATGTAGCTTACCTGCTTATTTGATCATCGCCACCCATTGTGAGACTGTCAGCCTGGTGAGGGCCGCAGTTTCTGTTAGTTTGAGTTGCATCACATTCCTGGGGCTGAGAACAGCTCTGGCACTGGGTGGGCACCCAGTAAACCTTGGTAAATGAATAAAGGAGTGGTTTCCCGCATGCCTGCAAGGAGAGCCCCCGTGGAGTGGAGGGTGGCTCCTCAGCCACCGTGTAAGCCACTGCTGAAAGCGGCAGAGCTCAGAGCCGATGGACGGGGCAGAGAGAGTGAAGGAAAAACTAGTTCCCCAGCTCGAAGGCTCCCACCTCACGCGGAGGGAAAGCTTTGGAATGCAGCAGAAAGGGTTACGCTGCGTGGCTCTGGAAAAAGGCATGGCATCTGTGAAATCAATAATAATAGCTTAAGTGGCTCTATTAGAAATTTTTGTTAACTGCTTAGCACAAGGCTTGGTGCCTAAGGGGTGCTCAGCGAAGCCTGTGGTTATAATGACTAAGTAATAAGTGGCTTGGGATTGTCGGTCTGCTCTTTGGATTGCCTCACTGCTGCCGGATGCTAAGGATGCATTCAGGAAGGACGTCCTGCTGGATTGAACGGCTGGACCTTGCAAGGTCTGTTTTAAGGTAGGAAATGCCTGAAGTTGATTTAGAAATTCAGTGGTGCACACATATCCCTCTGCAGGTGTAAGTGCTGTGCAGAAGCCACAACAACAACAACAAAGTAATGTGACTTCCACATCATGGTCATTGTGTGAGGCCCGTCTGAAGCCGGTCCCTGAGCAACAGGGCACCTCTACAGGCCGAACTTATAGATGAGAATGTTTCAAAACTGGTTTCCCTTCTGTTATCACTGCTCTTAAATGCCAGCACGGTCGACATCTGGAGACAAAGACTGGCCTGGTCTTCGTGCTAGGACTTGAGCCAGGCCCTTGGGAGCAGCCAGCTGCAGCGCTGCACCTCGACTCTTCTCCTTGAAATTGCATTCCTGTCTGATGATGCATGGGTCTTGCAGGTTTTAAAACTGCCTTGTGTCCTGGCAGTTCTTTCTGTTTTCAATGGCTGTGTGAATTCTATGACTTCCCAAGAAATCCAGTTGACTTGCCACTACCTGTAGGTGATTCACAAAGCAAGTGGATTTCGGATGCTGTGAATCACTTTACACCTGCCATAGTTCATGTTATAAAATGGAAAAAAGTCATAAAGCCATTAAAATATGTAGAACGTACATGTAATGGCCCGTAGAGTGATTAGATGCCTTTATTATGAATGGAGCCCAGATGTGCTATAGGCGGTAATAAGCCTGTTCCTGCCGAGATCTCTGCAGTCATTTTGAGCGTGTGTGTTTAAGGACGGGGGTGATTCATAATAAGAAACTTTGCAAATAGGAACTGAACCCAAACTTGAGGCAGCGCAACTGGGCCTGTGCTGCTGACTGGCCTGCTGTTAGCAAAGCCCTTGAGGCGCTGGCCCTGTGGAGTCCAGTGGGAAGCGCCTTCTGGGCAGGGTCTCAGGTACAAAGTTCCCATGGCGGGCGGGGACCCTGCTGGGCCCTGGTCAGGCAGAGAAAGGGGGCTGGTGCCAGTGCGCAGAGGGTGAAGGGGAGCAGCGGCAGGCCTCTCAGGCCTGGCTGGCCACGAGGAAGGACTGGGTGCTCCTCTGGGTCTGGCTGAGACTGGTGGACCTTGCCCTGTGTGTAGGTGTCAGGTGGAGGTGGCAGCTGCCTGCTGGAGATCTGCAGGTGCGGCAGGTGCTCTCAGGAGGGAGTCAGCCTGGAGGGCCAGGAGGGCTGCGAAGGAGGCCATGGCTTCAGCTAGATCTCCGCAGGGGTTTCTGGCCTGAGTGGGGAGAGTGGGATGTGGCCATGTTGGGACCCTGCCAGTAGTTCCTGGTGCAAGTACAGAACCCAGGGCAGGTTAGGCTGGAGAGGGCCCCGGGGGCAGAGCGACAGGACTGAAGTCTAAGCAGGGCTTGGTCCAAGCTACCTCTGGGGCCAGATCCAGCCCGGGGCCTGTTTTCAGGAGTAAAGTTTTATTGGCACCCTGCCACGCCCATCCGCTTAGGTAGCCTGTCTTTCTGTCCGTGTTTATGCAGCAATGATAGGGTTGAAAACAGAGTGGCCCACAGCGCCTGAAAGACTTACAACCTGCCCTTCCTCTAGCCAGGGGGATTTGCCTCTTGTTTTGCTGGGCTCAGAGGCCCATGGTCATGCGGCTGTGGGGTCAGACAGGCCTGTAGTAGAGGTTTGGAGGCTGGTGGTGGCAGGCCTCCAGAGGAACCAACGCAGAGGGATGCTGTGGCCGCAGCCCGGGAGGGTAATGAGCCTTCCCTGAAGCAGCAGCCAGAGGGGAGGAAGCCAGAGCTGAGGACCCTGAGCCTTCCCAAAACCTGGGACTCAGTGTGGGGCCAGGGGCATGGAGGAACCAATGCTTGTGCCCAGGTGCCTGCTTTAGGGGTTGGTGGGAGTGGGAGAACAGGAGGCTGGTTTGGGGTGGGGAGGGTGATGAGTCCAGTCGTGTGCTTGGCACGTCTGAGATGCTAGCAGGGCAGGCAGTGGGCCGCTTCTGCAGGGGGAGTGGGATGTGGGTGCCTGTAGCTGAGGGGCAGCAAGGCTGGGGGTCAAGCGTCAGGAGATGTCAGCATGGAATGGTCATTTTGGTCCTGGAGTGGTGAGGTCACACAAGAGGGTGGAGAGTGGGGACAGAAGGCCGGGACAGAACCATCGAGACTCAAAGGACAGGAAGCCATGGAGGAGTCAGGAGGAACGTTGTTTTGTGTTGCATTTTTAATTATGGCCAAATCTATGTAACATCAAAGTGACTGTCATAACCATGTCGAGTGGGCAGTTGGGGCAGTGAGTACATTCATGCTGCGCAGCCGTCCTGCCCTCCATCTCCAGCGCTATCTCTTCTCCGAAGTGACGTCCTGCCGCTCCACACTAGCCCCATCTCCCAGCTCTGCTCCCACTGCTGCTGCTGGCCTCTGAGGATCTGAGAATCTAGGACCTCCTGCGCGGGCATGTCCCGTATGTCTGGCTTACTCCCCTGAGCACGGTGTCCTCAAGGTTCATCCATGTGGCGGCAGGCCGCAGAGTTTCCTGACTGTTTAAGGCTAAATGACATCTCGGTGCATGGCTGGACCTCGGGGTGTCTGTTCACCCACCTAAGGACACTGCTCCGTTTCCCCCGTCTGGCTGCTGTGAATCGGGCTGAACAGAGGAGCTTCTGAGGGACTGTCAGGTGGATGAGAACCTGCAGTGGCTAGGAGGGCAAGTGAGGGCGTAACCTTAAGGACCACTCCAGAACAGTGGAGTCTGACAGAGACCAGAAAGATGGGGCTTGGGCAGGCACCACTTGAAAACGGATCCTGTCCTCAAAAAAAGGCAGGGGTTGGGCTGGGCTCAGTGGTAGGTTGCTTGCCTAGCACATGCGAGGCTCTGGGTTGGATCCTCAGCACCGCATAAAAATAAATAAATAAATAATAAAGGTATCGTGTTCTTCTACAAGTAAAAAAAAAAAAAATTTTTTTTTTTTTTTTTTTTTTTTTTTAATAAAAAGGCAGAAGGTTTGGATCTTGAGCACTTGTCTCCCTGGAAAACTGTCAAAATCATAGCAGTGATACGGAAGTCCATTCCTAAAGTTGCAGCAGCCCTAATTATGCTTATTTTAAAAATGAAAACTGATTATCATTGAGAAACACTGCTGTGTTTCCAAGAATATGTTTCTGTTCAGAAGGTGACCTGTGGGGCAAGGCCTTGTTTCCTGAAAAATGACCAGTCCACAAAAATGTGTGCCTGCCCTACCCAGGGCCAGTGGGAGCCAAGGAAAACCCGCAGGACTTTTCCCACCTCTTCTGGACTCAGCACAGACAGACAGACAGACAACCCTGAGAAAGAGTGCATTTGGAATTCCAGACCCACAGACAGCAGAGTAAGGGATGTGTTTCCAATTTTAAATAGAATTGTTCCTTTGCTAAAATAATTCACCTTAGTTGGGACATTTCTGTGAAGACCTTTCTGGGGTCTCCATTTATTCAGCCAAAATTTGTTCACCCAAAATATCAGCCTCTGAGGAGCTTATAATTAACTGAGGCTGTAAGCACATTACTCTATCATCACGTGGAGAGCTGACAGGGGAGCAGTGGCGACTGACGTTCAGATCCACAGCTGAGGCACCGGCCTGATGTATTTCAGGACTGTGTGACCGTGTAAATCGTGGTGTGCTCACAGTACAAACCCACAGACAGACACACGGAAGAAAGTCTTTCTGGAAGCCCATTAGGACTCGTGGTTTAGTTCACAGCAGGTTGTGTTTAACTGATGGCTGTGCTAACAGAGCAGGCTCGGCGTGCAAAAGAGCAGCCTTGTCAACTGGCAGGTCTTTAATTAAGCAGCTGCAGGGGGCTGCACGGCAAGGACCACGTGGCCCCTCCCCACCGAGACTTCCGGGTGGGCCTCAACTTCCCCCTGGTGGCATCCTGCCCAAGCCCGGCTTTCCTTGAGTTCTAGTGGAGTGGTCTCTGGAGTCCTTGCCTTCTGCTGCTGGCCCAGCCCTCCTCTCCTGTTCTAGAAGCCTCCGTCACCACCAGTAAGCATGCACCATGGCCACTTCCATTTCTTCTGTCTCCTGTGGCTCCTTTTACAGGCCTGGGGCTCCTGCCTCTGATGATTCTGCCCTTATCTCTTGCCTGGGAGGAACAGATGGCCACTTTCTCTCTACTTTCATCAGCCAGACTTTTGTCCTGGCCCCTTTGCTGTGACCACCTCGGACAGCTCAGCATGCTGGGCTGGTCTTGGTCCAGCCCTGGCTCCCTTTCCTTCTGAGTAGATGCTGGACCTTAACCAGGTCTAGTGCTTTCCTGTCTCCCGTCTGCAGTGTCATCTCTACATTGAAAATCTTGCTCTTAAGACTTTTTTCCGGGGCTGGTGTTGTGGCTCAGTGGTAGAGCACTTGCCTAGCATGCGTGAGGCACCAGGTTCAATTCTCAGCATTGCATAAAAATAAACGAATAAAATAAAGATCCATCAACATCTAAAAAATATTAAAAAAAAAAAAAAAAGACTTTTCTCCAATGTGCTGTCACCTTGGAAACTGGGGTCTTTCTTGGTGAGTTGAGAGGGAAGCTATAGGACCAGCACTGGGTACCCACCATTGCAGGTGGCCCTCAGGGACCAGATGATCCCTGATGGAGGGGACTCTTGTGGTACTGTGAGGTGTCGAGCAGCACCTGCCTCCCCTGCCTGTAGCACATCCCCTCTCCAAGCCATGACCCCCAGCAGGTCCCAGACACTGCCACATGTCTCCTGGGTGGAGACACAATTACCCCCCAGTTGGAGACCACTGGACTAATCAGAAGTGACAGGGACTACAGAAGAGTCCCCCCAGCTCTTGGCTTTAGTGTCACTATGCTGCTGTGACACACAGTAGTCATGTATGCATCTTGTTTCCTCTTTTGCACGTTCACAAGCTCCTAGAAGCAGGTGACAGCTCTCCCTGCCACCCTTCCCACAGACCACATTACGCAGGGCTTCACATTTAACCTGTGACCTAGGGTGCTCCCCACACCTGTGGGGCCCACACCAACTTGAGGGTGACTTTCAGTTTTAACAAAACTGAAAAATTCAATAGCCTTCAAATCTCCACTTTTTTGATTCTGTCTAAATTAACATTCCAGCCCTTTCAATATGTAGATTCTTTGACCAGATTCCCAAAGAAATTTTAATCAAAGACCTCTACTGTTAATTGACTTCCTTTTTTTTTGCCTAGCCAAAATTGCAAGTCAAGTTCTCTTCCAGAAAGTTCAGGGGGTCTCACAGGGGGTTGTGGGGGTGGAGTCTTATAGAAACACTGCCTGTCTCATTGCTAGGAGCTGAGTACACAGTAGAGAATATTAAATGCCCAATTCTATGGCTAAGCCAATCACAGTGGTTTGATTTGTCTCTTGTTTGGCTTTGGAAGTTTTCAGTGATTCCACTCTTAAAAAAGCTGATTTGGAGCAAATCTAGTGCAAGTCCATCAGCCGACCGCCGGAATTCTCCTGTTTGCTCTGAGGAAGAGCAAGGGCAAGTTGTGCTCCAAGCCTTAGTTTTGCTGTGGCTCCAGTGGTTTGGAAGAGATTTGACAGTGCCCTAGACTGCTGGGCCACCCCCAGAAGTCAGCCCTGTGCCCCCAGCTGTGCCCTGGGAGGAAGCAGCTCCAGAGAATGAACAGAGCTTCCTGAAGCCTACTCACTCTGGAGGCAAATGTTTTAACCCTTTCTGCCTTCCCAGTTCTGCTCCCCAGCTTAGAAGTTTCCCAGAGTGTGATCTGCTCCTCGGGACAAGGCCCGGCTAGCTGGCTCCTCTTCCTTCTGGCCCTCCCAGTACTCTCTGAGTAGTTGGAGGACCCTCCCACATGCTAAGGATCTCCAGCCCTCTCTCACACTCAGCTCAGGGTTGCTCAGGACTCACAGCTGAGTGTCAAAGGAAAAGAGCAAGTATTGTCAGTGTCGGGTGCTGGAAGGTGGACAAATCAACCAGGAGGCGCTGGTTTGAGGTCACTGCAGTGGCTCTGATGGGGTGGGAGATGCCGCCCACTGAAGTCCCTACCTTGCAGTCTTAGGGATGCTGTTGACCGAGGGCTCAATGCACTGCCGTAGCAGGGAGGGCCCCACTTTCTGAAGTTTCTACCACCCCAAATTTCTGGTTAGATTAAGAACGGGATTCTTACTGGATAGTCTTTTTGTGCTGTTTTGCAGTGCTGGGGACTGACCCCAGGACCTTGCGCTTGCTGATGCACTCTACTGCTGAGCTACACCCTCTCCCAACTCCTTGTTTTCCATTTTGTGTTGGAACACAAATTATACACAATGGTGAAATTCATTGTTGCGTATCTGTACATGTGCTTGGTATAGCAGTATGATTTGGCCAATATCACTCCCCAATTTTCCCCCTTCCCTCCTCCTCCCTCCCCCGTCCTTTCCCTCAGCTCTACTGATCTCCCTTAGGTTTTCATGAGCCCCTCCGGCTTCTTTTCCTTTTTTCTCTCCAACTTCCACATATGAGAGAAAACATCTGACCCTTGACTTTCTGAGTTTGGCTTATTTTGCTTAACGTAATATTCTCAAGTTCCATCCATTTCCTACAAACAACATGATCTCATTCTTCTTCTCGACTGAGTCAAACTCCAGCTGAGTCAGTCTCCCCCGTGTATATACACCATGTTTTCTGTGTTCATTCTTCCATTGAGGATACCTAGGCTGGCTCCTTGTCTGGCTGTTGGGCACGCGGGCATCACTGTAGTGTGCTAACTTTAATTCTTTAGGATAAACACAGAGGAGTGAACTTCCATTCAGCTTCCACCATGGTCACAGTGGTCGG
The DNA here is from genome assembly GCF_902686445.1 of Sciurus carolinensis. Taxonomy (NCBI): domain Eukaryota; kingdom Metazoa; phylum Chordata; class Mammalia; order Rodentia; family Sciuridae; genus Sciurus; species Sciurus carolinensis. The sequence goes on along the minus strand of NC_062229.1, from coordinate 3,502,969 downwards.
AGAGTCTTTTTTCTTTTTCTTTTTGGTACCAGGAATTGAACTCAGAGGTGCTTAACTACTAAGCCACATCCCTAACCCTTTTTAAAAAATTATTTTATTTAGAGACAGGGTCTCACTGAGTTTCTTAGGGCTTTACTATGTTGCCGAGGCTGGCTTTGAACTCGTGATCCTCCTGCCTCAGCCTCCCTAGCTCATTGGAATTCCAGACCCAAGGGTCATTTTTAATGCAAGTCAAACTCTAAGCCAGTTGGGAGGCTGTGATAAACTTCCTGGACAGCAGAATTCCTTGATGGATTCCCAGTAGAGACTCTGATATAATTGTACATGCAGCTGTCTGGGTACAGAGCTCTTAGGTAAAATAACATGCTGCTGTGCGTCAGGCCGCTCACCTCTGATCCACATGAGATCTTCTGTGTGGGGGTGACAGTCCCGATTCTCACAGAAGGGGTTGGGGCCATTCAGAGGTAGAAACCCAGTGCACGTCAGTGCTGCTCTGTACAAACCTGCGAAGACCAGCGTCTCCCACAGGAAGGCCCAGCTCCCTTCAGGCCCCATGTGTTCCAAAGGAGCAAATGCTTCCTCTCAGGAATTCAGAGCAGAAAAGGAGGCTTTTGAGAAAGGCAGAGAGTGACCTGTCAACCATGGGCCACTGCAGGTGGGCAGGAGAGCAGCTCTCAGATTGTAAAAATCTGGCTCAGCCAGATTGTAAAAATCGTGACTATTAGGGGACCAAGGCTTGAGAATAAAGGCGACGTGAGCTCACCCGCCAGGCGCCCACTGTGTGCCCAGGGTGTGCACTTGCATGCGTCCCCCTCACCCCAAGGTGTCGCTTTCCACGGTTTCACTGTCCAAGGTAAATGGAAAATTCCGGAGATAAACAATGCATGGGTTTTAAATAATTTTAATTATGGTATATTGTGATGATTGTTCTACCTTCTGATTATTGTTAACCTCTGTTCTTTTTAAAAATATTTTTAGTTGTAGATGGACACAATACCTTTATTTTACTTATTTTTATGTGGCACTGAGGATCAAGCCCAGTGCCTCACGCATGCTAGGCAAGCGCTGCACCACTGAGCCCCAGCCCCAGCCCAGTGTCTGTTCTTAATTTACAACTAAACTCTCAGGTGTGCGTAGGAAAGCGAGTAGCATGTGTGGGGTTCCGTACATCAGTGGTGGGTCTGGAGTGTGTTCCCTGCAGGTAATGGAGGGCTACTGTCTCTTCTAGTCCTTGCGGAATCCCAGCAGGGTTCTGATGTCAGGTCCTTAAGAAGGGGAAATTCTGTAGCTTCAGAGTTGTTGGGTCACCACCTGGGCAGCCCACTGTCCCTGGAAGCCACGGGACCCAATTCAGCTCTTTGTCTTCCTCCCAGAGAGCAGTCTCCTTGTCCCCTCCCCTGCTGGGCTCACTGGGCCTCCCCTGCCTCGCTGCCCCCTTTGCCAGGCGGGCTCCGCTAGGCTCCTCTGCTCCCGTGCTCCTGCGCTGGGCCTGCACACTGCACTTCCCAGTGCTGGCTTTCCTTCAGACCTGTGCCCGGCCGGGTGTTCCAGTAACTTCTGGCTTCTCCCCTCCTGGGAGGGGTGCCTCATTCTCCTTCCAAACCCAACACCTGAGGCGCCCTCAACGAGAGGGGCGAGGGTGGAGGGCACTTGGTGACTTTCGCAACACCGTGGTACGCTGTGAATGGGAGCTGGCGGTGGTCATCAGGGAAACAGCGTCTGGTTCTGGGGTGCGATTGTGGTGTGCGCCCTTTGGCTGCTTGTCCTGTACAGGATGGCGGCCCAGGGCTTCCCAATGATGTGAGACTGGCAGGGAGTTTGTTTTCCCCAGTGCTCTTCCGAACAGGTAAGAGGAAACCTGGAGCAAAGGGTCAAGAAACATTTGTGGGGCAAATTGTTTCAAATTGAAGGGGGGCATAGCCCATAAAAGTGTCTGCTAATTGGCAAAACTGTCATTGTTTTATTTGAGCAAAGTGCCCTTGTTTTATTTAAGCCAAGAAGGCCCACGGCATGTTTTGGTATTCAAGGAAGCAGGACCAGCAGGCATGGGGTCACGGGGCCAGAGAGCAAATGCCGTGGCGCTGCTGCCACTGCCCCGCTCTCTGGTTGTCGCGAGCCTCCCAGAGCTTGGGGACACGGGCATGGCCGTGTGCCAAGGAAGCCTCTGCGTAGACACCAGAATGTGAATTTCATATCATTCGCATGTGTCCCAGAATATTTTGATTTTGATTTCTTCCAACCACTTAAAAATGTACAATCCATTCTTCACTTGCAGGCAGTACGGAAGCAGGCATCAGCCGGCTGGACTGGGCCTGTGGGCTGTAGTTTGCTGACTCCTGCCCACAGGAGTCCTGGGCTGGAACCCGCCTTCCTGCATCCAGATGGCATGGCCTGTTCTCCACCCGATCCAGTCAGCTGGCCCTCTTTGTCCTTCTCCTGCACCTGCTGCCCTTGAACTTACCAGTTCCTCTGCCTGGTGGCCCTCCGCACCACCCACCCCACAGGGCCCAGGACTCCCTGGCTCCCTGGAGTCCTGGCCGGAGCTCCCCCTGCGTTTCCCCCTGCCTTTCGCCAGGTGAGGGTTGTTTGTGGCTTCTTCTCTCCTCTGTCACCTGATGCAGAGCCCTTGAGGAAGGACTCTCCTCCACTATGTTTGCAGGTCACCAAAAAGGAATCACTGAATTGGATTCAGTTCTTAGGTGATCAACATCATACCAGCATCTAAAAATTTTGCCTAGTTTCTAGTAAAATACAGTCTCAGATAGGTGTGAATTCAGAGTCCAGTGATTTTTTTGTCAGACTCTTCTGGATCATTTCTGACCAACGTGGAAACAACGCAAGCCACATGTGTAATTGCAAATTTTAGAAGGTAAAAAGAGACAAGTGGGAGCAGTTTAATGACACATTCCACCCACTGCACTGTATTGAAATCTTGCCATTTCAGTATATATGTGGGGAAATGATCACTGAATATTTTATGTTTGTTTTTGTGTGCTAAGTCTTTGAAATCTCAGTTTGGATCAGCTACATTTCAAGTGCTCTACCAATGTGGCCAGCAGCTCTTATACTGGCCTGAGAGGCAAAGGTGTTCAAGTAAAGACAGGTACAATTTTTTGGGGGGGTGGGGTACCAGGGATCGAACTCAGGGACCCTCGTTCACTGAGCCACATCCCCAGCCCTATTTTATACTTTATATGGAGATGGGGTCTCACTGAGTTGCTTCGTGCCGTGCCATCCAGGCGGCTGGCTTTGAGCTGGCGATCCTCCTGCCTCAGCCTCCTGAGCTGCTGGGGTTACAGGCGTGCGCTGCCTCGCCCGGCCCAGGCCTGATGTTTAAGTCACCTCCCTCTCTCTCTGCAGTGCTGGGGAGGGAACCCGGAGCCTTGCCCATGCTAGGCAAGTGCTCTACCCCTGAGCTCCTCCCCAGCCCTCTTTTTTTCAAGGTGACCGCTGTATTAGCTGTTCACTGGTGTCAAAGTACTTCATAGCCACTGAAGCTCAAGGTCAACAAAGCCCCAGAAGCACAGGCCACTTGAGCCGAGCAGTTCCCCTTTCCTAAGGGATCCTGGTAAGCTTAGGTAACATGTGTCTCCTCCAGCTGCCCAAGTCACCCGGAAACCCTGGCAGCCATCTCAGGACTCTGGGATCCTTTTAGTAGTGCCTACAATTCTGTTTACTTCCTCTTTTTTAAATTATGAAATTAATATCTTTCTATTGTAAAAAAAAAAATCCAAATAATACAAAGGAAAAGAAAAAGGAAAGAGCCCCTTTCTCCCTCTTCTTCTCTCCCACCACCTGCCACCCCTGAGAAATGTTTGGTGTGCATTCTTTCAGATGCCTCATATGCATGCAAAACGTACACGCTAATACTTTATTTTGTTTTATTTTTAAGAACCAGGGTCTTACTCTGTTGCCCAGGATGACATTGAGCTCCTGGGCTCGAGTGGTCCTCCTGCTTCAGCTTCATAAGTAGTTGGAACCATGAGTGCCCCCCTAGCCAGTCTTACTATGTTCAAATTGACATACATGCCACAAGATTCAGCCTTTTCCTGTGTACGAGTTAGTGAGTTTTGGTATATTCCAAGGTCACGAATGCATTCGTTAGCACTGATTTCAGGGTACTTCCTTCACTCCCCAAAAAAGCCCTGTCCCTAAACGGTCAGCCTCTAGCACCCTCAAATCTCCTTCCTGGCTCTGTGGACTTGCCAGTCTTAGACATTTCCTGTCCATGGGTCCCATACCATGTGGCCTTAGAACCTGGCTTCCTTTGGTGGCGTTCCAAGGTTCCTCCATGTTGTGCTGCTTGTCGGTTTCACTCCTTTTTATGGACGAACTAATACTTTTGGTTTTTGCAAAAAAGAGAGCTCATGGTGCGCCCCTGTGTGCGGCCGGCGCTTCGCACCTGAGGCCCTTCCCTCCTGTCTCCGTGGCGCTCCCGCTCGGTTCTCCTGCTGACTGCCCAAGTGCGCCCGGTGCAGCTGTGCTGAGGTGCTGGCTCGCCCGCCCTCAGGCGATTCAGTCTCTCCTCCCTTTCGCTTGACCCATGATGCTGCAGTCAGCCAGCACGCTTGTCCCGGTATCTCACTGAGCACAAGTGAGGTGTTCCCTTGGCATCTGCTCGTTGCCTCTTGTCAGCCCATCATTCCTGCGGCAAAGGTGACTTCCCACTTGCGCCCTCGCCTCACACTGCCCCACCACCAGCAGGATGGGCAGGGCCACCACCTCCCTGCCCCAACATGGGTGTCATCTGCCCTACATCCTCATCCCCTCTGGCCCTCAGGACAGCACCGGCTCTTGAGCCCCTAAGCATTGTGGGAAACCTGGGCACAGGCCCTTGAGGTCCGATGAAGGCGGTCCTCCCTGCCTGGGGAGCGTCCCACTAGCCTGCCTTCTGCGGGGCCTGCCAGCCCTGCCCTTGCGACCCGCTCACTCTCAGGCTGCCTGCCCTGCCTGCCTGTCTGACTCAGCCTCATCCTGTCCCAGCGAGCTTTCGGGCCACTTGTGCCCCGGAAGCACTCTGCTGGGCAGGTTGTGCCGCCACAGGTTCAGACCTCTTGTCCTTGTCACCACCGTGCTCAGTTGGCAGCCTGTTGATGTGTGGTGGGAACTCCTCTATCTGCCTCCACCGAAGCACACCTTTCCCCTCCCCGGCGCTGAGCGCCCTCTGTCCCAAGTGGCCTCCTTGGGTCCCTGGTGTCTGTTCTGCATCATGCCAGCTGGGCCTCCCCCCACCACCAGAAGGGATTCTGTGATTGACCCTCTTTCTTGCTCTTAGAGTTGACCTCTGATTTAATGTAGATTTTTTTCTCTTTGTACAAATAACTTAAAACTAGAATTCCCAAGACCTAATCCTGGACAGTTATTTATTCTTTATCTGAACTTTCCTCCCATTTTAAATTTACTAGATCATAATTTTTAAGCATCCTTAAGGTTTCTGATCCACTAACCTCAATTGATTTTCCTTTTTCGCTCTTCTGAATGAAGAACCTTCTGGAGACTCCCTGCCCCTTTTACCCGCTGAGACCTGGCCCCGAGCAATCTGCGGTCCTCTCTTCTCACTTCAGACTCCCTGTCGCACAGTGTCTACGCCAACGGGCACTCCTCAGTCATTCCCCTGGTCTGTTCTCTCCATGGGGCACTGTGAGCTGGTCTCTCTAAAACAGGCTTCCTTGTACCTTTTCTCTGTCCCTGTTGCTGGAGGTTTTCCCAAAGAAAGTCTCTTAATCCCTAAGATTGTTCAAAGTTTATTTCTGAAAATGTCAAAAATAATTTTGACTTTGCAAATTCTCAGCATCACATCCCACTTATCCCAAGGCAAAGAGCACCTTTAGTTTCTGGATCATCTCTTTTTCTTCTTGTCTGGCATTAGTTAACACTTACCATATCATCCCTTTTTTAAAAAAAATCAAGGTAAAATCCATGTAACACGAAATTCACCATTTGAAGGTGGTTTCCAGTTAGTGGCTTTTAAGATATTCCTAGTATTATGTGGCCACCACCAATCCCAGATTCTGGGACATTTCCATCTGCACCCCCAAGAAGCCATGTCCCTACCAGAAACTAATCACAAGCCCCACTGGGCCAGTCGCAGTCACCCATCTCGTCTGTGTCCGGTGGAATCCCACACTATGTGGCCTTTTGTGATTGGCTCCCTTCACTCAGGGTGATTCGGAGGTTCCCTCATACTGCAGTGTGGACTTTACTGATTGTATGTAGATACTATAGTTTTTTTCCTCCATTTGTCTGTTGATTTGGGTTTGCTTTTGCTTTCTGATCATTACAGTCAATGCTGCTGTGAACATTTGTGGATGAATTTTTGCGTGGACAGTAGTTTTCATTTTTCTCCCTGTAGGCAGGGCCGGGTGGCTGGCAGCTCCCTGTTTAAGTGCCAGACCGTCTTCCACACTGGCTGTGCCATTTGCTGATCCCAGCAGCAGGGCATGGGGCCCCAGTGTCCACGCCCTCACCAGCACTCACCCTTCTCCTTGTTTTGTTGTAGCCAATCTTGTAAATATGACAGGGTTTCTCACTGTGGCTTTGATTTTTTTTCCCCTGGGGACAGAGCGTGTTGTGTATCTTGTCATGAGCTGGTCGGTCACTTGTGTGTCCTCCTTGGGTGGGTGTCTATTCCAAGGAGCCTCTTCCGTGATCATTTTCTCACACCCACAAGCTTCCTTTCCTCTCTGAGCGTCCCTGGGCCAGGAAGGTGTGGGCAAGGTGCTGCGGGGTGGGGTGCCGCTGGCCCACTAGGCTGCTGTAAGGAGTCCCTCAGGTTGGGTGGCTGCCAATTCCAGAAAGTTACTGCTCACAGTCTGGAGTCTGGCATGTGCATGGTCAGGCTGCCTGGGCAGGTGCTCTTTCCCAGGTGGCAGCTTCTCACGGTGACCTCACCTGGCAGAGGTCTCTTCTCTCTCTTGCAGAGACACCAACCAGTTCGGCTGACGAGGGCTCCACCCTCCCGGCCTAATCACCTCCTGGCCCCACCAGCCCCCTGGGCTGAGTGTGCACCTGAACTTCAGGGCACACAAACCTGTAGTTTTCAGCAGAGGGTTGGGACCTACTGGATGTGAGGGCTGTCCTCTCTCTCTCTGTGACATCGCCCCAAATGTCACCTGTGCATACCCCCTTTACAGAGACTGCCCCCAATCCTAGGACAGAGACATGGAGGGGCTGCTCTCCTCACCCTAAGAATGTCACTGGCTGCTAGTCGCTGAGATTTCTAGAAGGTCATCTGTAACTGCACAGGTTACTCGACACATCCATTTGCTTCTTTAGTGTTGTTTCAATTCTCCCTTAGAGACATGAGTGCCCTACAGGATGAGCTATCAGCCCACTTTCAGTCTTCCCTTAGAGACATGAGCCTAAGTGCTTGAGTCTAATGCAGAGCCTGCAAACCTGCCCACGGGCCAAACTCACCCTAATACCTGTTTCGTGCAGCCCATGGGCTAAAAAAAAAAATTTTACTTTTAAATGGTTGAAAAATATTCAAAAGCAGAATATTTGATGACCTATGAAATTACATGGAACTCACAGTTCAGTGTCCATAAAGTTTTATTGGCACACGGCCAGGATCTGTCAGTGTGTGTTGTCTGGCTTTGGCCCTACGGTGGGGGCAGTGGCTCGGCAGGACTGTGGCACCTGCAGGGCTTCACATACTTGCTCTTGGGCCCTTTGTGGGTGCCGCTTGCCGACCCCTGGTGGAACAAACAGCCCTTGGCATAAACAGCATCATGTGCACGTGAATCGGTGCTGGGTTTTTCTTTTAGGGAGAGAGGAACATTTACTTTTCCCCTTTCTGTTCGCCTTAATTAAAAAGTCTTTGCCTGGCCACACCTGGCTGGCAGACGGTCTCTGCCTTCCCATGCAGTGCTTGGGCTGCGGGGCCGGGCTCCAGGGCCTCTGTGATACCCAAGTCCACAGATGCTCAGGTCCCTCTTACAGGACGACGCATGTCTGTGTGGAACCTCCACGCAGCCTTGTGTGGACTTCCGGTCCTCTCCTGGTGCCCTTCCACCCACTACAATGTAAATGCAGTGGCAACAGTGGTCACGCTGTATCATTTAGGGAATAACGACAAGAGAAAAGTCTGCGCGCGTTCAGGATGGACACATTTGAAAAGCGCGTTTTCAGTCCACGGTTGGCTCGGTGGGGGAAGCAGGACTGCAGGACATGGAGGCTGCCCGTCCCTGGGCGCCCTAACGCCCATGCCTGGCCTTACTCTCTGTGGCCTTCTTGGTCCTTCCAGCCCTCGGCAGCTGGGTTAGGCCCAGACCAAGCCCCTGGGGCCGGAGTGGCTCCGGGCCTGGGAAGCGCCGTTCCTCTTCACGCAGTGCCCGACTCGAGGCCACGTGCTCCATGGCCGTCCCTCGAGGACCGCTGCTTCCTCTTGGCGGGTTGGTCAGCCCCAGAGGTGGAGCTGCAGATCCTGGCAGACAGGCGCGGTTCTGAACTCAGCTACTGCTGCTGCTGCCTTGGAGCGAGGTCAGGGCAGCCTCCAGGGCTCAGCCCCGCTCGAGCAGCCTCTCCCACCTGGACACGCGCGACGTGTCGGGACTGATCCGGGAGGGAGAACTCAGCCTTGCAGCCCCAGCCGGCCCGCGGAGTCTCCCAAGGCGGGGCTGTGGGGCTCCGAACCGCAGTCATTGGAGGCCTCACCCGGAGAACCTGGGGAGCCGGCAGCGTAGGCCCTTTGCCACAGAGCTGATGGGCGGCTGCTGCGGACGTGGCACGGTAGGTACGAGTCCCTGGCTTCTTGGGGTGAACACTATTTTTTTTTTCGGTACTGGGGCTCGAACTCAGGGCCTTGTGATTGCGAGGCAAGCACTCTACCAGCTGAGCTATCTCCCCAGCCCTGGGGTGAACTCTAGAACAGACCGCCGCTGCTCCCTGAGCCCTCGCCTTCCCCTCTGGAAGTGTTCTCTGAGGTTTCCTCTGCTCCTCAGCATTCCTGGGCTTGATGTGCTGTGGACGGTCATCAGCTTGATCTCTGATTGGACTGTTTGCAGTCCTAAATATGGGGTAACAGTAGCCACCTTCAGATTGGCCTCTCCACACACGAGGGTGTGGGCCTCACTCTGTTCCTGTGGCAGTCACGCCTGGACCCTGTCCATCATGAAGCTGTCTCTGCAGCGTGTGACGTGGGCCCACTGTCCCCTCCCGGGAAGTGAATTCATTTTATCACTTTCTTCCAAAGACCACGGATATGCCTGGCTTATACAGCCTCACCTAAACTGGCATCCTCGAATCTGTAAACTTAAGTTCACAATGGCAAAAACAAATCAAACCCAAAAGCCACACTGCTGTAGCCTGGCCGCGTTCCACTGCTTCAGAATCTGCTGGAAGTTGGGAATTTCTCCCCAGAACGGACCAGCTCCTGTGCCCACACCTTGTCGTGCTCCAGATCAGGTTCACGGGACTCCTAGCTCAGTGTCAGGACCCTGCTGTCACCATGTGAGTGGCTGCGTCACAGTCTTCAAACCACTTTGCCTGCTCTGATTACTCCTATAATTTAGGGGTAAAACCAAACTCTCTGGGTTTTTACATGCAGGAGGACCAGCGATGGTGAAAGCGAACACTTATTCAGCAGAAGGGCTGGTTCTTGTGATGTCCGAGTCTCTGTGCAGTGGCATGGGCCGCCTCAGACCAGGGAAACCCCACGAGGCACGCAGGCTGCCGAAACAGGAAGCCGGGCGGCGCAGACGCAGCCTGCACCACAGACGGGAAGCAGCCGGGTTCACGGAGGCCTCCCTCGCAGATTCCTTTTTAACTCTGCACCCTTTCTGGCAAGATTGGATCCTTGTGTGTTGGTACTTGCCTTTAACTACTTCTTTGTAATATGTCACTCCAACAAGGGTGGCAAGATCATTCAGTGGGGACCAATCATGTTGGGGAAGCCAGATTTCTACAGCCAAAAGAATGCAGTTGGACCCTAATTTTGTATCATATGTAAAAACTTACTCAAAGTAGAGGAAAGACCTAAGTGTTAGAGCTAGAACTATCGAACTCGTAGAAGAAACACACGGGGTCTTCTCCATGGCTTTGGATTTGGCAGTGATTTCTTGGTGTGAGACCAAAAGCATAGGCAGCAACAAAAATGGATAAACTGGACTTGACCAGAGGACAGTGTCCTCAGGCAAACCAAGGGATGGGAGAAGATATTTGCAAATCATATAATAAGGGGTGAGGATCCAGAACTTCAGGGGAGAGCTGGGTGCAGTGGCCACACCTGTCATCTCAGTGGCTTGGGAGGCTGAGGCAGGAGGATGGCAAGTTCCAGGCCAGCCTGGGCAAGTTAGAGAGACCCTCTGTCAAAATAGAATAAAAAGGGCCATGGTGTAGCTCAGTGGTAAAGCTCCCCGGGGTTCAGTCTCCAGTACCACAAAAAATCAAATTAAAAACAGTGAATTGGGGAAAAGAATAACCCCATTACAAAACAGGCAAACGTGTTGAGTAGGCGTTTCTCCAAAGGAGGCGTGCGATGGCAAGTGACCTGCGAGAGTGGAGCACGCAGATCCTCAAGCCACACAAACCACAGCCACAGGAGTGGCCATTCACACCCGGCTGCTGTCTGGGTAAGAAGAATGCTGGTGTGCACCTGGAGGAGCTGGTGGGACAGGACGTGCTGCCCCCGGAGAACAGCAGGAAGGTTCCTGGGACATGCAGTGGAATCTGCCTCGTGACCTAGCAAACCCGCTCTGGGTGTGCCCAGGAGCTGGGGCACTCTGTGCACACCACTGTCCCCACGGCTTGACTCCCAGCCAGGCGGTGTGGCCATCCACACCGTGGAATATTATTCAGCCTTTAAAAGGAAGGAGATTCTGACACACGCCTCGCTAGGGATGAACCTTGGGGACATGATACTGACCTAGGCTGCAAGACCTCACAGAAGGACCCTAGAGTCCTCGGGCCACAGAGACCAGAAGCAGGACTGGGAGCCTGTGGGAGTCAGTGTTTGATGGGGACAGAGTTTCAGTTTGGGAAGATGGAAAGTTCTGGAGATGGGTGGTGGAGACGGCTTGATGTCACTGGGCTGTGCCCTTCCAAACAGTTAAAATGGCAAATTGTTACGTGTCTTTTACCACAGTATAAAGTCATGATAGTAGAATAGTACGCTCCAGTGGCTTTTCCCATGGTGACGTTAATTGGAAGCCCAGGCCTCCTGGTTGGCGTCTGGTGAGCCCCTCCATCCCGCCACTCAGGGACCTGGCTGCGGGGCCCCGGACAGTTGCCCGAAGGCCGCCTGGAGAGCCGTGCGGAGTGAACTCGCTGACCCACCTCTCCTGGGAAAGGCGTGCTTCTAGGGCAGCGGAAGGAAGGCGAGAGGTGGACTAAGTTTGTGCGGTGGCATTTGAAAGTCAGCAGCAGCAGTCCACCATGAATTAACGAGCCCATGAACGTGTGCCAGCTGGGAGGATTCTCTACGTGCCATGCCCTGCATGAAGGCGGGCGCCCTCGCTGGCCTCGCTGAGTGGACTTCGTGTCGCTCGCTTCTTCATGAGGAGGCAGAATGCTGTCCCCGCTCTGCTCAGGTCTCGGAAGCACAGTTATTAGGCTGTAGGAGCCTCAGGAGGGTTTGCTTTTTGTTTTCACTGTTGCTTATCCTCCCCATGATCTGAAAAGAGTGCCCTTTTATAATCTAAGGTTGTGTTGCGCCCATGAGTTCAGCGTTCCCAGAATTTCCTTGGTAACTGGAATGAAGTCTAGACTTTTCACTGTGCCCCAAGGCCTCACTGACCTCTCCAACTCCTTGTGCTCTGCTGCCCCAGGGCCTTTGCACCTGTCATTTGCTGCACATAGAGTGTTCTTTCCCATGCTTTCCATGGCTGTCCCCTTCTCAGTGGCCATCCTATCTCAGTCCAATGCCACCCTTAGTGCCACCCCTAAGTGGCCTGTCAGGAGGTCAGGAGCCCCTCTCCACCACCACCCCCAGTCCCTGCCCTCTTCAGTCACCTGACACCATGGCCGCATCTCTCTGGAATGGGTTCCTGAGGTGTCTGGTGACTAGCGTGACTCTCCGTGAGGTGTCGGCAGCTCAGGAGCAGTGCTTTCACCTAGCTTATTCCTTTAGAATGGCCTCGGCTCTCAGAAGTCACACTCTTTACTTTCTCTCTTTCTTCCCTCTGGCTTTTTAGGACCAGGAGTGCAGCTTGGTGGTACAGCGCTTGCCTGGCACGTGCAAGGCCCGGGGCTCCACCCCCAGCACAGCACGCAGGGGAAGGCTCCTTTCTATTTCTTCTGTTTTAGAGCCACACAGTCATGTCTGGGTTTGCTGCTCTGAGTTTTTGCACTTGCACACATTCTCCACCACCACAGGAGAGGGAGTAATCCCAGAACCCTGCACAGTCAGGCCTTGTCCTACTCATCCCTGGCTGCTGTCTTCTGCCTGCCTCTTCCAGAACGTCATGGAAGTCAGAACATACAGCACGTAGCTTTTGACACTGGCTTCCTTCACTTGGTGTAACGCATTTGAGATTTACCTGTGTTGTTTTCTCTGTTGGTAGTTTGTTCCTTTTTGTTGCCAAGTTGTCTGTTATATCTACGTTCCAGTTTGTAAATTTTCTTTAATGATGGATGGATGGGGATGGATTTTAAAACCTCTGGGTGTAAGTGTGTCTTAGTCCCTTTTTCTGTTGCTATGACAGAATACCTGAGGCTAGGTGATTTGTAAAGAAGAGAGGTTTAAAATTTAGCTCGTGGTTCTGGGGATCCAAGAGCATGGCCCCGATATCTGCTGGGCTCTGGTGAGGGCCTCTGGCTACATCACAACATGGCAGATGGCACTCTGCTGGGAATGCACTGGAGGAGGAAAATCACATGGTGAGGCAGGAAGCCAGGGACCAGGAGAGGCCAGCTCACTCTTCTTACATCGCCTGCTGTCTTAGGAACTAATCCACTCTGAGATGCCCGGTGGCCCAGTGAGCTCCCACTAAGCCCCACACCTAGCTGGTTCCACAACACAGCCCCCCGGAGACCAAGCTTCCAGCACACGCACCTTTGGGGACACACTCAAGCCTTGCTCCAGCCCCTGCTGGGCCAAGCAGTTCAAGAGAAATGGTCTTCCCTCCCAAATGGCATCCTGTGGACAGTGTGCCATTTTATAAGAACTGGTGTCTCTTAGAGGCTGACAAGTGACCTGCAGTTTTTAACTGATGTCCAAGTTAGGCAAGTGCATGTTGCTGGGCTGCAGGAGTCGTTTAAGAAATGCTCTTCTCTCTCCTCCTGCTGCCCTCTCACCTCTGGCGAGGTGAGCCCTGTTAATAATACAGTTTGTGTCCTTCTGGGTCTTTCCGAGGCCTTGTGCCTGTTCACAGAACCCATCACATAGCTGCATGCTGGACACCAGTTCACTCTGAGTGTCAGCGCTGCCCGGGGCGGCGCCGCATGGCCGGATCTCCGCCTGGAGGGTGAGCGGGAGAGCCAGGGTTGAGGGAGGGACTCCCTTCTGATGAACGATGCTCTGCCTCTGTTTTTTGGTGGCCTCAGCTGACTCCACCCTTTTCTTTATAGCTTCGTCGAGATGCTGTTTTACTTGTTATAAGGTTCACCTGTTTAAACCGTTTGGTTCATTGACTTTTAGCATATTCACAAAGCTCTGCAGCCATCACCCCATCTAATCACCCCAAAAGGAAATCTGGTCCCGTGGATAGTTGACCAGCTTCCCTTCCCAGGCCCGGCACCCACAAATCCACACCTGTTCTGGATGCTCCTATCAGGGGCCACACGCTGTGGCTTTCATGTCTGCTTCTCTCCATTCACGGGGTCCTCATGGCCCACCCTGGTGTGGTGTGTCAGAGCCTCGTTCCTTTTTATGCTCAGATAATATTCCACTCTGTGGATGGACCGATGGTGTGTTCCGTCTGCCTGTCCACAGCCACTGGGCAGGTTCCCGTCTGGGGCTGTCGTGTGGATAACGCTGCTCTGAACGTTGCGTGTTCATGTGGCGTGTGCTTTTTTGCTTAGGCTTGTTTTTCAAGGATAAGTGCTGAGAAAAGGAAAGACCTCTTCAGAAGGCCCTTCGCCCCCTCTGAGAGCCCGCCCCTCCTCGGCAGCCCGCTCGCTGGCCGGGCGCTTGGCTCTGCAGCATGACCCTGGGTGGTCCTGCAGGCACCTCCGCTGCCCTTGAATTAGTGCTGCAAGAGGACTGGGCAGAGCCCCCGCCCGTTCGGTGTGGCATACCCCAGAAGCCTGCAGCAGAGGAGCGAGCGAGGCCTTCTCCCGCCGGCACTGGTGCCTCGAGGCGCCTTCCCCCCGTCACCAGAAGCCAGGGCGCCTGGCACGGCAGTGTCGGCACCGTTGGCCCAGCGGCTGGGGGAGTGCTGGGTTTGGCTGGGGAGAGGGGCAGGTGCCCAGTGGTGGGCACGCCCTGCGGCCTCTTGCACAGCCGGACTTCTACGGAGGGAAGAGGGGCTGATGATGAGACCCGTTCCTCCAACAGCGGGGCAGCGGTCAGCTGGACGCAGAGCAGCTGCGATTGGCGGGGTGCGGGCAGGGCATGGAGGAGTGAGTGGCGGAGGCCCTCACTGAAGACCATCAGGAGTCCCTGCTCTTAGAGTTTCGGTGCTTACATGGGCACAAGTCAGCAGAGATCCCCGTGAGGTCGCCCGGCGTGAGTGGCAGGGTGACACAGTGAACGCTGCGGCCGTGGAGCCCCGACTTGGTGGGCGTTGTTCTGTTTTAGACAGCCACGTAGTGGTTAGGATGATTTTCTCCATCGACGGGTGAAGAAATGGAAGAAGGTCTGAGTCCCCAGCTGAAGGTCACTGGACTCGGGATGTTGAGTTGAAGTGGGGGTGTCGCTCCGCTGCCTGGCTTCCAGGGCTTTCTGCTCTTTGTTTCCTTCCTTTCTCCCTGGTGGCATCTTCTCGTCCCCTCTGCCAGATCCTCCCACTGCTCCTGACCTTGAACTTGAGGGTTCTCTTTGTGCTCTGTCTACACCCACTTTCCTGGTGAGCTCATCAAGTCACAGCGTTGAAATGCATCTTCACCTCCAGCCTGGCTCGCTCCCCAAAATCCCAGGCGGCAGCTGCACTTGGGTGTAGTCTGATGCCCCAGTGCCCGTCTCCACCTCACGCCTGTCCACTCACCCCACGGGCCCCTTCCTGCAGCCCCAGCAGCAGCAGCCTCGCCCCCTCGCCTCGCTCTCCACTCGGATCTGGCTGGCGGGGCATCTCCTGCACCAGAGCCGCCCCTCCCAGCTCACTGCCACCTGGCTGGTCATCGGCCTTGACTCGTGCCACCTGTGAATGTCCTCTGCCCCGTGGCCTTGACGTCAGATCCCCTCACTCACAGCGAGAGCCAGAAGCCCCAGGCCCTGCCCTCCCAAGGCCGTCTCCTCCACCTGGTCATCTTCCGTTTGGGTGGCACCACACAGCACCACAGGGTGGCCGTCCTGAACCCTGCAGAATTCGCTCTCAGTTCTGGAGACCCGGAGTCCACCACCGGCTGCCAGCAGGACTCCTCTCCAGGTGACTGGGGTCCCTGGAGAAAGATGTGACCCTGCCCTGGTGAGCGGCCTGCTCCCACCTCCCAAAAGGCCATCGGTGGGCACGGCATTCCTCACTGTGAATCCTGGGGACACAGTGCTGAGTCCAGAGCCCCTCCAGCTCTCCCCACCCCTCGCCTGGCGGACCCCTGCGTGACCCCATGCGACCCGGTACACCTGGGCAGAGGCCCTTCCCAGCACTCTTGACCTCCACCCCTCTGCGCCCACTGTCGCCTCGTCCCCTCCCCACTCCACGCTGCCCTCTCCTGCTCCTTCGGGTTCACTTTCTTCAGAGCATTTGTCATCTCCTGTCGCTCATTCCTCGGGTCCTCGTTGTCATCCATTGTCAGGGGCTCGGTCTTGCTGGTTCCCTGCTGTGTCCCCAGTCTTGGAGCCACGTCAGCCCCTGGCAGCTGCTCAGACTGTATTTGTTGAGCAAATGACCGTGGCTCCCAAGGGGCCTCGGGGGGCCCTTCAGGGGAGACCCCAGCTCCGTGCGGCAAGGGCAGGGCGGTCTGCTGGCCTCCCTCTTGCCACTTGAAGGAGGCATGAGGAGCGAGAAGGCTACAGGAAGGACGTGCCGCACCCGTCCTGGGTGCACCGAGTGCCCGACGGCTCCGGATCTGCACCCGCCTCCCCCCGTCACCCCACAGTGATGGAAGCCCGGCCGTCCTCAGTTGCCACCGCGGCCAGTCGCTGTAGGCAGGGCTGCCCTTCATTCGTTTCCACCTTCTGAGTCCTGACCTTGACCACTGTGGAGGGAGTGGGAGCCGCCCAGAGCCGAGCGCCTGCCCCAGGGCCGGTCGGTCTGGGGGTTGCTGTGGTGGTCCACAGGCCCGTGTGTAGACGACCCTCCCTGGTCGTTTGCTAGCGGGATGGGGAGTGGGCAGTTTTCCCCTGGTACAACGGCCTCACAGATTCATCCCTGGTCCACGTGGACCGAGGAGGGCCAGTTCCGATAGCTCAGGCTCCCTGGAGCGAACCCCTTGGCCCAAATTATCAAGATCAACCATGGATATTTGATCTAATCTTAAGCCTTAAGCACGACATTCGCATCATAAAAGGAACCTGGCCACAGTCCCCACCTGGACTCTTACTGCCCAACCTGTGTGAGCATCACCTTCCTTCTCTTTTTTTCCCCCCTCTTTCTGAGGTGCTGGGCTTGAGCCTAGGGGTGCTTCCCCACTCAGCTGCATCACCAGCCCTTTTTATTTTATCTTGAGCCAGGGTCTTGCCAAGTTGCCCAGGCTGGCCTCCAACTTGCAGTCCTCCTGCCTCAGCCTCCTGAGTCGTTGACATTACCAGTGTGGGCCACCATGGCTTCTTCATTCCTTATGTGAATAGTTTCAAATTCTGTTTGGATGCAAATTTTCTATTTCTCTTTTTAAAGAGATGCAAAGTGTCAGTGGATGCTCTGAAAAGTGTCCCCAGCAGCCAGGTAGGGAGGCTTACCCAAGACATCTAGAGGCCTAGAATGGGGGAAAGGCAGAAGTGGATGGCTTTGCAAGGCAGTGGCTTGTCGGGGCCCAGCTGTGAGCAGGAGAGGAGGGGGCTTGGGAGCCACAGGCAGGGCCGATGCCTGAGTCCTTAAGGTGTGTTCCAGAGCCCATCCCTTCCCACTTTTCCAGCAGAGTTAGGACATTTCATTCCATTGTTTTCCAAAATCATCTTTTGCTTTTTGGGAGCTGACTCACTACAGAGCTGGGAGCAGAGACGCCCAGCAGCCCTGCACGGATCAGCTCCTGTCCTGGCAGCTGTCTGTCCCAGGTTACTCCCGTGATGGAAGGCACTGAGAGGCCTCCGAGGTCCAAAGGCGCCTTCACCCTCAACCTAACCCTTGAAAATAACATTCCCCCCAAGCTTTGACTTAGATTTTAAGACAGAATTGATTTTAGTGTTTCTTCTTAGACTTAATTAGGACTAATTAGTTTAAAAGCCTAAAATACCTCTGACATTCCTCTTTGAGTTTAATCAGAATAAGAAGCTCAACAAAAAGACTGTTTTGCTGCATTTTGTCAGAGGCTCTGAGGTTTGACTTTGGGGTTGAAACTCTCATGGCGACAGGAATAGAATGTCCTTTTGTTGTCCCTGTTGGATTGGACAGTGGGCTTTGAGATATAGAGGGGAGGTGACAGATGGAATAAATAAAGATTTCTAATTTTATCTTTCCTTGCTTCGTCTTCTTTTCTTCAGAGATCCCTGGCTGCAGATGAAGGCATTTTTAAAAAACTGTATTTTATTTTATTTGTTCTAATCAATGTACATGACAGTACAACATATATGACATATACATGTTGATAGCTGATACATAAAATGGAGTGTCATCTCCCATTTTTCTGATTGTACGTGTTGCAGGGTCACGTCGGTCACGCAGTCGTATGTGTACGTGAGGTGATAATGTCTGTTTCACTCTCTGTCCTTCCTTCCCCTTATCTTATATTTTTGACGCCTTTGTCCACCTTGGGCCGATCATGAGATGGGTCTGCACCTCGCAGACTGATGACGACTTACAAGCCAGGACAGGGCTGGGTGCCGCTTGGGGGACAGCGTATGCCCAGCATGTGCGAGGCCCTGGGTTCCATCCCCAGCACCCAAGCAAATTAGTAAAAACAGCGGCAGGTTCTTTCCTACCAGAAGACAAGTGGAGCCCCGCGGCTGGCCAAGTTCATTGTCACCCAGAGCAGAACTGAGCTTTGGAAATGCTCCTGGCAGGGTTCCTGGCCGCACTCCTGGACCTGCTGCACGCTTCTGGTAATCTTGCATCGTTCAAGCATGACTTAGCAACAAGTGTGCGTTTAGCTTCTCTATAGCTCTATAACCT
The DNA here is from genome assembly GCF_902686445.1 of Sciurus carolinensis. Classification (NCBI taxonomy): domain Eukaryota; kingdom Metazoa; phylum Chordata; class Mammalia; order Rodentia; family Sciuridae; genus Sciurus; species Sciurus carolinensis. Next base: position 3,484,667 of record NC_062229.1, on the reverse strand, counting down.
TTTCTTATTTCAGGTCACATGTTTGGTAAGAAAAAATAACTACATATATTGAACTGCATTTCTATAAATACTTGAGCATGGACAGATTAGCCACTTTGGTGGACTGGAAAAACTGCGTAGAACCATAAAGAAAGTCACGACAAAGCTGAACTGTGCGGCCTGAACACCAAGGCTGGCCCTCGGGTCAGGCTGCAGAGGTGGGGCCCTGGGGAGCCCTGGAGCTGGGCTGGCCATCTGCAAGCCGGTCTGCCACAGACCTGACCTGAGTCTGCCGGAGACGTGACGTGAGTCTGCAGGCCCAAGTCGTTGTACTAGATGCCAGGCCATCCCCAGACCCTCCCACCCTGCTGAGACCAAGGCTCCCAGCAGCTTGAGGGGGACAGGGCTGTGGCTGTCAAGCCTGACCAGGAGTAGATGCAGGAATTCCACAGCTGAGGAATGCCATTGGGGACCAGGGTCTCCTCCAAAGGACTGTGACTTAATGACACCCCACCTCCTTGCATCCAGGTGGAAACCCTGCCTTCTCTCCTGTAGCTGTAGACAAATGTCCATACACATAGCTCCGGCCAACCCCACCCCTTCTGCTAGACCCCTTGACCCATCCTGCCATGTGAGGACAGTCCACTAGTGAGTCTCCCTCCTCCGCCTATGCCAGTTGCCTCCCATCTGCTTCTCATCTGTCTTCAGAAACCCCTCTGGACCTTCCCCTCCCAGCTGCCACCCTGTTCCTCTCTTTCCCTATCCATCAAAGTCTATCCTTCTAGACTCCAGCTCACTTGGGCTCTCCTGAGCCCACTGCAGTCTCTGGCTGATCCCGTACTGCTCTCTTGGAAGTGCTCTGTCTTTGTCATTGTGACCTCAACTTCACTCTGCCCTGGGCCTTTTGTCTGTCCTCTCCTTTGGTGAACCCAGATAGTCTCTTGATTTTTAATAGGTGATGTATACACTGAGGTCTCTAGTCATGTCCTCTCTACACTGATGCCTCCAGTCACATCCTCTGTACACTGATGCCTCCAGTCACGTCCTCTGTATACTGATGCCTCCATTCGTGTCCTCTCTATACTGATGTCTTCAGTCACATCCTCTGTACACTGAGGTCTCCAGTCACGTCCTCTCTACACTGAGGGCTTCGGTTCAGCCCTTTCCCCCCAGGCCCACACTTGTGTCCCTGCCTGCTCTCTCCGCATTCCCACGGGTATCTGAGCACTCTCCTGGGTGTCAAGTTCACACCCTCAGCTCTCAGCTGCTGCCTGCTACATCTGCCCCCTCCTCTCCCCATCCTTTCCATTGCCAGAAACCCTGGGGACACACCATGCCTTCCTCTCACACCCTATATACTACCATCTGTACTTGCAGAGTCTACTGCCATCACCCTGGCCAGGCCACCACCTCCTGCCTGGATTGTCTCATTAGCCTGTTAACTGCCCTCTGCCTTCCTTCTTCTTCACTTGATCTCAGTCCAGCAGCCAGAGGTTAAAATGCAAGTCAGACCAGCCCCCCCCCACCCCGTTTCAAACCCTGTGGTCACTTCCATTTCACCCCAAGCCAAAGCCAGAGCCTGTGTGATGGCCGGTTGACTCCTTCCCCTTTGCCTTCTGGTTCACTTGACTCTGTTCACAGACCACACATGGTCTGGCCACAGGGCCTTTGCACTGGCGGTTCCCTCCACTGGGAACACTCTTTCCCTATCTGAGTGGATGCTTCCCTCACTTTCCTCATCTCTTTCCTCCAGGGCACCTGCTCAGGGAGGCACTGACACCCTGTGCCCCACAGTGTCCCCATCTGCTTTGATTCTCCCCTGGGCATCTATCACCATCTGACAAGTACCTCTCCATTTTTTTCATTTATTTTTGTTTGTGTCCCTGCAAAGCATGCGTACTAGAAAATACTCTCAAGGAAGGACGGGAGTTTTGTACGTTTTGACTACTGGGCAGTGCCTGGTAGAATTCAGCTGTTTGGTTCAAATCAATGGACACACATCTAGGCTTCCGTATGAACCACTCTTCTGGTCGGGAGGTTTGGGGTCCTCACAGCTGTGCATCAAAAGCCTGCCTTCAGTGCAGGGGGCCAGGCAGAGTCCAGCCACGTCTCCTGAGCTGTGCCCCAGCAGGCTCCGAGGCTCTGGCTCTAGCTGTTTGTCCTTCCAGGCCTGGAGCTCCATGCCATCACCGGCCCCCATCACCACTCATCTGTGGGTCTGGCTGCGCATTCGTAGGCTCCTGGGAGCACAGGTTCAAATCCTACAGCCTGGAATCCACCTTCCCTCCAGGGAGGCATGACAGTTCCCTTGTGTTGGTTCTAAAAGTGACTCCAGGATGGCATCTGTGCACGACCCTGTCCGTCTCTCCTTCCAGACCTGAGCTGAGAGCTGCAGGGGCTTAACCGAGCTCAGATCTACCAGCTTCTGTAGTCCAGAGTGCGGGCCCGGCAGCCAGGGTCCTGGACCCCGTGCTCCCTCTCCCCTCTGCCGTGCAGGGCCTGCACTGGCCGTGAGCTTGGCTGTGTCCCTCTCCTTCCTGGGTCAGGAGTGCTCCTGCTGGGGACCTCCCTGGTGCCAGCTTCCGGGCTGTGCCCATTGTGTGTCCCCACATCAGAGGGCAACTGCTGGGACTCGGCTTTCTCTCAGCAGCCTCCACTCCCTGGGCTGCAGTGGCGACAGGCCCTGTGGGTCCCTCGAGGCACAGCCGTGCAGGCCTGGCCCATGCCTGAGGCTGCAGCTCTCCCCTGCTCCCGAGTTGCACTGCTTTCTAGTGGCTTAATCCCCAGTTCCTTTTAGTTTGCCCAGAACACATTTGTGCAGCTATAAACTATCCCACATGGTTTGCTTGGTGATAAATACATTCTTCCTCTCAGAGAAAAAGGCACTTTCTCCTTCCAGGCCGAGGAAGGCTTGAAATCCTACCACTGTGGGGAGAGTTGGTCCTCCTTGGGTTTTGTTATTTCAGAACAAATATGGTAAACTGTTTTCCCCTCGGTTACCCTAGAGAAGAGATTATTTGCCTTTCTCTTCAGGCTTCTGAAAATAATAGATGACATATTTGGGAGGTTTTTTTTAGATCTGGTTAGTGTGAGATAGAGGGGTTGCTCTGGGGATGACATTGTTTGGTTTGGGAAGTATTCTCCCTGTTGCCCAGCAACAGGCGCTTGGAAACGGGAGTGGACTGCGTTGTCCCTGGCAACCGTTGTTACTTAGCAAACAATGAGGGCCAGGCAAACAGCACGGGGACTGAGGACTCCGGTTTTTAATTGAACATCTGCATATTGTCTCTGATTAAATCATGCTGCGTCTGGTGAGCCTCCACAGGTAGACAGGGTCCTGGGGCTGCTTGGAGCGCGTGTGGTCAGCGACTCCCCTGTGGAGCGAGGAGCCGCTGGCTCTGCCCGCACTGCTCTGGCTGGACGCCCCCTGCAGTCTCAAGTGGCCTTTCTCTTCTGATCTGACTCCTCGTGTGTGTAAAATCATTGCTTGGCCACCCACCGCCACACCTACTGATGACTCTGCAGTTTCTCCACGCCTCGCAGCAACACCGGAAGAGCAGACTTGAACCTGAAGTTCAGTTCGGGGTTGGCAGGTGACGTAGACCTGGAACCTGCTGGCTCTGAGTGCTGGGCACTCCTGTTTAGAGGTGGGTCCTCAGGTGACCCTCTCGGGACGTGCCTGGCATACTTACCAGGGGAAGGCGTGCGCCCCCACTGGCAGGTGCCCTGCGTGCGCCCCGTGCAGCGCAGCACAGGTCGGGTCATGATCAAAACAGTCTCCCCCCCCACCCGCCCCCGCGGCAGCGGCAGAGATAGCGACTGTTTACGAGGGCCGGTTGCTTGGGTAAACAGGGCCCTGAACTTCATTCAGAGCTGGTGACACATGTCTTTCCCTCTTCCCAGTACCACCCCCGCCCCCACAGTGGGCTATAAATTGAGAACCGTTCCCCAGGGCAGGTTTTTGGTGGGGACTCTGTCCTCCCATGACCATCTGGAGTGCAGTCTGACTAATACAGCCGACTGCAGAAGGGCCGCCTGTGACAGACACAGCAGCCCGCAGTCCTGCAGGCCGCGCTGGCTTGTGGGGAGGCTCACGGTCGCTGGGTGGGTTTTTTCTTTTAAAGGCCATTGGACGTGCAGCCGAATGCGCCAGAAGGCACTCGCTGCCCTTGGGGGCAGCAGGTAAGCGCACGTCCTGGCACTATTTAAAGGAGCTAAACAAGTTCTCCAACTTTCTTTTGCAGCTGATTTATAGTGGAACGTCATTTGTGTTATATAACAAATGAAGGCAAGCTTGTTAAAAAAAAAAGAAAAAAAAAGCAAGCTTGTTAGCCATCAGCCCTGCTAGACGCAATAACTAAGACCTGGCGACAGCAAGTGTCGCTGGAGTCAGAAAGAATGAGTTCTGTCCTAGTGGAGACTCCCTGAGGTCGATAAAACCCCGGCCTCGTCCGCAGCACGTTGCGGTCGGGGTAGTGAAGAAAAGACCGGTCCTCCCACAGAATCATTCTGTACCCAGTTCCAGGGTGAGCAACTCATTTTTAAGAGAATAGAGCCTCATTTAAACTTTATTTTAAATTGATTTTTTTAAAATTTCCCACGGAAGCACTTGCTTCCGCATCCGTTAGGCTTTGCAGCCTGGGCAGATGCCAGCTTCGGGTAAGTTTCTTCGTCTGCCAGATGAGAGCGGGTCGGGCGATTTTTAAGGGCCTCTCCAGTGGGGCTTGGCGGTTTCTCCACTGGTTTAATGCCCGAGCCAGGGAGGCAGAGGCCAGCTTGGAGCCGGTCGGGGAGGTGAGTGGGATCGGGAGCCCAGCGCCCTCACACGGCATGGGGGAACGTGGACTCCCATCACTCCATGGTCATCCCTGTCCCTGGAGATGGCTGTGTGCACAGGAAGAGCCACCCAGGCCTGACAGGCTCCTATCACCCGGCAGGCCTGTCACCCAGAGGTCCTGCTGTGAAGGAAGAGGCCTCCTAGCAGGTCACTTGTCACTTCTGCCGGCTCCTTCTCCACCCTGGGCTCTGAACACCTGCAGGAGTGGCCAGCAAAGCCCACCTTCAGGTGTCCACTGGCCTCCTGTGCCCCTCCTGGCTGCCCACGGCTACCATGCCGTTCCCTGCTCCTGGGCAGTGTGCACAAAGGAGAGAAAAGGTGGCATCCTGGGTGCAAGCAAGAGGAAGAGAAGAGCCAGCAGGAGCAGAATACACAAGCAGGACCCCACGCAGACTGCCTGCAGAACCCCAGGCAGAGCCCCGTGGCAGGCGGGCAGCTGGGCGCCTGGAGCAGCCTTTCCCCGCAGAGCCTAGCTCGAGTGCCAGTGGGCAGCATACTGGGGAGTGGGCAGGCGCCTGGGAGCCGCAGGAGAGACTGACACCCAGACTGCTTTCCCGAGGAGAACGAGGTCAAGAAGCCACAGGTGGAAACAGCCAGGTGGCTGCAGAGCGACAGGAAGGAGTATGGAAAGTGCCTGAAGACTGTGGTTCTCAGTGGGCTGCTTCTGCCCCCAGGGACACTGGGCAGTGTCTGTCCTGACTGGGGGAGTTGCTACGGGTACCCAGTGGGCGGAAGCCAGGTGCTGCTCAGCACCCTGAGTGCCTAGGATTGACATCCACAAGCAAGAACCGCCCAGCCCCCAAAGCCAAGAGCGCTGAGGTCCAGAAGCCCTACGTCTAGCGCCAGGGTGACTTGAGAGGGACTTTGTGTCGCTGGTCACCATTCTACTTTGGTCCACTTTGCAGCTGCTGCTGGTCCTCCCTGACTTGTGAACTGAGTGGGGTGGGCAGAATGTGCAAGTCCGACTGGGATCTGTGTGATCGTTCATTCACAGGAATCCGTCAGTTAACTCACTGTGCCTCTGACAAGCAGATTCTAGAAATTTCTAAAGCACGGCGCTAAACTCCTGCTGTAGTTTTGAGCTCTTTGCCAAAGTGGGGACGGTGTCTGCGGCCTGGGGACAGATACAGGTGGTGTGAAAGCAGAGGCTCCAGGGCCTCACAGCACTTGTGTGTCCCTCTGTTCAAGAAGTGACGGGACAGGCCAGCAGCCAAAGACCCAGTTCAAGGCAGGCTCTGCCACCTCCTGGCTGGTGGCCTTCAGTCGGTGGCCGAACTTTCTGAGCCTCGGACTGTGTCCTCATTTCTGGAGTGGGGGTGACCGTTTGGGGGGATTCCGTTCCCTCAGGGCATGATGGGGTTGCTGTGCTCAGCATGGCCGCTGCTACGGCTGCTGCCTTGGGCTGTGCCTGTCTTCCCGCCCAACCTGTCATTTCTCAAGCACCCGCTGGATCCAGGCTCAGGACAGTCCCAGCAGACCGGGTTCCACGTCCTCCTCTCCCTTCTCAGGCCTGTGCCTCAGTCACGTCTGTGTGCTGGTGCTGGACTTGAACTTGAAGTTCGCCTCATCCTTCGCCCTTCAGCCCTGTAAGCCTGGCACTGCCCTGACACCCACAGCTGTGTATGTGGTGGGGGGGAGCCTTCCCTGCTGGAGCCCACTCCCCAGCGGGAGCCAGAGCCTGTGGCGAGGCCGGAGCTAGCGAGGGAGGCCCGCACTCCCCAGGCAGGGCTCAGACTGGCTCGGGTGGACCATCGCCAGGCAGCCCGCCATGGGTGCACTGGACCACCGTTGCCCAGAGCCCCCACACACCTGGGAGCCCACCTTGGGGCATCGACTAGGCAGCCTGTGATGCAGAACGCCCGTGCACCCTGGGAGCCCGTGGGGACTGGTCAGGTTCGAGCCAGGCGCAGTGAAGAGACACGTTGTCTTTTGAATCACCCTGAATGGAAGGAAAACGGGCCCGAGAGGGCAGAGGCTGCGCGTCCAGGTGAGAGGAGGAGGCAGGCTCCCTAAAATAGCAGCAGCCCGAGTAGAAGGAGGGCGAGCAGCCCGGAATCAGGTGAAAGCAGCAGGGCTGAGCCAGCGCTCCGAGCGGCCAGGGGCCTAGGAACAGGAGTGGAGGCACTTTCAGGGCAGGGAGCTCCCTGTGGGGTTGGCGAGGCGCCAGGGGGTGCCCAGGTGGATCTGGGAGCAGCTGGACAGGGGACGCGGCTGGGCCATTTGAGCAGTGCTGGGAGTCACGTTCAGTGAGATCATCGCACCGAGGCAGTGGGGAGAGGGGACCCTAGGAGAGGCCATCAGAGAGGACGAGTGCAGATGGCAGCAAAGCCCAGACAGTTTCCAAACTGCAGAGAAGCCCCAGGGAGGCCTCGGGGTGAACCCTGGCAGACGTGAGAACTGCGGAGAGGAGCGGGAGAGGGAGGTGATGCCGCCAGGCCTCACCTCTCCTCGGCCTCTGGTTTCTGCGCGGTGCACCCTAGGTTTCCGCCTGTGGTTCTCCAGTGATCTCAATCAGCAGGAGGCGCGGCCAAGAGTCAGTGCTGTGGGAGGGTCAGTGAAGGCTCGGGCCATGGAAACCGCCCCCAAGTCCCTCACACGGCCGACAGCAGCCAACAGGCCTCCATAGAGGGAAGTCATCCCACGTTCCCGTCGTGATGGGTCCTGAGTCAAGAGGAGACCCAGGCAGAGTAGCCAGTCCCAAGCTCTGGAGATCAGAAGGGGTGACCGCAGGGCCCGGGTGCCTGCGGCTGGCCTGCCCAGAGCCCCTCAGAGCAGTTAACACGCTCTGGTTCTGCTGCTGTGCTGGAGGAAGCAGGGGAAATTTGGCTGCTGAGGAGAAAACAGGAACAGAAGCCCAGTTCTTAGCAAAAGAAAAGGAATTTGAATTCTGAAGATACTTTATTTCAAAAACACTTGGAGCCAGCAATCGTCCTTGAGAGATCATTGCTGCAAAAAGTGACTGAGGGATGCTGGGCCCCTGGCTGGTGTGGGCAGAAGAGTAGCGGTCGCCCTGGGGTAGCGAGAGGGGCAGGGCTGGGGTCTCTCCCTCCCAATGCCACCCTCCTCCTCTGCTAAACCGGCGATTTCATGTCTGCCATACAGAACTGCCATTCTCCGGTCCTTAGCCTGCCTGCCACTTTATTTTACTACTTATCCAATCTCCTCGAAGAGCTGTGTCCATTCACAATGGGGGGCTCCCATGAGGGATCGTTCTGCCCCCCAGGGAGGCCCTGGCAGTGTCTGGGGACATTTGTGGCTGTCCCCCTGGGGACAGCCTGGCCCGGAGCGGGTGGAGGCCAGGTGCGCTGCTCAGCACTCTGCAGTGCCCAGGACGCTGAATCCACGCCGCTGCCACTGGAAGCCCTGATTGGCCCCTGGGCCCCGGGCTGCCTGGGCACCCAGGGGACGATGCGGGGGAGTCACCCACCTCTCCCCCGAAAGCAGGCTGCACGCAGGCAGCTCTTGAGACCTGGCCCGTGGGTAGGACGGTGCCAAGAGGAGGAAGTGGACGTGACTTTTCTGGTCACTGTAGTAAGATCAGTGTGAAGATGCACCAGGGCAGAACCTGGACTCTGAAGCAGCCAGTCCTCCTGAGAGGGCCTGTTCCCTCTTGTTCACAGGGAAGAAGTTAATTGCTTCCTTGGGGCCAAAGGCCTCTCGTGCCATCTGGGTGCTACCAAGCAGGTACCAGGATGAGCTGAGCCCTGAGTCTCCACAGTGAGGGAGCCAGCCCATCAGAACGAAGCCGCGGGCGCTCAGCTCTTCCCGGATCACCCCAGCGATGACCCGTGTTGTCAAAACATCCCCAGCCTGCGTGGGGCAGGTGATAGCTCCGTTTGGCGTAGGGAGGAGCAGGAATAGCACAGAGATTGCTTAAGGTCGCAGTGAGTCAGCGGCAGGCCAGGAACAGGGCCCAGAAATTGCTGGCAGCTTTTCTGCATTTCCTTTCTTGACGCTGCTGGTTACTAGGTGACAGGAGTATTTTCCTGTAAACAGAAAGCGCTTCCCTTTGTGCCCAGCAGACTCATTCACGCGGCCGGCCCTCATCCAGGGCTGCGTCTGTCCATCGCCTCTCTCCTGCGCCCCTCGCATGCACTCAGGAAACCAGGCAGATGTCCTGCCGGGGTGTCTTACTCAGCTGCATCTCAGAAGGTCAAACACCCACGTTTTGTGCACTTGGATGTTTACTCAAGGTCAAATGCGTAACTGGCAGATTCCAAAGGCTGGCGCCCCGCCCAGGAGGGGAAACTGCAGGCTGACTCCGCGCTTTCCCTGTGGGTTTCTCGCCTGCCCTTATCTCGGACCAGATGGCAAAGGAAACGTGCTCGGCTTATAAACGGCACTCGGGCGTGTTCCTGAGCCGAAGGGATTCGGGCCAACCAGCCTGTTGGCCCTGCCCGGAAGGCAAGGTGGCAGGTCGTGCCCACGGCCCCTCTCCTCTCTGAGGGGATGCAGGCGCAGAGGACAGGCAGACTGCCCAGGCCTGCCGTGGGAAGAACGCCCGAGAGGACACAGGAGGCAGTGTGACAGCCGCTGCCGATGCTCCCGCCATGCCCTGTGCCACCTCGGTCAGGACAAGAGCGCCGCTTCTTGTCCTCGCGGGGTGTGTTCCAGAACCCCCAGGATGCCCGGGACCACGATAGAGCCACATCCCGTGTGTGCACCGTGTCTCCCCTGAAACGCACACCGTGAAGGCTAGCTAGGTGGCCGTGGGCCGTGGCTGCCTCATCTCCTCGTTGACTCAAGAACTTCCACCTTTTTACCTAAGGGAAGGGCTCATGGCTTCTTCCTCGTGGCTGGACGTCAGCAGCGCCAATCTTGTCCCTCAGGGCTATTAACTAAAGTCAGGGCCTTCCGAACACCAGCGCTGCGCCGCTTGATGGTTGGTGTGATGACCGACAGCGACCAGACGACCGCGGGAGGTAGTGTGTGAGCACGGAGCGGCTGGGCAAAGGGCTGACCGCGTTGGGTTGCGGAGCGGGGCCCAGCCTGTGCCCCGCGGCTCTCTGCCGCACTTTTGCGCTGGCAGCTGCGTGCTTGACTTCTCACACGTCTACATGGTGCTCCTGCACAGCCTCCCGGTGGACGCGTCGGGCAGAGCCCCACGTGGCCAGCACCTGTGCAGGCCACACTGTGCCCTTCTCGGCCACTAGGCACCCGCCTCCCCATCCTCCACAGCCGTCATGCTGTCTTAAACTTTGCACGTGGAGTAAGGGCGACTCCTGACTGGCTGATTCTGGCGATGGAGTCCCCCTAAGCCTGCCCACGCCACCGAGCATCGTCCACCTCCCTAGTAAGCCCATCCCGCGTGCTTCTGCCCTCAGATTCCTTTCGTGGGCTCACTTTGCGCCCTCCTTGGACCCCGCTGCCATCACTCAGCCTATCAGTTTGGAAACTGGTCTGCATGCTGTGGACGGGGCGGCTCATCCCTGGTGATGAGTCGCAAGCCCGCCTTGTTCCTGTTTGCTTTTTAGCTCTTCCTTCTTTCTTCTGTTTTTCTTCTTCTGGGGACGAATGGCGCCTCTGAGTCTTCCCTCTCTCTGCTCTTTCGTTCACCGGAGGCGGAACTCCTGGGTTCTCCCGCTTTCTGGCTGTTGAGTGCAGCTCTGTTGTGCGCTGGGGACGTGGTGGTGTCCTGCTTCCTGGGTGGGTGCTGGATGGGTACTGGGACTTAGAGGGTGGGTCTGACCTGTCAGGAAAGGTGCAGGCCTTTCCCGCCCAGCCTGGTTGTGCCCTTTCACGCCCACAAGCAACTGGCAAGGCTGCGGTTGTTGCAGGCACTCCGACCAGGGGACACTGCCATCCTGGTGGCCTTTGGTGGCTCATCTCTGCAGTTTCAACTTGCCTGTCCCTGGTGACCAGCGAGGTCCAGTGCTCAAGGGCGCCTGTGTACCTTTCTTTGGGAAGTGCCTGGTCAAGACTTTTGCCCATTCTCCCTTTAGGTTATGTGTCTTTTTATTGTTGAAGGTTTTGCAAATATTTCTTGCAGACTGTGGCTTACCTAGTCATGATCTTAATGGAGAATTTAATGAGCAGAGGTTTTGAATTTTGATAAGACCTTTCAAATTTTTCTTACATGCTTATTGCTTTCTGCACCATGTGTAAGAAAACTTTGCCCAAGGCCCTATTTTTTTCTCTTAGACATTTACGTGTAAGTCTGCTGTTGAACAGTTTCGCATCTTGTGGGAAGTAGGGATGGGAGGTAGGGGTTGAGGTCGAGTCCCACCACCAGAGAAGGGTGATCCAGCTGGCCCGGCACTGCTTGTAGAAAAAAGACTTCTCTTCCTCTGATTGCTTTTGGCATCTTTTTCAAAAATCAGTCAAGGAAGAAAAGAGGCAGGGCTCTATTAGAAGGAAAAAATCCAGCTAACGAATTAAGTATGGGTCCTGTTGGTTGTGTCTTTGGCTGATGACTTTGCACTATGTTCTTGAGAGATAGTGTCTAGAAACTTGCCTCTGTGGAGGTTTTTTTTTTTTTTTTTTTTATTGTAAACAAATGGGATACATGTTGTTTCTGTTTGTACATGGAGTAAGAGCATACCATTTGCATAATCATACAATCACATAGGGTAATGGTGTTTGATTCATTCCGTTATTTTTTTCCTTCCCCCCCACCCCTCCCACCTCTCTTTTCCCTCTATACAGTCCCTCCTTCCACCATTCTTGCCCCCCTCCCACCCCCCATTATGTGTCATCATCCGCTTATCAGTGAGATTATTTGTCCTTTGGATTTTTGAGATTGGTTTATCTCACTTAACATGATATTCTCCGATTTCATCCATTTGCCTGCAAATGCCATAATTTTATTATTCTTTATAGCTGAGTAATATTCCATTGTATATATATACCACAGTTTCTTTATCCATTCATCAACTGAAGGACATCTAGGTTGGTTCCACAGTCTGGCTATTGTGAATTGAGCAGCTATGAACATTGATGTGGCTGTATCTCTGTAGTATGCTGATTTTAAGTTCTTTGGGTATAGGTGGAGGAGTGGGATAGCTGGGTCAAATGGTGGTTCCATTCCAAGTTTTCTAAGGAATATCCTCTGTGGAGTTTTTTTTTTTTTTTTTTTTTGTCTTTGGAAATTCTGCTTGCTTTATTTTTTTTTATTATTATTGTATACAAATGGGATACATGTTGTTTCTCTATTTGTACATGGAGTCAAGGCATACCATTTGTGTAATCATACATTTACATAGGGCAATGATGTTTGATTCATTATTTTTTTCCCTTCCCCCCCACCCCTCCCACCCCTCTTTTCCCTCTATACAGTCCTTCTTTCCTTCATTCTTACCACACTCCTTATCCCTAACCCTAAACCTAACCCTAAACCTAATGCTAACCCTTCCCACCCCCCAATATATGTCCTCATCTGCTTATCAGCGAGATCATTCGTCCTTTAGTTTTTTGAGATTGGCTTATCTCACTTAGCATGATATTCTCCAGTTTCATCCATTTGCCTGCAAATGCCATAATTTTATCATTCTTCATTGCGGAGTAATATTCCATTGTATATATATGCCACAGTTTCTTTATCCATTCATCAACTGATGGGCATCTAGGTTGGTTCCACAATCTGGCTATGGTGAATTGAGCAGCAATGAACATTGATGTGGCTGTATCTCTGTAGTATGCTGATTTTAAGTCCTTTGGGTATAGGCCAAGGAGTGGGATAGCTGGGTCAAATGGCGTTTCCATTCCAAGCTTTCTGAGGAATCTCCATACTGCTTTCCAGAGTGGCTGCACTAATTTGCAACCCCACCAGCAATGTATGAGTGTTCCTTTTTCACCACATCCTCGCCAACACCTATTGTTGCTTGTGTTCTTGATAATCGCCATTCTAATTGGGGTGAGATGAAATCTTAGGGTAGTTTTGATTTGCATTTCCCTTATTACTAGGGATGTTGAACATTTTTTCATATATCTGTTGATTACTTGTACATCTTCTTCTGTGAAGTGTCTGTTCATTTCCTTAGCCCATTTGTTGATTGGATTATTTGTATTCTTGGTGTAGTTTTTTGAGTTCTTTATAGATTCTGGAAATTAGCGCTCTATCTGAAGTATGGTTGGCAAAGATATTCTCCCACTCTGTAGGCTCTCTCTTCACATTGCTGATAGTTTCCTTTGCTGAGAGAAAGCTTTTTAGTTTGAATCTATCCCAGTTGTTGATTCTTGCTTTTATTTCTTGTGCTTTGGGAGTCCTGTTAAGGAAGTCTGATCCTAAGCCAACAAGTTGAAGATTTGGACCTACTTTTTCCTCTATAAGATGCAGGGTCTCTGGTCTGATTCCGAAGTCCTTGATCCATTTTGAGTTGAGTTTTGTGTAGGGTGAGAGATAGGGGTTTAATTTCATTCTGTTGCATATGGTTTTCCAGTTTTCCCAGCACCATTTGTTGAAGAGGCTATCTTTTCTCCATTGCATATTTTTGGACCCTTTGTCTAGTTCTGTGGAGTTTTGATAGCAGGTCGTTCCTTGTCATCCTGACTTCTCGAGGATCGGTAGCAGTGTGTTTCATTCTAGTCCTGAGCTTGGAAATGTGTTTGTTTTCTGTTTATTTTTCCTTCTTATCAGTCTTTCTGGGTTTATCGACGCCCCGTCCAGCTAAGACTCAACTCTTTAGAGCAGTTTTAGGTTCACAGCAAATTTGAGCATAATCTGCAGAGATTTCTCCCACTCAGTGCTGTGCACATGGCCCTGACCATGCCGCCCGGCCCAGGAGCTGCTGCCCTGCTGTGGCTGCCCCGGGGCCCTCTGGGCCCACCAGCCCAGCCTCCCACGGACCCGATCACTGCTCCTGCACCAGCAGTTTCTTCCAGAAGCCGTTTAATGAGAGCCTGCAGGGTGGCCTTTTCAGACTGCCTTCCTTCTCTCAGTAATGTGCATTTCATTTCCTCCACATCAAGAGCTCTTTCCTCTCTCAAAGATAGTTTTGTTCATTTTCTCCATCGTTCATAAAATTTTTAATTCATTCATTTTGTTCTGTATTATTTTCCTCTTTTTTCTATGCAATTCAAGTTCAATATGCTTGTCTTTTTACGGCTTTTTGGAGTATAAATGAGTGGTTCTTATGCCCATTTTATGATGTAAGTGTTTGGAGCTAAACATTTCCCTCTGAGTGCTGCTTTAGATGCATCCCACAAATTCTCTTTTGGTGCTAGGAATTGAACCCGGGGGCACTTTACCCCTGAGCTACTACATCCCCAGCCTTTTTTATTTTTAATTTTGAGACACAGTCTCACTAAGTTGCCCAGGCTGGCCTTGAACTTGTGATCCTCCTGCCTTAGCCTCCGGAGTCTGGGATTGCAGGTGTACACCAGCATGCCCAGGCACAAATTTTGATAAATGGTGTTTTTGTCATCATTCAGTTCAAAATTTTCCAATTTCCCTGTGGTTTACTTTTTGACCTATGGGTAATTTTAATAGTATGTTACATTTTTCCAAGTGTTCGTCATTTTCCTGGCCATCTTGCCCACGTCTTCCTCCTCTGCAGCGGAGCACACCTGTCCTCTGCATGCTTCCACTCTTGTGAAACGAGTTGAGACTTGCTACCCAGGACCCTGTCCTCTGTCCAGTGGTCTTTACTGCTCGGTGGAAGCGGGACATACTCATTCACCAGACGTGGCTCCCTTCAAGTTCTCGGACTCACTTGTAGCACCCGCCTTGCTCCTTGCCTGCTCTCCGTATCCTCTTGATTATCTTGGGTTTGACTGTAATCGACCCCTTTTATTTTTTCCCTTGAGGATAGGTTACGTTCTCCTGTTTCTTCTCACAGGTCTTTTTTTTTTTTTTTGGTACTGTGGGTTGAACCTAGGAGTGCTCTGCCACGAGCTACACTCCAGCCATTTTATTTTTTAGATTAGATTAGATGGACCTCACTAAGTTGCCCAGGCTGGCCTCAAACCCGCAATCCTCCTCCCTCAGCCTCCCGAGTCACTGTGTTCACAGGTGCGCTCATGATTTTCTGGGATCCCAGGCAACATGGCCGGTATGCTAGGGAAGTCAGGATTCTGCTGAGTTCCCTTAAGGGCACTGGCTTCCAGGGGTACACACGCTCTCTTGGGGGGCAGTAGCTGAAGTCTCCACTTGAGTTTTCACCCTTGAGCAGCAGGCGTCTCCCCCACGCCTCTGGTTAGCCAGTGAGCCCGTGATTTGGGTGGACTTTGTGGCAGACTGTGCTCTCTCTTCCAGGATTCCCCCACCCCAGCACTCCGTCCAGTGTCCTGGGGTCACCAGGTACCGCCTTCTGCCTTGTGTGTGCCCTGGGCGTGCCTCTGGTGAGAACCACTGTCTCACCCCTGACCTGTGGGCAGTGAGCAGGGGCTGTTAGATGAGGGGACGGCAGGAGTGTGGAGGCTCCTGCCACAGTGGCTGGCCTCCTAGCAGGCGCACCCCTTGCCGGCGAGCGGAGCCTGACTCGCCTCTGTCCGCCACTTAGATAAGAGCTGGACGTTGGAGCGCGGTTACTCCCACCGTGGGTCAGGGACCTGGGCCAGCAGAGCCAGTTTTCTCCCTGGGTCGTTGGGCTTCTTTCACGACGGGTTCCAGTCCCTTGGCGTCACCCTCCCGGCTCCGAAGGGAGCTTGGCTGGGCAGGCACAGGTGCCCGTGCAGACCTTTAGAGAGAGAGGACTGGGGGCCTCCACCACCAGCTTCCAGCGAAACCCCAGGTCGGTCTGTGGAAGGGAGGGGGCTGGAGAGCCGGCTGTGGAAAGCGGGAAGGCGGCAGTGCCTGCTGGGCATCCCAAGCGCGCCTCGTGCCCTGCCCATCAGCGTGGCTCTGGGGCCATCTAGCGGTCGGAAATGAGTCCAGCCACACTGGACAGAAGGGTCACCCCTGCCCCCAGCACCCCCACAGCTCTCCAGGGCGGGTTAGGGTGGACGGAGGCCAGGGAGCAGCCGCACCCTGGGATCCCAACCCTTTGCTCTCCTTAGCGAATTTGTTTGATCAGTTAACAGTTTTGCTTCACATTAAAAAAATAAAGCTTTTAAAAATGTTTAAAGTTTCACTTATTCTAAAGGTGGGAACTCTTGGGTGCTAGTGAAACAGTCTGGCCCAGTTGCGGCCATTGTAGGACCAGGACAGTGTGTGCCTGGTCACAAAGCCACGCCCTTGAGCCTGAGGACTTAGCTGCTCCCACGTGTGCGTTCATCCAGCGGTGACCGTGGGGCTGGGCTGCTCTGTGGAAGAGCCCTTGCCTGAGCGTTCGCGTGGCCCTGGGTTCCATCCCCAGCCCTGCCAAGAGAGGAGAAAAGACGGTTCGACCTCGCCGGCCACAGGATGACTGTTCAGATTTTAAACACGACTTTTAGTTTGGTTTCTTGGTGTGTGGGCGGGTGGGGTGACTGGGAAGAGGACCTCGGGGTGCTTTGCCCCTGAGCTGCATCCCCAGCCTTTAAAAAAAAACCTGGAGACAGGCTGCCGCTGGGCTTTACAGGCTGCCCTGGAACTAGCGATCCACGCGGCTGGGGTGACGGGCAGCGCCACTGCATCCAGCCTAGTGAAGGATCTTCGACCCTCCCCTCTGAAAGGGGGACGCAGCTGCCGCCGAGGGGTAGACCTTGGTGTCGCCTGCAGGCCGCGAGCAGCGCTCGCTCCACTCACGGCCAGACTCCTGAGGACGGAACACCCCGCGCAGGAGAACGCGCCCTCTCTTTGGTCCCGTGCAGATCCCCTCTTCAGTCCCGAGGCCAGGGACTCCGCGGGGGTGATTCTGCCTCCCGGACAACACTGGGCAAGGTCTGGGAGCTTCAGGGGGGTCACGGCTTGGTGGTGCCCTGGCAGCAGGTGGTGGAGGCCAGGGCGCTGCCTGGCACCCTGCGACGCCCGTTCAGGTGTCTGGCCAGACGCCAGGGGTCCAGGTGCAGAGCTGCGGACTGTGGCTTGGCGTGCAGCAGCCCCCACGCAGCAAGCGCCCTGGCCTTCCGCAGCGGTTCAGCCTGGCCAGGCACGGACAACACGTGGTCGCGGGAGGGCCAGCGAGCGCTCTTTGCTTTGTCTCTGGAGGGTGTCCTCTGCCTCCCGCTCTCCTCGTGGGATAATTGACAGCCTGTCCCCTCCCTGCTTGCCTGCTGGTGCCACTAGTCACCACTCCAGCTTTGCCGACTTGCTGTTGCCGCTCCGGAGTGCGGGCGTAGCCTCGCGCCTGCCTGTGCCCGGTCGTCCTGCCCACTCACTGTCTCTCCGCTCTCCAGAACTGAGCATGCAGAATTCCGAGGCCGCCTCCGATTCACCTGCAGCCGTGGCTCTGCGTCCAGCGGCAGCGGCAGCCCAGCCTGTGCCAGCGTCCCCTCAGGTAACAGCGCCCTGCCATTGGGGCCATTCTGGTATAAACCACCACGTGGACGCATGCCCTACTCTTGAATCAACAGAAAGAAGAAAAAAGTGTGTGTGTCTGCGGGCGTGTTTGTGGGGTGTGTGCCCAGACCACCAGGGTGCTGTCCACCGAGCTACGCCCCAGCCTTTCCATCTTGAGACAGCGTCTCCTGCCATTGCCAAGGCTGGCCTCAAACTTGCCGTCCTCCTACCTCAGTCTTCCGCATAGCTGAAGCTCTGTGCCCAACAGAGAGAGAAACGGTTTTTTGTAATAGACGACGTCTTAGCCCAAGGCCACTACTGTAAAGCAGGCACACCCCACGTGACATGGTGTGGCCCTTGCACTTGGCTACAAAGGTCCTGACAAGGAAAGTGGTAATACAAGCTGAGTGAGAAGCACCCCCAATCTGACGCGGATCAGCCTCACCTTTCAGTGGAAGCTTCCCCGCACCTCGGAAAGGACTCTTCTTGTACAGAAAGACTGCGCTTAAGGCAAAAAGCAAGTTAGGATTCTTAGGATTTGGTTCAAAATGGAATCGAGCACTAGAAGGTGAATATTTTGTTTGACATTGGCAGAGGGACAGTCTGCAAATCAGGCTTGCTGCCTCACAGTGTCACCCACAGCTTGAAATAGGTCACAAAGCACACTTGGGCAAAGGCGGGCACGGACCGCGTGGAACAGACCGGAAGCTTGTGGGAGTGCACAGAGGCCCTCCGTGGCCTCGGGCCCACCCACGATGTGTGACGTAACAGCAAAAAGAAGGGTTAAGGTGAGAAAAGCCCAGTCCAGCCCAAAGGCCAGGCAGCCGTGGGAGAAGCTGGCCCAGCAGAATGGACCATCGGGTACACTTAGCCAAGCCTCAGGAGCCCCTCTGGGGGTGCCGATTGGGCTTGATCACATGCCGTCACCCTGCAAGTTGCACCCTGACTGACTGTTTCCCTGCGCACTTGAACCAGCCCAAGAGGGTCAGCAGCCCCCCGCCCCTTGCGGCCTCGGGTCCTCCTGGCCAAGCCCCTCCCCCAGGCACCCTGCGCCTGGGTGGACTCTGCCATGACCACTGCATCCCTCCCAGGCGCCCTCATGGCAGCCCTCTGAGGTCCTGCCCGGGGCTCCCGTTCCTGCCACGATGCATCTGGTGGCATCCCCCCCCTGCCCTCCTGCCTCCCACCTGGGGCCTCCCAGCGGCCCTGCTCCAGGTGACATGGGCTGCTCGTGTCTACTGAGGGCCCTCCCCATCCCCACAGCACACAGCCCTGCCTTAGGTCGCCGTGCCTCAGGTGACCGCGCCAGTGCGCTCCAAGGGCCTCCTGACCGTTGCCTGGTCACCCGGCAGCCGAGGCCTGGGCTTCACCCTGGCAGCTGAGACCCGGGCTTCACCCTTTATTTGGATCTCATTAGGTTTTTGTATGTAAATGACCTCGCCGCTGCCATGTCAGACAGCTCGGCGTTGCTGTGCGCACATCAACGGTCATGTTCTTTTTCTTTGGTTTGAGATGGGGTCTCACTGTGTTGCCCAGGCTGACCCCAAATTCCTGGGTTCAAGTGATCCTCCTGCCTCAGGCTCCCAAGTAGCTGGGAGTATAGGTGTGCGGTACCACAAGCAGCTTAGCCCTTAATATCTTAATTAATTTTTAATTGCAGTGAAATTTACAAAATACAAAATTAACCATTTTAAAGTGGAAAATTCAGTGGTTTTTAGTATATTCACAGCATTGTGCAACCTCTGTCTAGTTCTAGAACATTCTGAGACCCCCCAAAAGAAACCCTGTCCCCATTAGGAGTGACTCCCTTTCCTCTTTCCTCTGCCCCTGGCAACCCTGAGTCCGCGCGATATCTCTGTACTCCTGGATGCTTCCTGTCAATGGAGTCACACACTCTGTGGCTGTTCGTGTGCGGTGACCACGAGGTCCTCAGGTCCATCCATGCACAGCATGTCACCTCGCTAAGACAGTGCAGCATGTGAGGGGCCGTCTTCGGTCGACACTCACTGTTGGCAGCTGAACCGTTGGTGTTGCTCTGTCTCTGGCTATCAGCACAGAGGCCCCATCCCTGTGACTCTCGGGGCCAGCCCAGCTGGTGTCCTCAATGGAGCCTTGCTCATCCTGCAGTGACATCCTTGAACACTAGAGGACAGTGTGTCCTTGCTCATCACCACCCAGTGGTGTCATAAGTCCTGTCCTTGCAGGGACATTTAGTGCCCATGTGGGATGACCTGGGCATGGCAGTTGATAGCATCAGAAGCCCCCGTCTGGCAGACACTGAGTCTTCCTCTCGCGACCCTTTACTTTTCACAGCCGTGTGGCCCATCCGTAGCCAGCAAACAGCCAAGTCCCCTGAAAGCTCAGCGCGGGGACTAAGAGTGGAGGAGTCGGGCAGCAGGGGACCCACGCTGGTAGGGAGCCCACGTGCCATTTCTGGTGCTGGAATTCAGTCTGCCAGAGGCACAGGTGGGACTTGACGTCATGTGCACAGTGGAGACAAGCCCCGTGTGCTCTGCGTGTTGGCCATTGTGTGCACAGTGGGGGCAAGCCCCGTGTGCTCTGCATAGCCACAGGTGCAGCAAAGCACTCTCCAGGGCTGGGGAGTGAACCACTATCCGGATCTCCTTTCTCATCCAGCGGTCCCCTCAGTGTGAGGGATGGCCACTGTCACCTTGCTGTGGGCTGCAGGCCCCACGGAGCAAAGCTGCAGTTTTTGGTGGAGGTGCCTGAGCCCATGTGTGCTCACACGGTACATGTGTAGGCTGCGGCGTCCCGGCAGGCCTCGGCGTTGGGATAAGGCGGGAGGCGGCAGCTTTGGCGGAGTCTGCTGCATGCTGGCCGCGGTGCCGCTCACTGTGCTCTCTCCCTTCCCTTCCAGAGGGTGCTGGTCCAGGCGGCGGGCTCTGCTCCCAAAGGGACCCCGATGCAGCCCATCTCCCTCCCCAGAGTGCAGCAAGTGCCACAGCAGGTAAGGACAGCACCTTGGCCCGACCTGATGTGGGCCGAGCTCAGCACTTGGAGATCTGGAAGATCCCTGGCCGGTGCAGCCTTGTCTGTGGCTGCTGTTCCTTTTTATTTGGCAGTGAATCCTTTTACTGCAGATAGTTCTGCATGAAGCCGAGAGAGCTGGTGCTGTGTTCACTCACAAACCCAGCGTGTTTGGGAGCCAGCCCACACCCAGTGCCCATGGGTGGAGCCGAGGGAGACGGTTCTGGGAGACCAAGCCGCCAGCGAGTGCTGCAGCCAGACAGCAGAGGAGGCAGCGGCTCTGCTCCACCACCTGCCTCAGCACGAAGCTCGCACACCCTGGCTGAGCTCAGGGCAGTCGGCGAGAGCACCTCCTTTGGCTCTCTGGGTGTCTGGCATGACCACTCAACTCTGTCATTGTAGCAACGGCAGAAACCGCCGTAGCTATGCGCAAGAAATGGGCATGACTACATGCTGGTAACACTTCACTTACAGCAGGGCACAGTGGCCGTGCCTGAAATCCATCAATGGGGAGGCTGAGGTGGGAGGATCCCAAGTTCAAGACCAGCCTCAGCAACTTAGCGAGGCCCTGAGCAAGTTAGGACCCTGTCTCAAAAAAAAATTAAAAGGGCTGGGAAGGTGACTGGGTGGTCAAGCCCTCTGGGTTCAATGCCCAGTGCCCGCCCCACCCCAAAGTCTTCGTTTACAGAAATACCAACCAGCCAGACTTGCCCGCAGGCCACCGTTCTGCACAGAGGGGCAGCACATTTTCAGGTGTCTGTCACCTACCTGTGTTGGGCCCTCGAGTTTGTCTGTCAAGGCCCTCCCTAGGGTACCATTGAGGGAGAGACACAAAGACCAGAGTGTGATTCTAGAAACTTCCTCACTCCAGAGAAGGGGCCTACCCCATCTGTCTGTGGGCGAGAACTTCCTAGTGAAGTTTTGCATTTCACTTGGTCCCCGGCTTCCGCCCCTCCCAGGGACACCGCCCAGCATATGTTAGCCCTGGAGCTATTGCAGGGCCTGTGTGTCCCCTAAGCATATACCCGCTGGGGGCCAGCGCCTCCTGTAGCTGCAGGCAGTCTCAGAGGAGGAGACCCAAGCAAGCCGCTACTGTGCTTGAGCTTCTCACCCCTGAATCCGGTGGATCGGAGTGTCCGTTAAGAGTCCCTCTGAAGGGAGAGTCTGACGTTTCAGGTGCAGAGGACCAGACATCCACCACTAGGGCCAGATCCTTGGAGGCCACCGGCACCGGTGCCGAGTTGATGTTTTAGCAGATGACAGGATGGGCCTGTTGGGTGTGCTAGGTCTCCCCATCACCCTCTCCACCAGGGAGGGGACATCAGGGCCACCCACAGGGAGTCAGGGGGCCACACCCCCTCTGCCCATGCCAAAGACTGCCCAGCAGCCCAGGGTCCTGGGCACAGGCTTGGCTTCCACTGCACTGGATGGCAGCCGTAATTCTCCCAGTCCTGCCCCATGGGTACAGACTAGGGGCGCCCCACTGGCATCCCTCGAAGGACAGCAGAAGTGAGCCCCCGTGGCCTCAGGCCCTCACAGTGCACACACGGGCTCCCCAGGGCCAGGGAGCCGGGGGGACATCCTCGCCCTGAGCGACCTGGGAACCTCGAGTAAGCAAATTGCCATCTGTGACTCGGAGCACGGTGTCATTGCAGGTCCAGCCTGCGCAGCACGTGTACCCCGCGCAGGTGCAGTACGTGGAAGGGGGAGACGCCGTCTACGCAAACGGAGCCATGTGCGTACCTCCTCCTGACCTCCCACCCTCCCCAGCTGATGTGTGTGACAGTCTCACTTAGCCACCACTAACCAGCGTCCCAGTCCTGCGGAGGTTTCAGCAACCACAGACCTTTGTACTTTTAACTTCTAGAAAAGTCTGTCTCCAAAAAACAAAACCAAACAAAAAAAACTACTCCTAACTTCTGAGTCTGAAGATTGGATTTCCTGATGCAGAAGCCGCTCCCTGCAGGGCCTCTTTATCCTTTCCTTCATAAGGCTCTAACTTTCTAGGTGGTTGCTGAAATTGATTCTCCATTTTGCAAGGACTTCTAGAGCTTTCTGCTCTGTGTGATGCATGGGACAGAAAATTACCCATCTCCCATCAGCTCATCCGGCTGGAGATGCGAGGCCTTTAGCTTACTTCCTGTGCCTTTGGATCCCCTTCATCAGTGCGGGGCTTGCGCGTGAGGGCTCGGCTGATTTCAGGGTTGTAACTGATGGCGACATGGTTTTCCAAAGACCACAGCAAAGGTCAGATCACTCAGACACGCGTGAGTGTGTAAAGATGGTAGAGTTGGAACGAGGTCTGTGGGTTGTACCCAGTTCACTTTCTACATGGTACTGTAGTTACACAGACTGTCACCTCACGGGACGGTCCGGGAGTACATGCCTCCAGGAGGCAAAACCACCACTAACCGCCTCCTGTAATGACCAGCATTACCCAAGAGTGACTTAAAGCATGTCAGCCTGGACACGCTCGGTCAACCCTTCGCCCACGTTAGGAATGTCAGCTGCATGCTGTTCCTCCTTAGAAACGTCCTCTATGACGCACCTTCATTTTGCGATGGTTTGTGTTTTGAAATGATCATGGATTCACAGGAAGTTACAAAATTAGTGCACAGAGCCCCCAGCTCGCCCCAGGGGTGGCATCTCCTGCAACTGCAGGACACCAAGGCCAGGAGCTTGGCACTGGGCAGCGGTGTCAGCCAGCGCAGCCTCTGCACTCTCACCCATCTTTACGCACCTCTGTGGATTTGTGGAGCCACAACCACAGACATGACCGCTGCCTGTCCTCCTGGGCCCTCCTGCGTGACCCTCA
Source organism: Sciurus carolinensis (assembly GCF_902686445.1). Taxonomy (NCBI): domain Eukaryota; kingdom Metazoa; phylum Chordata; class Mammalia; order Rodentia; family Sciuridae; genus Sciurus; species Sciurus carolinensis. Next base: position 3,461,750 of record NC_062229.1, on the reverse strand, counting down.
CCCACTGAGGACTCTGACTTGGTGTTTCCATTAGACAGCCTGGGATCCTGAATGCTCTGGAGATGCTGGCTTTGAGCTTTGTGTCGCATTCGAACGTCACAGGCCGCGTCCGAATGGCCCTGTCTGTTGGGCCTCGTGGGCTCCTGCTTTCACGTGAAGCTTTGCTGGATTCCCATGAAACTCACTCAGATGGGGCCCATAGGTGGGACAGGGCTCCCGGGCTGACCCCTCTCTTTCTGACAGACGGACAGCCTACGCCTACAACCCGGAGCCTCAGATGTACGCCCCCAGCAGTGCCGCTTCTTACTTCGAGGCCCCGGGTGGTGCCCAGGTGACGGTGGCAGCCTCGTCCCCACCAGCAGTCCCCTCCCACAGCATGGTGGGCATCACCATGGATGTTGGGGGGAGCCCCCTTGTGTCCAGCGCGGGAGCCTACCTCATCCACGGGGGAATGGACGGCGCGAGACACTCCCTGGCCCACACTGCCCGGTCCTCACCAGCCACGGTATGTACAAGGCCCCGGCCAGCAGGGTAGGCCATGCTAGACGGTGAGTAGGAGGCGGCCCACAGGCCTGGACAGAAGGTCACCACTGTGCAGACAGGCCCTGGGACCCTGGGCAGGTGCGCAGGGCCGAGCCTCAGCTCATCATTGGTAAAGGGGGACATCGTGGGTCACTGGCTCCTGTGAAGATAGAGCACGAGAAGGCCTCTCCCTGCGGGTGGGTGCACTGCTGTGGTTTTGCCATTGTGTTACGTCATTGTCATGGTGACCTCATCCCAGCACGGCCCTGAACCAAGCCAGGGGAGCTGCCCTGAGGAGCACCTCCTCGCCCTCAGCACCCGCCCTGCCTCGAAAGACCTGTGTTTAAACTCCATCCTCAGTGTGTGCTTTCATCTTGTCACGTTGTTCTAAAGCCAGAGTGCAAGTGGCTTTGGGCGCGTGTTCCCCTGGGATTTGATTCGTGTGTTGGTCTGTGCGGCCGTTCTCCAATCAGGACCCAGGGGGCATCACCCTGAAAACTCCCCCAGGGGGCCCACCACCCTGGGCTCCCGGTGGCTGGGGGTTGATCTCGGGGGGCGAGTCACGCTCAGGGGATCGGGCAGTGGGTGGCCCGCAGAGAGTGCCTTCTGCTCGGCCTGGGGCCTGTGACTCCATCCGGTTGCGCGTGGATGTAAAGTTGGTTCTCATTGTTACCCGGAGTGCACAGCCTCCCCGCTGAGGGCCACTCGGGAGACCCACTGGGTCGTCACGAAGCCAGCCAGCAGCGGAGTCCTCAGGCACAGGCTTGGTGTGGATGCGCGTCCCTTCTTTGGGGTGGGTACCTGCAAGGGGAATTGCTGCTCACACGCAGGCATAGGTGTGGCTTTGTCTGAACCACAGATGGCTGTCCCACACCACGTGGTTCCTGGGCTCCACTTTGTCACCAGCACTGGATCTTGTCCATCCCAGGAGGTGTGTGTGGGCATCATGTCTGCAGCTTGCAGTTTCCTGTAGGTGACACTGGCTAGCTGCCACTCGCATGTCAATGCCTCTGTTGAATTTAGGGGCTTCTTTTATACCTGGGCTCGAGTCCCCTGTCAGATATGATTTGCAGATATTTTCTGCAGCATTTGATGTGTCTTTGCAGTCTCTAAGGAGTGCTGATCATAGAGAAAACACTTCCCAAGTTTGCTCAGAGTCCGTTTCTCCGCCATGCTTTTCGGTTTGTGCTTTGGTGTCGTGTCTGGGGTGCCCGCCTGCAGGTCCGAGTCTCTCCCGGTGTCTTGTTTTACACTTTACTTTTAGATTTGCTTTTTGTTCGAGATGTGAGCCACGGTCGACGTGATGTCTGCATAAGCAGCAGCCGGTTGCTCCAGCCTCATTGTCTGAAACAAAAACAGAAGGGCAAAAAGCCATCCCTTCTCCTCTGGATTGCCTTGGCACCTTTGTCAAAAGCCGTGGGCCACCACTGCAGTGTTGGTTCAGGGCCTCTCCCTCTGCCTGCGTCCGCGTGCCTGTCTGTGCCGGCGGTCCTGGTCTGACACCACAGGGGACAGAAAATGCGCCCTGGCGTGGCTGCTCCTCAGGCTCATGCCTACTCTACGGGCTGTGGGCTGCGTGGGAGCCTAAGGGTCAGCGCATCTGCGGTGCTACTGGACTTCGATTAAGTTGCCGTCCTTTTTTTTTTTTTTTTTTTTTTTTTTTTTTTTTTTTTTTTTTTGGTGGTGCTGGGGATCGAACCCAGGGCCTTGTGCTTGCAAGGCAAGCACTCTACTGACTGAGCTATCTCCCCAGCCCCTAGTTGCCGTCCTTTTGGGGAGAATTAACTTCTCTCCTGTGTGACTCTTCTGATCCATTCATCTAGATGGTCTTTGACTTCATTCATGAGCATTTTGTGATTTTTAACGCACAGATCCGCTCTGTGCCTTTAGATTCACACCCACGCCTTGCACGGATTCGAAGCCACCGTGACCTGCGCTGGTCTTGCTGTTTCAGTGTACAGCTGCTCGTTGCCACCTATGAGGACGCGGCTGATGTGGGGCCGTGGACTCTGCGTTCCGCCCCTTGCCGAGATGCCTTTCCGCTGGGTTTTTGTTGCCTTTCCTTCCCTTCCACACAGCGCCTCCCTGCTTTCTCTCGCCCTTGCACTGCGGGGAATGGCTGGGACCTGCGTGTCCTTACTGGACGCCCAGCCTCGGGCAGTACCGGCCATAGGCCCCCAGGTACCCGCTCTGCCTGAGGAAGGCCCCTTCCACGCCGCTGTCCCGGCGCCTCTCGTGGACAGAAGCGAAGAGACGTAGTTCTGTTAGACGCTTTCTTGTTTAAGGGGGTGGCTGTCTCCTTTACAGCGTTCACGTGAGGGGTTGTGCTGGCTGATTTTCAACGAGGTGATACCTCCTTATTTTGGTGTGAGGTTAATCTCCTGGTCTTGTCTCTGCTCCTTTGGTCTGGGTGTTTTGGGGTCACCCTGACTTCAGAGAGGCCTCTGAGTGTGCTGTCCCCTCACTCCCTATACCCAGAGTGGCTCCCAGAAGCCAGCTCTGAGGGCCGGCGTGGCACCCTGCGCTTGTTCCCTTCGCCCGGAGAGAAGCCACTTGCTTTCTAGGGGCTGTGACGCAGTGGGCCATGCCTGCCGCTCCCTCCAGGGGCCCCGCCCCCCGCTCTCAGCCCCATCGGCAGCCAGAGCAGGGTGACCATGGGGGCCAGGCACGCTTCTCCCTCCGTGGACTGGCCAGGTGGGACTCGGCATCGAGCTTTCTGGACGGTTGGCTCCTCACAGACTGTGCTGATCTCCATGATGCCGCGGGCTTATGAAATGGCATCAGCGGGTTGCAGCAGAACACACTGGGCGGTCCCGTCACCGAGCAGCTGCGGGGCCTGGTCTCTCCCACTCTCCCTCACACACACCCCTCCAGTTGCCCGGGGGCGTCGGAGCCCTGCTTCCGCCTACGCTGCCGTTGTTCCTTGTCTGGTCTTGGCCTGGAGATACCACATGAGGCCACCGAGGAATGAGGGACTTTGCAGGAGCCAGGGCAGGGACCAGGAAGGGCCTGAGGTGGAAGCAGGAACGGGCGAGTGGCGAGTGCCCCTTCTGTTGTCCTCTTCTCAACCTCATGGACACAGGAGCTGGCCTGGGGTCTGCCCTTGGAGGTCTCGGCCGGGCAAGCTTCCGTTCTGCCGCCTGGGGTCATGCCAGGGAAGGCCAGAGGGCATCGCCTCCGCCCTGGCACTGCCCGCTGAGGGCCCTTTCTTCACCAAGACTGAGAGACCAACGAGGCCACGCCAGAACCGGCCACCCCGTGGCACTGATGAGGACAAAGGTTCTCAAAGACCAACATCAGGCCCTGAGGAGGAGGGCGTTACAGTCTGTCATGGGGGCGTCCGGGTGTCCTGCATTGGAGTCCCAGTAGAGGTCACGGTCCCTGGCAGGTATTCTGGACATCGAGATGAACCAGAAACTGGAGAGGGGCCCAGCAGCCTTCCTCAGGACTCACTCCTGGGTGGCCCTGCACGTCAGATGGCAGGACAGGCCTCACCGGGAGAGCATCGTCCCTCCTGGCTGCCATCAGCTGAGAGCAGAACCTCTCTGCAAGCCCGAAGGCCCATCCTGACCGGAGCCTTCCTGGGAGTCGGCTCTGCCCTCCTCCCAGGTGAGGAGGTCTGTGAGAGCTGGACCCGGCAGCCCAGCCTGCAGGACACTCGGGTCTTCCTTGGAACTTCCCTGGCACACGCAAGGCCCTGGGTTCCATTCCAGCACCTCCAAAAAAAGAAAAAAAATGCCAGCACGTTTGGCCCTGAACTGCTGGCTGCCAGCTCTCCAGGACCCAGCTGAGACGTGCCGTGAGGTCACTGGAATCGTCAGCAGCACAGTGCCCTGCCTCGGACCCTAGCTGGCCCCTCCCCTCCGCCCACACCCACGGGGTTTCCTGCTCTGCGCCTGGTCCATTTTCTGCGGCATACATGGTACCATGGGTGGGGTTTGTCTGGCTCACAGTTCTGGTCCCAGGTCAAGGGCCTGCCTCTCATACTCAAATCGCCAGCTGGAAACACCTGTCCTCCTTTAGCTGGGCTTCATGAGGACCGGGGGAGAGTCGCCCTGGGCAGGAGCCTGCCATCCCACACACCAGAGCAAGACGGCACACAGGAGCACAGTGCCCTGCCACCCGCGTGGCACCGTGCCACCGTTGGGGCCTGTCTGATAAAAAGACTGGTACCCATAGCACCTCTGCTTTTTCTCTCACCAAAATATTTGCCATCTTTTTTTTGTTTTTTTTTAACGGCGTAGGCTTTGTCTTTCAGCGCAGTGCTGGTCGCTGGCTGCTGTGGCCACAAGCCAGCACCCATGCTGCCTTGTCACCTGGAGTCGGAGCTTACGTGTGCCTCTGCTCTGGGTGTTTCGAGTTCTGTGGTTTCTGACGACCGTCGTGCGCCACTGCCAGGAAACTGCCTCCGGAGTACCTGGCTGCCCTCGGGAGGACCCTGGGAAAGAGGCCGCTCCAGGCTTTGTTTTTGTTTTCGGTACTGGGAATTGAACCCGGGGCACTTGGCCGCTGAGTCACGTCCCCAACCCTTTTTATATTTTATTTAGAAACAGGCTCTTACTAAGCAGTTGCTCAGGCGAGTGCTAAATTATGAGGCTGACTTTGAACTCCCAGTCCTCCTGCCTCAGCCTCCCAAGCCACTGGGATTACAGGCATGTGCCACCACACCCACAGAGACTCCTCCGGTTTTACCGCTGGTCTCCCCAGAGGAACAAAGTTAAAGACGCACGCTGGAAAGGCACTGTTTGCACTTCTGGAGAACTCAAGTAATCAAGCATCAAGCCGTCTTTCAGACCTTCAAGAGGACACAGACCCACCGGGCAGTGTGAGGGGCAACTGCACGCAAATGCGCCATTGGTCTAGTGAAGTCTTCGGCAGTTGCATGTTGGTGGCACACACCTGTGTCCCAGCTACTCAGGAGGAACGAAAACTGCTGTGTGCCATCCTGGACTGAATCCTGAATCCTGAATCTGGTGTCTAAAAGGTCATTACTGGGCAGCAGGTGGCGCTGTGACCAGTAGGTGGCTGCCCATGTGGAGTGAGCTCTGCTGGGGTTGGGGTGGAAGGATGACCACAGAATATTGAACGGTGAGCTCGAATATCGGAAGTGAACAATCATCAAGGTGAGTGTGGAAGTGAACAAAGGTACCCGGAAGGCTGCACACCCATCCACCGCAACGCCTCCTCTGCCAGGCAGGTGCAGACAGACAGACTGATGGACCACGTAGGCCTGTCGCCCTCTCAACCTCGAAGCCCACTGGTCCCTCCTGCCTGGACCAGGACCCCTTCTGACTTTTCCCTTCTCCAACGGAATTCTAAGACTTGTCCCTCTGCCCTCAAAATTCCACTTGTCCCTCCTTTGAGAACGTTCTGCATTTTTAACAAAAACCCTAAAGGGTTACTTATGCTCATAGAACATTTTACCTTCTGTTAGCTCCTTCTGTGGTAACATGGCCAGATGGTTAACTGCAGATGGGTCTGAGAGCAGGCCCCTCTCCCTCTGGGCTCCAGACTGGGTCCTCAGGACCCGTTGTCCACTCCCACTTCACTGGCATGACTGGCCAGGAGGCAGGGCCCTGACGCTAGTACCAAATCCTGGCCGACCCAGCCTAGTGATGCAGTTGTCACCTGGAGACACAGCTGGACCCTGGGGAGGTGACCCCTCCCTGGGAGGCTTGCTCAGTGAGGTGATTTATTAGAAGTGGAACGATCATTTTGCCGACACTAATGAACTCAGAGAAAGAGTGACCTTGGCACTCCCGGCATGGCAGCCCGCTCCTTCCCTGCCACTAACCAGGCCGAGGGCAAGGGGCCGAGGAAGCCCACCAGCTTATCGTGCGAAAGCGGGGGAATGTCTGAGCAGTCGTCTGAAGTCAGTTTGGGGACTCTGGAAGCTTGTAGTCTCTGCCGTCCCTGCTAGGTCTTGAGACTGTGTCCTGAGCTGTATTGAGATTTCTGACGTGTGGGTTCATGTCTTCCATCAAACTTGGGGGCTTCCCAACCGCAGTTGTCTTCAAATGTACTTTGAAGCCTGGACTTGCGACTTGGTTCCCCTGCCAGGTGCTCCTGGTGGCGTTCTCTCTCTGGCGAGGTGGGCTTCTCGTGGTTTCCTGTAGCATCCGGGCAGGTACAGCGGACGTGAACTCGTGTCATAAAGGCAACGTCCGGCTTCCGAGGCCGGCTCCCTTCAGTCCCTGTCTGCAGGGCCTTCCTTCCGTGCTGGTTTACATGCCTCATGAAGTTTCGTGGAAGGCTGGACGCCTTCAACGTCATCACGGAGCAGCTCGGGGTCGGGTCCTCCGCCCTCTCCAGGTCTGTGCTGCTGTGGATCCGTCTTCCTGGACCACTTTTGTGAAATCTGTGCTCTCTGTCATAGGGACCACTGGAGTCTCCATTTGGTCAGCCAGTGACGTCACAGAGGTTCCCTTATGGGCCAGGTGTCAGCGTTTCCTGGTTAAGGGTCCGCCTGGTTGCTCTCAGCTTTTTTATTAGTTTCCTGACCTTGGATGAAGTCGAGTCTGGCGGGTTTGCCATTCACTCAGTGCTCGGTGGAGACGGGCCTCGCCCTCCTCCGCCTTGTCCCTGATGTCGGCACACATTCTAACCTGTCTGAGTGTGAAGGGCTCACAGCACGGGCAGGTCGTGCACTGCAGCTAACTCGTGAGAAACTGCCAGCGTCGCAGTCTGGTGTGGCGGCAGGGAGAGGCGGCCAGGATGCCTGGCGCACCGGTGAAGCCGCGTTCCTCTCCCAGCTGTGCATCCGGAACAGCAGAGGCGGGCGTGGAGCCCTGTCCTCTGGTCACACCGCAGAGACTTGGGAAAACAAGAGCGAGCCCACCTTCTCATTTGTTTTGGAAATCACAACTGGTTTTCATTGTAAAGTGTTCCTTATGTTAACCAATAATGGGTTTAGTACTTTTAAATGAATTAACATATACATTTTTATTTCCCTTTACAGTTCGTAGCGTGGGAAACATCGACAGACTTAACTCTTTTTGAAAACGCTCTTTTGGTGGGGGAGGGCGCCACGCAGTTTGAGCAGTGCAGAGGAGTCGATGGAGTCCAGTGTGAGGGCTGCCATGCAGGGGCACACGGGCGCCAGGCAGGCCATCCCACCCTCAGGGCCCACTTCTGCGGGTGGGCACCGCAAGGCAGCCACCCCCTGACAGGTGCCCTCTGATGGGTGGGTAGAGCTAGCTGGCACCCAGGCCGAGGGTCAGGCCGCCTCTAGGCTGGGAGCGGGGAGTCCCTCGCTGTTGTCCAAGGGGGGCTACCTGCCTGCCCACGCCCTGGGCTGACAGGTGGGGAAACCACCTTCCTTCTCTGGCTTGTACCAGATGTCGCTGATGACGGAAAGCAGGACCACGGTGGTCCAGGTCGGGCGTGGGGATGCCGTCGCCCTGCTGGCCTTCCTCAGCCCTGGGACCTGCCCCTGGAGCCACCTGCTTGCTGTTAGCAGAGGCACCGGGTATTCCTGGGGAGCAGGAAGAGCTTTAGGCTCCCGTCCTTCCTCATAACTCTCTGCCGGCCATGGTGACATTAGATTCTGAATTCCCAATTTCCATGTAGGAATCTGGGTGACATTCAGAACGTGTGAATGTGGCGGCAGCTGCACACGCTGGTGCTCCCTCCTGCTCTCCTGTGCACAGACCTGCCCCCCAGCACCCACCACCGGGTCCTCGGAGCCCATGGAGGGTCCTTTCCCCAGGAAGCCCCTGCCGCACACCCGTCCTCTGCCCAGGCCTGGCCTCCCTCCTGCAGCAAGAGACCATAGGAGGTTGGGTCTGTGACCGCAGGGGCCCAGGGCCTGGCAGGACCTGTCTGTGGCCTCGTTGGTATTCTCACGAAGCATCCAGCTTTGAGACCCTGCGCTTGGCCCGGATATCAGTGTGGCCCCCTGTCCTTGTTCTTTACCTGACCCTCCTGAGCGAGTGGCAGAGGTGGTGGGGAGGTGCATGGTTGGCCGTGACGCTGGCTTTGCTGACGCTGATGCTCACATTAACCTGGTCTGCATGTGCCCGTGCGGTGCTGCGCTCTGAGCCACACAGGCTGCCGTGTCCTCGGGCTCTCGTGCATGTGCTGGGGGAGGCCCCTGGCTCTGCCCGCCTCCCCTCCGGCGGAGCCTCCGGCCCTGCAGGAGCTCGGCCACTGTTGGGGTGTTAATGAAGGATCTGGGCTGATGCTAACCATCTGATTTCCTTTTTCCCTTCCACTTTTTGTTTTGTTTTGTTTTGTTTCTGCACATTTTCTTTAGCTTGAAATGGCGATTGAAAACCTCCAAAAAAGCGAAGGAATCACACCACACAAAAGCGGCTTGCTCAACAGCCATGTAAGTGTGTGTCCGCCTGGCGCTCCGCCGCTCGCTGCCAGCTCTCCGGACGCTTTGAAAGCAAATAGTGGAGTGGCATCTGAAGGGTGCCCGGCAGGGGCAGTCAGCCACCGTCCCAGCCAAGCCACCCTTCCCCAGCCAGGGGGACATGAGCACCGGGTGCGGCCCAGGGTGGGCACTTGCCTGCCACACGGGAGGCCAGGTGCCTCCCCAGCACTGTGACATAAGGGACCTGATGGTGGCATGTAGGCCCAGCTCACCCTTGGGCTGCCACTAGTGAGGTCAGAGACTCCCAGCAGAGCTGGGCAGGTAAGCAGCAGAAAGAGGGCAGAGAGTGCCCGGCAGCTCTGAGCTCCCGCTCCTGGGCCAGCTCCTTGGAGGAAACGGTGATGGAGGGAAGGACAAGACAGTTATCCCTGCTGCCTTCAGCCAACGGGGTCTTCCTCCTCCACTGCCCCTGGGAAGGACGCTGAGGGCAGGCCGGTCCAGGAGGCGCTGCCTGCCTTGCCTGGGCAGTCGTGTGGGTGACCAGGCCTGAGGGAGAGCCTGGCTTAGTGTTCCAGGGCAGGGGCAGTCAGGAGGAAAGCTCCTGTCCCCACGCGCGCCCTTTCACTTCCCCTCAAAGGCTCCCCATCCCCATTTATGCAGAGCTGGAAATGGGTGTGCACTCTAGAGCTGAGACCCGCCTTGAACTCAGGGTGAGCGTCTGGACGGGGGAACGGGAGTTTTCCTTGAGAATTCATGGAGGGGAAGAAAGTCCCCTTCGGTCAAACCTGATCCTGACCGTGACTCGGGACTTCCTTGCATCTAGAGAAAGGTCCAGAAACTGGGTCTGTGGCTGGTTCCGGTGAGGCTGGCTGCTACAGGCAGCACCTGGTGGCACCTCAGAGGGCTGGTCACTGCAGGCCAGAGCAGGTAGTTCCTTCCACTGGGGGCTCAGGCAGAAATAGAAGCAGAAGAAGCCCCTGCTCACAGCCACCCTGCAGGCTGAGTGGAAGGTGGCCCTGGATGATGCCCACCCTTGGACATGCTGGGAGGCATGCTGGGCGGAAGCGTCAGAGGGCACTGGTGAGGAGCAGGCAGGTGGTCAGCCATCTGCGGGGACCAGACCGGAAGGGAGAGCGCTGAGGAAGGCAGAATGGGCGTGTCCGTAGGAGGTGGACACGCCTTCGGCAAGCCGCACAGATGCCGACCTGGCTACGGGGTGACTCTCTGGCACGTCTCGTGGGAAGACGGCTTGCTTCCCTCCAGGACAGTTCTGAGTTGACTTTCCAGCAGGTGAAGTCTCCCTGGCGTCCTTTCTTCTGTGGTGACCCGTAGACTCAGGTTTGGGAGGGAGGGACGCGGTCTTCCTGCTCAGCCACACACGCAGAGGGAAGTGAGCCGGGATCTCAGCCTGGCAGGCGGGAGGCCAGGGCAGAGGGAGCTACGCCAGCCTGGCCCTGCCAGGCCACATGCCTGGGGCCTCCTGGGCTGAGAGGGCTCTCGTGATGCAGTGGCCTTGTAGAAGTGTTCAGGGGTGTCACAGTCCCAGCTCCTTGGCTGGGCCACTTGTGCCCAGTGAGCCCATGTTCTGGTGGCCTCACAGCTGACCACTCCCTCAAGGATCCTGGCCAGTTCACGGCGCCTCACCAGTGATAGGACCACGCCTGTTCCCTATGCCAGGTTGTGACATCAGTCACCGTCTGCTGTGTGCAGGGTGCTGACCAGGTCAGAACTGAGTGTAGGGAGGTCAGTACTGAGCAAAGCAGGAGAAAGTCACTCTGGGACCCCTGCACTGGAGGGCAGGGGGTGGGAAGTGTGGAAGACCCACCCCCTGCCCTCCAGTGTGCCCAGGCTCTGTGTCCTCGATGCTGCGTCAGACGAGCAGTGTCTTCCAGACCCAGTGGGTCACTGGGACCCAGGAGATCTGCAGGGCCTGGGAAGCTGCGCATCGCAGGGACGGTCCAGCCAGGTGGGCCCAGGGGCCCCAGAACGGGAAGGGCACAGAAACAGGGAAGAGCCTCTGCAAAGGAAAGAGGCAAAGGAGCAGGCGCCAGACCACCTCCCCTGGGGTGCGTCGCTGCGGCAGCTGCCTCCAATGGCCGCGAACTCCGGGGAGTGCCCGGCTTCTCCAGAGGCTGTGCCCTGCAGCCAGCTGACACTGGGACCCCCCGCAGGTCCACTGAGTCGCCATCACAGCGAAGCAGTCTCTGTCTGCTAAGATAGGTTCTTGCTTCCCCACCCTGGGAGAAGGGCCAATGCATTGGATGGACTCTATTCAGATTATATGACTTTTTGTGTTTTAAATCAAGAAAAAAATAAGCAAAGATCACTAGCTGCCAGCTGGTGTCAGGTGGACTGGCGTAATGCAGTGCAGGCCAGGCTCAGCTGTAGCTCCTGCCTGACGCGATGGACCTTGACGCAGGGCGGGGTGTTGTGGCCTCCTGGGCCTGGCTGGGGCCTGGGCAGCACAGCGTGTCCTGGTGGGTGGAGGAGGCCACTCCCTTCATGGCCAGGTGGGAGAGCCAGAGAGGAAGGTCCTGGGGCCCCACGACCCCGTGAGCGCGCACCAGAGACCTGAGGCCCCCCAGTAGGCCCGGCTCTCGCGCATCCCCCACCTGCCCATCCCCCGGCACCAGCTGGAGACCAAGCCGAACACACATGTTCTGCGGGCTGTTCCAGATCCAAGTCGGCGCTGCGCCCTCGTCCAAAATCTGCTCCAGATGAGCACGACAGGCTCCTGCGGCAGCCAGGTGGCCGGCTGCTATTTTCAGTGCTGTTCCCGCCTCCCCCGTCCCCCTGCCCGCTGCCGGTTTCCCACCGACTCCCCCCTCACCCGTCCACCCCTGCTGGATCCAGCATCCCAGCACGACCAGAGCCAGGCCCTGACCTCCGCCACAGCCACCCGGGGCTCCCCCGTCCTCCTGTCTCAGTCAGGAACAACCGTCCTTCCAGGTGCTCAGACGCCGGCCCCACCTTGCCGCCCTCCTCCTCCCATGCCTGCCTCCAGTGCTCCTCAGGAAAGGTCCACCATCACCACAGTGTCCCGGTGCTCTCAGCTTCTCTCTTGGGGCTTCCAGTCCTCTCTCATGGCAGCTGCCAGTGATCCTAAGGAGGGTCATGCCACTGCTCTGCTCAGAGACCTCCTTGGCTCCAGCCTTCCTTGGGATCAACGCCCAAGTCCTCCCTGTGGTCCACAAGTACCTGCATGACCTGGCCCGTCCCCTTCTCCCCTCCTCTCTTCCCTCTCTCCCCTCCTCCCTCTACTTCAGTTACAGGGGCTCCCTGCTACTGCTCTAACGTGCTAGGCTCCTCCTGCCCCTGGGCCTTTGCACAGGCTATGCCCTCCTCCTGGAACGCTGTTCCCCACAATGCCCCACTCTCCTCCTTCACGTCCTTTCTCACTGGGTGCTTCCTCAGTAAGCCTTCCCGCCCACCCGACCCTGACTGAAGGTTGCACACCTCCCTCCATCCCCCTTCTCCCTGGAGCTGCCCTCCCCTCTCATGACTCATAACACTGTCTCTCATCTGTATATTTTACCTACTTCCTGTGGGTCTGTCTCCTACGAAGGCTCTTCTGGAGGGCAGGGGGTGTTGGCCCTTTGTGGTTACCTCCCCAGCACCTAGAGCGGAGCCTGGCATGAGTCCACCGCAGCACATGCTCGATGAGTGGAGGGAGCCCAGCATTTGATGGTCAGCACAGCAAGCCCTGGAGCTCAGAGGAGCTGCCCAGCTGCTGGATGTGGCACAGCGAGGCCCCAACTCAGCCAGTCAGGAGCCAGTGTCAGGCAGGCTCACCCCAAATGCAGTCACGAACTGCATAGTGACATTTCGGGCAACGCGGGCCCATGCGCAGGGCCGTGTGTCCCGTGCGGCCGCCTGGGTGCACAGCAGGGTGGTGTCTGCACGGAGATCAAAGGACGCATCTCCCCAGCTTATGCTGTTGCTGAGGGACGCGGGGCTGTAGGGGAGCGAGGGCCTTGGAGGACGAGGGTGGGCTGAGCGTGTAGTCTGGACACCCGTCCACAGGGGCTGTGGCTGCAGAGTCCAGCACCGCTGGGTGGGCTTGGCGCTTGGTGTCTTCACCTTAAAAAGCAGCGCTTGAGCTTCACCCAAGAGGTGAGCAGCCCCCACCCATCACCGCCAGGGGGGTCGGGTCGGCGAGCACGCGTGTCTCCGAAAGTGTTCCTGCATTCCGCTGACGTCGACGCAGAGAGCGCAGACCAGACAGGCCGCGGAGGGCCCTGACCCTGCAAGGCCACCTGGTCCAACCCCGTTGGCTCCCGAGGATCCCAAGGCCTCTGAGACCGGTGGGCGGATTATCTGCAGCAGGCCAGGCAGACACACCGTCAGGAGGACAAGCTCTCGGGGGCACTTGCTTGGCCGGACGTGATGCTGGGCACTGGTCCCCAGGGCGTGATCTGCAGCCGGTGCCCTGGAGCCGCTCACAATGGCCGGGTGGTGTAGGCCCCGGCGGAGCCTGGAGGTGCGTCAGAACTCAGCCTGACCGGCCCTCCCAGTAGCCATCAGAGCAGAAGAGAGGACCACCACTGTCGTCCTGAGTGACCTGCTCCACAGAGCCGGCCGGTTCTGCATGTCACCTCCTCCAGAGGGCTTGTCAAGATAGCCAGCACCCACCGTGACCCTGACAGCGCTGCGCCCTTGTTTCTTTGTCATGGGGTGACGGCAGCGGGGCCTCCTTGCCAAGCCTCTCCTCCGACGTGCGAAGTAGTTACGTCCAGCTGACCCGAGCTGGCTGCTTCCCCGGGTTATGTGCAGACCACCACCACGAAATCTGTCTGCTGGTACCTGAGAATCCCAGGTCACCGCCATTTGGCTCCTGCCCAGCGGGCCATTGTGTTCAGGCCCTCAGGATGGTGGGCTGCTGGCCCTGCTCCCACCACCCCTGAGGGTGGCCTCAAATGCATCTTTCTGGCCCATTCATGGGGTGACACGGGGGAGCTGTCCCTGGCTGCAGTACCCAGACACTGTCTGCTGCCCTGTCCCCTTTCCGCTCAGGCACCCTGTCCTTATCCTTCAGTCCGTCTGTCTTGTCTGTCATTCCTTGACATCTTGGGAGTCCTGGGGGACAAACAGGAGCGGCCGCCTCACCTCTGCCCTGGTGGATTGTGTCCAGGGGAGATGAGTGTCCATAAGCCCAGGCCCAATTCCAGACCGCGAAAGGAGCCCTGGAAAGCCAGCGGCCCCAGGCCCCAGCGGCAGCCTTGGCCAGCCCTGCGCCAGGGGCAGCAGACAGCGCGGTTACCCCGCTGCTCCTGGCCCTGCACGGCTCCCAACAGCCAGCCCCCTCCCAGCCCTGAGGCGCCACTGCCTCCCTGGAGCAGGGACATGGGAGGGGCAGAGGTCCCCACTTGGGCACTGAGGCTGCCCGGGCGTGTGGAGCAGGGCTGGGTCCCAGCAGTACGAAGTCGGAGCCCCCGAGGTTCGGCTGGACTGGCTTGGTCCTGAAGTTACGTGGAGTGACAGAGCTCAGGGACGAGGGAGGCCCTGGCCAGAGAGGCTCAGAGAGGGAAACAGGCGCCCACCCCCGTGGTGTCAGCAGCGGGCAAGGAGGGACGTGGGGAGGTGAAGCTGAGGTGTGGAACGGTCTCCTGGGCCCGTCCTGCTGCCCCGTGCACGGCCCTCTGTCCCGGCCACACCCATCCTCCCACCTCCCTGGACAGTTGAGAGAGACAGCTGCTAATTAGTCATCAGTGGTCACGGCCCGGGAAGGGGACATTGCAGTCCACAGAGGGCCACACGAGGGGTCCACATCCAGGTGTGGGGACAGGAGGTTCCCACAGAGGAAGCGCTGGACTTGTTTGCTCTGCAGCTGGCAGGGAACCGAGAGCCAGGACTGCAGGATGGGCGGGGACCTAGCCCGAGGGTCCCTTCAGCAGGGGGCTTCTCTCCTGCAGACTGGTGGGAGGGCAGAGGCCTGCAGAGCCCTCCGTTCGCCCAAGACAGTGCAGGGCACAAGGGCCACACTCCTGCCCTGCTCCTAACGCAGAGGGCCTGCGCTTGGCCCCCACCTGGCCACCCAGCTGGCTTGGCAGCTTCGTGTTATAGCCTCTGCAGCTGGGCCTTCCACCCTTCCCCACCTCCGCCTGCCAACTTTCCAGGATGGAGGCTGAAGGAGGACCAGCGAGGGGAGAGCCACCGTGGGTCCTGCAGGATGCAGGGTGGGGGGCCCAGGGGGCTGGGGAGCCGGCACTGCCCGCAGGAGGCTCCCAAGGGCATCTGAGACGGGTGGGGCTCCGGCCTCCCTCCCCGACAGCTCCAGCCCTGGCACCTTGCTGACTGGCTGGACCTGGCGGCTCAGGGCCCTTGGTGAGGGTGGCTGCCGCGTGGGCTCTGGCCCTCCTGGCTCGACCGCAGCCTCGGCAGTGCCCTCGGCCTCTGCCCTTTGGCCTCTCGCCCAGACCCAGCAGGCGGTGTCGTGTTGGAGGATCACCGCGCTCGGGCAGGCAGGGTGTGGTGCCCTGGTCCGCCGTGGTTCCGTCCCTGCTTGCCCGGAGTGCAGGCTCCACCTTGGCCTGCCCGTGTTGCCTGGCTCAGAACTGCCCTGTGTCCTGTGGGCTGAGGGGGCGCGTGGTGAAGTGAGGCCCTGCAGCCGGACCTAGTCCTGGGTCCCGCGCTGACGCACAAGCCAAGGAGCCGAGAGCAGCCGGCCCAGGGCGGAGACGAAGGAAGGAAGGAGAAGCAGCCATCTGCGGATGTGCCCGGAGAGGGCAGCGCCACCGCCAGGGCTGTAGGAGAGCGAGCGAGTCCTTCAGGCCCAAGCCCCCGTGGCAGCTGGTCCTGGGTTCTGAAGGCCTCGTGTCCCTCTCCCCAGCTCCAGTGGCTGCTGGACAATTACGAAACCGCCGAGGGCGTGAGCCTGCCCAGAAGCTCCCTGTACAGCCACTACCTCCGGCACTGCCAGGAGCACAAGCTGGACCCGGTGAACGCCGCGTCCTTCGGGAAGCTGATCCGCTCCGTGTTCATGGGCCTGCGCACCCGGCGGCTGGGGACCAGGTGCGTAGGTGGACGCCGCCCGCTCCCCGCCCCCTTTTCCAGAAGTGGGCCTCTTGGCACTGGGGCCTCCTGCAGAGGTGCCCCGACCCACAGCCCTGGGGTGAACTTGGACCCGTGGACCGTTCGCCTGGGACTTGAGCTTCCCTGCGGGGTCCCTCTGCCTGAAGTCTCTCTCAGTACGAGTGTTGGTGTTGCTGGGAAGGCAGCCCCTGGGTTGTCTGGCAGAGCGGACCCGCTGTTTCCCGATTCCTGGCCCACCTCCCGTGTCCTCTCGCTGGCCAGCAGCAGCGGAGCACCATGGGCCCTGGCCTCCTCCCCAGCAGTGCCAGCTCCCTTCCTAAGAGGAAACAGCTGCACTGACAGGTCCCAGCCAGTGGCCCAGAGCATCCATGAGGTGACCCTGTGGCATCTGCCATGACACCGGCAGAAGTGGTGGCAGGCCCTTGTGTACTCAGAGCAGTAGGCAGCACCATGCAGGGGGCCCAAGAGAGCCGGCGCTGGTTCCCCAGCAGGGGACCTGCAGATGGAGGGGACTGGCCTGGTTTGCTCACTGCAGGACTTCTCAGAGTCTTCGTTGTACTTAAAAAGAGGGACTCCCCATGAGGGGCTGGCGGGTGCAGAACGTCCCGTGAACGTGGCTCACAGAGGGCCGAGCAACTGGGGGCCTAAGACTGGAGGTGCGGGAGCTGAGCCTGGGCTGTCTGCTCCAGGGGCAACTCCAAGTACCACTACTACGGCATCCGCCTGAAGCCAGACTCCCCACTGAACCGGCTGCAGGAGGACACGCAGTACATGGCCATGCGGCAGCAGCCCCTGCACCAGAAGCCCAGGTGGGTGACGCCCCCACGCTGTGGGGGCAGGGCTGGGTCCCCTTGGAGAGTTAGGAGGGAAGTTTCCTGAAGGTGACACTCATGTGGGCCAGGCAGGGACTTCTACTGCCCACCCGGCTCCAGTGTCCTGGCTGCCAGGACTCGCAGCTCAGCTCAGCGCAGTGAGGCCAGCAAGGTCCAGCAGCCTGGCCCAGCCTCTGGCAGTGAGCAGTTTCCAGGGCCTTACATTTAGGGAGAGTAGAGTCCGCACCCACTTGGCCCCCACGGCCCACTGACCACCTGCTCCGACACGTCCTCGCCACTGGCACCCACAGTGCGCATCCCACTTACCCTGCTGTGCTGTGTTCTGAACGAACGTCCAGCGAGACCTCTCCACCATGACAGCACCACGGAGGGGAGTCACAGCCTCCCTGTCCTCTGTGTCCCCTCCCCTCCCAGCCCCAGGCAACCGTCTCCACAGTCTGGCCTTTTCCAGAATCTCAGAGTTGAAACCCCAGATCTTCGCTGATCCTGAAGTTAAGGGGGTAGGACTGCGCAGCACACAGGCCGACTGCCAGGAAGCGGAGCTGCCCCGCGCAGGTCGCTGCTCCCTCCGGTGGCTGGAAAGGCAGGGTCCTTTTCTGGAACACTCTCTCCTATGTGCATCACAAACTTCACCAGCCTTTAAGGCGAACCCTTGGCCACACAGGCCTGCTGGCTCTGGTGACTGGTGACGAGAGGCAGAGTTGACCCGGGCCTTCACTCCTGGGCCCCCAGTTTAGGGCTTCACTCCAGGGTCACCCGCCAGCAGCTTCAGTGCGCCCCTGCCCCACAGCCAAGGCGCACAGCCGAGCCCTCGGGAGCCAGAGAGGCGGAGGGGCCTCGCCCATCCTGACCTTCCTGCCCTCACCAGGGGCCCTGTCCCTTCTTTGGTTCGGCTTTGGCCCCTGGCAGATACCTGCCACTCTCCATTCTGGGAAGTGTCTTTTCGAGAGCAGCTCACACGTGGGACAGGTTCATGGCACTTGGTTTGGGAAGCCACCACCTGTACAGGAGGTTCACACACACCCAACTGGCACTCCTCCACCCCGCCGTGAGGTCCAGCCCCACTGCCCACTAGGAACAGGTGCAGCCAGCTTGGGCACGGCCCTCCCTGGCACATCCCCCTGCACAGCGTCTGGGGAGACCTCCCTCCGTGGTCCTGTCTCTCGGTGTGCTGCCTGGACAGGCCGCCTCTGCCTTCCGGCTTCCGCTTCCCCCAGGCCATATGACAGTAGATGCCCAGGAGTCCAGGTACACACGGAGATGGGAGGGAGATGGGCACGCTCACCACCCGAGTGTCCCAGCAGGTCAGTGGGCACCCTGTTCCCCGACAGCGGAGCGTGAGTCAGCCTTAGGAAGGAAGGGCACCCACCACGTGCTCCAACAGGGATGGACCCCAGGACACTGCAGTGACATGAGCCAGACACCAAGGACATGCTGCAGGGTTCACTCAGGAGGTCCCTGGAGTCTCAGATCCAGAGAGAAAAAGCAGCATGGGGGGCACAGGAGACGGAGGGGACGGGAGTCAGTGTTGAATGGGACAGAGCCACTCAGGGAAATGAGAAAGTTCTGGAGACAGACAGTGGTAAGGGCTGCTCCGCCTCCTGAGCCCTCACTGCCACTGAACTGTGCTTAGAAACTGTGCTCGCGGGTGTTTTGTCTGTCACGTGGTTTGACAGTACCTAAAACAATTCTTCACACACGTGCACATCCCAGACCGAGCCCTGCCCAGCCCCTGCTCCTCGGGCCTTCCCAGACACTGCTGCTGGGGCCTTATGGAGGCACTTGTGTCCCCTGCCCAGGTACCGACCAGCCCAGAAGACGGACAGCCTTGGGGATAGCAGCTCCCACAGCAGCCTGCACAGCACGCCCGAGCAGGCCATGGCGGCACAGAGCCAGCACCACCAGCAGTACATAGGTGAGCGGGGCAGCAGGCACGCTGCCCTGTGGGGGCCTGTGCTCCCAGGTGGAAAGTTCCAGGTGGACTTTCTTTCCAGCATCCCTGGGGTTTTTAAATAATCATCTTTGCCAGATGAATTACTATATTAAGTGACCATCAGAAAAATGAGTCAATAAAAGATAGTGTCGCTTAAACCCTGAGCTTGGGTGCACAGGCTTCGGCTCTGTCCTGGGTCTTCTTCCCGCCTCCCGGGGAAGCCCCGCCCTCTCTCCCGGGCCTGCGCGTGGGCCCCCTTGGGAGGCGTGCCAGTATCGCATCAGACTGCAGACCCTTCCACCCCCAGGGAGCTGGACTGCATTTGTTTTCAGTCTGGACAGACCCTCCTAGGTTGTTTCCGAGCAGGATTGTGCTGGTGCCTGGCTGTACCCAGGAGGCCACCACGGGTCAGCCAAGTTTGGCCTCCTCCCTACATGCGCTGCCCTGGCTGGCCCCATGGGTGCCCGTGGACTCCGTCCCTCCTGCACCACAGTGGTGAGGATTGAGGTTTCACGCTCTCGCTGTGCCCAGCTTGGACTCGGGTACATTTGTGAGCTTAGTTAGCATCCCTGGGATGTGACCATACTGTCCCCATTTTGTACTCAAGAAAACCGAAACCTTTATAAAAGTCGCCAGCCACTCGCGGGAGCCCGGATGCTACACAGGAGCAGCCCCGGCACAGGGGCTTCTGCAGCTGCGTGTTGCCTGTTCTGACCTCCCTACTCCTCCCCAGATGTCTCCCACGTCTTCCCGGAGTTCCCGGCCCCCGACCTGGGCAGCGTGCTGCTGCAGGAGAGCGTCACACTGCATGACATCAAGGCCCTGCAGCTGGTGTACAGACGGCACTGTGAGGTGACTGCCCGAGCCCCAGGCCTTCTGAGGGGGCGACTCGCGGCCCTCGGGTCCCTTGTAGAATGCCAGGCATGGCGCGAGGCAGCAGGAGACCTGAGCCCACCCGCAGTGGTCCCGGCCGCGTGCCGTGTGCCCCAGGACACAGGGAGTCAGGCCTTACGTGTGCTCTGGGCCGACCAGCCACTTCCACTCCTAGGCGACCCTGGACGTTGTCACCAACCTGCAGTTCCACTACATCGAGAAGCTGTGGCTTTCCTTCTGGAACGCAAAAGCCTGCTCCAGCGAGGGCCCCGCCTCCCTGCCCACCAGGTGACAGCCCATCCCCGTTCACAGGCCACAGACCATTGTTTGCTGGTGGCCGCAGGCGACCCACAAATGTTCAGCTCCCCAAGAACAGGGACTCAGACACCGCTGCCTACGGAGCTTTTAGACTTCCTATAGTTAAGTCAGACTGTTTAATGGAGGATTCCAGAGGTGGCCGTGACCCCCTGCTGCAGGGAGACACGTCACATTGGCCACAGTGACGGGGACAGTGTGGATCCTGGGGGAAATCCAGAGGTGCTCCATGGTGGCCTCTCGCATGGCATCTGAGGGGCGGGGCAGCGCCCTGGGTCCTGGGAGCAACCCTCAGAGGCCTGTGCCCGCTCACTGCTGGGCCCCCACGCTCTGGTCTGCCTGTGGCTGGGCAGCCTCCAGGCCGGGCGAGGCTCACCTGTCTATCCATCCCTCCACAGTGACGAACAGCCAGAAGGCGCCGTCCTCCCCAAGGACAAGCTCATCTCCCTGTGTAAACATGACCCTGTCCTCAAGTGGATGAGGAGTTGCGACCACATCCTGTACCAGGCGCTGGTGGAGATCCTCATCCCCGACGTGCTGAGGCCGGTCCCCAGTAAGAGACCGGCACCCCCACCACCTGCCTCCTCGCCGCCCCTCCTCTGCCTTTCGTCACCTGCACACGTGCTGCCCCCTCCCGCCCCTTCCTGGCCCACGCCCTCCGCGCCTTGGAGGAGAGCCACTGCTCAGGGGCCCTGGAGTCTCCTCTCTTGCCTGCAAATTTGCCCTCGATTCTGACCCAAGGTGTCAGTTGGTGGCTGTAGTGAGCTCTGCCAGCTGTCAGGACACCATCCAGGGCAGGCCAGGCCAGGCTGAGTGCATTCTGGAAGATTCGCTGGAGGGCATGTGAGTGGCCCAGTGGCCTCTGACAGTAGCCTGGTCATGGCTCCGCTGTTGCTGTGGGGGAGCAGCAACTCAGGGCCATGTAAAGTTGTCACCCCCCTAGTCCTGAGGATGTGCCAGCACCTGCGGTCCTTGGTTCCCTGTATGAATGGGGACATTCCCTATGTGGAAAAGGAGTGGCCCTGGTGGCAGCCACAGCCTCGGCAGCCTGCTGGGTCGGGGGCTGCCCTCTATCCCCAGCCAGATCCACAGGGACCCAGCATGCACTGAGACCCACCGCCGCCCCCAGCACTGTGGGATCCCCGGCTTTTGCCCGCAGTGTCCCCAGAGGACATGGGGATGGGGTCAGAGTGATAGGGCACAGTGAGGAGCATGTGACCCTCTGCGGGTAGGCCTGCTCCAGGGCCTCTGCCCTCCACGGCACTGGCAGCGCCACCCAGCGGGCCGTCGTGCCAGCCCAGGCCAAGTGCCTGCAGTCCTGAGGGAAGAGGCAGCGCGCGGAGAGGGCACCGGGTTGAGCCTGGACGGCGACGTTTACGTGGTCGGCTGGCACAGGGCGAGTCTGGGTCCTACCGACTGCTGGCTGCTTTCTGCCAGGAGACCTGAGGCCCAGCGCTGAGTCTTGAGAGGAGAGGCGAGGCGGGCAGGGCTCCTGTTTCCTGTTTCCTTTGCTCCTTAGCCGTTTCCTGTTGTGAGCCATCTCCCCGTCAGCAATGAGCGCCGGCGTTCTCTGGGGTGGGGTCCTGGGTGCTGTAGGTTGCTGAGCTGCCACCCTGGCTTCCACCCACTCTGTGCCTGGAGTTCCCCTTTGTGATAGTCACAGATGTCCCCAGATATTGCCCATTGTCCCCTGGGGCAGAGTCACTCGGGTGAGAATCACCATCCTCGGCAGATGGGCAGCAGCAAAGGGCACTTCCCTGGCTCTCACCAGGCCTCTTCTCTAGGCTCCCGGACCCCGGAGGCCCTGGGGCTGCCTGGTGTCCCTTCTCTGCAGCTCTCCTCCACAGGCGGGGTCTGGCTGCACCCACACTGCCTCCTGCACTGAATGCCGGCGGGCGGGGGCACCCCGTAGTCCTCACTGTCCACCTCTGGCTTGTGTCTCCAGGTACCTTGACACAGGCGATTCGTAATTTTGCCAAGAGCTTAGAAGGCTGGTTGACAAATGCCATGAGTGACTTCCCGCAGCAGGTCATCCAGACCAAGGTAACGCCAGGCTTGGGTCTGGGCCCCCAGCCCTTGGCTGGGGGGACAGCTGTGGCCACAGGCCCCAGAGACCCCTCAGGCCCTGCATGCTGTGCCGGGAGGGGCTCCCCTACCCAGCTGCAGAGAAACCTGTGGACCACGGTGCCCGAGTGAGCGGCTTCCTGTCCATGTCAGGAGGGCACCTGGCCCTCCCAGGAGCCTGGAGGGTGCTGGCCGGGCAGCCGTGACAGGTGTTGCCCAGCGTTCAACCCAGTTGTTTCCGTGGTCGTCATGGGAGGGGTCCCATCTCCTCACTATCGCCCTGTTATTACCATCCTGGCCACAAATTAAAGTTTTAAGGAAGAGATTTTGCCTATGTGTGAAAAAGAAAGACTGCGTGGCCTTTGGGGGCATTTCTAAACAGCTGGGCCTCCGGCTGCCCCCTGCTGTGGGGGTTGGTCTGTTAGGCCTGCAGCCGTCAGGCCTCAGCGTGAGAGCTGCTAAGCTTGTGCTGTGAGTTCACACTCCCGGGCCACACCCCAAGTGTCTGACCCAGAAGCGCCCAGGAATCTGCATTTCCAATATGCAAAGGGATTCTAGAAGGGGGTCACAGCTCCGCCATCGTGAGGCTGGCCAGCGGTGCGGGCCGGGCTGCCTTTCCACTCGTGCCTACTCTCCTGGTTCTTGCTATGCAGAGCAGGGCCGTCTTCCCACCTGCATGGCTCTGTCCTGCCACCTTCCTGCAGGGAACAGAGCAGAGCCCCACCTGCCACCAGCTCCCCAGCCCTGTGGCACCTGGCTGATCCCCACCATCCTCTCTCAGGTGGGTGTTGTCAGTGCCTTTGCCCAAACTCTGCGGAGATACACATCCCTCAACCACCTGGCCCAGGCAGCCCGGGCCGTGCTGCAGAACACGTCCCAAATCAACCAGATGCTCAGCGACCTCAACCGCGTGGACTTCGCCAACGTGCAGGTGACTTTCTCGGACATGGTTCCCCCCAATCTGGGACAGGATGGGGCCGAATTGCAGAGAGGCCGTGACTTCAGGGTCCTCCCCACACACTGGCCTTGGCCTCCCACCTCTAGGAAAACCAGGAGTCCCACAACTTCAGCCCACCACGAACCCGCCTGACCCAGGCTTCCGCCGCATGAAACGGGTCCCAGGTCAGAGCCTGCTGAGGCCACCACGGTCCCCGGTGGCTCCATTCCGTGATCTCGCAGGCCCCTTTCCGTACGGGAGCTCCCAGCCTCCTGGGGCAGGGCTACACTCATGCCTGTGGCCGTCCTCACGGCTCTGCAGGTGGCGCCTGCGGCTCCACATCACCTCACTTCCACCCTGAATTTCTCTGTTAAGCGAATGCACGCACACACGCACGCGCACATGCACACACGCACATACACTTGAAAGCAAAACAAAGGTGGCGAACAGGCGCCTTGGTCCAGGAGGCCCGGTGTGCGCCCTGGGAGCCGGCAGGCCCCGCTGTGGCCGTCCTGCGACTGAAGCCAGGGGCTGAAGACGCGGGGGCAGGGGCGCCAAGCTCAGGGGTGGGACGTGCACTGAGCGTGTGAGGCCCTGCTGCCAGCCCAGAACAGCCGGAGCCGTGCTCGGGTCTGGGGGCTGCAGTGCCAGGGTCCCTGCGGCCCTGTCCGAGTCGGTGCCGGCGCCCGTCCCGTGCTGTCTGCAGGAGCAGGCCTCGTGGGTGTGCCAGTGTGAGGAGAGCGTGGTGCAGCGGCTGGAGCAGGATTTCAAGCTGACCCTACAGCAGCAGAGCTCGCTGGACCAGTGGGCCAGCTGGCTGGACAACGTGGTGACCCAGGTGCTCAAGCAGCACGCCGGCAGCCCCAGCTTCCCCAAGGCCGCCCGGCAGTTCCTGCTCAAGTGGTCTTTCTACAGGTAAGCCGTCCCCACCTGGGAGAAGCCTCCCTTGAGGTGGGCCGGGCAGACCACCTGGCCAGCGCTCCACCCCCACAGAGGAGGGGCAGCCCCCACGCCCCAGGCTTGGACAGGTAGCGACAGGTGACTCCACAGAACGCCCGCACACAGGACCCTAGCCTGGCCGGCCGGCCCACAAAACTGCCATGGCAGGAAGCCAATCTGAGACAAAAAAGTGGGATGAAAGAAACAGGTTAGATCAAAGGCTCAATCCAGGAGGTTCAACGTCCAGCCGAGAGGAGTCTTTAAAAGGAGAGAGAAAATGGAGGAAAAGAAAACACTAAAATCATGATCAAGAAACTTCAGCGCTCCCCCGGTTGCGGGTTTGAGGAGGCCCAAGGGTGCGGGTCGCACCCACCGCAGATGGGAAGGCCCAGAAAAGAACCATGCCCGCACCGAGCAGCTGACCCTTCTTCTCATGATTCTCCCGACACTGCAGTACGACCACTGTCACAGCGCTGGCACAGAGTGGGCATCGTAGGTCATCGAGAGAAGATTCACAGTCTGCAGGAGGACCCGTGTGACGTGAGGGGCATCTGCAGGTGTCCGTGTCCTCTGGGCCTGCAAGCAATTTTCCAAGGATACGAAGGGACACCTGTGTCTCAGGCCCAAGGGCACAGTCTCCAGATTGAGGAGATTGCCTGGTGCCCAGCACAGTGAGGAAGCCCTCGCTCCCCAGGGACCCTCACTGAAACTTCAGCACCCAAGGTTAAGAGACCATCGGAAAAGCTTCCAAAGAGAAAAGAGTGGGCAAGGGGCGGGAGCTGGACCAGGCTTCTGAGAGCAGCCTGGAGGCTGGACGACAGCGAGCCACACCTTGCAGGCCAGGCAGGAGCACCCGCTGGAGGAAGGGCCGCCCCTGACCCAGCCCGGGAGCTCCCTGGGAGCGCGGGTCTCACTGAGTGAGGAGTGTCTGGGAAGTCAGCTTCACGTCAGGAGGCAGTGATCCCCAGGGACAGGGTGGCTGTCCTGGGCCCGGCCGTTGGTTAGCTGCCCGTAGGCAGAGCAAGCTTGCTGCCCCCAGTGACGCACCCCGTGACCTCAGTCACTCGGGCCTGCGGCAGGAGGACCGCAGACTCGAAGACGCCTGGGCGACTCGGCCAGACGCTGCCTCCCGCAAACGGAAAGGGTTGGGGTGCGGCTCAGTGGGAGAGCACCCCTGGCTCAGTGCCCGGCTCTGCAAGCAGAAGACCCCAAAGCCTTGCTGACCCCCAAGCTGGCCACCTGGCTCCGGCTCCTCCCGCCCTGCCCTGCCCAGTGCCACCAGGCTGTCACACTCGCCCTCCCCCAGCCCAGGTGGCCAAGGAAGCTCTGAATAAACTGCCACGTCCCCGCCCTCCGCTCGCGGGCCACACTGGTCCACGGCGCCGCCTCGCCTGCCGCCTCGCCTGCCGCTTGCTCGTCTCCTCCGTGAGCAAGCCTGTCTCCCGGGAGCAGGCTCGGAGCTGCTCCCTGCTCCACCCCAGCGCCTGAATGGTGGCGGGTAGATGGGCAAGAGGCAAGTCCCCGGCCACGGCCAGCGCCACCCGCCACCCTCACCTCCCCTGCAGCTCTCGGCCACTACCTGTGCTGGAAGCAAGCACGTTGCTTTCAAGTGGCCTCTGGTCTTCCCGCAACCATCCCGTCCCCATCCTGTCCCCTTGTGCTGGGAGCCCGC
Organism: Sciurus carolinensis; assembly: GCF_902686445.1. Classification (NCBI taxonomy): domain Eukaryota; kingdom Metazoa; phylum Chordata; class Mammalia; order Rodentia; family Sciuridae; genus Sciurus; species Sciurus carolinensis. The sequence continues at coordinate 3,436,313 of NC_062229.1, read as the reverse complement.
GGGCAGCCCCATCCCAGTCATCTGTCACAGACGCAGGTGGTCTCGGGTGGCAGACCCCTGCAGGCCAACATGTCAGGACCTCGAGGACTTCTGGGGTCCCTGGAGAAGCCGGCTGAGGCTGGGCCCCCCTGAGAGTCTCCGGCCTCTGTCCCCTGTGCCCAGCTCCATGGTGATCCGCGACCTGACCCTGCGCAGCGCCGCCAGCTTTGGCTCCTTCCACCTCATCCGCCTGCTCTACGACGAGTACATGTTCTACCTGGTGGAGCACCGCGTCGCCGAGGCCACCGGAGAGACGCCCATTGCTGTTATGGGAGAGGTGAGGGCCTGGGGCGCCCAGGGCCGGTGGCCGGGGAGGCCCTCAGGAGGCCGGAGCATCCGGAGCCAGGGTCTGACTGGTGCTGCGGTGCCCGACCCGCTGGGACCTGGCAGGTGCCCTGCCTTTTTTTTTTTTTTTTTTTTCCAATTTTGCTTTTGCAAAACGGGGTAGAACACACAACATAAAAATCTCGCTTTTTGTTTGGTTTTGTTTTGTTTGGTCCTGGGAACTGAGCTCAGATTGCTCTACCACTGAGCCACATCCCCCCCCCCTTTCATGTTGAGACAGGGTCTCTCTCGCTAAGTCGCCCAGGTTGGCCTGGAACTTGTGATCCTCCCACCTCAGCCTCCAAAGCGGCTGGGATGATGGGCAAGGTCACAAATGTGCCGTTTGAAGTGCACAGTTCAGTGGTATTTAGTGCATTTGGTGTGCTGCCTCCACCAGTGTTTAACTGCAGAACACACCATCCCTCAAAGCCACCCTGTCACCAGGAGCAGTCACCCCACCTCTCCCGAGCCCCTGGCACCCGAGTCCACTTCCTGTCTCTGGACGATTCCTGTCACTGTGTCCTTTTGTGTCTGGTTCTCACTGAGCACCAGGTCCTCGAGGCCTGGCTCCTGCTGGTTGATCGAGCGATGCGCCAGGTGTGCTGGGCCATGCTGTGCGCTGCTCACTGTGGAGTGGACACCTGGGCTGTCCACCACCTGTTTTCGGTTCTTTTGCGTCTCTAGCTCAGGCTGCAGCTGGGGGGTTGTTTCAAAAAGAAAAAGAGCTACGCTTGTAGAGTGTGCAGAACAGAGGGCAGAGGGGAGCTCTTCCTCACAGTTAAGAGGCCGTCCCATTCGGGCGGCGACCAGGCCCCCACCTCTCCCAGAAGCAGCGGGAAGCTGCGTTGGTGTGTGCGAGTGGCCAGGGCGCTGGCCCTGGAGGGAGCCGCGCGGGTCGGCGGAGCTGCTGGCTGGCCCCAGCCCCTGCCAGTGCTTCTGGCCCAGGGCGTTCCCATTGCCAGCCCCTGTCCCTGGTGGCCTTTGCAGGCAGCGCCTCACCCACCGGCTGCTCCAGGTGCTGCCTGGAGGCGTCAGCTGCTCACAGCCCGGATGGGGAGCAGCAGCAGCTCAGAGCTGCACTGAGCCCTGCCCGGGTAGCCTGGGCTCGCCATCCCGAACCCCGACTCCGGGCTTCTCTTACAGTTCAACGACCTCGCCTCCCTGTCGCTGACGCTGCTGGACAAAGGTGGGTGTGCTGGGCCTGCCTCGGGTGGAGGACCTCCGGGACGGACATGCAGAGCTAGTGGCACCTGGGGAGTGGGCGCGAGCTGAGTTCAGGGGAGCCTGTTCCTCAGGGGATCCTACGGAACCCAAGGCCGCCTGCTCCATAGCCACTGGGACAGAGAAGCCCTGGACCCGTTCCTTCTGGGGGTGGGGGGACCCGGCCCCAGGGCTCCAGAGGCCCAGGCCTGCTGGCCATGTGACCCAGTCAGTCGGCACTGGTCAGGGAGGTCGCAGTGGGAGGGCCCCACTTGACGATGCCCAGCGTGGAGCACGCTCAGATGGCAGCTCCCAGGCTGCTGCGTGTCCCCCTGTGAGCACGTGCCTCTGTCTCCTCCCGTGCCCCTCCCTCACACCGGCTCTGCAGATGACATTGGTGACGAGCGGGGCCCTGAGGCCGAAGCCGACGCCCACAGCCTGGGTGAGCCCCTGGTGAAGCGAGAGCGCAGCGACCCCAGCCACTCCCTGCAGGGCATCTAGCACCTTCCGCAGGCGCCTTCCTCAGGCCCCGGAGGCCGCCAGCCACTCTGGGAACGGCGTGCTTGGCCGCACCACTAGTGCCTCTTAGATGAAGCGAGCTTACTCTGACCGAGGCCCAGGGTGGCGCCCCACCCGGGGCCAGAGACTGCGAAGCTGCCCAGCCCTCAGCGCCTCCACCGTCTCAGCCCTCCCGCACTGGAGGGCCGGCGCCCCTTGGTCCCCACGCGGTTTCCTCCTCCATTCAGCTGGTGCCAGTTTTGACCACGATTTTAAAAAGAAAAAAAGGAAGAAACCCGGCAAAGCCCAGAGGGGAGGGTCCTGTGCTGGTGGCAGGCACAGAGCTCCAGGCTCCTTGGCCCCTCGGAACAGAAGTAGTGGCCCTCACCAGGCGCCTATTGGTGCAAGGGACCCCTCAGCACACGCCTGGTGGCATTGTGTGGACAGGCCATCCTGGGCCTCCTGCCCTGGCCTGCTGCGCTGAGGCAGGAGGCAGCCAGCCCCCGGAGTCCCGTTTCTTGACGCCAGAGGCCACCTGGCCTCGGCTGCCAGTCACCATGCCCCTGGATGGATCAGCTCTGCAACTAAAAAAGCAAGGCCCGGAAGCCACCCACTCGTGTCTCTAAACAAGCCAAAAGAAGCTTGATCCACCACAGCAAGGATGTGGGGCTCTGTCGGAGTCCACTCGACACTGAACCAAACCCCTGGCTCAGGAGCAGGTTTTTCAAGGGGGCTGCAGGGTCGCTGTCACCACAGCCTCCCAGGGCTGCCGTGCGCTGGATCCAGAGCCCTCCCTCTCAGCAGCTCTGGAGCACCCCAGCGCCAGGCAGGTCCCGTCCTGGCCTCTTTCCTGGGGACAAAGGAAAACCATGGCCTTGCACAGCCCTGAACTTGAGACGCTGGGATCTAAGTGCCTGGAAACCCGTGGCCACCGGCTTCGCCAGCCTAGCGCCAGTTCCCTCCCGAAGCCAACGGCAGGCCAAATCTCTGTCTAGGAAGCACCGCCAATGAAATGCAATAGTTTCTCTTTTTGGAAAAATGTTTATATCAATAGTTTTGTGCTCTAATTAATTGTTCTTAGAAGGTTTCTTATGAACGTGTATTGCTGTATATTCAGTCCCAAATATTTTGTTCTCATTCACGCAGAAGGTACTAATGTAAACTCACGTGGCCTTTAAACCTCACCTCATGGCTAGCAGGAGCGGGGGCGCGGGGAGCAGAGGGGCAGGAGAGGGAACAAGACCTCGGTAGTCACGATGGTGTCTGACCTCACGGTCCAGACTTCGCTGAAACCGGACAGGAAGAATGTCTCAAGTGTCCGTCTCCTCTTGTGGGAGACTGATGCTCGGTGACTGGACTTACTGACCCCACGGTCCTTCCCCTGTGGAAACCAATACAGACTGGGTTTCTGCCTTAGGCTCCGCCTCGTCCTTTGCAGGGTCCACAGGAGGAGCGGGGGGGACATTGAAGCCACGAGCCCCTCTAGCCCCTTCCCGCTTCGGGTAGCAGAGGACACACGTGGGCTTGAGTGGCCACAGCTGCCTGCTCCTCCTGCCTCAGGCCTTCGTCCTTTGGGAGCCAGAGCCCCTGGCCCCCGGGAAAGCAGCTGAGCCGGTGAGGGCAGGAAAGCGGTGCTGCTCCCGGAGGGCCAGGTCAGCTGTTCGGGCCTGTGAACACACACCCTCCAGCTGTGCAGGGCTGTGGACGGCGCAGCAGCCGCTAGTGCAGCCTCGCGGTTCTCAGGGTCCCTCGGTGAGCCGTGGGCCAGCTTCAGGGTCCCTGGAGACCCCATGTGTGTGTTTCCAAAAATGGCCCAGGCCACAGAGCCTGACGGGGGGACCAGAGCAGGGCCAGAAATCACGGGGTGGGACTCATGGGTGAGAGGATGCCCCAGAGAGGTAGGTGGATGCTGGCCCAGCCCAACCTCCATCCCAGGAAGGGTGACGTTAGAACAGCCATCAGTCCCCTGGGCAGGGAACTCCAGGGCCTGTGCTCAGCCACCACCGCCTTGAAATTCTTCATTTTTGAACAAGAAGCCCAAGTTTTAACTGTGCGTCAAGGCCCTCCAAATCGTGAGGCCAGCCCTGGGAAGTCCCAGGACTCGACTGCCTGGCCCCGCGCCTCCGGCAGGAACCCACACACCCACTCTTCCCGGCTCGCGGTCTCAGACCTGGTTGGCTCTGGGCTTCCTGCACTGGTCCTAGATAAGGATGGTGAGAAAAGACAGAAGGAGCCCCAGGTCCCTGGTGACACGGGAGTGGCCATTATAGCCCAGCTAGCCTTCAGACAGATCTCAGGAAGTTGCTGCTGGGGGGGAAGAGGGGAGAGCCTTCGGTGGCCCTGCCTGGGCAAACGGGGACAAGACCTACCCCTCCACCGGCAGGTGTGCTAAGGGTGTGCTTTGGCACCTCTGACATGCTCCGTGCCCTCTAGCCGCCCCGCGGCGACCTCTCCAGTTCCCACAAGGGAAATGCCCCTCCAAGTGCTCCATTGTGCACAGAGGCTCTGCGGACAGGAATGCAGCCTCAGGCCTCCCCTCAGGCCTCCCCTGTGGGCTTGAGAGCTGTCCTGTCCTGGCCGAGTGCAGAGAGGAGCTGGAAGCACGAGGCCAGTTAGTTGCTTGCAGAGGTGGCACACGCGCAGGGAGGAGTCGTGGCCATGGGGACGGAGAGGGGAGCTGGGCCAGAGGGCTCCAGGGGCCATGTGCCTATCAGCCCAGTGGGTAGTTGGCAGGTTACAACCAGTTAAGGGTTTTGGGTTTTTTAATGAACCATGACAAAAATCCATGAAAGGTAAGTATGGCTTTGTAAAATTTTAGTTTTGCTATAGTTTGGGTCTGGAATGTCCCCCAAGGCCCATGTTTGTGTTAAAGGTTTGGTGCCCAGCTGCGGGGAGAGGGAGGTGGGGCCTGGCAGGGGGTTTTAGGTCACTGGGGCATTCCCTGGAAGGGGACCGTGGAACCCTGCTCTCTCCTGGCCTCTCCCTCCTTGGCCACATTCTCCCAAAGCAATAGGGCCATCCAGTCACAGACTGAAACCTCTCCAATGGTGAACCAAATGAAGCTTTCTGTACGTAGACCCTCAGGTGCTTGTTGCAGAGGTGGGAGACTGCCCGACACCAGGGTAGGTGTCCTGGTTTTGGGCTGTGACATGAAATGCTTCTGGCACCAAAGACCCTCTGGACCTGCCTGGGTGTTTCACTTGCCCTTTCTACCTCACGAGCACCCTCATAGCCTTCCAGCAAACCCCCCTCTGCTGACACTTGCCAGAGGTGGTTTGCAAGGGTTGCAACCAGTGTCCAAACTCATGGCCCCTAGTAACCATGAATCTCTCAGTCAGGCTGGGAGCATCATCCTCAGAGTCAGGGAGCGAGGTGTAACCAAGCATTCCCACATTCACATACCCAGCTCCTGGAAGTTGCCTCTGCCAATCAACAGGCAGAGCCCAAGAGTCCCAGCGAGGGTTGTAATTCATCCCTATCCTCTGCTGCCGCCTAGTGGTCACTGTGCAGCACAACTTCCTCACCCTGACGGGTGGGGTCTAGTCTAGAAGCATGGATGATTGGTTGACTTAATTGCAACAAAGCAGCGCCAAGAGTGTTCGCTTCCTTCCTTTCCTCTAGAAATGTCTTCTGTTTGTTTACACAAACTCAAAACATCTTCCCCAGAGATACTCAATACAACTGAAAACAGCCAGGCACCATCTGAGGCCAGCGACCTAAGTCAGTCAGTTAAGTTACAGACTGACACTTGTGCCGCCCACCAGGAGGCACTCGCAAAGGGCACAGATCACCTCTGTGTAATCCTTGCCAAATTTGTGACCTGAACTTAATTACAAGAAAATGAACCCAAAGTTTTGTATTCTACAAAATAACCAGGAGAATTTGTTGGACGTGTCATGGTCAAGATCTGAACATACTGAAGATGGAGAAATGATATCTAAATGTGAGGTAGGTCTCTGCCTAAATCCTGAGCCAAAACACAAGCCGACCAGGCTGGGTAAGGGCTTCGCACTCCTAAGCAGCTGCATCCAAGGCCCGTCCTGGCTTCTATCGCCGCACCGTGTAAGGTGTCCAGGTCTGGAGGAGCTGGGGGAGGCCTTGTAGCTGTTGCTTTGCTTTTTTGTTTTTTGTTGTTGTTGTTTGTTTGTTTTGTTTTGTTTTTGAGGTGCAACCTTACGGAGTTGCCCAGGCTGGTCTCCAGCTCCCAGGCTCAACCATCCTCCCGCCTTGGCCTCCTGAGCAGCTGGGACAACAGGCACCGCCACTGCACCCAGCTCTAGGACTCTTGACTAGTGGTGCCTTCCACCAGCTGCATCCTCACGTGGTGAGAGGAAAGGCGAGGGGTCTCTCCTGGGTCTCTCAAGGCACAAATCCTATTCCTCACGACCTGATCCCTTCCCGAAGGCCCCCTGCTCCCAATCCCTCACCTTGGGGAGGAGGATTTCAACATGTGAATGGGCAGGTGGACGTGGTACCTGGGGTGGAGAAAACAGCAGGCCTGCAGGTAACGGCCTTGACCTTCCCACCCGCCTTCCTGCTCGCTCCCTAATTGCTTCCCACCGGGCTCTGTGCAGGACGGGAGCCCAGGAGCTCCGTCCCCATGGGCATGCAGGGAACAGCTGGAGCCCTACTAATTGGAGCCGCACATTCCAGCGGGATTATCTGGCTTAGGTTCACACCCCACAAGAACCAGCAGCTCCCTGGGAGTAGGGGCGTCTGTCCATGCTGCAGCCCCAGGGCACGGAGCAGTGCACCCAGCAGGTGCTCAGGAGCTTCCACAGACCTGGGCAGGTTGTTTCCCAGGTGGGACACAGCCTTCCCCTTTGACCTGGAAGTTGGCTTTTGGCTTTCTGGGGAGTGCACACTGGGCTGACCTTGGCCTTAATGAAGCCAGCATGCAGCTCAGAGTGACACAGTCACTGTTTTTAAAAAAAGGAAAAAAAAAAACAAAAAACCCACTGTGTACAGTTGACAAAATCGTACGTGTTTAAGGCACTCAGCATGTTTTGATCTGCGCATCACTGTGATATGGTTAAATCAAGCCAATCAGCAACCCCACCACCACGAGTACCCTCTTTCCTTCACGCAGGTGCAGTGAGAGCATTTGTGATCTGCTCTCGGCAAGTCTCAAGTGTGCAATGCCCTGAGTGCCTGCTGTCCCTGCTGGCAACATGCTCCAGGACTCCCTCACCAACAGCCCCGGCCCCTCCACTCCAGGCCAGTCAGCCGCTTTGGTTCCCACGCACAAGCCCCGGTCAGGCGGTGGTTTTCTTTCTGTGTGTGGCGTCTTTCACCTAGTATAGTGTCACCAGTTTCATCCACTGTCACAAATTACAGGAATCATTCATTTAATTAAAAAAAATGTATCGCGTGTGATAGGGACGAAACCCTGGAACATTCCAGGTGCGAGCTGCACCAGGAGCCCAGCTGATAGCTTTCCTCCGTGCCTCCCACGTCCTCCTATGCCCACTTTGACAAGCTAGCGCTGAAAGGGCATGAGTGTGCTGTCCCTCTGGGGTACCGATTCCCCCTGGATACATACCCAGTGCTGGGGTTGCTGGTCATGTGGAATTTCCACCTCTAATTTTTTTTTCAGTACTAAGGATTGAACCCAGGGCCCTAGACATGACAGGCAAGCCCAGTCCTTTCTAAAATTTTATTTGGAGACAGTATCTTGCCAAGTTGCCCAGGCTGGTCTCAAACTTACAGTCCTCCTGCCTTAGCCTCACAAGTAGCTGGGATGACAGGCGAGTGCCACCCACCGCCCCAGCTAGTTCTACTCTCCACTCCTGAAGGAAGCTCCATGCTGTTCTCCCCACCAACAGCGAGGGTTCCCTGCGCTCCACATGCTTGTGGGAAGTGGCCATTCTCTAAGGTGTGCACGACGACACTTGTGTGTGCTAAAATACACACGCCTGGTTCCATAACACGTGACTACGCAAGGACCCCAGCCCCGTGCCCCAGCTCAGGCTTCAGAGCGCCCTCCTCGGTCCCTCTGCTCTGCTCTGGGCACCAGAGCTCACGCCAGGCCTGACCCTGGCTGCGGGTCTAGCGCTGCCTTGGGATGGCTCCTGCGGATGCGGAGGCCTGGCACGCTCCGCGGCAGCAGCCTTCCTTCCTTTTTCTTGCGTGACCGTCGCGAGGGCTCTCTGGGTTCTCATCCTCAGTGTGGACTTGGCTCAGAGCAGACCCATACAAGACTGCCCACCATGGGAAGATAACAGAATTATGAAGACTTGTTTTCTGGAGCCCAAGCTGCAGACAACACTGTCCTTGTTGGCTGTGGAGAAGGGAGTCTGCTGGGCTTACAGGGCCCCGGGGCCAAGATGGAGCAGGTAGCAGAGGGGCCAATGTCGTTTGCAGCCAGTCATTTGAATCCCTCATTTCCTGCTTCGAACTCATAACCAGAACCAAATCCTAACTGTTGCCCATGAGGCCTTGCGCTTTCCATCCGTGACCTAATCTCCACCTCCACCACTCCCTCTGCTGACAGAGCTCCTCACTGTCCCTCTACCATGCCCAACTGGTTGATGCCTCAGTACCTTGGTACACACTGCTATCTAGAGTGCTTCTCCAAAATGTCACCTCCTCAGAAGGGACCTCCCTGACCAGTGGTTCCAAAGTACCCCTCTGTCACAATACAATGTTTTCTTTGTAGCACTTGATCTTTGCTTACCTATTGTCAGTCTCTCCACAAAAGGATGCAAAGTTCCTGATCTATCTTATTTGTCCTGGGAACACAACATGTATAACAATGCCTGATGCGAAGCAGACTAGTAGATACACACTGCTGGGTAACAGATACCTGCCCCCCAAACCTAGTTGCTTACACCAACTGTCAGTTATCTTTCTTGGGTTCCTGAAAGCAAGAAGGGCAAGGCTGGGCAGTTCTCTCCAGGATCTGTGGCTGTGGCAGGGCAGCTGGAGCCAGCAGGGCATCTGTTGCTAGAGCCTGGCTCTAGCTGCCTTCCAGCATGGCAGCTTATGGGATGTCTGGAAGCTTTAAGAACTGCTCCCACAAGGCCAGGGCCTCACAAGTTAGCATCACTTCCCCACACTGGTGATTGACAAGCCCAACATTCAAGAGAAGGGAAGAGATTTCACTTCTGGATGGGAGCAGGGACAAAGAGCTTGGGTCTTATTTTAAAACCAGCAGTTAGCAACCAACAAATATTTAAATGAACACTGACTCATCTGAGAGACCAGGTTAAAAAAGGAAGGCCTGCGGGGCACAGAGCTGGCAGGAGCCCGGTGGAAGGTCAGTTGGCCTGTCGGGCTGGTAGGCTTTGCATCTTGGCATCCTTTGAAAGCCACCACTAGATTATATTTAGCAAGCGATGACATGTTGCTGGGACTTCCCCAAAGTGTGGGGTGAATGTGGTGCATGACGAGACTTAGGTGACATGCAGACATGACATGCAATGACACTCATTATGTGGATTACAGTCATCACACTGTCAGTTTCCCTCACTCCTCATGTCAAGGAGTTTCTGCTGGGTGATGATGTGGCTCTAATACCCTATAATACTTTGCTAATCTCTCTTTACATCAAACAAAAGCAGGCTTTGGGCTTAGCACGTTGGCAGCCCAGAGTACCTACCTAGACCTTAGTAACATTGCTTTGTCTTCATGTTTATTTTTATAATAATCTCCTATTCAGGGCTTAGTGGTTTTCTATTTTAAAAGATGATACAAAGTATCTATGTAATGTAAATTTAGACCAAAAGAAAAAATATACAAGGCTTCCCAAATTTGCAGACGAGAAGACCAACCCAGGGAAAGCTGGGGGAAAAGTGGATATAATGAAACCAACTAGCTAGAAATAAGACCTGAGTTCTACAGCTGCCAGGGACCCAGGGACTCAGGGAGCTAACAGACTTAATGACCCCAGGTCCTGTTTAGCATTGATATTCGAGGTCTTCCTGGGCAATTTCCAACTTAAGGTCTGTGGCTTGTTGGCAAAATTTAGGGTAGCAGAGTCTAGGTGTCTTAGAAAATGTGTTTGAGGGAACGGTTAAAGGTACTGTCTACCCCGCCCCCTCCGAAGAATGAAGAAGAATCCCTCTGAGCAGCTCTGGAACAGTGTTCCTGGTATCTTGTTGAAATGCAGATTCTGATTTGGGTTCCAGGTAGGGCCTGAGATCCTGTATTTCTAATGTTTCCAGGTGATGCTAAAGCTGGTGGCCTGGGGACGACACTGAGGAAGCAGCAGTTTCTCAAAAAAAAAAAAAAAAAAATCCAGTGTGCTCTTACATACCTCCTCCCAACTCCGAGGACGGTGACATCACATCAGTAAACAGGATGTGGCTTAAGTTATGTACACCAAGAAAACCAGCAAACACTACACGCCAGGGCCCAATTTATTTTATTGACGGCTGTCAAGACTTAAGAAAGTGGTGAAAAACATCAGTAAAACTTAAACCACACACACACAGCCACACCTCTTCCCCCTGCGCCAGCAGCAGCTGACCACGCCCCTAGCTGGTGCGTAAGCAATGGAGGCAGAGCTGGAGGAGACCAGGGCACAGGCAGGTGAGAGGCCTGGATGACAGATGATCAGTTTTTCTGTCAAGACCTAAATTAAAAGTATGGCACACACTTTTAATCCCAGCGACTCAGGAAGCGGAGGCAGGAAGACCGCAATTTGAAGCCAGTCTCAGCAATCTATAGAGACCATCTAAAAAGTAAAAGGGCTGGAGATGCGGCTCAGTGGTAAAGTACCCCTGGGCTCAAAGCCCGCACCAAAAAAAAAAAAAGAGGTAAAAGGACAGCTCTGCTATTGAAGCTCAAACGCAGTCATAGATCATATATAAATAAGTGCGACTATTTTCAAAACTTCACTACGAACACTGAAATTTAAACTTCATGCAATTTTGGCTTCCCATGGCGCAGTTCTTCCTGACTCTCCCCCCTAACCAGTTAAATACTACATTCTCAGCTGGAAGGCCAGATGGGCCACAGGCTGCAGGACCCCCACCTCTTCTAGATCAGACTAGAAGAGAGCTGGTGCCCGAGCTGGACAGCAGGGGGGTCCGCGCGCAGAGGAGGCGGCTGCCATGGCTGGGCAGGCCGTGCGCCGAAGCGCAGCGAGCAGGCGGCGCCATGACCCCGCATTTCCAGGCTCGGCAAAGCCTCTGAAAGCCTCGGGGAGGGGGCCCCGGTATGGACAGTGCGCGTCTCTCCTTTGTATTCTTAAAGATCCCTCGGCCGGCGCTTGACCAGAAAGAAAGGAAGCAGTCTGGCCTCGGCGACCGCAGTGGACCCGGGCTGCGTTGCAGGAGCCCAAAGACCCGCTGGGACGCGAGCAAGGCGGGCCGAAGCGACCCCGACGTCCCCGTCGCACGAGCTCAGGGTGGGCACGCCTCACCTCCGGGTCGGGGAGCGGGAGCTCCTTCCCAGTCGGCGTAAGGCCCTGGCTGCGTCCCCTGCTCTGCCAGCTGCGTCCCGGAGCGCCGGCGCCGCCCCGCGCGGAGGGGCACGGCCTTCGCCGACGCCGAGCCGTCCCGGAGCGCCACTCCCGGGGCTCCCGCGGTACCTGCGGCCCAGGCCCGACGGCGGACCCGCGCCCGGGTCGCGCTCCTCAACCTCCGCCTCCCTCCGCCGGCTCCCGCGCCACCTCAGGAACGCCGGCCTGACGGGGAAACTGGGGCGTGCGATCGCAGGCTTCGCGGGCCCAGAATGTACCTGGGGGAAGGCCGCGGCCGCGGCGCCCCCGACCGCAAGCTCTCCTGCCGCTGGGGACCCCCGGATCGCCAGCGGGACAGCCCAGTGGTCGAGTCCCAAGACCACCGCCGGACTGCGGAGCCCGCGCTGCCCCCGCGCGTGCGCGCTCCTGGGGCCACGCTCCCTCCATCGGCGGGAAGAGGAGGCGGGGGACCGTTAGTGCGCAGGCGCGTGCTTGGAGCGCGAGTAGGAGCTGGACTCGGCGCGCAGCTCAGCGCGCAGGCGCGGGCTGCCCGCCTCGCTTGGAGTCGGCTTGTTAATTGCGCACGCGCAGGAGTCTCCGGCAGAAAACAGGCGAGCCCGGGCCGGCGCGGGGCCTTGTGGGAGGGCTTAAGGAAGTAAAATGGCGGACCTGGCGAACGAAGGTAGGGGAGGCGCCGTCGGGGGCCAGCTGGCGGCTGGGAAGCGGGTGGAGGGAGGCTGCGGGGCCACAGACCTGGGGGCTGTGCGTCCCAGAGTGCGGGCGTCCGGTCTGCTCCGTCCTGGCGGCTCGGGGGACTCCGCAGCCGCCTTCTATTCCGTCTCCTCAGGCCGGGCTCACCCGCCCGGTCCATTACTCGCGGCAGCCGCGGCCCCTGCCGCCGTCTGGCCAGAGCCGTCGGGAGGCCGTCGGGGCCGCGGCCGGGAGGCGCTTCCGCCCCGCAGCCGGGCTCGGGGCCGGAAGGGGCGGGAGGTGCGGCCCGGGCCTCGGCCGCGGATGTAAATAGACCTCGGGCCTGGCGGTGGCCCGAGCGCGCCACGCTCCCTCCCCGCCCCCTCGCCCGGCACCCGGCGTCCCGCGTCCCCGGCCAGTGGCGGCCACGCCGAGCACGCAGGGAGCTGGGCCGTGCTCCCCACCCCCGCCGCGAGCTCCGCACCCGCGTTCCCGCCAGTTCCCGCAGGTCCCTCGGGGCGCCGCGTGTCCCCAGTTAGGCGCGGCCGCAGGATCCGGGCTGCCCAAGCCGGGCTGCTGTTTGCCCCTCCCCCTTTATTTTCTATTTTTTGCCTGCACTTCCAGAGAGACCTTGTGGTTCCCTCCTGTGGAGCGCTGACATCCCTTCTGGGCATTTTCGACAAGGTTACACCTCCGAATCCCCAAGAGGAAGCACTCGATCAGGCTGATGTCTGCCTACATCCACGATCGTGTTGCTCTCGCCTGAGGACTTCCGAGGTTCTATTTTTAGCTGTCTCCTTTTCTCTGTGCACAACTGCCGGCAAGCTCTACCTGTCTGGCTCTGGTTCCCCCATGCGATGCTCCCTGCTATTCGAGGGTGGCCTGAGGGTCACATATTGACCCGCACTATTGCATGAATGCTCATAGTAAGTGATCAGCCTCGCGGCGCGTTTGGAACGGTACCACTTACGAAAACTCCAATGAAGTAGGTACTGGTAGTCCCTTTCTTTTGGGGAAGAAACTAAGTTAAAATGGTTAAGTTACTTACCCAAGTCAGGTCACACCAGAAGGAGCAGGAATCTGAACCAAAGTGGTCTGACTTTAGAGGCCCCCCCCCCATCTTGGCCCTTTTTCACTTCAGACAAAGGAGCCTATAAGGGGGAAGCCCTCTAACTCATGAGATCCATTTGAAAGGCAGAAATGGGCCCGGATAAATAAATGGGAATCAATATGATATACTCTGTAGAGTTACCTCTAGCCCACAGTTTCTTGAGCTCAAGAACTTTATGTCAACATATTTGACATCTCCATTTGGATGTCTAATAGGCAAATCTGACATCATGTCCAAAACAAAATCTTTCATCCTAGCCTCCTGCCCAAACCTGCCCATCCCACTGTCATTCTCCCCTTATACTAAGTGGCAGATCCAAAACTTTGAAGTTACCCCTGATTCCTCTCATATAAGAACAGCATATTCTGTCAGTTATACCTTAAAAATACTTTCAGAGATGTCTTCTCACTACCAACTCTGCCTGTACGTGGGCTTCCTCCACCCTTACCCAGCTGGCACCCCCTTAACCGGAAGCCAGAGTAGCCCTCTCTACCTCCCTGCCCTCCTCTCTACCACTCTCTCCCTGACTTGCTCTACTGACTGCCCACGTTTTCTCAGTGTTCTTGAATGGGCCATGCACTCCCTTGTAACCTTTTTTCCTAATGGTTCCTCTACTTGCAGCACTTTCCCCCAAAAGACCCTCATGGCTTGTGCCTTTACCTCCAGATTTTTACTCATGTTACTTTATTAAGAACTTCTCTAGCCACCTACTTTAAATTGTGCCCACATTCCTGTTCCCTTTAACCTGCTTTATTTTGTTCTACAGCACTTATCCCCACCCAGCCTGCTAGACTTCACCTGGTTGACTGTCCCACCACTAGAGAAGGGGCTCCTGTATCTCAGACAGTGAGTGGCACAGAGAAAGTATCCAAAAGATGTGTGGTGAATTAATGAGTTGAGTTCATTAGTGAGAATCCTCATTGTGACGGGTGCCTTTGAGCACAAAGAAAATGATGGTTTGCTGTTTTCCAACTGTTTGTTGCATAGTACACATAAGTTATCCATTGTAAATTGCATATTAAATGGATAAATGTAAAATAGAGGAATGGAATCATTTATACTAAGATTTTTTCCAATAAATGCCACACCGTTTTGCCTTGACACTATTGACAGTCATTCTGAGGAGGTCAGGCTTTAGAAGATTTCTGTACCTCTGATATCCCTGCCGTCCTTTAACCAATCTGTGTAATGTTTCTTGAAGAATCCATTTCTGTTTTTAGCACGTACAGCTGCCTAGGATGTTTGACGTCTTATCCACGAGGTGAAGTAGGACTTCCTTGTCAGTGTCTTTTGAAGCTGCAGGGACTACCTATAGCCCTGCTCTCCCTCATGCTGTTTAAGCTCCTAACATCCTGTTGGCTTCTTCCTCTCCATGCTGGAAACCTAAGTTGGTCCATCCTCACATCCAATTTCCTCCTCATGCATTCTGTCTCTGGACTTATCCCATCTGTGCGTCAATCTGAAGTACTGGCTGTCTACCCTGGTTGGAATCACCTGGGGAGCTTTTCTTGAAAGTACAGGTGCCCAGTCCCCACACCGTATAGATTCTGCTCCTGTCAGGAGATGTCCAGATGTCCTGAGCATCTGGACAGTTAGGGCAGCACAGTTGATTCTGATAAGGAGTTGAGAAGCACTGGTTTCAGCAGATTAGGTTAGTTGTGCTGTGCTGTGTGCAAGGGAACACAATTGCGTATCCAGGACTGCATCCTGTTGCCCCTTGTTGCCATGGTGGTCTTCTCATGGAGGACAGCAGTTCGCACATTCCTTTCTTGATAGTTCTGTAGTCTCTAACTTTGAAAATCTACTTGGAATACTTCTTTCTTAGGAGTGTGTATGTGTTTTACATTTGAGTCCAGGATAGTTTACCCTGTCCAGAACTTTGCTTGTTATCTCCTGAACTCCTTAATCATGCTGTTTCTGGAGTTTTTGTGGACTGAGTCAGGTGTCAAAGACAGTTTTTTCCTAGGGTGAGCAAAGTACATTTGAAGCATGGAATATTTTGGAAACTAGATTTCATCATTAAAGGTGACACATTCCTTACTGGCCTGTGGACATGCATAATGGAAACCCAGGAGATAGTAGAAGGCAAGGTTCTTCACTTGCACTGTTGACATTTGGGGCTGGATGATCCTCTGTTGGGGAGAGGGCTGTCCTGTACATTGGCATATGTTTGGCAGCATATGTCCCCGAACCTACTCACTAGATGCTGGTAACACACCCCTACCCCACAGGTCATGATGACCAAAAGTGCCTCCACACCCAGCCACCTGTCAGGTCAGGGGAGCAGAGTAGGGCACGGCCCGGCTGAGACTCCCTGTGTGGAGTGACCATGGGCGTGAGCGCTGCCCCGGAGAGAGCTGTCTTTTGACTCCCATGGACTCTCTGGAGCGACGTGAGGCCAAGTTTTCTCACCAGTGAACGGGGCATGAGCAGTGTTGTGCTTGCCGTGTGATTGCTGTGAGAGCCAAATGAACACAGGCACGTGAGGTCCTGAGCACAGCTCACGGGGACACACGCTCCTGAAGTGGCGGCTGTTTCACCGTAGTGAATTGTGCTCCCCATGTGTGTGGACAGGTGCTCGGCAAGGGAGGAGTCTGAACATCCCATTTGGATGACCCCAGGTGAGCCGTGGTGGGACACCAGGAGGAGCAGGCCCTCTGTCCTCCTGAGTCCCTTCTGCCTTTCCTTGTGTGTCATCCAGGCTGGGGTTTCTCAGCCTCAGCACAGTGGACACACAAGAGCAGGTCCTTCACTGTGGTGGGGGTGCCAGTAGGCTCTGAGCACCCCTGGTCTCTGCCCAGCAGATCGGTGCTTGTGGCCTGTCCTTGTTTCCAGGCTTGATAGCCGCAGTGTCCACAGTGTCTCCCAGTGTCCCTTGGGGGTCAGAGTTATCTAGAGTTGGGAACCACTGATCTAGTCTGGCCAAGTGTGAGTCTTAGAGATTTTCAGGGGTGATTTACCTTTTCTCAGTTTGCATCTTTGTTGTTAACTTGGGGGATTAGATGCAACTGAATTTTTTAATTGGAACTCAAATAGTAAAACTCCTTACTTCACGTGATTCTTATCATCTCCTGCTCTAAACTTAATTTTTAGAATAAGGGGAAAACAAGTGTTTGAATTTTTTTCCTGGATTTATGACAAAAGTGAACTCTGGCATTTGTCCTGTGGGCTCAACTGTGCCTCCTGTCTCATCTTTGTGGCAGAGGTGGCCTGGGGGTAGCTAGAGAGAGTCATAACAGCCTAGAGGCCACAAAGCCTTTACATACTTTGAAGAAAGTTTAAGTTTTGCCAGGGGATCCCTATGTAGAGAAGTTTATGGTCCTGTAAAACTTTCAACCAAGTCTTCAGCCTGCTTCTCAGGTTCCTGGACACTGGAATTACCCAGCAGTCCTGTTAGCCTCGGGCATTTGTTGGGAGTTAGGGCTAGGCAGGATTGGTGCACTGAAACTCTGGGTGTCTGCTCTGCAGGGCTTGGCGTGAGTGCAGGCAGCAAGTTTCAGTCCTTGTGACCTCAGAATGGAGTTTGGAGGAGAGACAGTTGTTTGCCGGGGGGGGGGGAATTGTTGAATGCTGGCCTAGTAGGCCAGGGATAGTAGAAGTGAGATCGGTTACATTGAGGTGGGGATCTGAGAATAGAACACAATAAGGAAAATACAAGAAAGGCAGAGATGGCCAGTGTTGACTTGCTGTAGTTTCGGCAGCTCTCCATGGTACTTTAAAGCAATCATGAGGCAAATGGTTTGCATCATTGTCTGCTCTGGATCTAGTGGTGGTGATGGCACCAGCAAGCTTTCTTTGTTTAAAGGGTTCCCTCCCCCCCCCCAGTACTGGAGATTGAACCCAGGGGTACTTAGCCACTGAGTCACATCCCCAGCTCTTTTTATTTTTTATTTTGAAACAGGGTCTCACTGAGGAGCCTAGAGCCTCACTAAGTTGCTGATGCTAGCTTTGAACCTGTGATCCTCCTGCCTCAGCTTCCCAAGTGTGTGGCACCACAGCGTCCGGCTACAAGGGGAATTATTCTTGACACCTCTACTCAGTGATCTTCCTTTGGGTCCTTGGTCTGGGAGTGTGGTCTGTTTGACTTTGCACTATAGAGAACTGCATAGCGTAGGGTGTCTGTAAAGCCCCTTGCCTCCTCCTCCCACCCTCAGGTCCCTCCCCAGTTTGTGTCCTCCTTGGTGGTCTTGGCCCTCAATGCTGTGGCTTAGCACTCGTGAATCTGGACCCTGGTTGTACTTCCCCTTGCTTGAGGAGCTTGATGAAGAGAATACAAATTGCTGCCTGGACTGCTCCATCTGAAATGGTTGCCAGAGATCTGGGGCACCTGTAGTTCTCAAAAGCTCACAGCTGCTTTACAACAGGAAGCCAGAATTGCTGCTTGCCTGGGGGGCAAGCAGATATGATTATTTTGACCCATTTAGGTTTCCCTTTGTTTTTAATTAGGAACCAACACTTTAAAATTCTGAGATTTGGGGGGGGGGGGCATGGATATTCAGATTTCTGGTTTCTCTAGAAAACAGAAACAACCCTTAGCCAGCTTCTTGCTCAGTAATGATTTGCTGAAGCTGAGGAGCAGCTGCTGCCCTGGAGGTAGGCCTCATACCCTCCTGGATACCTTGGTCTCCGCCAAGTTGCTCAGGATTTGGCCCACTTCCTCCCTTTCTGGTGCCTGTCTGACCTTGGTTGGCATTTGAGTTTCGACCCTGTCGTGCAGCCTTTCAGACTTGGCATTCTCTGCCCTCAGAGTGCTCTGTAACATAGAACCTCAGCATAAAACTCCTGTCAGACTGTAATTAATTCCAGATTCAGCGTCCTTGGAATGCTGGTACTCAGTAACACGTAACAGTGGTTCTCAAAGGTGGTCCAGGAACTCTTGGGAGTCTCCAGGATGTTCTCAGGAGAACTGCAAGTTCAAAACTGTTTTCAGAATAATACAAAGACATTGTTTGCTTTTTTTTTTTTTTTTTTTTTTTTGTACCAGGGATGGAACTCCGGGGCACTTAACCACTGAACTACATCCCCAGCCCTTTTTTGTATTTTATTTAGAGAAGGGTCTCACTGAGTTGCTTAACGCCTCGCTAAGTTGCTGACTCTGGCTTTGAACTCAAAATCCTCCTACCTCATGCTCCTGAGTTGCTGGGCATTGTTTGCTTTTTTAACTCATTCTTGCATGAATGGGAGTCTTCCAAGGGTATATGACATGCCATATGGCAACATGGTTTTGTGTGTGTGGAGTTGGGGATAAAACCCAGGACCTCGCACATGCTAGGCCAGTATTCCACCACTGAGCCACATCCCCAGCCTCCAACACATAACATAAACAGAAGCAAGTAAGAGAATTCTGCTTACTCTTGTTAAACCACACATTATTGAAATTTGTCATGATGTAAAATAATGCTACTCTTCTCACTAATTCTTTTAATTTATGAAAATAGTTTTTCATAAAAATGTTAATAACTTGTTTCCAAGTTAACTATCCTTAATTAATTAGTGTTTTGAAGTTTCCTAAGGCTTATTTCCTAATATGGTGAGTATCATAGTAGCTTATCCTTCATATACAAAAGCACCTGGAGATCCCAGGTCATTTACAAGCATGGAAAGGGTCCTGAGACCAAAAAGTTTGAGAATTGCTGGCATGGTAAAGCAGCGCCTCAGCATACAGTGCCTAAGACCTGTAATGAGATCAGTGTGGGTTTCTGCCCCATCTCCAGCCTCAGGAGAATTCTAAACCAGACCGAGCCAGCAGGTTCTCACTGACAGCTTATGACACAGTTGGAAGCACCTGAATTGACTGTCCCTGGTTTGAGTCTTACTTCAGCCACTTCTTACTTGTCCCAGAACGTTGGTAAATTATTTGATCTTAGCTCCTGCATCTGTAAAATGGAAATGCCAATAAGCATGTCTGAGAATTGCTGAGAAGCTGTGTTGGGTATTGACCCTCTGGTATGTAGGAGTATGTCTCTCTCTGCTAACTTTGATTCTGATTGGGTGTGGGGGTGGAGGGAAAGCAGGGTGCTTTTGGGTTGGAGCAGGTTCTCTGATGTGGGACTGGTGGGAGCCATCCCTTACATTGTCGGGTATTTGGCATCCTCAGTGGCCTCTACTCACATGGTGCTGGTACCCTCCCCCCATTTCCAGGCATGACAAGGAAAAAAATACCTCCAGATATTGCTAGGTGTCTATGGACAGAATCACCCCCAACTGAGAACTACTGGACTAAGGAGTCCATTGGCATCTAAGAGATTATATTGCATAATCATCTACCTACTAAGGTCCTGGATGCCGTACACATTTAAATCCAAACACTGAGGAGGTCCATCCCAGAAGCTGGGGTCCCCCTGCTTTATACTATTTGCCTTATAGAGAGTTTATTCTAGTGTCTAGTATGGGTAGAGATCTAACTCAGTTTTTTTCCCAAACAATTAATGCAAGATTTCTGTATCGTAACACGCTTGGCGTTGGGGTTGGATCATTCTTTGTGTTAGGGGACTGTTCTGTGTATCAGAGGATGTTGATCAGTCTCCCTGTTCTCCGTGTACTATGTTTATAAATGCCTTTACCAGACTCCCACCCTACCATTGCTATAACTAAAAGTGTCCTCAAACATTGGCCATGTCCCCAAGGGGCCAAAGTTACTCCTGGATGAGAACAGCTGGGTGTAGAATTAAACAAAGCTATCTAGGAATAAAATACTTGCTAATTAGAGTGTGGGGCTCCTCCTCCCGACTCCCTTTTCCGTTATGACCTTTTGGCAGCCAAGTAGGCATCAGGAGCTGCCTCTCCCTCTTCAGAAGGAACAGCATTTTCCTAGTCCTTCAGCACTATCCCAGATCCAAGGTGAGGACCTGACAGAATGCCAGAGGTACTCGGGTTTATAGGGACTAAACACCAAGGCCATGTAAGCAGGAAGGGCCTCTGCAACCAGTGTGTCCATCTCCAACCAGTGAGTCTAGGAACCCCTACTTGCCCTTTCCAGTGGATCAGTCCCATCAAGTTTATTGGTGTTTGTTCTCCCAAAAACTGACCCATGCAGGGCATGGCATTTGAGCACTATTTACAGAGCTTGAAGAAAAGTGGGAAGTCTTAGTTACAGTAGTAGTCACTCCATGCACATGTTCAGAAGACAACCTTGCCTTTTGCAATAATTTTAAATGTCTGCTGAGTTTAGCTCTTGCATTTCTACCACACAGAATCTTGGGGTTTGTTTGTCCAGGATAATTCTTGCATTGCATCTGTAAGAGCAGAGTGCAGAAGGGAAAACAATCCATTGAGAATTTGACTCTCTCAGCGGGTGAGGGTGAGAAAATGGACCAACTTCCTTTCAGAGAAGGATATTTTGCAGCATTGATGGTGGTGGCCTCAAGGATCTTGAAGAGTTCAGGGCTGGGTCTGAGTCATCGTCAGCTTTTCATCAGAGTGATGATAGTTGTTTTAGCTGAGGGCATGTGCCACTGAGCGAGTAGGAAATACTCACAGACTGGTTGTGGCAATCTCAGTCTAACTACAGTAAGGCACCAGCACAGTCTTTCTCCACGGTATCCAAACTATATCTACTTTGCTCCCGTCTAAGGCCCCCAGTCTAGTCTAGTCACCTCCACTGCTCAATGACTCCAAAGGCTTCTCTCTGGTTCCCTTACATCTGCTTCCATCTCACTGAGACACGGTCCTCTCAGCATTCCTAGTGTGATCATCTGCAACATTTTACAGGCTGAGCATCTGTATCCTGAAAATCCTAAATCTGGAATGCTCCAGAATTAAAAATGTGTGATGTGATAACACAAGCAGAAGATTCCATATCATGAAACTTGGTTTTATGCAGAAAATTATTTTAAAATTGGGCCAGGTACAGTGGCACACACCTATAATCAACTTTCGGGTTCTAAGTACGTGGGATAAGGGATGCTGAATCTGTATTATAGTTATTCTAAATAAAAATGGAGAGAAGGGACCACTGCCAGGGGTGCCTTTTAAAATGTATAAAGCAGATCGTGTTGCTCCCTGCTTGGACCCCTCCGCTGGCCCCCTTTACACAGTCCAGAGTCCTATCCATGGCCTGTGGGGCTGAACTTTATCTGGGCCTTACCTAGCCTTTGCCAACTCCCCACACAGGCCTCCATGAGCCCATTCTGTCTTCAGGCCCCTTGTGCTTGGGATTTCCTCTGATCTGTGTCCTCTGCCTTCCTTCACCTTCTTGGTCTTACGCCTGAGGCTCAAGTGGCCCCTCAGAGAGGCCTTCCAGCCCTTGACCTCCCCACTTCCTGCTGCTTTCTCTACCACTTATCCAGAATTACCCACTTACCTCTGCACACAGCTGGGTACTTGTTTTCTGGCTCTCTGCTAAAACACTGAGGCCTTATCTGCCTTTTAATCCCTGTCCCCAGTGCTGATCTCAGGGCCTGGAACAGCGGACACTGGCTCAAGAAACCCTGCCAGAGCTGGGGTCCTGACTTTTGCTGACTTTCCCTCGGATCGCCTCAGTGTTTCCACCCAACTCAGAAGAGATTGGGGATTCCGAGTGAACACTTGAGCTAGGTATACCTGAGTGTCCAGGCAGCAGCTCCTGAACCCAGTCATTCAGTCCCCTGGAAGGGGCCAAACCATAAAGCATTTATCATTGCTGGTGCCCCAAAGGGCTGGCATCTAGCCTTGAGTACAAGACCCGTACTTGAAGGTGTCCTTGGTGTGTTTATTCCATCTTCTGCGTATGCTTATGGTAATACTAAACGCCAGTTCAGACGCTGGATTCAGACAGTGCCAGCCCCTTTCCCTGACCTTGTAAATGCGTCATTTTATTTCATCTTTCCCCAGGTAAAACCCCAGCCCTGTTTTCCATTTTATGACATGGCACAGGAAGGTCAGTTAACTTGACCAGAATCCTTACCACAAGTGGTCGAGGCAGGTTTAAACATAGCGACCATGGCCCCCACTCCCAGTATCACCGTGTTTATTTTGTTTGTTTTTGGTTTTTGCTGTGCTGGGGATTGAAGCCAGGGTCTCACGCATGCTAGGCAAACATTCTACCACTGAGCTACATCCCTGTCCCTATTTATTTTGAGCCAAGAGTCTCGCTAAATTTCCCAGGCTGGCCTTGAACTTAAAATTCTCCTGCCTTAGCCTCTTACTTCGCTGGGATTATCACACCCAGCCAAGTGTCACCAGTTTTGGTCAGCTGCTTCAGCACAAGTTCTGTAGTCCTTGGATATTTCCTTCCAAACCCTTTATAGAGGGGATTTCCGTTCTTTGCTGGAACTTTCCCCAAAACCTTCAGCCACTTTCGCTTCACCTTGGCTATGTCCATGACGTGCCACCTAGTGGCAGGACAGAAAAGTACCATCAGAGCTGCATCACCAAATTTCTCCCAAGAGTTTTAGGCAAAGCTGCTGACTTTGTATGATTTACCTGTTTGATACGTTTATGGCTTCTGTTGGACTCAAGGCTCACAGGTGCCCAGCTACAAGTTCGCCCTCAGGGCTCACAGGCCTCGTGGGGCAGAAATGGAGGTGATAGGAGGGTTTAGCCACAGGGCCAAAGAGTACAAAGATAAAGGTGGCAGAACATGACTTGCCCCTCATGAGATGGGAGGCACCCAGGTTGAAAGTCAGGCAGATCGGGGTCTAGTACTTCCTCTGCCATTTGCCAACTGTGACTTCCATCTGTCCAAAGCCTCTCAGACTTATCAGGCTTATTTCATGATTCACAAACAGGAGGTGATAACTAGTAATTTTCATCACACAGTGTGGCGACATTCAGTGAGACTAGATGTATAAAGCACCCGTCTGAGGTCTGGTAAAGGTCATCGAAGGAACATGAGTATAACTCCTTGCTCCTGCCATCACTGGGGGGTTAGGGCTTGACAAGTAAGACAAGAGTGTTGGAGACGAGCTTGCTTTTTTGGTAGGTGAAGGTTAGTGGCAGGATGAGTAGCACACCAGAAAGAGGTGCATGACACCTCTTAAGTGCTGTGCCCCCTGCACCTCCATGAGACCAGTTGAGAGTTGCTGGGGGAAAATATAAAAAGAAGTGAGCTGCCTGTCCCCCGCCCTCCAGAAGCAAGGCCAGTGAGCACTGAGCACTTACACTGAGACTTGGAGAGGCATCACCTAGCAACAGCGTGTTTGAGGTCAGTTCCATTCTTCACTGAAGAATTAACTGGAGAATAGAGCTGATGTCAGGGGCAGGTTTGTCTTCATGTTGCAGCATAGAGCTGTTTGTAATAATTCCTGAGAAAATCAGTGACTAGGACGTTGAGATGGTGGGTGTTGCCAGATTAAAGCAGTAGCAATGTACACATATGTACACATAGACTGTTGTGTTGGTGAAATGTTTTCCATGTTTTTTTTTTTTTTTTTTCTTCCACAGATAAGAAGATTAAGACACATCAGTCCAGGATTAAAGTTAATTTTATACAAATACTTCTGACATTTTGGTCTAAGATTCTAAGTGACTCTTCAACCAGGGACCACTTCCTGGCAGGTATAGGAGACATCAGTTAGGGGAGAGTAAACAGAAAAGGCAGGTGTTCTGCAGATTCACTTTGCCTGTGTTTTTCTGGGTCTTCAGAGGTTCCTTTGTGTCATTTTCACAGGAGACCTTCCATCTCAGGGGCTGGAGACAGTCATAAACAAGAGGTTCACTTTTGAGGGGCAGGCCTGTCGTGTGCACCACGTGTGTGCACTATTCCCTCCAAAGCAGAGAAAAAAGCTCATGTGGAGGAGGTGGAGTGTGTGCTGTCATAGTAGATTCCGAATGTGTTATGCAAAGCATTCCATGGTTACACCCTTGACAGACAAGACAGAATGTAACTTGTTGCACCAATGAGTATGCTCCTTAGAACGTGTCTGATTCTTTTCCTGACAGTCCTGACAGTCTTAAAGAATTTCAGTCTCCACAGGATCTGCCCTCGGCATAATTTCGCAGCGTTCTCAGAGGTGGGCAGTCATGTGACAGGTAGAACCAGCCTCACTCTGACCCCAGAACTCATCACACGCCCCTAGTTTAGTTTGTGCTCTTCCAGAGGTATTTATCTAGAATGTTAGCTGACAGCTGCTTTATTCCTGATGTCACTCCTCAAAAGAAAAGAGTGTTGCTTCACAGCTCTGAGGCCTCCCGCACAGGAAAGGTGGGAGGGAGCAACTGGGGTGGGTCTCGTCCCCTTCTGCACCTGCGGTGTCTGGATGGTGCTATGGCATGGTGCCATGCTGTGCTAGGAACCTGGGCTTCAGAATGGGGCCCACCCTGGACAGGCACTCCTCTTCCCCTTTCCTGTCAAAGAAGAGCGGATTGTGAAGTCGCAGTGAGGTGATGCAGATGAAACCTGGCACATGGTGAAATACGCAGTGAATTCTTGCCACGTGCACAAAACATCTGGAATCTTAAGAAACCCCATTGGAGGATATCTTTGCATAACATGGCAAGGTGGGAAAAAGTCTAAAGACAGAATTCTAAGATGCCAGCTTTGCACTGTAGAGGACTGGAAAGCAGTCTTCCACCCTAGTGCTATTTGGGGTGTAGACCAGCTTCTTACTCTCTCCTTTCAGTGGAATGAGGGTGGTGGGTAGAGGTTGAGTCAAGCTGGCACCTTCTGGGCCTTGGCATGCAGCACCCTGGAAAGTGTTGGTGAGGTTAGAGAGGAAGCCCGGGGTGGAAGGAAGTGTCTCACATACCAGATGGTAGAACCCACCCACCCTGAGCGGGGTATTGTTCAAGGTGAAAGGCTCAGAACCCCACCACACTGCATATAAAGCGTTGGCTTGGAGAGTGTTGTGCTCAGGCCTCATGGCAGATGGTCCGCGATCAGATCCTTGGGGATGATTTGTTCCAAAGTGGTTCCTGCCAGGCACGGTGATTCACACCATAACTCCCAGCAACTCGGGAGGCTGAGGCAGGAGGACGGCAAGTCAGAGGCCAGCCTCAGCAACTTAGGGAGACCTGTCTCAAAATAAGAAGTCCTGGGATGCAGCTCAGTGGTAAAATGCCCCTGGATTCAATCTCCAGTACCCCATCCCCCCAAAAAATCAGAAACACAGGGGTTCCTTTCCATTGGTCTTCCTATCTTTTAAAATGCTGATGTCTTGAGCCAGTCTCCAGGCCTTCTGTTGCTTTTTCATAAACAAATTTGATCAGCAACATTTCATAGGGCAAAAAAAAAATGCTCAAAATCCTCACCTCACAGAACCTGAGCAGAACATTCTGCATGTGATTAATATTTAATACATGAGGTGTCTGTGGCGGCCTGGCTCTCAAACCATCTCTAGCGGTGGTTTTCCCTTTGCTGTGAAGGAAAAGCTGGGTGGAGATTAGAGCAGATTGTGAAAGCCTCCCTGCCTCCTGTCCCTGTCTGGTTGTCCCCAGACGTGAGCTGCAGGTAGCACAAGTGCCACTTTCTGGCCTGGCCAGAGCAGTCTGCTCCCATGCTAAGTGTGGGGCAGTCCTGGGGATGGGACTTGCCGCCTTCAAGCTGACTAGAGCTGTAGGGTGTTGACTGTGATGCTTGGTATTTGGGTAGCAGCGTGACTGAGGTTCACGTGTGCAGTTTAGTTAGTATAGCAGTTGGGTTAGTCTTGAACCTACAGTCGACAGGGGTCCCAGGGGCCAGGTAGGCAGCTGTCACCTGCTGTTGATGTGACCCATTGTTTCTGTCCTTCTGGAGGACCCTCATCATGCCTCACCAGGGTCCAGTCTCTGTGGAGGGTAGTATTCCCTTTTGTCTGCAGCTGCCTGGCAAGTGCCTGTTGTGTGTGAGGCACTGGGCACGGAAGGGAAGGTAGCAGAGAGGCCGCTGTCACAGTGCTTCCATCCCAGGGGTAGATCAGCAAGCAGATCAACCCAGCCAGGAGCTCAGGTGCAGACATGCCCCTTCCTTTCTAATCACATTTCACCCTCAGCTTCCTGTTCTCCATTTTCCCTGTGGTTCTGTGCACAGAATAAGGGCTTAATAAATATTTATGTGATTACATAGCAGCTGGTGTTGTGTATGTGACTGGAGAGGATGATTTTTAGGTGGTGTACATTGGTTCATATAATGGGAGACAGCTCTTCAGAAACTGTGGTCTCTTATCCTCCCTGGCAGGTAGCTTGGAGTGACCTATGGCCTGATACAAGCCAGAGGTGTGCTCAGGAGGGCACACAGTGGGGCAGGTGTGTAGTTCAGACCAGAGGCCGGTGTCTCTACAGGAGTTGGTGTTGACCACGGAAAAGAAGGCGCTCGTGTGTTCCTGGCAGAGGGACAAGACCATACAAAAGTGCAGAAGCACACCATGGTGTGGGACATCAGACTCTTCAGTGCCATGGCCATAGTCGTGTGGAAGGTGGGGATGGTGGCAGGGCATTGCAGTTTTAAGTGTGCATTTCACAACAGTGTTTCTGGCTGCTCGATGGAGGCCAGAGTAGAAGTCAGAGAAAAAAGAAGGTCCGAGAGGTGCCGGTGATGGGTACCAGGAGCAGAAGCCAGGTTTTAATTAGGGAAGATCCGATTAACTCACTGGCCAGCTGCTTTCAGAGCTCTGCCCTTATGCCCCTCGTAGCCTCCCACTCTCCCCAGCTGAGCATTCTGTGAGACGGAGCACAGAGCATGCCTCTGGCAGCCGAGTCCTTCCCTGCTCACCCCCGCTGACACTGCCGCATGGTCCAGGTAGCTCTGGGCAGGGCCCTTGCACTGCAGCGGCCCAGGCCTCCTGTAGTTGCCCACACGATTGCGGCTTCCTGTGTGCCTGCAGGTCAGCTGACACAGTCCTCATCACTCTGCCCAAAGAATTCTCTGTGCATTCCAGCTCTTACTTTCTAGCCTGGCACTGTGTGGTTTTGCCCTGTGTTCAGTTTCTCAGCCCTCCTTACTCATGCAGAGCCCCTGACCTCATAGTTCATATTGCAGGGGAGAGACAGACCATCAGTCTTTTTAAGTATATAATGGGTCAGGTGGCGAAACTTGGTACAGAGAAAAAAATGCATTTCAACTTGGCTTTGAGACTCGTCCGGGCTTTCTTCCACAGGGTGCCCAAGTGCACCATGTGTTTCATTAAGACTGCAGCAGCCCTGTCAGATTGCAGTCTTAGTGACCAGGGGTAGAGGTCTAGCTCAAAGTTACTTCAGCAAAAGCCAGCATTGCTTGACTTGACTGAAAAGTCTGGGTTAGCACTGGGAAGCTCCAGGACAGGCCTCCACCAGTGTTGCTGGGGTGTAGCCTTCCCATTGTCTCCGCCTCCACTGCCCTTCAGGATGGCCTGTGTACCTGTGGCAGCCCAGGCACACGTACTATTAGCTTAGCAGCCCCAGCAGGAAAAGAATGTGTTCTCTTCCTCAGTATCTCCAACATACCAACCTGGCTGTATTCACGTGCCAGTGTCCGCTGGGCCAGGGCATGCTGTGCTGTGTGCTGTCTTTGTCAGGTCTAGCCCCTGGGCTGAAGCTGGGGTGGGGCAGGGGTTTTTTCCTAAAGAAGATGAGGTGGTGGGGATGCTGGGCTGGCTGAAACCCTGGTTCTTCCCTGTGCATCTAGGAGCCAAGGAATCAGGTGCAGAGGGGTGCTGACCTCCTGCCCTGGTTCTGATCCTGTGGGGTACAGGGGAAGCACCAGAAGGTCTCCAGACTCCTGGCCACAGACATAGGATGGATCAGCCACTGCCCTTCCCGAGTCCCTCTAGCATTCATTTGACTTTTTTTTTTTTTTTTTTTTTTAATGTGCTGAGGATCGAACCCAGGGCCTCACGCGTACTAGGCGAGCACTCTGCCACTGAGCCACAACCCCAGCCCCTCATTTGGCATCTTTCATTGTCTGACAGAGACACATTCATCCCTTTGTTCGTTTGGGAGATGGCAGCTTAGGGAAGTATAAAAATCCTGGTTGGAGAGCCCTTTGCACCCCGCCACCCAACAGCTCACCCCCTTTTCTCCTAAAACCTGCTCCCAGGCCTCTGTTTCTCCTCAGCAATTGCATTTGCTGCCCACGTCCCCCTTTCCAGACTTCTCTCTCAATCCCAACAGTGCTTCCCCCGGCCCTTTATAACACCTCCTTACGTCTGGAGTAGAGCCACACTACCCCCTCCCTACTCCTGTCACCCTAAAAGCTGCACCTCTGACTTGCCACTATCCCTGTCAGCACTTCTTGATACCTCCGCTCAACATGGTAACGCAGTGCCTGTTCACACTTCCAGGGTTGACATCTGGCTCCCCACAGTGGGGTCCCAGGGGAGCAGGACTGTGCCCAAATTCTGCAGCAGGGCACAGCACGCTGCATGGCCACCAGATTAACAGCTCCTTTTGCTGCGCCCTGCAGGGCTATTGGGAGTGCACCCAGACCTGAGGCAATCCTCATGAGCGTGTCCCTGAGTGGACAGGAGGGGCTTCCCAAGCTGCTACCTGTGTCAGGGCCAAGTGGCAAAGGACTGTAGGCCTTGATAGGTGACGAGTGGTGGGAGCCACAGGCTGCACTGCTCTTGTCCTATCAGGTAGCAAAATATTCCACAGCGTTTCCTCCTTCAACAACAGCTTTTGGGCAACCCCACATAGCCTTCCTTCTAAATGGTGCTCAGGTGGAAATCCCAGCCCAGTGTTGTGCTGGGCCACACAAGCTCTCCAGAGAGCAGCAGCTTTGTGCCAGAGGCTGCAGGCTGGTTGCCTTCTGGTTTGCAGATTAAAAAAATAAAATAGGAATTCAACTGGCTTCCAGCCTTTGGAATTCAGGAGGTGCTCTAGAAAGCCCTTGCACCCTGAGTGGCCTTCTCACAAGGGGCCCTTGGTGGGGCTGGAGAGTGGCTGCCTGGTGCCTCCCATTGTCATGTGCATGCCTGCCCTGGGGAATCATGAAAACATTTTGTTTATTACATAATATGCACATAGAAAGGGGCACCAATAATAAGGTTTGGATTTCATTTGGCAGCAGAACATACCCCCACCCCCAAGTGTCCTGGTGAAGAAGCTGTTCTGGAGCAGTTTGGTGTTAGTGGAGTTTCATATATTTGTGCATATGTATATTTTTAGACTTATTACAAAAAAGTGTAGCTTTGTTTACTGTGTGAATATAGTGTTGGGGGGAAAAAAACCAATTTTTCTTTTTGCAGAAAAGCCTGCCATTGCTCCGCCCGTCTTTGTGTTTCAGAAGGATAAAGGACAAAAGGTAAGGGGCTGGTATGTTCTGTCTTCACACTGTTTCTCTAATTTGATCTCTTCCAAAGTGCCTGTTGTCCAGGTTGCATGGCCACAGCTGCTGCTACCCACTGATAGGGAGACAGCAAGCAGGCTGTACGCCTTCACCTTGAGCTGGAAGGGTGGCTGAGTTACCAGTGGCCTTTGTAAAGCAGTGTTAGCAGTGTCTTTGTAACGCCTACTGGTTTGTTTTAGAAACAACCACTACTCACTCAGAAAGCAGCAGTAGAGAAACAGGAGGGAAAGGGAGGGAGAAGGGGAGGAGGGAAGAAAGATGGGAAGGAGGGGGAGATGAACCTGTGGAGATGGTAGCAGGTGACCGGGGACGTCACTCGTTGGTAGAGCATGTGTTCAGCATGTGTGAGGACCTGGGTTCAATCCCTAGCACCATGAAAACAAAGAATTTAGGGAAATTCTATGACCCAACCAACTTGGCATGGATACATTTAGAATGATTGTGAGTTTGCTTGCATTGTCTGTTGATCCCAGTCTTTGTGGGGTTGTTTCCAATTTGAATTGTCTCTGGAGTGCTGGAAGTACCTCACCTGATGTCAGGTCTGATTGGTGCCCGGTGGATCCGTCATAAAGCCACAACCACCTGTTGCTATCTACCTCGAAGCCCTTCCCTGACAATGAGTATGGAAGATTGGAACTGTGTCAGAAGTCAGCTGGTGCTGGGCGCGGTGGCGCACGCCTGTAATCCCAGTGGCTCGGGAGGCTGAGGCAGGATTGCTGAGTCAAAGCCAGCCTCAGCAACGGTGAGGCACCAAGCAACTCAGTGAGACCCTGTCTCTAAGTAAAACACAAAATAGGGCTGGGTTCAATCCCTGGTTACCGCCCCGCAAAAAAAAAAAAAAAAAAAAAAAGTCAGCTGCTGCTGTGTGTGGCAGTGACTCCCAGCTGGAGGGAGGATTCCCCTAGTCATCTCAAATTCTTGAGGTCCCTCACCACTGAGGCCCCTGACCTGACTGTAGTTGTAATTTAATGTCTGTTGCAGCATTTTATACCCACAGTGCTGCATTGAATTTGGCACATTTTGAAGTTTGTTTGCATCTTGTTGAGAATGAAGTATCTGAGAATCACATCCACTTGGTGCTCCAGTGGATTCCCAGACCTTTTGCAGGGTGACTGCCTCCCAGGTTAGGATCTGCTGCTGGTCTGGTGACTTGGAGCTCATAGCAATCCAACTGCTTCCCTTGGACAGAGAGGAGAAGCCAAAACTTCTCAGCATGTGGCCTGGTTTTCCTGGGTGATGTTCAAGTGGTCTGCCAGGAAGGCTGGTGCGGGGAGTGTGTGTGTGTGTAGTGGGGGAGGGACGTGGCTGTCCTGTTCCGCCACCCCACGCTATCTCTGCTTGCTTGGGCTAATGTCTGGTGAGCTTGTGATGTTAGTCTCTTCTGAGTTAAACTTTCCCATGGCCACTGTTGCCAAAGAAAGAGCCAGTTGGTTTCGGTGATCAGGCAGTGTTTGCAGACCCATGCTCCCCTCTCTCCAGACCCTGACGTGTTGTTTGCTGGGCCAGTTGATATGAAGGGACTGAAGTGTTCTGACACAGGATGGTCAGTAAAGTCGTTAGGAACCAGATGTGTTATGTTCCATCTCTTTTTAGCTGTTCAGGTCCTTTTTGTCCAGTTCAGTAAAAGCAGGACTTCTGTAGATTTGGGATTTCATAGTGATCATTTGGGCCACATTCAGTTTAGAACAGGGGTCAGCCTGTTCTAAACACTCAGGCCCTCCACCAGCACCTGTTTTTGTGAACTGTTGTATTGGAGCACAGCCACTCCATACCCTTCGCCGTCCCGTGGCTGCATAGCAGCAAGGGTGTGCTGCTCAGTGCCACCACGCATGCTTGGAATGTGCAGTGCCCCAGGTTCCATCCCCAGCACCAAAAGAAATGAGATATTGAGTATCTTTATCTAGTATCTTTAGATATTTAGTACTGTTTTGACCTCTGCAGAAAAAAGTTTGCCAACAAATAATAGTATTTTTTTTGTGGGTTTTTTTTTTTTTTTGTGTGTGTGTGTGTGTGTTTTTGTTTTGTTTTTTTTTGGTGGTGCTGGGGATTGAACCCAGGGCCTCGTGCTTACAAGGCAAGCATTCTACCAACTGAGCTATCTCCCCAGCCCAAATAATAGTATTTAATAATTCTCTTAACCTGAAGATTTTAAGACAACCAGCTCAGCTGAAACGATAAAATGTAATGTGTTCAGATGGATTTAAAATGCTTTTAAAATCATTAGTTCCTGTCTTGGTACTGTTTTCACAGCTAAGGGAGTTCAGCTACTTTGTAATGTGAAGACTGATTTATATGAATAACCTTCCAGAGATCTGTGCAAATCACCTTAAAGGATGGGCCTTGAACTTGAGCCGGAAGGTTAGCTAGGAAGGCTTCTAGTCACTTAAGTGACAGGCAAGTGCTCTTATCAAAATATTGACTCAGAGCCAATTCCAAATGGGTCTCTAAAAATAACTGCCCTCCAGCTCTTGGGAGTTCAGTGCCCCACTTCTGTGACACTTCTGTGGCAAGATCACTGAAGGGCATGCAAGAAACATCTGTGTTGAAGGGCAGAAGCCGGGAGCCGTTGGTAGGACTGCAGTCCCACAGCTGGGTCCAGATGGATGCGGTCTTCCACCCTGCTTTTCCCTGCGGCCTGAGGACCTGTCAAGAGTTGGGCAGAACATGAGGGACAGACACCTGACGTAGTTTTTCCTTGGCTTCCTAGTGCAAGGGACACGGGAAGGCAGGTCTGCAGGGAGCAGCCTCAGTTCTCTTTTAGATCTTCTAAGAATGAGAATCTGAGCTGGCTTCTGGGTTCCTTCCTGTCAGAGACCAGCAACTCCTCCCCTTCCTACTAAAGCCGTCAGGAGGCAGCCATTGGGACTGCTGGAGTGTTCTGAGCAGGCTCTATTTTTTTCCCCCATTTTGCTTCAACATTTTTTTTTTTTACATTTTTGAATTTTATTTTGGAAATCTCAAGAAAGCTGGTGCTGAATGCTGGGGCCTTCCTCACCTTGGTTTGTGTTTTTCTCATCGTTGCTGAAGCTCTCAGCTGTAAACTGCCCACATGCCATGTCCCCCAAAAGTCTTCCACAAGTGTCTCTAGGAGTGGGGCCTTTCTCCTTTGTGAACCTGAGACCATGTCATTCCCAAGAATATGATCATGGATGCAGTAATAGTCTTCAACATACAGTCCATATTTAAAGTTGTCCCTCAAATGCCTCTTGTAGTGATTTTTTTTTTCCCTAACCACTGTTTGATCCCCAAAGATCAAGAAGTTCCATTGTCAGCTGTGGAAGCAGCTAACTTCTTTCAGTACATCATCTCAAACCACCCTGGGGTATTCACGTAAAAGAGCCCACTCCCCCAGCGGAGGGCGTCCCCCCCTCCCTCACCCCCAGCCGAGAATCGAGATTGAGATAAAGGATTTGAAATGGAAAAGAGAGAAGCTGGCAGCTGGCTTCAGTGGCAGAGCCCCTCAGCGTGTTCTGCGGTCGGACGTGCTGAATTGCCTTTGCTGCCGAGTGCTTGGGGCGTCACTAAGCCTTGGGACTAGTGGCCTGACCCTCTTATTTTGTGTCAAGAAAAGTGTTGGATAGTTTTTAATTCTACTGCCAGCACTTCAAAAGACTCCGTGGCCAGTTGGCAACCCAGGAATTGTATTGACTCCTTCCCTGGGCCTATGCCACCAGGACGGCTCCCTCCGTGAAACATGGGGTTTGCAGGCGTTGGTGTTCTGGGGCAAAATTGAAGCTTTTTTTCAGACTGCCCTGAATGGAGGCAGGTCCTTCTTTTTGGCTTGAAGAGTGTTTCAATGTCCTCCTGTTGGTAGTGCCTAGGCGCTTCTCTCAGCCACCCTCGCTGCAGAGCACTAGCTAACCTGCAGGGGCTCTTCACTCGCTCTGGCAGGATGGTGCCCGTTAGGTAAGAACACCAGCAGCTGTGAGAGGGCTGCTCAGTGCAGTGGCACCGGAAGTGCTGGCACGATGTGTTCCGACCAGATTTGATGCTCACACCGTGCTTGTGGTTTTTTGTTTTGTTTTGTTTGTTTGTTGTTGTTGTTGTTTTTTGCGGTACTGGGGATCGAATTCAGGGCCTTGTGCTTGCAAGGCAAGCACTCTACCAGCTGAGCTATCTCCTCAGCCCCGTGCCTGGTTTTTTGCACACATTTTGGCATATTTTCAGCTGGCGAAGTCTTAATGTCTGATGTTTCCACACATGTTGGGAACTACAGTCCTACCTGGGCTCTTGAGAGCATACTGTCCTTGCCCAGGAAAAACACTAGAACCCGAGTAGATGCTTCTATGATGTTCTTTATTTCTCCTGAGGGAGTGACGTGACATTTCTCGGCCCTTTTAAGAATTGTTTGGTTGACAGTGAAGTTGGTGTCATTTTAGTTCTTTCCGCTTGCCTCTCGCATCCTCCCTGAGGGCATTGGAAGGCTTGCATCCCAGAAGCAGGGGTCAGACGTTGAAGTGGTTCTGACTAGCGAGAGCAGTTTCTCACAGAGCTCTGGGTTTAATTTTCCTTGATGAGTTGTTAAAGCTCTGTCCATAAAGTAGCAACAGATGTGGGGATTGACCCCCTTGCCCCTGGGAAGGCCTGTGTCACTGGATATCCCTGAATAGGCAGACAGTGTCCCTTTGGTGACTCTTGAGACAGAAGGATGTGTTAACATGTTGTTTTGGCATTCCAAAGAATTTTGGGAAGTTCTTAACTCCTCTTCATGTAGTTAATTTCCACCTATAGGATCACATGTTTAAAAGTAGCACCAGGCCCAGCATGGTGACCCACTACTTGGGAGGATGAGGTAAAAGGATCACTTGAGTCCAGCAGTTTGGGTTCAGCCTGGGCAACAGAGCAAGACCTCATCTCACAAAATGGTGGCCCACTCCTGTCATCCCAGTGGCTCAGGAGGCTGAGGCAGGAGGATCGCAAGTTCAGAGCCAGCCTCAGCAACAGCAAGGTGCTAAGCCACTCAGTGAGATTCCATCTCTAAATAAAATACAAAACAGGGCTGGGGATGTGGCTCAGTGGTCTAGTACCCCTAAGTTTAATCCCCATTAGCCACCCCCCAACAGAATTAAATAAAAGAAAGTAAGTAGTGCCCAACCCCTTTCTGAGGAGGTCAGTCACTTCATGCCCAGAAAATACAACGTCTGCAGGGAGACAGGGTAGCCCTCTAGCCATTTAGGTCACTGAGTAAGAGAATCAGCTCCACGCTGTTGGACAGTGCCACATGGGAGATTTAGGGACAGCAGGGTTATAGCCTGCTTCTCAAGAGTCATGGAGTTGTGGCCACAACTCTCAGCCCATGGAAGCTGACTGGAATACCAAGGTGCACCTCAAAGAATGCTGCAGTGATACCTTGGGAACAAAGACCTCCAGAACCAGCCTTCTGTAAACGTGGCTGTTTTCCAATAAGCCTTTGTCCGAGTGACCCTGGAGAGTCCTAGACCAAGGGTTCTGTGGATGTGCCTGCCCCTTCACCGAGGCAAGAGGCACTTCCTCCACCTCAGGTGTGAGCAGGAGGAACAGAGAGGTGCCAGAAGAATGGGAGTGAGGCCCAGAAGCCTGTGACTTGGGCTCCCAGTTTCACACCTGACCACGAGCTTCCAGGCCCACGTCCCCCACCTCCTTGTGCACAGAAGTGGTCTGGCAGCAGCTGCACAGTCAGCATGGGAGGAGAAGTGCTACCAGCCTCTGGGAATTAAGAGTCTTTAGCATAATCATCCTCTTGGTCACCAAGAGGGCTGTTCCTCCCTCAAGGCCCATAAGCACAGTTAGCTGTACTAGGCCACCCTACAGTTTTGAAAATGAGGATCCAGATTTCCTGGACACCTCTGAGCTCCTCGTAAAGTCAAGCAGTTCACTTGCTTTGTCCTTGTTGGGTCAAACTGAGCAAAGCAGTGCTTACTTTTTCGGCCCCTCCTCCCTGAGAGTGGAGCCATCTCCAGCCCTGCCACCCCGCCCCGGCCCTCCCCTGCCCCATGGCACAGCCTTTATTTTACATTGAAGGAAAATTGTCTTTTTTGCTCCCAGTCCTCTGCAGAGCAAAAAGACTTGTCGGATTCAGGAGAGGAGCCTCAGGGGGAGGCTGAGGCCCCCCACCATGGCATGGGTCACCCCGAATCAGCTGGTGAGCATGCCCTAGAACCTCCTGCCCCTGCTAGCACTTCAGCCAGCACTCCTCCGCTTCCCGCTCCTGAAGCCCAGCTTCCTTTTCCACGAGAACTGGCAGGGGTAAGTCCAATCACACTGCCCACACGGCACCACACTGCCCTGGGGGAGTCACCCAGACCAGCCCCTTCCCTGGGGTCCCTCTCACCCAGACCCTAGATCAACACATGCAGCTAATGATAACAACTCCCTTCATTCGTGCCAGTGAAAGTCAGGAAGAGTAACCCCTCTTTTATGCTTGGTCTCTTTTAGTTAGGGACATCTGTACCCATAGCAAGAGACTAATCCTGCTTCCTGAAAGAGACACAGTGATTAAAAGAGGAATTGAGTAGGCGGGAGACCCTTCCAAATCAAATTCTACCCCTTCTCCCTCTTCTGCTTCTCTTTCTACTGTCCCTGAACTTGGGCATTTAAGTTCAGTGTCAGAACTCTGAGGAGTGCTGGCTGCCCTCATCTGTAAGAAGAGTCATCTAGCCCCAGTCAGGCTGCAAGACTGCTTCTGTTTGGACTGTGGCTAGACAGTGAACTGCTTGTTCACTTTCAAAGCAGAAAGAAGAAAAAGCCCCTCCTTCGAATGTAGGGGGAGCCCCTTGTGCTCTTCCTCTTCGTGTTGTGAAGGATTTTGAAGATAAGGTGGAAACAATCATAAACTCTTGAGAGCAAGAAGCATCTTGGGTTTTTGAAGTTTAATACATTGGGAAAGGTGAACATGGTCCTACCTTCGACATTGAAAACTCTATCCCTTGGGTGTCTAATGACAGAAGACCCCTGTTCTCATGACATAACGAGGGAACAGAGGATCTGGCCCTATTGCTTGCTCTAAACACCAGACTGTCTTCTAGCGTAGCACAGTCCCACATACCTTCCCCACCCCTGAGTGACTCCTTCCACCACCAGTTCCTGTTTTTAAGGAAACCATGAAGATTCAGTCATAGCCACCAAGCCCCTAGGACACGCAGAAGAAAGTGGCAAGATCGGAGCCCTAACACTTTGGAGGAGTTGTTGTGTAATGAAAAAAGAAACGAGTCTGCCGTGTGCCTCGAGCCAGGGTCTGTGGGGGAAGGGCTGCCCTTCACAGGGTAGAAGTGGGCCTGGGTAGTGAGACTTCAGAAGCTGCGAGAGCAGGCCACAGTGCCCTAGGAGCACAGCCCTCGCACGGAGTGCTCCGGCCTGGCAGAGCAGCTCCTGGAAGCGCCTGAGTTGGACGGTGTGAGTTAGTGTGCCTTTGGCCTTCTCTGGTCCTCAAGAGCACAACTTCTGAGAGCAGGTGGGGCCAGAACTTGAGAAGGGCAGCTTGCAGTAGACCCTGCAGCTGCTGAGGTGGCAAGTCTCAGAGTGAGAGTAGCTAATAGGGCTTTCACAGACCTGGTGTGATGGAGCTGCTCTTCAAGAGCACAGGGGTCCCTTGATATCTGACAGAGGCCCCTGGTATCTTGGTGGGGTGTCACTTCTCACCATGATGTGCCTCCAAGACCTGACCAACTCAGGCGGTGACCTGTGTCTGTCAAACCCAGCTCACTGATTCTTGTGGTCTTTAGGTCAGAGACTCTAATCCTGAGGAACGCAGGCGGTTCCCAAACTGTCCAAGAAAACGTGAAGCATCATGGCAGGGAGCCTCGGGATGAGTTAATCCATCATGGGACAGAGCCAGGACTGCAGGGCTGAGGGCGGCAGGTTGTAAATGCACCGATGGCACTGATGGCCAGCCACACAACACAAACGCATGCTGTAGTTGGTAACCTCAGGAGTCTTGGACACAGCACTGGCACAGCCCTTGGTGACAGTGTTTGCTGCCTTGGGCTCTCCACAGAGAAATCAGGCTGGTTCCCAGCAGCTCCTCTTAATTGGCTTTTTCCACTGATTGGGCATGTGCAAGGAAAACTAAACTTTGTTTTAGGTCAGTTAGTCCATAAATCAAGTCAGGTGGAACACGATCCTGCTTCTTCTTGAACTGAGGTAAACTTTGGTGAATGCAGACTTTCTTTTGTATCAGAACAAACTTGGTACTTGTTCTGCCCCACATCGGTGCTCAGGAAACCAGGAAACCACCCACTGTTACCCTGCAGGTCTCATCCATCACGTCTGGTCTGTCCTCTGTTCCCGGACTCCTGGGGAATGTGAAGCTGAGAGCTCTTCATAATAAATAGTGGCTTGCTTATAAAAGGCCCTCCTCATCTTTCCGTCTCCTCAGAGCTCTGGCCATTGAGGACTCAGTACCAGAAAAAAGTCTCTATGTTATCAGACTTCTGTCTCTCAGAAGACAGATTGAAGAAGACCAAACCTCATGCAGATTAAATTCTGCATCTCTGGAGAAAGCAGACAATTTTCCGTGCTTACTTTGAGCCTGCTGGAATCATGTTGGATCAAAGCTCTGTGCCAGGCATTGCCAAGCTTCAGATGTGTTTTAGGACCACAGAGAAGGGGCAGGCAGGCAGGCAGGAGCAAGCCCTCTGACTGGCAGCTTCTTCTCCCCTCCCAGCTCCCACAAGCCATGACCTCATCACCCCTCAGCATCCAGACCTTCAAGGTGGCCTCTCTGCTTTCCTCAGTGTTTTTTTCAATGTCCACCTCTACAAAAGCATTTTTGAGTTGGTGGCCTGTCACAGGGTAACTGACTTTGAAGTGGCCTGCATTCTGTTTCTCCTCCCGGGCACCCATCGTCCTGCAGCTACCACCAGTCAGGCGCTCTAACTGGTCGGTGCAGTTAGAATCAACTGAGGCGCCATCAGGCCCAGCTGTAGGTGCTGTTAACCAGGAGGGTTACCTGACTGGCCCTGCCCTCTGGCCTCTCATCCCTGCCCGCCCCTTTGTCTGCACCTGAAGGCAGCTCCACTCTTTCCCCTCCCTGGGTCAGCCTGCCCCTTTGCACTCCAGGCCACGCCGGGCATTCTTACAGGAGCCATGTGTTTTGGAGGGATAGATTCTGAATAAATGTACTGATGATGGGGTTCATCATTTTATCCTTTCTTCGCGACAGATGCCCCTACATCTGCAGTCCCACTCTGGGTTAGGTATGCCCTCCCCATCTGCACTCGGCGACAGGGACTCGTGCACCTTACAGAGCTGAGCTTCTTCCTCCAGCTGGCAGGGCTGCTGGCCTGCCCTCAGCCAAGCATGTGGGGATGTCTTCCTTATGAGCCTGCTTCATATGTTCTTCCCGATGCCTGAGAAATAAGTCCAAGGGCCGTCTTTGGTCGCCTTTCTCCTTTGCTTCCTGATGTGGTTATTAATGAGGAATGTTTTTATTGTGGTATTCTCAAATGTCAACCCAGTGTTCCTGGGGTGTCATCCGGGAGTCCTAATCATCAGTGGTGGAGCCAGGTTTGGAGAGAAGTGGAGGAGGAAGTGAGGTTCTTTCACCCTGCTTCTGTCCTCACTGCTCCCCAGGAAGCACTCTTAAATTTCTCACACATGTCTCCTTGGTGACTTCTGGGCTGTGGGCTGCACCCCTCTGGAGCCCAGCCCTACATGTGTCCCTGGTATCATCCCAGACAGAACTCTGAGAACCTGCTTCCTTGGTTGGGGTGAGCAGTGGTCCCCAGGCCTCCTTGGTACCCAGGAGTCTAAGGGAAATGGAGAGGGTGAGGCTGGTGTAGGCCTTGTGTGGTGCCAGGTGATCAAAGGGTACCCTGCATCCCAATCCTTTTCCTTCCTTGGGCCAGATGGCACAGGCCAGTGGACAGTAAGCCCAACCTTGTCCTAAGAGAGAGGCCCTCCCATCTGGCAGGGTATGGAGCAAGGGGTTCCAGTGAGGGCTGGGGACAGGTGACACCTCCCATGGGCAGCTGTGGAGGGCTCCAGAGCTGGCACGTCTAAAAGTAGCAGACAGGATGCTGCCTTAGGTTCCCTCTCCCATCCTTCCTCTAAGTCTTAAAGAGGAGTCACTGGCGGCAGTTTCCTCACTGAGGGGTTCCAGTAGCACCTGGAAGGTTCCCTAGGAGGAAGACCTTCCTGCATCATCCTTCCCAGGACCAAAAGGCCACCACTTTCCTGTAAGCAGGTTCTTAGAAGAGACTCGGGGCATGGATTTGAGGGTCTCCTGAGGTTGCGTCAGGGAGCATCTGAGTCTTATCTGGCCAGACACCCTTTCTTCTTGGGGTCACCAAAACAGGTACAGCAAAGGACATGGACTTCATGTGTGCTGCAAATCCTCCCCAAATGTATTTTTTGCGCAGGGCCCTGGGTGCTTCTCTGAGCTGTGTGGTCATGGTAGACAGACACCAGACTGATGTGTGAGGTCACTTCTGACTACGCTGGGCAAAATGGGGCAGGAAAGGGTCAGGGACCAGAGCTGGGTTGGAGAATGAATGCAGGCGTGTCCTGGAGGTGGCTGTCACAGTAGTGGACTGTGAGGGACAGCATCCCAGCCCTGCGGAGACCCAGGGCAAGGATGGTGCCCCACACTGTGTGAGGAGCATAGAGTCCCTGTGTTCAGAAAGCAGGAAGGAGCCAGGGTGGCAAGCAGAAGTGGTGTAGAGTGAGAGGACTCCATGCTGCAGGAGGCCGACAAGGGCTCTCAACAGTCAGGGCCTAAGAGAGAGAGAGGATCAGGCAGACGTGACCACCATATGCAGAGTGGGCCATCTGCAGGGGCCGGTGGGAGGCCAGCAAGTAGGAGCCATGGCGGTGTGACCAGGTGGACATTCTCTCACACTCTGGCTGACTGGACTTTGATGTGTGCTGGTGGGGAGGATGAGGTGCCGAGCAGCAGGCTGCCAGAGCCACGGACAGGCCTGAGAGGCCAGGCGGGAGCCCCAGAGGCATCAGCTCATGACTGGCTACTCTGCTCTGGAGGGAGAGCTAGAGCACCCATCAGATTCTTAAGGAGACTCCAATCACCGAGAGGCATGGGTGTCATGGAAAGAACCCCAAATACTCAAAGCAGGAACCAACTGAACTGAAAGGAGAAGGAGCACCCTGCTTTCAGTAGGACTGCTGGAGAGAGGATGGTAAGAGGAGGACCCAAGCACCCCTGGGAGCCCGCTACCCCCAGCAGTAGGGTGCATATCCTTCCCATGCACAGGGACCTTCCCCAGGATTCCACACTCCTCTCCAATTGGAAAGGATTGAAGTCATGCAAAGTACATTCTCCAGCCACAGCCAAATGAATTAGAAATCTGTAACAGAAGGAAAACCAGGAAATTTCCACGGAGACTCACTGAGATCACACGTGGTCACAGGTGGTCAGATGCAGAGTCCTTGGTTGTGATGGTGGTGGAAGTATCCTTGTGGGAGCTGAGAAAGCCGGAAGACACCCAGGTCCCCTGGCCCAGACACTAATACAGGTAAGGTCAGGGCACTAGCCTTTGCTGTGTCTCCATGGCCTGCAGAGTGTCTGGGACAGTGTCCCTTTGTTGAACAAGGACCAGTTCCCTCCTTGGAGTCTAGTGCAGGGACTCTAAGTGAATTCGAAACCACAAAGGAAAAACGTAAGGAGCAACAAGACTGTGTGACCAAGGAGAGCAGGACATCCCTGATGAGGGAACACTTGTCTGCAGAGGCGTGAAGCTCCAAGAGAGAGCCATTGCCAGGCCTGGAAGTTATTCGGGAAAGGGAAGGCTCCCAAGACCAAGGAGGTGAACTCAGAGGGTTTCAGTGCAATCAGGATGCTTGTTAAACTATAGGAGGAAAGAAGAGCCTAGAGCCATGGGGTGAGTCGTGGGGGTGCGTCTGTGCTCGGCCCGCTGTTAGAAAAACCTGGGAGGACAAGGGAGGCGGTCAGTGCCCTATCCAACAATATCGGACTGAAGAGGTGGCTGGACTCTCCCAGGGACCTCTATCAAGTTTTGGGAGGCTGACAGTAGCTGCCAGGCTCAGAGGGCAAGTAAGATGTGTCCTTGCCCCTTCTCAGCTTAGAGTGACCTGCTCTCCAGACAGGTCGTGCGGCCCGGCCCGCTCATGGCTGCATTAGCCAGGGCAAGTAGTCGCTGCCTCTTCCTCTTTGCTAGTAGGAGCCTGCATCCCCCTGATGCCACTCTAGAAAAAGATGATACCAAGAGAGTAGACCTGATGACAAGCCAGTGGTGTGGTCTGTGTGAGCAGACACAACTCAGGCTCTGGCCTCTGTGGCCTCAAAGCCCTTCAGGAATGCATCTTAGCCCCCCACACTAAGTTCCGGTTCAGGGTTCTCTTAACCCCCTCACGGTTCCCCAACCAGGTGCCACCTTGTGGTTGGACCCAGTACTTAGTTCAGAAGACCCGGCTCTCCCAGTTAGCCTATCTCCTGAGCTTGGAAGCCCTGCCCCGTGCACCCCAGGGGTCTAGCACCATGGTAGGGCCAGCTTTGAGTTTAGCCACATAGTGAGTAACTGTCAGCTTCACTGTCTCGCTCTGGGCTCCACCTACCTCGTCTCTGAAGGCCCAACCCCCGCTGCCAGGGAGGCACTAGCATCCCCAGTGTCTGAGGGAGGGAACCAAGGCCCAGGGGGGTTAGCCCCCATTGGAAATAGAGCCAGCAGAGCCAGGATCCCTTCTGTACAGCTCGGGGAAAGGGGAGGCATGGGTAGGGCTTGGGGCTCTGCTCTTACATTCCAGCACTACGCAGTACAGATTCAGAACTGGCACACTGGGCACGAGGATTTCATTTCATTTGGGGCACTGGTATTTCCACAGTGGCCCATCACTGAGAGAACCTACCATGGCTGGGCACAGTGGCATAGACCTGTAATACCAGCTACTCAGGAGGCTGAGGCAGGAGGATCACAAATTTGAGGCCAGCCTCTGCAAGTTAGTGAAACCCTGTCTCAAAATAAAAAGGGCTGGTGATGTGGCTTGCTGGTAGAGTTGCCCTGGGTTCAATTCCTGGTATCACCAAAAAATAAATAAATAAAAGAGACTCCCTCCATGGTATTAAGAGGATTTTATTTCCCTAGTACTTGGGTGGCAGTGACCTCTGATCCTGTCATTGCCCAGGTACACACATGGGGTTATTGGTGACTTCCCCTCACCTCACACAGCCCCCTAGGACCAATTCCAGAGAGCTCTAACAGACCTCAAGCAGGCTTGCTTTCCTGACACACACCTAAACTGTCAGCTCCCACTGCAAAGGAGGAAATCCAGGTTATGGTCCTTTTCTAACTGTCATGAATTAGCTGTGTGACTTTGAAGAAACCATAACCTCTCTGGGTTCTTGCTGTTGCAGATTCCAGCCCACAGCCTATTTTTGTGCAGCTGGGGAACTGAGACATTGTTTACCTTTTTTTTTTTTTTTTTTTTTTTTTTTTGGTGGTGCTGGGGATTGAACCCAGGGCCTTGTGCTTGCAAGGCAAGCACTCTACCAACTGAGCCATATCCCCAGCCCCTGTTTACATTTTTAAAGGATTATAAAGACAAAAGCAAAGAATGTGGCAGAGACTAAATGTGGCCTGCCAAGACAAAGCAATGACTGGCCCTTTATGGAAAAACGTTCCAGCACCTCTCCCCTTGGGAGGGTCTCTCCTGGTGCCCAGCGTCTTCAGTCTTATTTATTCCAGTCACTTCTTCTACACGCCACTCTGCAGTTGGTAGAGAACTTTCACACGCATCATTTCATTTAATCCCTAACAGCCCATCGAGGTGGACAGTCCCCGTGTGGCTCAACCTGACTCCTGGGGAGAGTTTTCAAAAATAGGAAACTGGGTCTTCTGGCTCTTCGATGAAGTCCACAAGGAGGAGTGGCATCCGCTCCTCAGAGTGGCCTGGTGGCTGCTGAGGTCTGGAGAACAACACATCCCTGCCAAAGGACTTACGCGAGGGATTGGGGCACCGGGCACTCATTCTGAATCTTAATCGCTGCTTGTTCACATTCTAGAACTAAAAATCGTAAAAGGAGGCAATTCCTAGACCCCCTTCTCTTAGATTGTGGTGGTTCTGTGGTCCATAGAGTTGTACAGGGTTCGACGGTTCTGTTCTGAACACTTTGCAGTGGACTTTGACCAAGCCCAGCCTGGAGCAGGAGTCTGTACCGTAGACTGTTCCAGGGCAAGGAGTGGACACCAAGTGGATCCACGTTAAGTGACCATTTCAAGCAACCCTGGCAGTGGAGAGGCTTGCTTTTCAACTCCTGTCAGAATGACTCGTGGCCCAGTAGAGTTGTGTTGTTCCCGGGGTGGCACGCCCCTGTGACCTGTGGAGGAGCAGAGAACCTGGTCCCGTGCTGGGCGTCTTTGAGCTGTCAGAAAGCCATCAGAAGTCGCCTCTAGTGGGCTGGAGTTCTGTGCAGGGAGCGGTGGCAGCGCCAGGAGTTAGCCCCAGTTGTGCATTTGGCACCACTGGCTCCAGAGCCGGGGGTTGGGTCCCGGAGCCCGCCACCTCTCACCAGCCTGCCGTGTGCTCTTGTTTCAGAGGTCAGCTGGAGGCTCCAGTCCCGAAGCAGGAGAGGGTAAGGAAGTCTCTGAAGCGTTTGGCCATCTTTGGTGGCAAAAACAGAAGCAGCCTGATGTTCCTC
This sequence comes from Sciurus carolinensis, assembly GCF_902686445.1. Classification (NCBI taxonomy): domain Eukaryota; kingdom Metazoa; phylum Chordata; class Mammalia; order Rodentia; family Sciuridae; genus Sciurus; species Sciurus carolinensis. Next base: position 3,392,299 of record NC_062229.1, on the reverse strand, counting down.
CTCTTCCTCATTATTTTCTGTAGATTCTGACCGAGAAGATGGAAACTACTGCCCTCCTGTCAAGCGAGAAAGAACGTCCTCTTTAACCCAGTTCCCACCTTCACAGTCAGGTAAATGATAAAAGCATTTATCGTTCTGTCACTTAATTGTTCCCCTCTGACACCTCACATCCCCCATCTGGCCCCTGTCCAGATCCCATTAGATGTGGTCTCTGTTGGGAGTGAGGTCAGAACTTGCCTGGGTATGGCACCAGGTGTCCCCCACGTGGAGTCAGTGGCACTTAACAGCATGGTGAGACTTAGCAGGCAGAGGACCTCGATGGTATGGTAAAGATCGTCCCTCAGAAGTAGGAGAGGAGGGCTGAGCCTGAGAGCCCTCCTGGGGCTCTGACCATTCATTGCGATCCTTCCTAAGGCTGCTGTGACGCTGTGGGCTGACCTTCAGCTATGGGAGCACCAGCTGCCCAGTGCAGCAGCCCAGACACGTGAGCATGTGCACACGTGTACACACACGCATTCACACACGCACTCACTCACAAACCAAGAAGCTCCAGCAGAACCCTGGACGCGATGCCATGAATTCCCGGGGCGGGGGACTTGGTGGGGCCTTGGAGGAAGGGCCAGGCAGGATGTGGAGCACCTGCCCAAAAGGCTTCAGTCACAGCATGCAGGCCAGCAGGCCCCTTAGGTACAGAGGCAGGCATGGCAGAGAGGCAGGTTTCTGGGACAGAGAGTGGTCGGGGCTACTCAGGAGGCACAGAAAGCCTGGCCCTTGCCTCCAGCATGGAGCCACCCTCCAAGTTCAAGGGTAACTGCTGACCCCGAGCCATTCCTCTTCCCCATCATGACTTGGTCCACTCTGGTGCTGCCTCGTGGTCTGGAGGCACAGGCGCATTTAGAGAGGTCTTCTGGTTGCACGACGTGTCATGCCTTCTTAGGCAGTTCATGGGAAACGATTTCCGGTTGTGGGCTTCATGGCCATTACTAGCGCTGTGAGGGAAAGATCACTCCAGACAGTGACTTCTACTCACAAAGAAATGCGCGTGTGGCAGGAGCACAGGGCAGAGCAGAGTCCAGCGTCCTTCCAGGCATCACTCGGCACCCTGGTTGTTGAGCCCTCTGCCCTTGATGTTGATTTTGGATACTGACACATCCCTTCCCAGCTGCACGAGGCCCCGGATGGACATGCTGTCATTTGTCCCCAGATATCCAGGAGCTGCCTGGTTGGTTTGCAGCCTTGCTTAAAGTTTTCTGCACACCTGGACAGGTGTTTCCGTAGGAGGAGGAGGCTTCCCTTCCCACTCACTGCTGAACCACACTTCGGCAGCCGAGAGTGCCACGAGAGGAGAGGGGCCACTTGGTTCTGTGGCTGTAGCCCAAAGGGGCAAGGGACCACGGCTTGTTTTCCCACGCTGGCACCAGGCGGGTGCTACGCTGCCGGTCATCCAGGGAGGCGGGCGGGAGTGGTGCTGGTGTTCGGAACGCATTGCTTTTGCACTGCCCTCCAGCTCCGCTTCGCTGCAGCCGTCACACTCTCTCGAGCTGTTCCTCGTGAGTCCCGCTTCGTTTGTGGACTCCTGTGGGCTGGCCCACACCCTGGGAAGCAGTTGCTCTTATAAAGAAAAGCCTTAATCGGTCAGGCTAAGGAGCACACTGGCCGTTGAGGGGAAACGGGCTGAGGCAGCCTTCAGTGAGACCCGGCTGCTGCAGTCTGCATCCTGACTGGCCACCCCCAGCAGGGCCCAGGGTGCCAAGATAGGGCTGGGAGCACAAGGCAGGACGGGCAGCCAGCTGGCAGACCACTTGAGGCCGTTGGGCCACAGGTCCCCATTCTTACCGTAAAGTAGGTCTCTGCTCCCAGTGAGGAAGCGTCAGTGCGAGTCTGCGTGTTCCCGCACGCAGGAGAGCCCCCGTGTGCCCCCCACTCATGCTCTTTTCCCTCTTGTTCCTCCCCTGCCTGCATCTCCTTGCCGACAGTGTCAAAACACAATGTTTTTATGCCATCAACCTTCTGCGAGTCTTCTGCAGGCAATTCTGACTCAGACCCAGGTGAGCCCTTGTGTCCCTTTGCCCATCCATCAGTCCCTGGGGGTTTCCTGGGATGCACAGCACTGACCATTGTTAAATGAGATCTTCAACAGAAATGGGCGTGTGAAGTCAGGATTCTCTTTTGGTTCCTAAATGTGTTGAGTTTCCCTAGTCCTCAGCCTCTAGATCTGGAATCCATCATGAGACAAGGCCTCAGTAAGCCCTTAAGTTTCTGTTTCTCCCAGCAAGACCTGGTTGTAAGGAGTTTGACACTCTGGAAAACATATAGGCTGGGGTTGCGGCTCAGTGGTAGAGCGCTTACCTAGCTGGGCAAGGTTCTCAGCTCCGCATACAAATGAATAAATTAAAAGTTCACCAATGGCTAATAAAAATATTTAAAGATATATGTATATATGAAGAACTGGCACAGTGGCACATACCTGTCATCCCAGCAACTTGGGAGGCTGAGGCAGGAGGATCACAAGTTCTAGGTCAGCTTTAGCAGTTTTAGTGAGATTTTCAGCAAGACTCTGTCTCAAAATAAAACGGGCAGAGGATAGAGCTCTTTGGTAAAGCACACTGGGTTCAATCTGCAATAGAGAGAGAGAGAGATGTATTTATTCTGTTTTCACATTTTCACACAATATATTCATATTGTTAAAAAAGCAACAGAAGAAAAATTCCTTTGCCCCCTCTCCACTCACTGTCCTACCCCAAAATAGCTGCTATGAAGCTGTGTGATTTTTTTCCAGATCCTTTTCTGTGTATTAAATTTTCACATTAGTATTGCCTAGATCTGTTCAGATGAGCATGTACCATCACAACTTTAAAGCTAAGGAAAACTATGTGATCCCTTCTGAAGAGTACAAGCACCTTCCTTTTTTGGTCTATTGTTTAGAGAACCAACTTGAATTTCCTGAAAATTTCTCCCACATGATTGGAATTCCCCATAAAGTATTTAATGAGCAAGTTCAACAACCCACACTCTATAACCCAACCTGCCTTATATAAATCTAATGCCAACTTCAAAAGCATTGTGAGATAAGTCCCATGCTGGTAAGGGAAGAGGTGACATGAGTTTTTATAACTTGGAGGATTGATTGAGTGGCACCATTTCAAATGGTGGAATTCATTTTGACTCTAAAAGTCAACTGTCCTCAAATGACCCCCTGACCTCAATTCAAATAGGAACTTGGTGATTCAGGGTCCTCAGAGCCAGCCGGTAGGTTGTAACTGGGTGTCATTTGGCAGGTGGTGTTCTAAATCATGGGGGTGAAGTCCTCCGGCTCCTGGTTTTGGTCTCCATCATCTGTCATGGGGACTACAGAACTTGATCCTTTTGTGCTGTGAGCATAGGTACAAGTTGGTTTTGTGATCTGTCTCTGAGCCTGTAGTGGCCTCTCTCCCCTCTCTCCTTTGTCCACCAGCATTAGAAGCTGGTGGCCCAGGAAGCCAAGATGTTTCAGGCCATTTCACGGCTTGGACACAGCCTTGGTTTACAGTCCCTGATACCCTAATGCCTGGGCACATGGGAAGCATGTCAGGCCATCTGCAAAGTGAATTTCGTGTCCTTTCCTGTTTTTCTCCTTTTTGAAATTTAATTTTGAAAACGTTAGTACTTATAGAAGAGTCAGAGTGTTTCTATAACACTTTCACCTAGAGACTCCCTTCTGCGTTCTTCATTCATCCACTGCGTCCTTTATAGCAAGGAATCATGTCCATGTCACACCCATGTATCTCACTTTCCATCTTTGAAGGTTACAGGCCATGCATCCTGTAGAGTCCTTGGGTCTGTGGTGCCCAGCATTTCCTGGTAAGACCCAGAAGTATCTTGGGTAGGAACCCCCAGGGGTGATGCCCTGTCCTTGGTGCTCACCATGTTGGCTTTGTCCTCTTGCTAGCAGGGTTGCTCTTGATCACTTGATGAGGTAGAATCGCCCTGTTCTACCACTTGATGAGGTGGAATCGCCCTGTTCTACCACTGGCTTTGTGCCATAATTCACCAGTTAGACCAGTTATGTGAAGTCACTTCCCACACCTGTGGTTAAGGTTTTTGTAGAGACACTGGAGACTTCAGGAAAACTTCCTCCTCATCTCACCCTTGCTCCTCATCTGGCGGTGCCCCCTGGCTGCACAGTTCAGGACTCTGCTGCTATACACGGGAGCTTCTGTCTCCTCTGCTCCTGCCTGCTAATGGCATTCTGCTGGAAGGGTCCCCGTCCCTTCTCCCTTCTTATTTGTCGATTTATCATGGCAGTGTGGAATATGGACTTCTATTTTAGTTGCTAGGTTAAGTCTGTTGTTACTAGTTTTTACCTTGATGCTAGAATCGCCCCAGATCCAGCCACATGGGAGTCCTGTCAGGCAGATTCCTGTGTTGTGAGTCAGGTGCCCTTCGTTCTATTCTGTTTTTCCCTCTTTTGCATTTTTTTACTGGTGTGTTACACTTGTTACATGATGGGATTTGTGCTTATGTATTTGTACCTGATCACAGTGTAACAACAGAATTTGGTCAGAATCACTGCCCACCACGGCCTCCCTCTCCCCCAGGTTCCCTTCATTCTTTTGAACACTTTTTTCACCTTCTGCCCCAGCAAGAGGCTCCAGGTTCTTTCCCTGTCCCACTCCTGGACTCAATCCCCATTTCTCAAAGGGACCCTGGTTTTTTGCAATGGAGAATGGCCCCTTGAACCAAGGTCTGGGTTCTGAGCATCGGCTCCTGAGCACTGTGCAGACAGACCCGGAACATGCACATCTGTCTACCTGCTTGCATCACCCAGGGCCAGGTGGGGGCTTCAGCCGGGACCAGCAGAGTGTATGTTTCTGCCTCTCCTCTGAAAGGAGGAAGCCTGGCTCCACTTGTTCCCTGCTTGTTCTCTCGATGCTCCTTCCGCTCGGCAACTCAGCCCCTTCCTGCCCTGTACCAGCCCTGCCCTTGCACAGTCCTCAGCTCCCACCAAGCCGCCTGCTCTTGGATCCTCTCCACCATCTGGTGCAGGCCAGCTTTAGTTCAGGGTATGTTCCTGATTACATCAGGAATCCTGTCAGGGCTAGGCATCGTTTCCTTCAGACATCACTTGGGGTCCTTCGGAGGTGGGCAGAAAGCACCTCAGGCAGCAGCCTGCTAGTTCACGCTTGTCTCCCAGGCAGGCAGAGGCTGCCTCTGGGACTCTGTTCTTCTATCAAGCCCATGGGGCGCAATGCCTAGGACCCAGCAGGACCTGGGGAGTGTGGCGGGCGTCTGGGTCAACCCACAAGGCAGTGACTGTGTTGCAGAGAAAGCACATTTCTAGGAGTGTTTCATGGAAGGAGTCCTATGACAGGGCCTCCAGAGCTTGGCCACCCACAGGCACACTTCTCTGCTATCTGTGCCCCATCTGTCCCAAGTGCCCAGTTGCCATTAGAAGTACCCCGCCCTACGCAGGCCTACTTTCCATATTTTGTCCTGTGCTTGTAGAGGAAAAGACAAGATGATCTGACCATTCTCTGCAGCACCTAGCATGGATTCTCTGTGTGTCGGTAGGGTGGGCAGGCTTTGGGCCCAGTGGCAGGCCATTCAGTGGCCATGGTGGTTCAGGCCTTCTGCTCCTGCCAGCCCAGCCTGGCACAGGCTCCACACAGCAGGGTGCTGAGGAGCATTCTGTAGCCAAAATGGGTGTTCTAAGCCAGCACTCAGGGCTTTTGAAAAATTACTTGAATTGCACTTTTGACCTCAACTTGAAAAATGTGACTAAATTGCTAGTCATCTTCTTTGAAAGGAAAGGAGCTCAGCATTTGCCTTCTGGAATGGCCCACCTGGTGGGCTTCTTCCAGAATGGTGTGCCTCCTTGGTGGCTGTGTGGCCACCCTGTCACACCAGGAACACCAGCCTCAGAGCATGGCTGCCTCAGCCACTGCTCAGCCCCTGGCACTCGGTTGCTGAGGGTCAATCTCATCCTGCTGCTGCCCAGGACAGCAGTGGGGCTCAGCAGTGCCTTGTCGGTGGGTACAGTCTTCCTCCTTGTTCCGAATTCTGACTTGATTTTGTGTGATGTCTAAGAGCTAGATCTGGCAAGATTCTTGGAATTTGATGTTTTGGTGTACAATCAAATGGTTCTTAATAAACACCCAGAATTGTGCAGCTAACATCATTAATTTTAGAAATTTCCCATCACCCCCAAAAGGAAGCCCCATCCCTATGAGCAGTCACCCCATCCTCTCCCAGCCCCCAGAAACTATGAATCTACTTCCTGTCTCTGGATTTACCTGTTCTGGACGTTGCTTATCAATGGAGCCATACACTGTGTATCCTTTTGAGTTATCTTTCCCTTTATATGAATCTTTAATTTCTTCCAACAAAGTTTTCTTTTGTTAAATTTATTCCCAAGTATTTTATTACTCTTAAGTGCTGCTGAAAATGGAATTGTTTTCTTAATTTCATATTCAGAGTTATAAGTTGGTCTTGTGCCCTGCACCTTGACCAAGGCTGACCCTTAGCACAAAAGCAAGGCTGCCTCCAGTGGCCTGTTATGCCATTGTCCCTTGCTTTCCCCCAGGAGGAGACCCTGGCCTTTATGATCATCCTTCTGTCATGGATCACATTAGACTGCCCTCCCCCACCTACCGTGGGCAAAGTCACCAAGACTTGCCAGTTAAGGGATCTATGGACAGTAGACTGAGCCAAAACCAGGCTTTCCTGCCCTTCCAGGAGCCCTGGGCACTCACTGTTCTCATAGGTGACCAGGACTGCTCTTGCCCAGCACCAAGGTGAAGCTCCGGGGACATATCTGGGGGCAGAGTAAACCTGCTGTCTGCCACTTTGGTCTTTTCCTGGCCTTTGGCACGTTCTCTGATAGACAAGTCTTCTAGGAAGAAGACCAATCCTGGGACCTTTGCTCTGTGGCTCCCTGTTTTCCCCCAGGGTGTGAGCCCTAAGCTGTCTACCTGGCACCCTGCTCTGGAGATAGGGCTCTGATCCTAGGGCACGTCCTCTCCCCCACTGATCCTTGTCCTGTCTGCTGTTGTCAGCACTAGGACCAGTGCTTCCTGCAGCCTGGGCCACCTAGCTGCCCTGCCAGCTGGCCAGAGCTTCTGCCTTTCTGTGTGAATTTGCAAACATTTCCCCGAGTTCCCCAGGCCCATGGTCACTGAGGTCAGACCTGCAGCCCTTCTGCCCAGTGCCCTCTGGGCTTGGCTGCCTTGCCCCTGGCAGGTCTGCTTTTCATGTTTCGTCTTGTGCTTGTAGAGGAAAAGAGCAGCGGGTTCCGGCTGAAGCCGCCGACACTGATCCATGGCCAGGCGCCCAGTGCAGGTAGGTGGCCCACGTCCAGGGAGGAGATGGGAATGACTTTCTTAGACCTTTCCAGGCTCTTGCCCAGCCTTTCTGGGTGTGACCTGATGTGTGAGCCCTGGAAAGCTGCTATGGAGAACCTTCCTGAGTAGGGAGTGGAGGGCGGGCACAGGCTGTGCCCAGCAGGAGCACAGCAGTTTCCGTGTGTCTCTAGAGCGACTGGCTTCACTGCACGCTGCTCATGAGCAGGATCCAAACAAGCAAGGGACTTACAGGGAAGCCCACAAGAACAGGACACCTCCCCTCAGGGTCCTTGCCCAGCCCGTATTTGGCAGAGAGATCTTCCCCCTGTGGTTTTTCACATACAGGTGCAGACGGCGCCTTTGTGACCCTTCCCTTGTCATCTGCACTTCACTTTCTTTTTTTGGTACTGGGGATTAAACCCAGGGGCTCCAGCCCTTTTTATTTTTTATCATGAGACAGGGTCTCACTACACTGCTACTACACTACACTACGTCTGGCGATCCTTCTGCCTCAGCCTCCCGACCTGCTGGGATCCCAGGCGTGCGTGTGGCTTCTCTTCACCCTCGAGTCCAGCGCTAGGAAAGCGGCAGCCCCTCGATGAGTGTCCTAGCTGGCTCATTTACAGTCATGACTGGTGGCGTGGGAATTTGATAAAACAGCCAGATCCGCATGACTCACTGTGAAGAAAAGAGGGTACTCTCAAAGCTGCTTTCCTGCCTAGTCCAGCCAGCAAGGGACACGAACGGGTCACTGGGGGTTAGTTTTCTCTGAAGCCCCTAGCGACGGGGTGCTGCATTCTGCTGGGCGTCCAGGACCCTAGGAAAGCCAACTTCCATTGCAGGTTTGCCAAGCCAGAAGCCCAAGGAACAGCAGCGCAGCGTGCTCCGCCCGGCCGTGCTGCAGGCCCCGCAGCCGAAAGCACTGTCGCAGACCAGTAAGAGATGCAGCCGGGCACCAGCACCACCAGGGAGCCACCGGGCGCACTCAGAGATACAGAGGGAAGGGAACATGGTCCTGTGAACCAGCCCGTGCTCCCCGGCCCTGAGAGGAGTGATGCCGGGGCCACCGAGGCTCTGGGCAGTGACTCTGGGTCAGACACGCATTACCCACTCACTGTCCCCATAAAAGCCAACCTGGTCCTGTGAATGGGTAGATTTGTCCCCACGTGTCTGCAGAGAAAACTTAGCCACGAGCCACACAGGTCTTCAGAAGCCTGTGGGTGGTGCCCACGGGGCCAGTGCTTTCATCCTCCCTTCACTTCACACCCACTCCTCAGCCTGCCTCCGGCACATCATACCCGAGCCGGTTCCCAGCTTCCGGTTGATCCTTAATTTTCTTACTTATGAGCTTTTCTTCTTCTTGGTCTTTCCCTGTAATTAAGAACTCTTCATAAGAAACTCAGCCTCCAACATGGGGGACTGGGTCATATTTCCAACAGGTTTTTAATTACAGGGGAAATGATTCTAATCTGATGTTTAACCGTCAAAGCCAGATTTTAATGTTTGAGTCATATGCTCTCCAGAGTGCTTTTTTTTGGGCGGGTGTTGGTGTTTGTTGTTATTTGTTTTGGTACCAGGGATTAAACACACGGCCACTTAATCACTGAGCCAAATCCCCAGCCCTTTTATTTTTTATTTTGAAATAGTCTTGCTAAGTTGCTGAGGGGCCTGAAACTCAATCCTCCTGCCTCAGCCTCCTGAGCCTCTGGGATCACAGGCCAGCACCCATGCCCAGCTGCTATTTTTTTGTGATGCTAGGGGTGGAACCCAGGTCCTCAAGCAAGCTAGGCAAGCACTCACCACTGAGCCACACCCCAGTGGACTCTCCACTATTTTAAGAGAAAACAAATGTATAAGATTACTTTCATAAAGAATTATTTGCCGGGCCCGGGACTTGCCTGTAATCCCAGCGACTCAGGAGGCTGAGGCAGGAGGATCATGAGTTCAGAGCCAGCTTCAGTAACAGTGAGGCCCTAAGCAACTCAGTGAGACCCTGTCTCTAAATAAAATACAAAATAGGGCTGGAGATGTGGCCCCGTGGTCGAGTGTCCCTGAGTTCAATCCCTGGTACCCTCCTCCCCCAACCCCCTGCCAAAACAAAAATGAAAATCATTCCCCAGTATGTGTTTTCTTGGTTTTTGTTTTGGTTAAGCAGCAGTAATGCTTCTAAACTCACTGAAAATTCACATAGTTCTTTTTTTGAATAAAGATAAAGACCTCCTCACTTCTGTGAGATTTTCGTTGTTTGCTCTTTTAACTAAGGGCAAGTGGCTTTCTGTAGAGATGCCGGGCCCTTTCCTACTAAGGAGACATTACTTGTGACCATCTAAAGGGGGGGGGTCCCTACACGGGGTGCAGCAAGAGAGGAGGGGTGGGGGGTCCTGGCTAGATGCCCAACACCCCCCACTCTTTTCTTCCTACAGTCCCGAGCAGTGGCACCAATGGAGTCAGCGTCCCAGTGGACTGCACAGGGGCAGCGACGTCATTATCACCAGAAAACCCTGCACAGAGAAATCCCTCTGAATCTGCTGATGAGGCACATGCACTTGAGGTCAGTGAGTCTAAGGTCATGGACTGAGGGGGCACCATGTGCCAGGCCCAGAGGGAACCAGAGGGTCAGCTCCTCAGGGTCTTACCGAGTTCACAGCTGTTTAACCATGGACCTGCTTCTGGATTTTCGCAGTGGTCAGAGAATCACTATACCTACCAATTTTCGTCTATTTTCTGTTGTTATAGCAAAATACCTAGGCTGGGAAGTATATAAAGGAAAGAGGTTTGTTTAGCTCCCAATTTTAGAGGATGAAAGTCCAAACAGCAGGACACCAGCTCTGCCGAGGATCCGGTGGCCGTCTTCCTTCATGGCAATAGCATCATGGCAGGAGAGTGGGGGAGAGAGCACACGGCAAGACAGGAAGCGGGAGCAGGGAGGGAATGTTCTTTGGTAAAATCTTGCCTGGAGAGAACTCCCCAGGGTCCCCCGACAACGCATTCACCATGCCTGAACCACCTGTGCTAGGCCCCACCCTTTCAGGGTTCCAGGATCTCCCCATTTCCACATGGGGGAATGTGCTTCCAGCACAACATGCCCACGCAGACCCTAGAGCACTGGCAAACCATGGGCCTGCCAGGGGGCGCCTTTCCCTCAGTCGAGCAGCCACAAGCAGCCTGCTGGGAAAGCTTGTGCCACCCGCATATCTGGCCCCCAGGGGGTGTGTGGTCCTTCAGGGTACCTTACTGAACCCTGGGAGTCACTGAGTCCAGAGGAGTGTCTTCTATGGATGATTGTCATGCAGAATTTCATGGGAAGAAGAACCTCCCCCTCTGTGCATACAGGATCAGCTCTCCAGGATTCAGGGGGTACCCTCTAGTTGGAGAGCATGCTTGGGGGGTCAGCTCAGAAATAGTTCATTTAAGAAAAATAAAAAGTGCCCCAGGAGTCCAGGACTGTAGAGGCCCAGGGCAGCGTATTTCACAGCAGCTGAAGTAAGGGAGGACATTAGATGACCAGCTGCTCCCAAGGTTGGCAGATGGCTTTGGGTCATTTGCAGTAATGCACCATATGGCATCTCTGAAAAGCCTGGCTGGACCCACGTGTGTCTTCTGCGCTCTACAGTGGTGCCGGCAGACCTGCTAGCTGTGGTTTGAACCCTCCACTCTCGTGGGAACATGCCTGTCTATAGTTATGTTCTGGAATCCCCAGCCCCCACATTCAAACCACGGGTCTCTCCTTTGGAAATGTGGAAATAGGAATCACTGAGGTCTTGAGGACAGTGGGTCAGAAGCCCAGTTCTGAGTTGGAGGGGCTCCTGGAAGAGACCAAGCCTGTCCCAGCTGCTGCTAGCTTCCCAACAGTGAGTGCGTGGCTGTGGGTGGAGCCACACAGGCCACACCACGCCACCAGCAGTTCTGCATGTGGCTAACATGGGGACAGAGGTGGAGGAGGTGGAGGCTCCTGCTGCTGGCACTGCCACACCTGCAGGGACTCAGAGCTCACCAGGCAGACCTTTGTCTTTCTTATCACCCCAGAAACATGGCACACGCTGACATGCTGCCCATGGGGGACTGTGAGATAAATAGACTTAAGGCTCAGATGACACTTGGGGACCTCAAGGAGAAGGTGCCCAGGAGGAAGAGCCTCCTGAGGCCATTCACACCAAAGTTACCCATTAGGAAACCCCTGACTCACGTGAGGAAAAAGCCCCTGACCACAGAACTGGCCTGGCAAAAATCTAACCCTCTGAAAAGAGCCTTCCAGGTCAGAAACAACTCTGCTCAGAACCTTTTTTTTTTCTTTCTTTCTTTTCTTTTTATTTTTTCTGTTTACCATCCAAGATGCATTTATTGGTTCCAGCTTACAGTAAATAACAAAAAGAGAAATAGTATTATCATTTAAATAATACTAGCTGGGCTGGGGTTGTAGCTCAGTGGTAGAGCGCTCGTCTAGCATACTACTAATGATTCAAGAGGAAAGTAAATATTTGCTTAAAGCCTTAAATTATTTACATTAAAATGTATTATGAAAACATTGTGTTTATTTGTTTGATTAGAAAAGCTATAACAAGTTCAGAAAAAACTATTTAGGGTTATTTAGTGCCACTTTATATGGAGACCTTTCTGTGTTTCAACAGTCAAAACCACAAAATGACTATTTATTAAATATAGAAAGATTCTTGTCCACAGCACTGCCATTGCCTGTGTCCCCTCAGGGGACACCGTGTGCTCTCCCCACCTGGGAATAGCACCCCTCTAGATGGAGAAGAAGCAGACAGCGCACAGGAGCCAAGAGCCAGGACCGTGGTTCTGCTGGCATTGTATCGCCTGCGAGCTGTAGCGGGGGACCTGCCCACCTGTGGGCTGGGAACCAGCCTGCTTCTGAGGAGTCCTGGTCACTGAACATGGGCGGTGCCTAGCTCTAAAGTCCACATTCGCTTCACGGGCACGAGCCTGCAGTGTTAACGGTGGCAGAATTACAGGAAGTGCAGTAGAAAAAACAGTTAAAACTCTAGACAGCAGGTCGCAAAGTGTGATTAGCATCACAGTGTCCCGTGCTGCAGGGGCTGGAAACACTGACCAGCGTTCACAACCTCCCAATGGCCCTTCTCACCTCTCGCTCCACTGCGCTCTGGCCCTCCAGTGTCCCTGGGAGAGCGCTGCCCCTCAGGGTCTTGTCCACCAGGCACATCCTCGGGGCGTCCACTCCTACGCTTTTCTTTGATTTGTTTTCAGTTTGGACAGCAGGTTTTATTGTGTAGTGTAAGAAAAACGTGAATTACTAACAAGTCTGCATTCCACTATCCCCAAATAAATGAATGTTGTGAAAATCTTTACTTTAAAAAATCATGCCTAAAAGTTGAAAATGTTTAAACAATATGAAAATCTGTGTAGTGAACAGTGCAGAGCACCCTCCAGGGAACAAGGGTCAGCAGTCCTCGGACTTTACTCTGTTCTGGTTTTCTTCCTTGGCAGTTGTAAACACACACTTGAGATCATGTTTGCTTTTCTTTTTTTTTTTTTTTGGCAGTGCTAGGATGGAACGCACGGCCTGCGTTATGCTAAGCAAGCGCTGACCGCTGAACCACTCCACCCTCGGTTCGCTTTTGATCAAAATGGATTTACATTTCCCTGTCCCACAGCTTGTTTTTCTCTCTGATGCTGAGGGAATCCTGCCATCCTGCCCCTCTCTTGGTTTTTCCCCCGTTGAGATTCTACCCCCGTTGTATTTTAAATCCTCAAGTATGCAGCCCTTTGGCTAACTTCAAACCTCTGGGTTATTTCCAGCTCTCTGCCAGTATCGATGGTGCTGCAGCACTTTCCGTGCTCCATCTGTCTCTGCCAGAGCCCTCCTCCAAGGGTTTCTGAGAACAGGGTCTGAGAAACACCTTTTGGGCATGTTGGGTGTGATTTTCCCTTTCTGCCTCGCGTCCACCTGGACAAAGGCCACCACTTGTCAGTGGGCTTTTCAAAACCAAAACCAAGTCTAATAAGAAAACTCTAAAAGCCTACAGCCATCCCAGGAGCCCTGTTACCATTTTGGCCACCCTGGCCTTACATAGGTCCAGTTCCTATCAAATACCCCAGAGCACTGTTGGTTCCAAGCACCCAAAGGTGGGCAGAAGCCTCCAGCACCTCCTGTCCAGGCCACTGCGTCTCACCATCCACTTAGGAACCACCTCCGCCAAGGCATGGGAAGAGGTTGGCAGCCCTCTGCCCCACCGAGGCAGGGGGGTCTCTTGCCTATGTCTGGGAGCCGCTGGTACCCGGCCTGTCCCTCCCAAACCTTTGTCTAAAGCAGAGCCCTGCGCCTGGGGAGGGAGTCTGCAGCATGCGGAAGGGGTCCTTGTCTGTGTCTCTCCCACGGCTTCACCCAGGGAGAGCTCACCCTGCTGGGGCAAAGCTGGTGCGCTGGCAAGTCCTCAGGGCCCCTCTGTCCCAGGGACCACGCTCAGAGGAGCCATGTGAAGTCCACCCAGCCGGGTCCTGGTCCTGGTATCTGGGCTAATGTGTCACCTTTTTCTGATTTTTGTGTTTTATTTTTAATAGGAGAAAGAGCCCCAGAAAAATGAGTCTAGCAATACTTCTGAGGAGGAAAACTGTGAGAAGAAAGACCAAGTTGCACAGCAGGCCTTTATATTTGGGCAGAACCTGAGGGACAGAGTGAAGGTATGTGATCAGGGGTTGGATGAGCTATTGAACCTCTGAGTTGATTTTTACTTCTTTTTTTCTTGTCATAATGACTCTATGTTCAACAAGAAAATCAGTTTTCCTTGAAGAAACAGGCAGTGGGGAGTGTGGCCCAGGGATGTCCTGTGACTAAACAGTCACCTGCCGGTTTGCAGTTTTCCTGTCCTCCCAGCTCCTAGCACACATGCTGCCTACACAGGGCCGCAGAACCCTCAGCTGCTGTGGCCTTGAGCTGCCCCCAGTGCTCCCTTTGCAAACATGGGACATGCCTGTCTCTGAGATCTCACATTTACCCACAAAGAAGGGCCGGTGGCATGGTCCGGTGCCACTGCCACTCAGCACTGGCAGCGTTTGGACTGATCCATTCTTAGTTGTTGGTGGGCGTCCTGGGCCATGCAGGATGCTAGCAATATCCCCAGCGTCTACCCACTCCAGGCCAGGAACACCACAGTTGTGATACCACAGACATCCCAGATGTCCCCAGCTGTTCTCTGGGGGCCAGAGTTGTCCCCACCCTATAAGAACCATGTTATCTTTCTATTGTTGTAACCAGAATACCTGACAGCAACACAGAAGGAAGGGTCTCTCGTGGCTCCCAGTCTGAGAGGCGTCTGTCTACCTTCAGCCTGCGCGCTGCGCTCCCTTTAGGTCTGAGCGAGGTGGTGCATCCTGGAGGAAGGGCACGAAAGAGGAAAGCCGCCCAGCCGGGTGCGTCCAGGAGCAGACTCAGAAAAGGGGCTGGAGACAAGAAGTACCCTTCGGGGGCACGCCTGGGGCCTCCTTCCTTCAGCTAGACCCCACCCCTCAGTGGATGGCTCCACTGGTGAGGGCAAGCCTCCAGCACCCACCTCTGGGGTCACTCATGTACCGGCCACAGCAAACCATCATCACCTTGTTTTTGTTGTGGTTGTGACCGGTTCGCACTGTATTGCCCAGGCTGGCCCTAGCTCCTGGCCTCAAGCCTGGAAGTAGCTGGAACAGCAGGCACACTGCTGTGCACAGCCACCTTGTTTTCTCAGAAACAGGTTGGGAGCTGGGCGTGGTTCTACACACATGTGATCTCAGTGACTTGGGAGGATAGCAAGCTCAAGGCCAGCCTTGGTAGCCCTGTCTCAAAATAAAACATAAAGAGGGCTGGAGATGTAGCTCAGTGGTAGAGCACACCTGGGCTCCATCCCCAGTACCAAAAAAAGAAAAAGCAGGATGGGCAAGAGCAGGCATCTGTCACTTTCTGCCCTCCAGGTATGTCAGTTGTGTCTGGAGACTTGAGTGGGAAGCTCTGGCAGTGTCGGGATCGCGTCTCTGGGCCCCATGGGCGGGAGCATTGGGAAGCCCACAGCTCTGCCCTTTTAGCAGCTGGCCCAGAACGCTCTGCCATGGCTCTTTTGGCAAGAACTTCTTTAGAAGCTTGAGAGGCAACATCGTGGCCATCTCTGGGACAGGGGTGGTGGCACATCTAGGAGTGTCCTGACATGGAATGGGTGGAGGACAAGGACACTGCTCAGCACTGTGAAGTGCAGTGCCCAGGACACCCAGCCCAGTGTCCGTAATGCTCAGTGGGAAATAAGGAATCAGAAATCTCTGTGCTGTGACGATGCTGGATGGCACTTCTGCTGCTTGCTTTCTCACTCACTGTCCAGCGGAAGTACCAATCCTGAGGGCCACAAGACAGGTGTCGATGCTGCTGCGGCTTTTAGACAAAACTAATCCCTCTTGCCTGCTCCCTCTAGAGAGCAGGGAGGGACTTGAAATTCACCTACACTAGGCCACTCAGGACTTGGCCACTGAACCTCAGGCCCAGTTCTCTGTCCCTTGAGTTTGGTGGTGTGGCTGCTTGAAGTGGGCGGGGTCAGGGTCTTAAAGAGGACCCTGGCGGCTTATAGTCAGATCTCGACTTCTCCACTGAAGGTAACCTTGAAAGAGCCTCCAGAGATGGTGCTTTTGTTCTGTCTGTAACCTGCTCCTTGAGAGACCCAATTGGCAAGCCTAGGCTCTGTGGATGGACAGAAGTGCTGGCCTGAACTAGCTTCAGGGCAGGTGTTTGTGACAAGGTAGAAAAGCTTCCTTGGGGCTCTGTGGCCTGTTTTTGTATCTTAACCACTAAAAGCAAGATGTGAAGTTGGTTACAGCCCCACACCCTGGTACACGTAGCATGTGCACTCAGCAGGCGCTCTGCCTCAGAGCTGTGCCCCACAGTGCAGGGCCCTGCTGTTGCGATGAAGTGTTTCTGTTTCCAGCTGATGAATGAGAACACTGACGTGGCTGGCATAGAGAATGCCGGACATCCTGGCTCGGACACGCCAACTGCGACCAACTACTTTCTCCAGTATATCAGTTCCAGGTAGGTCCCAGCCCCAGGGCCAGTGTCAATGCAGGAGGAGGTGGTGGGAGAGGGCCTCAGCCACAGTGGGACCAGTCAGGCTCATTCCACCTTGGGCCAGGGGACCTTGATGGCTGAGCCAGGAGCCAGCATAGTCTGTCCTCGTGGTGGGGAGCAGGAGGAAGCTGAAGCCAGCAGAGTCAAGGTACCCCCTTACTCCCCTGGGTGAATCCATGGGGCCAGGGTTGTCCCAGAGAGCAACAGACCTCAGGTAGGACCAGAGTTCAGTGTTGTCATCAGGGGCATATGGAGAATACAGCCCAGCCTCGGAGGGACCCTCTCACATGGACCAAAATACTGGAGCAGAACTGATAGGCCCAGTGGCAGCTTGGTCAACTCCTGTAGCCATGAGGGCCACCCCAGTGTACCTTAGCCTGGCTATATCGGGTGAAGCTCTGTCTTGCCCTGGCTGGTGCCTGGGGTGCTGCTCCCCATGGAGCTTCAGAAGGAGGGGTCTCCCTGCTTGGGAGACAGGTCTGCAGGGCTAATGAATGTGGCCTCTGCTATGCCATTGGGACCCTCCACCAGGCAACCTAAGGCTATTGTTTCTGCCTGGCACAGTGTGTGTGGCCCAGAGACTGTGGATCCCACTAGGTGCCAGTCCATCCGCAGAGGGAAAGGGGTCCAGAATGCTTGCTGCCAGAGTCCTTGTATATGTGTGTATGTACGTGTGTGTGCGCGCACGCGTGCTCACCTTCCTGCATGTGCAAATGTATGTATGTGTGTTCAGCGTGTTCAGCACGTGCACGTTTACCTGACTGCATACTGAGTACGATCTCCTTTCCAGTTTAGAGAATTCAACCAACAGTGCCGACTCCTCCAGCAACAAATTCGTCTTTGGCCAGAACATGAGCGAGCGTGTTTTGGTGAGCAG
This sequence comes from Sciurus carolinensis, assembly GCF_902686445.1. NCBI lineage: Eukaryota > Metazoa > Chordata > Mammalia > Rodentia > Sciuridae > Sciurus > Sciurus carolinensis. The sequence goes on along the minus strand of NC_062229.1, from coordinate 3,375,045 downwards.
CCCCTCTTGGCACTGTTTGTCTTGGAGCCTGGAAGCTTTTAGCACCAACCCCTGATTGAGAAGGAATGTGGCATGTGGCTACCATGTCTCTTATAAGATCAGGACTTATAGTTGTAAATAAGAGAAAGATGGTCAAGCTCAGACTCAGCTTGAAGATGGACTGGACCCTTGACCCCAGTAGCCCAAGGAGGCTGCTCAGGCCCCAGCCTTTGCTCTTCCTTGTTTCCTTCCTGCCATCTGAGGCTGACTTAGTCCTGAGATGGGCTTCCCTCACAGCCAGGGCTCATGCTCCATTCCTGTAAGTCCAGCTGGAATGAATGGTAGCTGGTGGCACATGCTGCTGGCCCCCAATCCCCACCCAGGCCACAAGTCTGTAGCCAGTGGGGGCAAGTCTTTGGTTCCCTGCTGAAGCAGAGCCAGCCCTGACTGTGGGACAGATCCGCCCGGGCAGCCGTGCACACGTCATGCATGGCCAGGGCACTTTCTGTTCTCCGAGAGCCTGGTCGGCATGGGAGAAGTCTCTAGAGTGCTATCCCTCCTTCCTTGTGTTCATTCCTTGTTCCTCCCAACTGAACGGCCGCATTCCCCTCCAGTTGTGACTGTGGGGAAGGGAAGGCTGTTCTTACTTCTTGGCTCTCACATAGTTACTGCTCTTTTCCTACACAACAGTCTGTTCCCAGAATGCCTCACGGCTCTCGTGCCTGTGTTGGCAGCCTCCTGGGGTGCTGGGAGAGGCCACCTTCCCGGGGCTCTGGACAGCTCTGGGGTGTTCACACGTGACGTGCGGGATGGCCTGGTTGGGTAGGACCCAGCTGAAGTGGGTCTGGAGCTGCTCTCACCACTTGGGGGCTTCTCTTCCGCAGGCCCACCCCCCAGCACCACACAGCCATCCTCCTGGTGTGCTTTTGTTTCCCTGCAGAGCCCCCCCAAGTTAAACGAGGTCAGCTCAGATGCCGGCAGGGAAAACGCAGCTGCTGAGTCTGGATCTGAGTCGTCCTCCCAGGAGGCCACCCCTGAGAAAGGTATGTCCTAGTCCTGCAGCTCAGCTCGGGGGCCAGGAACCTGGGGCACTGCATTTCTCTGCATCCCACCCGGGAGGAACGTGGCTTCGGCTCCCCAGCAGTGGCAATCCCTTGAGAACCAGTTCTGAACAGTATGAGAGCAGGGGCTGTGACCACTGGCCATGTGCCTCAGCAGAGCCGTGTGGCCCAGGCGTGCTGGGCTGTGCCGGTGCTCTGAGGCAACAGGCCGGGAAGGTCCTCCACATTCTGTCTCACTGTCCTGTCCTCTGCTGAATGGGAAAGCCACAGGTGGTGGCCCAGATGGTCTCCCTACAGGGTCCCCTCCAGACACCAGACACCCCCAGGCTGGCCTCCCCAGGGCGCACCAGTACTCTTGATCCACTGGGCGGTATCTCCTCGCCGCTCACCAGAAAAGTAGCCAATCTTGTTTAGCTGATAACATTGCAGAGTCCCTGGCCGAGTCAGCAGCCGCCTACACCAAGGCCACCGCGCGCAAGTGTCTGTTGGAGAAAGTGGAAGTGATCACTGGGGAGGAGGCAGAAAGTAACGTGCTACAGGTGAGCGCAGCAGGGACCTGGCAGGTGTCCTTAGCAGTGTCCTTAGCAGTGGCCCTGGGCCCTCACAGGGCTTATCAAGGATACAGTGCCCACCCAGGCCTTTCTCGTGCTGACCGTGTCAGAGTTAGAGGCTCTTGGAGGCAGCTCAGGGAATGAGGCTCCTGGCACCTCCTCTCCTCAGCCGAACTGACAGCTGAATCACTTGTCACGCTGGCACCCCTGTGGTCATGGTGGGGAAGAGACTGGCTGTGGCCATAGCCTGGTTCCCTTGCTAAGGCATGCCCTCTGGTGTGCTGGACGCTGCCTCTGCCTTCCCTCCCTGCACACGATCCCACCGTGCGTCACCAGTCTCACGGAGTGCCATGGGCTTCCAGGAGTCCCTCCTTTCTGCCCCACACTGTTTCTTCAGTCTGTTCATGATGGAAGAAATGGGCAGGGGGGTCTGCAGTCTCCCCTCGGAAGGACTAGTGAGGTTCCTGCTCTATGCCTCTCTCTTGTTAACCTGTGTGAAGCTCAAGTCGCCTGTTACAGCACAAGTTCAGGGCTCAGTGCATTTGCAGAATTGTACCACCATCACAACAGTCTAATGTAGAACGTTTCATCCCCTAAAAAGAAGCTCCACTTCCACGAGCAGTTACCCGTTGCCCTCCCCAGCCCCTGACAAGCACAAATCCACTTCCTACCTCTGGATTTGCCCTTTCTGGACATTTCCTGTCAGTGGCATCCTATGCTCTGGCCTGTCATGTCTGGCTCCTCACTGAGCGTGTTTCTGGCTCATCCATGCTGTAGGTGTCAGAGCCTGGTTCCTTTGCACAGCTGGAAAAGATTCGAGTGTGTGCTGGGACCACACTCATGTGTCCACGCACCAGTTGATGCTGGGGGAGCTTTCACGTGGATGTGGTGGACACCAGGACGGGGGATTGTTGGCCAAGTGGAAACGGTGCTCAGCACTGTGAGGAGCTGCCTGGCTGTTCTCCCTCTGCAGTTCCACCATGTTATTCCCTCCTGAGCTGCTGAGGGTCTCTGCTTCTGGCCCTCCTAGTGGGTGGGAGGGGGTATCTTTGTGGTTTGCTTTTTTTCTGAAATGATTTTTTATTAAATGTCTCTTTAATACTGTTCAACTTGCCCTAGTTTAAGGGCAGGAAAAAAATATGGGCAAGGACCTGCCGTGGCCCCATTGCTATAGTTTGCTGGCCCTGGTGGTTCAGGTGACTTAGACAGAGACAGGTTGTCCATGGCAGTAGCCAGCCGGGCCCTGCTCACCCGAGGCCATGTGTCTCCAGATCCAGTGTAAGCTGTTTGTCTTCGACAAGACCTCACAGTCGTGGGTGGAGCGCGGCCGGGGACTGCTCAGGCTCAACGACATGGCATCGGCCGACGACGGGACGTTGCAGTCCCGACTTGGTGAGCCGCTGGGGGTGGGGCTGCCAGGTCTCCTGAAGGTGGGAGTGGCACGGTCCCTATGGGGAGGGCTTGGCATTGTTGGAAGATCAGATGAGGAGGACCTTTCCAGAGCGGAGTAGAAACCTGACCTGGCCTGGGCACGGGGGCAGGTCCCGACAGTGTGGCCAGACCAGGGACTCCAGCTGCCAGGCCTTCCAAAATTGTTCCTTAGTGTTGAAGTATTTAGCAGTTTTTAAACTTGTTTTCACTGAGAAAGTGCCAATTTTATGGTAAAAAGGAAAAAAAAGAAATGCAACATTAATGGTAATTTCTTTACAATGAGAGAACTCTGCTCATAACATTGATTCCTCCTGTTTTGTAGTCCTTTTTTATGGAAATAGGGCAATTTTATATCCTCCTTGTTTCACTTGCTATTTGTGAGCATCTTGCTATAAGCATTAAATTTCCCTCTAAAATAAAGATTATCAACTGGACACAGTGGTCATCCCTGTCATTCCAGCTATTCAGGAGGCTGGGGCAGGAGAATTGCAAGTTCAGGGTCAGTCTGGACAACTTAGTGAGGCTGTCTCTCTCTCAAAATGAAATTTTTAAAAAGGTCTGGGGATGTAGCTCAGTAGAAAAGCACTTGTGTAGCATGCATGGGGCCCTGGGTTCCATCCCCAGTACTGCAAAAAATAAATAACAGTTGACTGTGAAAACTTCTACAGGAATGTTCTGTTGGCAGTTGATCTATTTAATCCCTTCTCTGTTGACATACTTGTAGGTTGTTGCAGTTTTTTTAGACTATCATAGATAACAAGACTGGGCCATCTTTATACGTTTTATTTCCATAAGCAAACCTGTTATAAAAAATGAGTGTGCGCTCACACGCACACACACACTTGAAGAAAACTGTGCGTGTGTGTTTAAAAGGAGCACCCGCTCATCTTTTTTTTTTTTTTTTTTCTTCCCCCCGCTCATCTTTTCTCATCTCTAATCAAAGTGTTTTTTGGCCTTTTTTTAAAAAAACAATGTGGGTTTCTGGCCTGCGGTAGCTCACGTTCACCTTGAAGCATTGTTTTACATAGTTCAACTCAGAAACCTCCCCGAGGTCAGAGCAGAGGTGAGAATCGTCCTGCTAAGTTGCCCAGGCTGGCTTCAAAATTGCGGTCCTCCTGCCTCAGCCTCTCGAATCACTGGTTTGCAGGCGGTGGCACCACGCCACACCCAGCTTGGATCTACTTTTGCTTTTTTCTCATGGAAGCATTCAGATGTGTGACACAGTGTGCGTGGTGCACGTGGCTGGGGTGCCCCAGCTGTTGTCAGCCCATGTGGCCGGCCCACCACAGTGGATCCCTCTCCCTCACCAAGTGCCACCCTAGGTGCCCTGTCCCTTCCCCACCCCCCATGTGTGAGGCAGACACCTGGCCCAGGGATGTGGGCACAGGGAGATCTAGCTGAGAGGTCCCCTGGCAGAGGTGACGACTTCTAACGCTCTCTGGTGGAAGCTCTAAGCAGCGATCTTACCTTCTCATTTTCCTAAGAAAACTAGAGAACGGGGCCAGGACTTGGCCCAAGAGTGGGACAGTCAGGAGGGCCCCTGCTTCCTTCGCAGCATGTGTCCCAGGCAGAAGGTGCAGACGTGCAGCCTTCACCACGGGCCCTCCGTCTCCTGCTTCCTTCTAATCCCCGCTTTCCCGAGGGAATGGCTGGCCTGTCGCTTGCCCATGTGGACCAAACAGAACTCTCACAAGGCTGGACATGACCTCCAGCCACTGACCTGCCACATGAGCCTGTGGGGCTACCAGTCCACCAGGGTCCTGCAGAAGCTGGACTGGGAGAACTGCTGGCTGTGTTGGGTTTTCCTTCAGGTTGTGGCTTCTGGCAGTGGGCAGGGAGGGGGTGCCAGGCTGAGTGGCCTTGTTGGTTACAGTGATGCGAACCCAGGGCAGCCTGCGGCTGATCCTCAACACCAAGCTGTGGGCCCAGATGCAGATGGACAAGGCCAGCGAGAAAAGCATCCGCATCACGGCCATGGACACCGAGGACCAGGGTGTGAAGGTCTTCCTAATCTCGGTGAGCCACCTCAGGCAGGTTGCTGGGCTCCGAAAGGAGGCTGCACCCCATAGCCCACCTGCCAGATGAGGACTCCTTGGCATGCTGGGCACCGCTGCCCTGGACTCTGGGAGGCGGGCTCCTCTGTGGGTGTCATGCAGACTCATGCTCTAGCTGTGCAGATGGGTGGGCTCTGGCCCAGCTCACCCAGGAGCCTCACCCTCTGCGTCCTTCCCCTTGCCTCCCGTTTAGGGGCTGGCCAAGGTCAGCAGGGTGCTTAGGACAAACAGCCCCACGTGTTGGTCACCCCCATCCTGTGTCATGTGAAGGGGTGACGCACAACACGTCACCCAATCCTAACTTCTGCGTCCTGGCCTCAGGCCAGCCCTGACCTCCTACATCCTCCCAGCCACCTTGGCATGGGGATGGTGTCCCTTCATGGAGTGCCTAGCTGGCCTGTGGACATGACTGATGGGCAGGTCAGAGCCCTTGCAAGTGGGACACCTCACTCCCCCTCCCCAGCAGGATGGGTCCCAGGGCCCTCACGGTTCCCTGCCTCCCCCAGGCCAGCTCCAAGGACACCGGCCAGCTGTACGCAGCCCTGCACCACCGCATCCTGGCCCTTCGCAGCCGGGTAGAGCAGGAACAGGAAGCCAAGACACCGGCCCCTGAGCCTGGGGCCGCCCCATCCCACGAGGAGGACGACAGCGATGATGATGTGCTGGCTCCCTCAGGGGCTGCTGGGGCCGGTGAGCCAGGCACTGCCTGCCCAGGAGGGGCCCAGAGCTGACCTCCTGGCTCCTGCGGGCCGGGCCAGAACTGGCCCCAAGGTGACGCTGCTCTTCCCGCAGGCGCAGGTGAGGAAGGGGACGGGCAGACGCCGGGGAGCACATAGCAGCCGGCGCACAGGAGGCTGCTGCTTTGTCGTCTGTCTGCCGCCCGCCCCCTCCCCGCAGGCAGCGGCACCGCGGGCGGAACCACACCCTCTGGGTCGACCACAGTCTGGATCCGCGTCTGATGGAAAGCAGACTCGGGAGCTGCCTGGATGTGGTTTGGGACATGAGACCTCATCATATTGATGAGCGAAAAAGAACGTTCCTCCCCGCCCCTCCTCTGAAATGGCACATTAAGACTTGTCACGGCTTCTCACTGGGACTGGGAGACCTTCTTTCTTCACCCTGCGTGTCGCAGCCTCTGGGTGCAGCCAGGGCCTCTGGTCCCCCTGCCACCGCACCCTCCCTCCTGCATGGGTGGCACCTGCCCGGGAGCAGCAGCCAGGCCTGGGTTCGGCCGCAGGAGTCTGCACTGGGCCCAAGTGCTCCGTGTGGCTCTTTGTCTCCCATGTTCTGATTCAATGGGTTTATATTTTACAGATCTTATTTTTTTTTTTAATTTCCAAAGGCTTTGTTTTCAGTTTCTGGGACTGAGATGCTCTCTTGCGCTGAGCAGGCACAGCTCCTCGAGGGCTCGTTCTTGTGGCCCTGGCCTCTGAGCCAGGACCAGTCGGCCCCACTTGTGCCCACCCTGGGTTCCAGCAAGCTGAGTCACGGGCAGTGAGGGTGTCAGCTTCCATCTGGCCTGGGTCTGCAGATGCCGATCTAGAACAAGGTCACGGAGCCTGGGAGGGGCCCCAGGGATCCCCAGTACCCTTCCCTGTCCCCATCGTGGAATCCACCTGTCCTCAGGCACCCAGGCGCCAGCCTCTTCCTGTTGTTGGCCATTCCTCACACAGCCCGGACATCACACCCTCAAGACGGGCTGGGACCTCTGTGAGAGGCAGCGGGGGCCCTAGCCACAGGGACCAGGTCCCAGACAACAGGCTGTCCCCATGCACGCAGCACACAGGAGTGGGTACTGGGCACCGCCCCCTGGGGCAGCCCAGAGAGGAGGGGGCCTTGTGCACACAGCCTCCCCAGGACTTCAGAGGAAATCTCCCCGCCCCACCTCGGGGTGAAGAGGAGGCCTCAGTTTGCAGCTGTGCCACCCATACCTCCAGGGGCAGCCAGAAGCCCCAGGGCGAGGGTGGCTCCATGGGCCTGCACTGCCAGCCCCCCTGCGAGCCTGAGCCAGGGGAGACACCAGAGGCCTGCGCAGGAGGTCTGGTCACACTTCTCTGCTTTACGCCTTAGCCAGCTAGTGACAAGGAAAACCAGACAATGCCCATGTGTTTTGGAACATTTATGTAAGATTGTCATATGAAATGTATTTGGGAACTACATTAAAACTTTTAACTAAACCCCCGGCCTCCTGCATGCCCCAGGGGCCTCAGGAAGCCAGACAGCCCTGCCCTGCCTCTCAGGTGTCCAAACTGCCTCTCGGGACTGGCCACCGCCACGCAGAGCCTCCACTCGGACTTGCTGTTTGCCTTCCCACCCAGGGGTCACCTGGCTTTCTGCAGGCCGCGGCGGGCAGGGGGCATCTGCAGTGACAGGGCTTCGTTCAGCAATGTGGCCCAGAAGGACACACTCCCTGGGGTCTGAGCCAGCGCACATCTGCCTGGTAGCCCGGCAGGAGGCCTGGTCCTGCCAGCTCTTCAGCCTCAGATCTCCCGTGTCCCTGTTGGGGCTGTCGGGCGAGGGGCCCTGGCTCAGGCAGCTGGGAGGGGACCCTCGGCCAGGTGCGCTGCTCACAACTGCCAAGCGTGGGTCATCATGGCCACAAATTCTTCATCTGTGTCCATGGAGGTGCTGAGGCCACTGTAGTAGTCCTGGAATTCTGCCAGCGTGACCTGTGGGCAGACAGGCTGTGACGGGGGGGGGGGGGCAGGGGCTGGACGCCGCCTGACAGGAGGGAGCCCTGCAGACACCCACCTGCCCATCCTTCTCAGGGGAGTCGAAGTTGTCCAGGAAGTGGCGGAGCACCTCATCCTCGGTCCACTCCCCGCTCTGCACCTTGGGGTGGGCGCGGCCACTGTACACCTCACGGAGGTCGTCCACAGTCACCACGCCGTCCCCATTGTGGTCCAGCTTGGCAAAGGCAGCCACAATGATGGCCTCCCTGGCCTGGGACATGGGGGGCTGTGGGGTACAGAGGAGGTGACTAGAGGCAGAGGGTGGGCTGTCCCCAACTCCTTCCCGAAACGCGTGTCAAGACGGAATGTCGCCCCCGACCGGCGCCTCCTAATAACAACCCTTGGGGTGAGTCACCCTCCCAGCCGTGGTGTCCCTGGATACCCAGAAGTGGGCCTCACCCTCAGTGCCCGCAGAAACTCCTCCAGGTCCAGCGTCCCGCTGCCATCACGGTCCCAGCGCTTACACATGCCCTCGGCCTCGGCCTCATCCAGGGCCATCCCCAATTCCGCCAGGCCCCGCCGGAGCTCCCTGGCATCCAGGGCTCGGCTCTTATCCTGGTCCAGGCGACGGAAAAACCTGAGGGGCAGGGGATAAAGTTGGATGGCAGCCATCCCCAGGGCTGGAGTTGGGGAGGCCCGTGGAAGACCCCTCACCTAGCCAAGCTCCGGATCCCCGAGACCCCTCGAGACAGGCACTGTGCCCGCAGCCTCTCAATGGTAGCGTCCACGGCATCCATGCTGGGTCAGGTCTCCCTGGGCAGCTGGGACTTCCCACTCAGCTGGCTATGTCAGTCCCCAAGTCCTGTGGCTTTGCCCAGTGTTAGTTCTGCGTCCTGCCTGGCAAGACCGTTGCTAAGGGAGGTGGCTCTGGAGACTGGGAAGGGCCTGCTGTTAACTCTCCGCGTGCTGAAACAGGGCGGAGCGGGGCTGAGAGTTCTGTTTACCCCTTCCAGCCCCGTGGGGCCCAGGCCTGGGCTAGAGCCAGGCCCAGACAGGCAGGGCCTCCTTTCCAGATCACAGGGAAGAGGGGTAGGCAGTCCTGGATAAAGACAAGGCCTGATTGCTGTGTGACCCAGGGCAGGTACCTTTTCCTCTCTGGGCTTTGCGGGACAGCTCAGCCAAAGCAAAGCCAGGGCTGATGAGATTGCTGAGATTAAAGTTTGAAAGGACTCAAGGTTCTGGGGCCCCGAGACCTGCCCAGGCCCACGTCCAACAGGAGCTCCTCAGAGTCAGTGAAGGCTGAGCTGAGACCCAGCAAATATTAGAGATGTCACCACATTGTGACAAAGCTGTTTCTGGACTTTTAGGAACCAGTCACAGTATTTTTGTCATTACAGATCTTTTTGTGGGTTGCTTTTCAGTTCTCAGACATCACTTGCCAGGTTCACTCGTGACAAGCTGGTGAGCCAAGAGTACAGTGGGACAAAATGGAGAAGTGACCCTGACCCCTGCCGAGCCCAGAGGAACTGGGACCACCACAGAAGGCCCTCCTCACGAGATGAGTGCCAACCGAGGTGGCTGAACCTCTCGGGACTCAGTGTGGGGTCTGCCACCGGCATGGGCCAGGCCAACGTGGCTGCGCTTCAAGTGTCACCATCATGCTGCGCTGTCAGAAGCTACCCTACGTCAGGCCACCCCGTCCTGTGATTCAGTGGTCGACAAAACTAGTGACGTCCCACTGCACACATTCCTGAAAGCTACTGCAGTCCAAAACTCTTCGAGTAGGCAGAATTCTTTTTTAAACCAGTGTTACATGCATCAATTTTTTTCTATAAAATAATCCATTTTTATAATTGTTCTGAATTTTTTTTTTTTTTTTTTTTTGCATTGGGGATGGAATGCAGGGAGGGCCCCACAAGCTAGGTAGGCGCTGGACTACACCCACCAGACTAGAAGTTTTCACTCTTCTAAAAATGCTCAGAGCTGGAGCACGTGCCTAGCGTGCGGGGTCCTGGGTGCCCTCCCCAGCGGCCTCCCAGCATGGCAAGCTGCCAGCTCTGCAGAACTAGAGGCCATCAGGCTTTCCTCGGGGGCCTGAGCCCCTGTAAGAAGGGACAAGTCCAGGGTCCATGCAGGGCACTGCCAAGATCAGATCACTGCACCTCACCTGCCTGGTACAGCTCCCTGGACTGAACTCCTGTCCCCAAGGCCAGCAGGACCCCACCCAGGACCACGCACAACAAGGCCAGCTCCCCAGGCCACGCCAGGAAGAGAGGACAAAGGACCAGCGAAGAAAGCAGACGGTTTATTCTTGAGCACAGACAGGCCGCAGCCTGCCTTCCCTTTGTACAAACAGCAGCTCCCTTGTTCATCCAGAGGGGAAAATGGGGCCATTGTCACTGCACTGAGGGTCACTGTTGGATGCAGGCAGGAAGGCGGCAGCATCCCCAGGGCTGTGAATGGCCACCGACCTTTCCAGCTGAAACAGACCATTCCTCAGCACTTGCTGGCATGACAACTCCGAGTGTGGAGCCAGGAAAGGCAGCCCTCCTCTCCCCAGTCAGACGAAGAGTAAAGTGCCTTGGATGCCTTGGGCAGCGAGCACAGTGGAGAAAACACGGAGTTAGAAAATCGTGCTGCTAGTGGGTAGGAAGGAGATGACTGCTCCACCAAAGCCTGGCTGGTCCAGGGGAGGGGCTCCCTTCAGGGCTCACAGGACCACCGCTGTCCCTGCAGGGGCACTAGTGACAAACAGAACAAGAGCCCCGAGCCCTGCTGTCAAGGAGCTGACATTCTGCCTGCCGGTGAGATAGCAGGAAGCTCCATCAGGAAGGGAATGTGGGATCAGGGTGGGTGGGAGGAGGCCTCGTGGAGGTGACATTCGAGCAAAGACCTGAGTGACAGGAGCCGATCGTGCCCGTCTGGGGGAAGGGTTCCTGGCAGGGGGAAGAGCCCGTCACAGGTCCAAGGCACAGCCCTGAAGAAGGCCGCTCGGCTCATCTCCCTGCCTGCTTTTTCTTCGGGAGTAAAGGTGGACAGAAGGACAGAGATCTAGGATTAGAAATGTTCTTCACACCATCGATGTGGAGTGGCATGAGGCTCGCAGCCCCTGGCTCTGGTCCGAGATAAGAAGCTAAGAAACACCTTAAGCCCTGGCATGGGGGATATTCAGGAAGAACAAACACTAGGGCAAAGGGGAAAATGGGAGGAATATAAATCTTGTGGAACTTGATGCCATCTGTCTCCACCAGACAGAGGTCTCAAACTCAGATGCTTCCAGGGCCAGATCAACAGCCTAAGAGGTGAGGGTACCAACTGGAGCTCACCCTGGTTAAAAGAGCACCCTGGACTCAGCACCAGACCAGGCTGGTCAGGTCTGAAGACAGATATCCAGCTTTTCACGAGAGCACTGGCAGTTTTTCAACAATGGTAAGATTCCAAGTTTTGTTGTTTTAACTTGTCAGATTAAACATCTGCATTTGACCTGTACACCCAATTGGAAACATGGCCTTTTTAGTTTGTTCTGATCCTTGGAAAGGGTTATGGCTCTGCCTCAGGTCCCCTTGATACTGGCAGTCCCTGAGGATGCCCACAGCAGTGGCAATCCCCAACAGGGCTTTCTGCATTCACTGGAATCTGCACTGAGGCTCACACTGTGGTCCCGAACATCGTAGCCTGGAGCTGGTCCTGGTCCGCCTTCTCATCAGTGCTATTGGCAAGCGGGGGACCCGGACCACCAGGGAGCAGATGGCCTGGGTTGCCGGCTGGCAAGGGGCCCAGACGCTCGGCCTCAGCCAGGTCAGCCAGCAGTGCGACCAAGGGCGGCCGCCGGCTACAAACGTCCTGCAGCAGCTTGGCCCGGGGCTGCAACTGCCGAATGAGTTCATCCCTCTGGCGCACGGCGGCCTGCAGGCTGTGGACAGTGGCCTCGGAGGTCAGCAGCTGCTCCTGGAGAGCGGCAATCTCACTGCAGGAAGGCAAAGCAGGGCAGTATGATGGTGAGAGAGCAGAGGGGCAGCTCCCCACAGCTGTGGACATGGAGCCCAAGTTCCCCACCACCGCCTCCAGGCCCCTCCCTGTCACCCACGCTGTCCACCCAGGGCTGTTGCTAAAGACCTAAACCCCCAGCAGGGGATGCTGTTTTGAGATGGCGCATTTGGGAGGTAATTAGGGTTCAATGAGGTCTGAGGGTGGGATTCCCATGGTAGAATTAATGTCCTTACAAAAAGAGGCACCAGAGAGCTTGCTCTGTCTCTCCGCAAGGACAAGAAAGAGGTGGCAGTGTGCAAGCCAGAAAGCATGCTCACCAGAACCCAAGCACTCTGGCAGCCTGACCGCACACTTCTGTTTTCTGGGCCCCCAGCCATGGTACTTTGTTATGGCAGCCCAAGCTAAGGCAGCTCACCACTCCCCATCTTCCTGCAGTTCCTGATCCCCAACATCTTTTCCCATTTCTAATTCTTTGATGCCTCTTCTTCCAGGAAGCCTCGCCCTAGGCCCCTGAGATTATATGATCTGCCCCCACCATCACAAACCTTGATCATCCCATGAAGTAACCACCCAGTGATGTGTATGTCCCTTACCAATGTGCTCCAGCACCCAGCACAGCACCTGGCACTTAGCAGGTGCTCAGTAAAGACAAACGGATGAATCCAATTAGCTCTGAATTCCTTGTTTTCCCGTCTAGACCCCAGGTCCTCCCTCCTCCCTGGGTGCTTGTCTCATCCCTTTCAATCTTTAGCTGCCAAACGAAACTCTTCAAAAATGCTGATATGATCCTATCTTCCTCTGCTCAAGAACCTGCCGTGGCTCCCCCAGTGCATACACCAGGGAGTCGGTGCTCCCTGTGCCAATCAGTAGCCGCTGACTTTGCCTTGTGGGAAAACAAGCCATCAGAAGTTACAAATTCACACTTGTATCTCCACTTTACATTCTGATGACTAAGTTCAGTTTTGCTTTTCTTTTCCCCCCAATCCCACCAGCAGTCCAGTCCCCACGTGAATTCACAGGGTTCCTACCCTTCTTCCCAGTCCAAGCTCGGCTCCGCCTCCGCCCACCTCCTCGGGAAAGTCACCTGGCCGGCCCCTGGCCTCACCGGTCTTTGGCTTGGCTCAGCTCGTCCAGGGCGGCGCGCAACTGCTGGTCTTGGAGGGCCAGACGCTCTGCCTGGGCGCTCACGGTGCGCTCCGCGGCGTCCAGCCGCGCCTCCAGCTCCGCCGCGCGCCGGTGAACCGCAGCCAGGTGTACGTTCGCCTCGCGAATCTGCAGCGCGGACGGCGCGGACATGGCCCCCGCCGCGGTCCAGGCCAACCACGCCCCCGGGCGGCCCGGAACCGACGGGCCCCGCCCCCATGTGGACCACGCCCCTCAAGGCTTTGACTGGATTGGCAGGAGCACTTCACTAGGCCCCACCTCCGGAGCTGGGTTGTGCCCTCCTGAAACCCCAACGCCCTTACTGGTTCCGGCATTTTGAAAGTCCGCCCTTAACAGAATACGCCCCCGTGCAGGCCTTGTCCGCCGCGATCTCCTTCCGCTCACAGGATTGGCCATATTTTCCAGACGAGCCCCGCCCTACTTAGAAGGTAACACCAGGATTGGCCCGGATTGGCCAATTGTGGCCTCGACAAGTATGACCACGCCCACCGGAACAAGCTGCGCTCCTCCGGGATTCCCAATTGGCCACGTCTCAGTCAGGGGCAGTCCAGGAACACACGCGCTTCAGACAAACCTACAGCCGCTATTCATTTTTCGTTTTCATTTTTTAACTTTTTATACCTACTGTATTCTTATTTTGTATTCTAATTAGTTATACGTAACAGTAGAATGCATTTTGACACATCATACATAAATGGGGCACAACTTCTCATTCGTTGTACATGATGTAGTTACCCCGTGGTGTAATCACATATGCACGTGGGGTAGGAATGTCCGGTTCATTCTACCGTCCTTCCTACCCCCACGCCCCTTCCCTTCCTTTCACTCCCCTCTGTCTAATCCAAAGTACCTCTATTCTTCCCTAGCCCCCTTATTGTGAATTTTTATCCGCATATCAGGAATAGCCGCTCTGGATTGGTCAAATCTCTTGGGGTTATTCTTCCGTTTCTGGCCACCCTCTTACACCTAGCACATATTTCTCCATACACGGTTTGTGCATAGATCGCTTCCCACTGAGATCTCGGCCTCGGTCACGTTTCCATTAAACTTCGCCTTTATCCTGGCCACGGCCCAAAGTTCAGAGGCACGCCGTTCGCACTCCGATTTGGGTACTGCCGCGAGGCAGGTCCTGCCTGGTCCGTGCGTGGTGGTGAACCTAGCACCATTCAACCTCCCCTGCAGAACAGATCCCTCCTCCAGTAGTCAATCGTACTTAACCCAGGACTCCCTGAGCTGGGACTAGTGAAACTAGTCTTCACCGACCGCTGCGGGCCCGTTGCCCCTCTGTCCATCGACCCTGGGGTACACGTGCTTCCTTACGCCAGGCCCGCCCCCTGGCGCATGCGCGCGACCCGTGGGCACGTCTGCGGAGATCAATAAAGTTGCGCGCTTGTTGCCGGGCCCTCGGTCAAGGAGGTTGCGCGCGCCTCCCCGGGAAGTCTCGCGAGAGTCCGCGGCGGCTGCCCTTGGGAGCGCGGAGCCGGCGGGGTCCGCGGCGCGGGTCCGGGGCTGTGTGGCCATGGCGCGGGGGCTTCTCCGTCAGTACACGGACATCGCCGACGGCACCGAGTGCCACCGCAAAGCCTACGCCAGCACCAGCATCGGCGGCGCAGTGGGTGAGCGCCGGCCGGCCCGGCGGCGGAGCCCAGGGTGCAGGAGGTCACGGGGCCGCGGCGCCGCCCGAGGGTCCCGCGCGCTGGGATCTTGGGGCGGCGCGGCCGGGGGCCTGGCAGGGTCGGAGGCCCCGGAAGGTCGCGGCCCGGTGACGAGCTCGGTGCGGGGACTGCGGGCGAGACGTCCTCAGGGAGTGGTGGGGCGGCCTCCAGGCCCGGCGGAGGGGCGGAGCGGCGGAGCGCGACGGGCGGGCCTCGCGGTCCCGGACTGCCCAGCTCGAGGGGCCGGTGCCGCGGTGCGCGGAGCCGTACGGAAGGCGGAACTTCGGCATGCGCGGCGTTTTGCTGGGTCCGGGATGGTGGATGGTCCATCTGGGGCTTTCTCGGGGGCTGCTAGAGGTGTCCCGGGCGAGGTGCGTGACCGAGCTGAGTGTTGCACAGGCACGCCTCCTTTCATTCTCTGTCCCCGAGGGCATGCCACCACCGTGTCGCAGGCCTGGCAGAAACTGGGTCTCCTCTGGGAGGCGGTTGGATTAGGGTAGACCTAGTGAGTGCCACCGCTTCCAGCAGGCCTAGTAAGACTGACCGGTATCTCCCTTTCTCCTGAAAGTCAGGTGTAGTCACTGCCCCTGAGGTTTGGGAGCCAGAATGGAAGGCCAGGTCTGCTGACCTGGCCCCAGGGGTCTGTGCGGCAAGGGTGTTCCCACCAGGTCGTTATGGAGGGTCTTCAGGAGAAAGGGCTTGAAGGGCAAGTCTGTGGAGCGAGCTTGAATGTCACTGTTGGGAGTCCGGGATGCAAGGTAGAGTCCCCCTTGGAGGGATAGGGGAGTGGGGGGCACAGGAGGGGAAGTCACCATCTGGCACAGGGGAGACACTGACATTAGGAAATGTCTGGCAGAACTTTTCAGGGGACGAGGCCAGTTTTGAAGGAAAAGCAGGAGGGAGTCCCTGGAGAGGTATTCTGGTCCTCTTTCCTGGTGGGAGGGACTGACCCAGGACCACATCCCCAGCCCCTCCACGGAGATTTTGAAAGGCGGTGGTTTAGGGGATTTCAAAGCTGAGTAAACTCAGCTCTGGTGCTGGTGTGAGAAAGTGTGCTCACACGCAGGGGCCTCTGGAGCCTGCTGGGGGACAGCCTGTCTTGGGTGGGCATGGCTAATGAGGGGCCTCAGTGGACTCACTGGAGGGCATTTGGGGGGTCGCGGGAGGGAACTTGTGCCAGTCATGAGGCGCAGGGAGTCATTGTGGGCGTCACTGGGGCAGTCATTGGCTCTGTGAGCGCTCCTCCCATTGCCACCCCACCTCCTCTCCTGCCACCCTCAACTCAGGGAAGCCACTTGCGTCATGTGTGGCTCTCCTGAGATGGGAGTCCCTGGATGGCAGGGTGCCCGTGCTTCAAAATCCAGCACCTGTGGGCACCCAGTACTGAACAGGTGCATAGATGTGCACATGGGACACCTTTAGGGCACAGTAAGTTTGTGAATGAACCAAAGAGGGACTCTGGGGACACAGTGCTTTGTGCTGATTGGGTGACCCAGTGGCGCCATGTGGCAAGAGCAGCTGTAAATAGGCGGGTGAGTGGGGCACCTGTGGACACAGTAAGTGCTACTGACTGCAGGGCTGGGGTCTGGCAGAGATCCTTGTGTGCTTATAGGGACTCCAGGAAGAGGGATGGCAGTCACCATAATGGTGACTGCTGGGAGGGGTGGGCCGGAGCAGTCTCAGCTCTCAGGGTGATCGGAGAGGGGAGCCAGGTGGTGGGCACTTGCTGCCTTCTGAGACATGGCCTGTGCACTAGCGGTCCTTTGGCCAGGTTCTGCACATGAGGGCGGGAGCGGTAAGGTCCCCCAGGGGTCTTTCTGGGAGTGGATTCTGGTTTGGTTTTGTTTTTTGGTTTTGATACGGGATTGAACCCAGGGGGCGCTTAACCATGGAGCCACATCCCCAGCCCTTTTTTATACTTTATTTAGAAACAGGGTCTCATTGAGTGCCTTAGGGCCTCACCGAGTTGCTGAGGCTGGCTTTGAACTCTCAGTCCTCCTGCCTCGGCCTCTGAGCCACTGGGATGATAGGCGTGTGGGGAGCCGCCAGTGACTCAGTGCTCCTCCAGCTGTGAGGGGTGAGAGGATTATAAGACGCTGTGGCCAGCCCAGCCCAGATCAGGACTCGTGAGGGCCCCGGGGTCTGGGAGTCCCCTCTGATTGAGTCTTTACCAGCTGGGGCACACATGCCTCCGTGTGGCTGAGGGTGGGGCTCACTGGACCAGGAGAGCGGCTCTTGGCCCCATGCCGGCATCCTCGTGTGGTCACGGGTGGGAGCAAGAAGGTCCTCAAGGCACTCCAGGTTCAGTGTTTTTCCCAGCATCCCTGGGCTCAGTGTCCCCATCGGTGCAGTGGAGAAAGATGAGCCCCACCGCAGGATATGCAGAGGGCCCCTGGAGGCTCCTATGGGGCAGACTGGGTGCAAACCGAATCAGGAGCACAGCTGGGCAGCGGGCACCACTGGTCCTGGAGGGGCGTGTGGGTCCTAGGAGCTGGAGTCGGGCACTGGGGCTGTGGGGGTGCACTTTGGGTCACACCCACCTGGCTTCCCAGCTGATTGCTGGGTGGTCTCGGGCCAGCTGCTGGCCCTCTGAGGCCACTTCACCTCCATGAAGCAGCGGGTAACAGGACAGAGTCCATCAGGCCTGGGCATGGTGAGTGGCGATGGCTGCCCTCGTGGCCTGTCCAGTGCAGTCTGGTTGGGATGTTCAGGCCCCAAGAGGTCCCTGGGGCAATGGGCCATGTCAGAAGGGCCACCTGGAGAGGAAGGGGGTATCTGCCCTGAGCAGCCTGTGCCAGCAGGTGGCAAGCCCATGTGGGGCTGCTGTCGGGAGCCAGCCGGCTGCAGTCCACCTGTCCACCGTGGGGGAGGCAGGGGCGCGGTGAAGCGCCTAGGCCTGCTGAGCTCCGGCCAGGACGGATCTCCTTCCTCTGCGCCACCCGGCCCATCTCACCCCCTCGTGTGTAGAAGTCACGTCAGCATCAGGGGCAGGAGGCTGGGAGACAGCCGAGATGGAAAAGCTGACCAGAGTGGTGGGGCCAGGTGGGCGTGGGTGGCAACCACGCCAGCCAGGTGCCAGCGACTCGCCTGGGCCTGAACTGCCAGTGGGGGGTCCCAGGAGTGGCAGGGAAGAGGCTTTGGCAGCCTCAGAGCTGAGCCGCTGCCCAGGAGGATTAGGCCAGCCATGGCCACATGAGGGCGGAGGCTTTGACGGGAGCCAGAGACAGGGCCTGCAGGGGGCGCTGCTGTGGCATCGAGCCGGTGGCATGGGGCGGGTCCTCTTCTCATGTTCACATGGATGGCCCCATCTGCTGGCCAGTGCCCTGCTGAGGACCATTGCGGTGGCAGTGACCCCACAGCAGAGCATTGAGAAAGGAGAGGCCTGCAGGCCGGGAGGGCCTGGGGGAGCCTCCAGCTCAGGCTCCGGCACAGAGGGGTGGCCCCGGGAGAGTGCCCCGCTGGCCACCTGACCCAGGGAGCCGTAGGCAGGGCCGGGCTGCTCCTCGGCGCTGAGCCGGGATCTCACTGGCCTCCACCCGCTTTGTCCCACAGGCCTGATTTGGTCAGCCTACAGTGTCACACTCAGACCCCCAGACTCCATTCTCGAAGGAGTGGCGCGGGCCGGGCGGTACACGTTCACCGCAGGTGAGTGGAGGTGTGGCCAGCGAGGCGTCTGCTGGCCCTGTGCCTGCTCTCGCCCCGGGTCCTGGCTCCCCGCCTGCGTCCTCAGGGACGTGTGCTGCAGCAGGGGCCACAGGGCGGGAAGCTCAGCTGGGAAGTGGCGGCTGGCTGGGACCTCAGGAGCACCGCCACTGCCCGCTCTGGGCCCCGACTCAGCACCTACCCTCCGTGTCCCCTGCAGCAGCCATCGGGGCCATGTTCGGCATCACCTCCTGCGTCAGCGCCCAGGTCCGCGAGAAGCCTGACGACCCCCTGAACTACTTCCTAGGCGGCTGTGCTGGAGGCCTGACCCTGGGAGCGCGCAGTGAGTGCCCCGCCAGCGCAGGAGCCCTGCCCTGCCCAGTCCTCCTCTCCATTCCCACCCGGCGGGAGCCAGAGCACCGCCTGGGCACAGGGCAGTCACCGCAGCAGCAGCCCTGCAGTCCAGCACCAGCCGGTGTGATAGTGGCAGATGCTGCTGCGCCACCCGCCCCAGCCCCCGGCCTCCCTCCACCCTCCGCTCCAGCCGCACAGTCTCCTCACTGTGCCCCCCAGGCACCAGGCTCAGTCCTGCCCCAGGGCCTTTGCACAGCTGTGCTCTGCCTGGAATGTCATCCCTCCAGATGTTAGTGTAGATCCCCGCTCACTGCCCTAACTCTCCTGGGTACAGTCCACCCCTACCATTCCCACTCCATGTCTTGTCTGCCATGTCTTGTCAGAGAGCACGGGTCACTGACCGTCTCCACCACTGACCAGTGAGCAGCTTAGAGGAGATGGCCCTGCAATGTCCCAAGAGTGTGCAGGCCTGGGGTCCCCGGGGAGCTGCCTGCCCCCCACTGCACAGACACAGGAACTCAAGTCAGGAGGGCCTGCCTACATAGCAGAGGTGGCAGCCCTGGGGGAGGAGGCCGGGTCCCAGGGCAGCAGAGCCACCTGGGCATAGGGCACAGCCCCAGCCTCAGGGCCAGGGGAGGAGGGAAGGAGGCCACGTGCCTGGCACCTGCTCTTGCCTGGCATGTTGCAAGAGCTCAGTGGAAGGGTCCACTGGTTGCTGTATTTGTGTCAGGACCGTGGGGAGGATTCAAGTGTGCTGGCCACACCTGTGACCCCAGCACCTCAGGAGGCTGAGACAGGAGGACCCCAAGTTCAAGACCAGCCTCAGCAAATCAGTGAGGCCCTAAACAACTCAGAGATCCTGTCTCAAAATAAAAACAATAAAAGTGGCTGGGGGTGGCTTAGTGGTTAAGCTCCCCTGGGCCCAACCCAGTACAAAAAAAAGCCCTCCGGGGGCCCATGTCCCAGCCTCCCAGTCCCTAGCAGGTCCTGGTGGACGGAACGCATCCCCTTCCAGCCTCTGTGGCTTTGGGGCAAGCAGGGCACCTGTTCTGTCAGACTGACACCACCACCCCGTGCAGTACCCCTGCCGCCTGACCCTCCCTGAGCCAGAGCCAGGGCCGCCTGTGTGTCTCCCTCCGGCCCCTAGGGCGGGTGCCGTGGGCCAGAATGAGGACGCTGCGCAGGGTCCTGCAGGGGGGGCCTGGCGCCACCTTCCCTGGGCCTCCTCCCCATCCCTAGAGCGCCTGCTCGAGCGCTGAGCACTGGGCCCCTGAGCTCAAGTCCAGCCCCCAGGGCAGGGTGAGCCTGATGCCACCTCTCCCTCGCAGCTCACAGCTATGGGACCGCTGCCGCCAGCTGCGTGTACATGGGCATGGTGGCCGCCCTGTTCAAGATGGGCCAGCTGGAGGGATGGGAGCTCTTCTCAAAACCCAAGGTGTGAGCCCTGCTGCGCCGCTCGCCAGGCAGGGCCCGAGGTGCCCGGAAATAAATTCCTCGTGTGTGTGTGAGCGCGTGTCCCGGAGGCTTGGCGGCTCGCGCGGGGCGGGGGGCGGGAGGCCCGCGCAGGTCCCGGCCTGCGTCCTGGCTGTGGGTGTGTCCCCACAGGGCCAAGGGCCCCAGTCTGGCCCTGCCGAAGGGCGGGGGCATCACGCTGGGGCCAGAGGACGCCAGATGAGCCTTGGCGGGGGTGAGCAGGAGCTTCCGCGGCCCCGGGGATGGAAACCAGGCTTCCTCAGCTCTGGCCACCAGCCCTGCGGGCCGTGTGCGTCCCTCACCAGGACTCGCCCCAAAGCCAGCAGCGTGTGGAAAACACGGGCCCCACACACAGCCCTCTCCAAATTCCTAGGCGTTGGAGCGGAGAGCCCGGGACGGCCCAGCCCTGCAGCCTGGTCCTGTCTGGAGCCACTGGAGCCCCAGGCTTGGACAGCTGGGGACAGGACCATTGGCCCGCCAGCTGTCAGGCCCGGTGATTTAGGTGGCCCGGGAATGCCGGTGACGCCCGGCCCTGGCCCGCGGCTCCTTCCCCAGAACTGGCGCGTGCTTCCTGGCAGCTGGGAGGGAAGTGGCAGGCTCCGGCTCGCCACGCGCCCTCGGTCAGGGCCCTCCGGCCCATCCAGGGAGCCGAGTGGGCGCCAGCGACGCAGGCTGGGCCGGGTCCCCCTTGCTGCAGCCTCACCTCTCCAGCGACTCCAAGGCCTTTCTCCCAGCCCCCGCCTCTCACCCTCCCTGGACTTGTGTCCAGGTGTCACGAGTGCTGGCCCTCAGGGCACCCAACGCTAGCTGGGGTGTGTCCAGGGCTGGGTGCCTGAGCCTGGGCCTGGGACTCACAGAGGAGGATGGAGACACCCATGAAAAGGAACCGGGTTCAAATCCCAGAGCCTTGGCTGCTGCCTCTGGCCTTGGATGGCATCTCACCAGGCCTCAGCCACCGGGCAGCACCCCTCCCGCAGGCCCGTCCCCGAGGCCACCAGGGGGCAGCGAGGCCACCCTGCTCTGATGGATGCTGCAGGGCAGACGGCGTCCCTTCCCCACAGCATGCCACACTGCACTTCCTTCCTGTCCACCCTGCTCGCGTCCAGCGGGGGTGGTTCGAGAGCAGGCCACACCGCCTCGGCCCCAGCCCTGGGAGGATTGGAGCTGCCCACAGCCCACGAGAGCCCTGCCCAGGCCTCGCCCTCCTGCAGGTCCTCCCGGCCCCAGGCCTCAGGACGGCTGATACAAAGGCTCCCAGGGAGCGGGGACAGTTCCAGGCCAAGAGCCCCTTCCCGCCTCCCAGCCTCAGGTGGCCCATACCTGGGCTGTGCCTGCCGCCCACCCAGCCCTTTCTGGGCCGGTGGCCAGTGCTGGAGCAGGTCTGCCAGGCCCCCCAGAGTGGGGCAGGAGCGGGTGGCTGCTCATGGGGCTCCAGGGAACCCCCAAACCAGGCCCCCTGGCCCATAAACATTTACAAGGTTGTGAGGGGCTGACGTCATCCCTGCCCCCCACGCAGGCCCTGTGAGGCCGCTCGCTGGCTGGAGTGTCCCACCCGCCTCCTGCTACAGAAGCCCCTGGGGGCAGAGACTGAGCTGGACATAGCCCCTGGCCCCAAGTCACCAGGAGGGGGACGGGAGGGGTCAAAGGGAGACCCAAGGAGGAGGGGGCTCCAGTGAGCCTGAGAGGCAAGTGCACCCCAGGCAGGGGGCCAGGGAGCCCACGCCCCAGGGGCCCAGCCTGGAGAGGTGCTGGCCAGCCCCTCCCAGGCCACCAGGGCTCTGAGCTTAGGAACAGGGAAGACGGGAGCTGTGGTGGGGCGCGTTCCAGGCCCTGCACCCGGGGCAGGGGACCCCAAGCTTCCCTCCTGCTGGCTCTGGGTGGAGAGCTCGCGGTGGTTCTCCCAAGGACTTCGCGAATGCTCTGGTCATCAGCGCGGAGCGGCCCCAGCAGCCCTTGCAGGACCCTGGGAAGTGCTGTGGGACGGCGCGGTGGCCACACCTGTCATCCCAGGGGCTGTGGAGGCTGAGGCGGGAGGATGGCAAGTTCGAGACCAGCCTCAGCAACTTAGCCAAGTCCTGGAGGACTTAGTGAGACTCTCCCTCAAGAAGCAAACGGAGGGGCCAGGTGAGGCTCCCGGGGGACGTTCCCCTGGGGTAGGCTAGGACTCGGGTGCTGCTGCGCCCTCCCCCACAGGGCTGCTAGGCTGGCCCCTCTCCTCCTCGCCCAGGAGCCCCTGCCTTCAGAACCGCCCGACGCGCCCCTTGTCCAGCCCCGGTCATTCCACCCTTGGGCCAACCAAGTCGCCCCTGTTCCAGGGGTCCCGCCCGCCCCCGCAGCGGCCAGGGGGCACCTGTGCGCCCCGTGCCTCGTGCCGCGGCCCTCCCTAGGGCAGAGGCGAGTGCTCCCTGCACCCTGCAGCGCTGCCAGCCCCCTGGCCACCTTCCCCCTGCGGCGGTGATGCCAGCTGCCCATCCCTGTGACAGGCCCCAGGCGACCAGCTCAGGAAAGGTCTGCGCTGCCTCACCCTGAAGGCTGCCCTGCAGGTCAGGCCGAGCCTGCTCCTCGGCCGTGGGGGCCAGGCGGGGCCTCAGCGAAGGGGTCCCCTCGGAGGGTACACCCCCAGAGGCTTCGGGCCGGGTCCGTGCCGCCCGCAGGAGCATCACGGGGACTCAACAAGGACACCCTGGCCTCTCTCCCAGGCTCCGTCCTGCCCCAGGGCCAGTCCACAGGACAGGCTCCCCGGCCGTCCCCACCCTTCCGCTCCTCACCTCCTTCCGCGCTCAGCTGAGACCACCTCCTCTTCCCACCCGGTCAGCGGCCCACGACTCCACCTTCCAGCCTGGCCCCTGGCAGCTTCCGAATCCCAGCGGCCTGCGTGCCTCCTGAGGGCCGGGCTCAAGACGGCCGGCACCAGTGAGTCCCCAGGTGAGCGGAGGACAGGAGGCCCCCAGTCTGCCACCTGCCTGTGGCCCACTTCCTGCTGGGCCTGGCTCTGGCATGGCCGGGGGAGAAGCCGTCCATGCTGGGGCTCGGGATCAGGACTCCGCTGGCAAGTCTTTAATGAGCAGCTACATTGCCAGACGGAGTCGCGGGAGCAGGAGGGCCCACCTTTCCTGGAGGAGCTGCTCCAGCAGAGGCCTCCACGGGCAGCACTGGGCTCCGAGGGCGCGGCCCAGCAGGGGTGTGCTGGAGGCGGAGGCGGCCGCAGGAGGCTGGCACGGAGGACCACCTTGCAGCCTGAAGCCGGCAGTCATGGCCTCAAAGCCTGGAGGGGAGGCCGGGAGGTGCCCTTCCCTCATCCAGCTGACTCGCCGTGGAGGCTGGGAACCTAGCAGCCCCTCTCCGTCCCCTGCTCCTGGCCTTAGGCCATCTTGGGGTGTGTCCTGCCTCCACTAGGGACACCCGCAGGGAGCCACTTGCCTCGGGAAGCTGAGGCGTGGAGCAGCCCCAGACCCGTCAGGTACTCTGCTCTGAGCCTCCCCGGAGTCTGGATCCAGAGGCAGGCCTGGCTCAGCCTCCAGCCTCACCATTGGTGGTCTCTGCCCGGAGCCTAGAGGGCCAGTCCCCCACCCAGCCCTCTCTCACCTCCAAGGCCCCTGGACTCTGAAGAGTTGCTGAACCAGCAAAGGAGAGGGGCGAGCCAGGTCGGCCACCCGGGGCGCATTATCCCCCCACGCAGAGGGGCTGCCAGCCGCCTGGCCGGAGAGCCATGGGGCCCCTTTAAACCCCGCCGACCCTTTTGTTGTGCTGTCTACTTCCACAGCAGTCTTTCTAAAATATATTTTATAGGTTTTTTTTTTTCAATAGGTAAAACAGATTTGGGCCACAGAAGTCAAAGGATTCCAAAGGGTGTTGGGGACTCAATCTCAGCCGTCCCCGTCCCACATCCACCCTCAGAGGCCGCCTGCCAGGTTTCTAGTTTGGCCTTTCCAAGGCCTTCCAGGCTGAAACGCATGCCTGCGGATTTCCTGTTCCCCACAGAAACCATACCACAGGCGGCTGCTCCTTCGTCCTTTAACAGCAGCTTGGATTTCCTCCTCCTAATGAAGGATCCCCACTCTTTTTAATGGTGGCGTAATATTCCACGGTGTTCTCATGGCAGAGGTGTTCTTCCCGGCCTTCCCCACCATCCGGCTGCCACGCCAGAGCCCTCCGGACGCCACCTGGCACGTGGGTGATGTGCCCACACCCTCCCTGAGCACCAGTCAACTTGTCTGAGCAGGTTAGGTTTACAGAAAATTCGAGAAGCACGGACTGGGGTGCCCGCAGCCGCCTGCCACCCACGCAGCTCCCGGTCTTGCCTCCGAGGTTACGGCTGCCACAGCTGATGGGCGAGTGAGACAAGACGTCCTTCGCCGAAGTCCCCAGCGTGACCCCAGGGTCACCTCGGTAGACGTGGGAAGGGGCTCATCGGCTGCAGGGTGACCGCCCGCGGTCCCTGCACGTCCCCCTCTCCACCACTGGCCCCTCACGAGAACGCAGAGGCAGGCGGGCGCCTCCCGGCTGGGGTCCATGGCCGCGTCCCCCTGCCGGGCTCACAGACTCCTTTCCTGGGCTCCACCGAGCTGCCGTCGTCCGTTCGCCCGGAAGCCCAGGGCGCTGCGTCCCCGTCCGGCCGCTGTGGATGTCCACATGCAGGTTCCGAGGGGCATCTGTTTTCTGCCCCTCCGGGTGACATCAGGGCCGAGCTGGGTGGCACCTGGAGCAGGTTGGGTTGTGAGCGCCTGCCCGGCTGCCTCGGCGGCCACCTGAGCGCCCCTGCTCCGCGTCCTCTCCAGGCCCCTGCTGGCATTCTGGATTTGGGTCACTCTAAAGTGTGTCGTGGGATCTTGTTTAAATTTGCCCGATTTTTAAGTAAACACTTGTTGAGCTGCCTCCTGGGTGCCCCGCACAGGTCCAGCACCTTCTGTACCACGGGACTTCTTTGCCATCTCGGTGCCTTTTGGGCTGGAAGGAAGGCGTTGGTATCCATTTTACAGATGAAACAAACAAGGCTCAGAGAGAGATGTTCACTTATCCAAGGTCACACAGCAGATGGAGGTGGAGCCAGAGCATCTGGCTGACACTGGAACGCTTCTGTCTGCTGTGTGCTGGCCACTAGGGACACAGTGGTGGCCGAGACAGTCCTGGTTCACTCTCCTGAGGCTCACGGTCCAGTGACCAGGCTGAGCAAGGCTGTAATGGGGTCACATGGCAAGAAGGGACAGCCTGGGTGTCTACGGAGACTTCCTGGAGAACAGGTGATAAAGCATGAGGTGTTTGCACAGGGGAACATAGTGGCCTAGGGCAGGAACAGTACCGAGGTGGCTCAGAGGCCCTGGGCACGGCCCCCAGGCCTGGCCCCCCGCCACCTGGGGGTGAGGCTCAGCGGGGCTCCACCTGCCCGTGCCGGGGGTGGAGCAGTCTGGGCATCTGAGGCCCTGACAGGAGGACCCCCAGGTGGGCAGTGGTGCCAGCCCGGTCCTCACTTCCGGGTGAAAGGAAGTGTCAGGCTGGACATGGGGTCACCTGTTTGCACCCCGCCCAGACCCTTGGTGCGATGGGCCCTCAGTACCGTCCACCCTGTGTGCGAGGCTGACCTGTGGAGCCCCAGGGGCTCCGCCCACACCCGCCCAGTGACCCGTTAACGATGGATAAGGAGCCAGGGCAGGGGACCGGGAGGTGGCTGCTGGCCTGGGGGCCCCTCTCCACCAGTCACAGGCCACCTGAAGGCCCCAGAGAGCCTGCCTGGCCCACGTGCCTCCCAGTGCCCGGGACCCTCCCCACACCCAGACCAGGACGCGGTTGGAAGGTAAAGCGAGGCCGTCTGTCCGGGCGGGCGGGACGGCAGGACGCTGCCCAGCAGCCGGGCCCTTCCCGAGCCCTCCACCCGGCTCTGTGGTCACCACAGCCCACCAGGGGCCCAGGCCTCCCAGTCACGTGTGCCCCACTTGGTGCTGGACCTTGGGGCTCCTGGGGGACAGGCGCCCACATCTGCCGGGGAAGCAGAGGTGACTCTGCACCCTGTGCACCTGGGCAGTGTCCCCGCGTCCTCCCCACGTGCCGCCTCCTGACCTCCTGGCCCGGTGCGGGTGTCCAGGGTCCCTGGCCGGGCGCAGGACCAGCAGGCACTTCCTGAGAAGCTAGTTGCCCTGTTCTGAGGAGCCCGGTGTCGCCGCCCCTCGGGAGCCTGGAGGGCGGCCAGGGCGCGTCCCCTAACGCCTGAGAGCACGGCCGGGCCAGCGGCTTCTCCGTGCCATGGCCGTCACCCGAGCGCTGGGATGGGGACCCGCGGCCTGGGGCGGGGGCTGGCTGGGCAGACCAGGCCGGGTTGGGGACAGGAGTTGGCCGGCCACATCCAGGCGCCCAGCCTCCTCCTGCCCGGGGAGGGGCTGAGCGGGAACGGAGGCTAATTTTAGCCCTGATGACACCCCCTGGCCGCCTGCCCCGTCCAAACATCCCCAGCCAAGCTGGAGGTTCAAAGCGTCCCCCACCCGCCACCGCCTTCCAAGGGGCCTGTTTATCCCTCGGCCTGGGCCAGAGCATTCCTTGCCTGCCCGCGCCTGCCGCAGGCCTCTGTCCAGGGCCCTGCGGGCGCCGCCTGTCACCTGGGTGGGGACGCCTCACCTGGGGGTGCCCGAGACAGGCGCGGCGCCCCCCAAGACTTCCTGCGCCCCAGCTCTCCAGGCCACACTCTCATGTACTTGGCTCCTACTGGGTGCCAGGTCCCCGGGGCACCCGGTCTGGGGGGACACTGACCAGGTGCGTCGGGACTGTTCTGTTTATCTTTGCGCCGGTTCATTGTTCACCCGCCGCGTGTCAACTGACCCCCAGGGAGTCGGCCCTCCTTCCAGGGGTCCCTAAGGAGCAGGGAGAGCCCTCCGGGTGGACATTCTGGTGGGGGTGTTGGTCCAGGGACAGTGAACCACGTGTCTGGTTTACGAGTCGGGCAAATCATTGCAGTGCTTGCCCCGTGAGTGTGTGTGTGTGTGTAGCCGGGGGCGAAGCCAGGCTTCTCACACGCTGGGCGAGTGTCCTACCCGAGACACACCCAGCCCTGTGAGCTCGTGGACGGGACTGGCCGCTGTGGGAAACTAAGGCCAGGGCGGGCCCAGGCACACTGTGGGGGACGCACTGGAGCCATCTGGGTGTCAGGGGCACGAGGGTTCTAGGCAGTGCCTGCAAAGGTCCTGGGGCATGAAGAGTGAGGGGCACAGGCAGAGAGGCCTCGGGGTTCACAGCTTTGCGGTGGCGGTCACTGGAGGCTTGGGACAAACCAGAGCTGAGGATGGCGCGATGTGGCCTGAAACTCCCATCTGGCTCGCGATCCCATCCCCAGCACCACCACCCCGCGGATCATGGCTGCAGCTGCCTGGAGCCTGAGTGGCTGCAGGTGGGTGCCAACTCTCAAGGAGAGCTTCCGGAACATTCTGAGAGCCTGGGTGGGGGAAAGTGGGGCAAGTGCTGCTCTCCAGAGGACAATCATGGGACAGAGCGGGCAGGGGCACATTCGGCACCTTCTGCACGTGGCATCTCCAAGGGCGCCCACAGCGCCGGGCCTGGCAACTCTCGCCAACATTCCTGGTTTTTTGTTTTTGTTCTTGGCTGGTGGAATGACAGGTGTCTTAGAGGACTTGAAAACACCCCCAAATCAAGCCGAGGAAGCAGAAAACCTTTTTAACCTCTTCGTCCCAACAGCTTTTTCTTTCTCACAAAATACCGCCCCTGGTTTTCTGCTTCTCAGCCATCACGTGCCTGCTCCCCAAAACCTTTCCAGAGAGAGAAAGGCCCCTTTGTCCCGCCCTCCCGACGGCTGCACCCACACGCTATTGTCTTTTCACACTCCGTTTTGCAATGGGCTTTTTTTCCAGTCGACAAATGATGGCCCCACAGCTTTTATTTACCGAAACTGGAAAATGAAGCATGTCCAGCCCCCACCTCTCCCCACCGGGCTGAAATTCAAGCCGCGGGAACCCGCGGGCTGGGGTGCCGGGCAGGCAGACCCCGACGTGCCAGGGGGCTGGGTGAAGAAAGGCCGGGGGCGGGTGGCAGGGGATGCCAGGTTCCTGTCACCTTGGACGTCCCTGCTCCCCCTCCGTTCCGCAGCCCCAGCACCCCTTGACGAGCAGGGGAGGCCAGGTTTTTCAAAATACCACGGAGGAGAGAGCGAGCCAGGGACCCAGACCCGCGGGTTTCTCTCCCCGCCCACTGTCTGCCCTGCAGAGACCCTGGAGAGTCAGGAGGATGACCAGGATACCCGCGTCGGTTCCATCTTGCAAGCAGGAGGCAGAAGCCCAGAGAAGTGCCGGGTCACACCTAGGTGACACAGCTGCCGGGCCAGTCTGTTCTCCAAAGCTCTCAGGGTCAAGAGCTCTGCGACCAGATGGGCCCAGGTGTGGCCCACCTCCACCTCCACCTCCGCCCAGGGGCTGCAGGTGGATTAGGACTGTAAAGAGGACTTCCGGAACATTCTGGAACATGCTGGGGGTGGGGAGAGGGCTGGGGTAGGTGGCTGAGTCTGAGGTCTCACCTCATCTCCCCGTCTTCCTGATGAGTCCTCAGGGAGGCCAGCAATGCCTTCAGGGGGCGGGTGGAGGATGGACAGGGCCCTGGGCAGGGGAAGCCTGGGCTGCAGTGCCTCTGACCAGCTGCGCCCCACGCCGCACACCTGGGGCCCCTCTCCCGCCACCCGGCTGCAGGGGCGGGAGGTGTCTGGAGGCCAGGCCCCGGCTTCCTCCCAGGCTGGGGCATGGCGGGGGGCCCCGGTGCTGTCCCCCACAGCCCCTGGGGCTCCGTGCTCACCCTCCACCTGGACCAGTGTCTGAGGACTGAGCGTCTCCCTCTTGCACGACTTCTCTTCGACCCCCTCCATCTGGAATTGTTCGAGGCGTGGAGGAGCTTGACAACCCCCCGTGGGTCTCACGAAGGCACCTGGGGGCAACCCAGTGCCCCAGGCCCCACTCCCTGCCCGAGCCCCAGCTGCATGGATGGAACACAGTCTGCCCGCCCAGGCCGGGGTCCCCTCCCCTCCTCCTGCCCTGCCAGCACCCCCTGGCTGGCGGCCCAGAGGCCTGGGGGATGGAATTTCCAGCAGGTACGATTCCATCGCCCACCTGCCCGGGTCAAAGGAGGCACTGGGGGTCCGAGGAGGGCAGAGACCCCAGCAAGGGGGTGCATTTGGCCTCGCCTCATCTCAACCAGTCCCAGCTCGTCCTGTGCCTGAGGGAGGAGATCTGGGCCCTGCCAGGTCGGCCTGCCTGAGTGCCATCCCCAGAAAGGCCCAGGACACCTCTCAGGACACACAGCACGCTCAGGAGGGACGCTCCCTGGGACTGGGCAGATATTCCTCAGACCCCACAGGCTGGGACCTCCGGCCAGTGACTGGGCGACTGCATTCCAAGGCCAGACAGCCTGATCCGAAGCCACCTGCACCACAGCTTGTGACCAGAGCTCAGGAAAGGCAATGATACCGAGAAGTTCCCACGGAAATGGCCCTGGACACAAAGCCAAAGGAGAAAGCGCATGAGGGTGGACAGCAGTGACGGAGGGCAGAGGCGGGCGCCCTGGGGGTGCTGCGGGAGCTGGGCTGGCTGAGGCAGGGGGAGCTGGGGTTGGCACGCCAGGTCGGCAGCTGCGCAGGGAGCCTGTCGGGCCGCTTGGGTGGCAGGATCTGGGCCCGCACCTGCTTCCTGCCCTGTCAAAGGAGCGTGCATCGGTCCCAGTCCCTGTGGAGTGACAGGATGGCCGAGGGGTCAGTGTGGGTAGAGTCCCAGACCCAAATGCCCCAGAAAGATGGTCACCAGCAACTCAAATCTCCGCAATTGGGGCTCAGCTGTGTGGAGCTCAGCCTGGGCTGGGGGCTCAGATTGGGGTAGGTGCCGAGTTGGCGAGCAGGCTCACCCAGGTCAAGGCTTGGCCACGGTGACAGCCCACCCTGGGAGCACCACCCCTGTGCCAGTAGGCATCCTGCCTCGCCTGCCCTGCAGGGCTGAGCCAGGTGCTGCCGGCCTGGAGAGGCTCAGCAGGGTTAGGGAAAATCGCCGTCAGCCCCCAGGCCTGGCTGCTCCTGCCCTGGCCCACACCCAACCCAGGAGCTGGTGATGGATGGACAGATGTTGCTCCAGGGGCTCAGGGTCCTGAGTGCAGGTGTGGGGACCCCCCAAGACAGCATCACCCTCATAATCCATCTGGCCACAGGGCAGAGAGTGGATCTGAACCACAGCACTAGGAAGCCAGGACAGGGAGGCCAGGCAGAGCTCCCCTCCAGCTCCAGTCCTGGCTGGCACCAGGAGCGCCGGGCAGAGACCTCCTGACCCGGCCGCAGGAAGGATGAAGCTCCTCATGGCGCCTCTGGGGTGCTGGAGGTGTGTCGAGCACACAATAGGGCCATTCCGCTCAGATCCTCCCTGGGCTGGGAGCTCACTCCTGCGGACAGCAGCGGTGGTGCCAGCAGAAGCCCAACCACGCGAGTGGGAAGCGGGAGATCCCCGCGAGCAGACCCTCACCCAGGTGTTTCAGAGAGCAAAAGGCAGGGCCAGGGTCCCAACCATTAGAAATACCGAAGTCCTGCAAGAAATCACACCCACGGTCAAAGTGGGTGGGCAGCGGCTCACTTCATTTCTCCAGAGCAGGGCCAATGCCGGGGCCGCAGGGCCGCCTCCTTATATCCCTAGCCCAGCACCGCCCCTTGCCCTGATTGGTGGAGCTCAGGGCCGACGTCCATGGGATTGGCTGACTTTAATATTGGGGCGGGCGAGCAGGGCTGGCTGTAGCCCAGCCGCAGCGCGCTTGCCTAGCGCATGAGGCTCCGGGTTGGATCTTAAGCACCACATTAAGAAAAACAATAATAAACAAATAAAATAAAGCCACGCTGTCCATGTACAACTACGATTTTTTTTTTAATTGGGGAGGGCAAAGGGAAGGGCTGCAGTTAAAATGGCTGAGAGTGGATCCAACCAAGGCTGATTATCATATTCTGAAACTGGACCACCAGATTTTCTGTTTCTCACGAATCCCTCCTTTTTCCTTTCATACCTTTCGGCTTCACTTTGTCGTACTCTGTACTCTTCGGTATTGCCATTCATTCTGAACGGAGCAACTCTGAGGCGGAAATCGCCCATGGCGCAGGGCGCTTCCCTCCAGCCGCTGGGACAGCCGTCCCGGGATCAGCAGCACTTGGTGAGGTCCTTTCCAGCTCCACTGAAACTTGCCCCCTTCCCAGTTCGTGACGGAAATCGCATCGCCAGGCGATGAACTGCAGAATCTAGAAGAGCAGCCTCAGCAGCAGCTCATGATAATCACGGTGGTCGGGAGCGCAGGCAGGTCAGAACGGACTCACGGCTGGCAGCTGTTGGTGCTGTTGGTCAGACACTCCTGTGTAAAGACCCTTCCTTTATAACCGCCCCTTTTTGCTTACTTCCGGGAGGACTGACACAGTGTACACCTCTAGTTACTAAAAGAACCCTTGTCTTTTCTTGTAAATGCCCAGGTATGGCTGTGCTTTGGGTATGCCCTCCTGCCAGGTGTCCAAGGCAAGTTGGTCAGACCTGATCTTTTTTCTGTCTGTTGTTAAGATTCCTCAGAGAGCACCCTTGGGAATGTGGGAGAAGCCCCTTGGCTCCTTTAGCTTTCCTCTGCCAGTGGTTCCCTCTGCCTGGATGGGTCAGGGTCTTGCTGACCACATGTGGCTTCCCTTGGAAGCATCAGGGACATCTCCCTCTCCAATGATCTTCCTCTTTGCAGAATGTGCACTGGCTGGCTTCCTGTTCTCTAGGGTCCTCTCATTCCCCCTAATCGGGAGGTCAGTGACTCACCGTGTTGTAGGGCCTTTAAAAGGGTCCCATCCTTCCCTGGTCCTGGTTGACCTCAGAGGGCCAGGGTCAAAATACTGGCTGCTTTTTCCTTGGCCCTTTTACTTGGCCCTGACTTTGGTTTCCAAGTTTTGGTTTTGAACATCCAGCAGGCCAGTTTCGCCAGTAACTTTAATGTGTATGATTTTATCATGGCCCCTTCCACTTAGCTGGGTCGGTATTAGTCCTGGAAGTCAGCCAGCCGTATGTCCTGCCCGTTCTGTAGGTGATGGCTTATTCTCTCAGATGAACTCAGGTTGTTCTGTTAGAACTTTTGCAAAACACTAAGGGGCAAAAGTCATAAAGTTCTATAAGGAAAATACAAAACGAAGTTAACAAAGCCGAAAACATCCAGTGTGCACAATAGCTTTGAACCAAGAAACAATTTCTATCATAACACTGATACATCTTCAGTATCTATTTTGCTTCCACAAAGTTCCATAAATTCATCAACGCAGTCACAGAGAGCTCCTTTATAAACCTTTCTTTTAAAACTCTCTTGCTATCTTATATATATACCTTTTGCAATTTATCCAAGCCTTTACTTAGTTTTGCATCGTGTCCCTTGCTTATTTTGGGATGCCAGTAACCTTTACAACAAGAAATCTACTTTTTGAATGGAGCTTTAAATGAGCCTAAGTCCAGCCTACCAAGGCGCCGTCCTAGTATGGAGGAGGGCAAGAGGCAGCCTCGCCCAGGGCCAGGTGGGCTCTTGGCAGAAAACACCCTGCAGCATCGCACCTGAAACAGGAATTAAACACAAACTAAGGGAGCCCCTAACCTTTTTATGGAAAAAGTGGAAAAATTGTAAAGCTTTCATGCCTTACAATATCAACCTTTAAACAAACCAGATTCCCCTAGTTGTCTTTAAAAATACCCTTAAAATTAAAACAAATAAGAAAATTTTAAAAATACTCTTAAATCGGCTGGGGCTGGGGCTCGGGGGTAGAGCACTCGCCTAGCACGCAAGGCCCTGGGTTCGATCCTCGGCACTGCATAAAAATAAAATAGAGGTATTGTGTCCACTTACGACTAAAACAAAATATCAAAAAAAATACACTTAAATTTCCACCCCAGTGGATAAAGTTACACAAAATTATATACATGTATGCATATGTGTGTGTTTATGGAAATATTATTGGTAACAGGTTCCCTTTATCCAGTTACAGAACATTAAATGACATAAATAAGTCTCCAAATAAATTTGCTGTTTCTATATAGTTCTGAAGGGGACTGTCGCCACAGATCACTTCAGCCTGGCAAAGTGCACCTCTACGAATGCGTAAAACCACATGGTCAGGGTGTCTGACCAAGCTGACTCCATTCAGGCTTGTTTGTTTTTTTAATTTGCACAGAAGAGGATGGGTCTCCACTAATGTCCCTCTCCTGAGGGGGCGTATGTACGCATATACTGTAATGCAATATGTATGTGTGTACTTATATGTGTTTCTCCCTGGGGCAAACCCTTTCCTCCTGGAACGCATTAGCTCCTTGCTGTGTCCTTTGTGACGGGCAATGTCCACCCCCGGATGTGACAGGCCAGTTAGTCGCTAGGCACTCGGGGTGCTGGGCCCCCTTAAGATCTCACATGTGAAGGCCACGCCTTTGTCCCAGCATGGGGGCAAATGAGAGCGGGTGGACCCCAGTCTGGAGGCCACAGACACATCCAGCCAAAGCCCAGGAACCCTCGGTGTGACCTCCTGCCCAGCACCTGGCTCTCACGGACTCCCGCCTCAGGCAGAAGCTCCGAGTGGACTAATCTGACTCCTTTTTCGTAAGTCGGAATGCTTTATTCTGTTTACACCACTTTCCTTAAAACCCAGGTGAAACTTTTTGTATGCATACAGAATTACACCTGTGTGACTTTTAACTCCAAGTATCCTCAACTTCAGGTTAAGACCCAGAAAGGAGCAATTCTTTTTTTTTTTTGAGAAAATCATAACATTTAGTTCAACGAAAAACAACTGCACTTAGATTTCCAAACTTACATTATAATATCCAGTGTAATTGTGAAAAATACCACATTTTAATTTTAGCCATAATCATTCAGATGAATAACTTCTCATAGTTAAGACTCTCGTTTCTAAACACCTAAATTAATAAAAGCCAAACCTAACCTAAAATCAAAGTCCCTGTTGACGCGTTTAACATCAATATGTTCTTCCTTGACAACTGCCTTACTAATAGAGAACTAAAGAACTTGACACGATGTAGATTTGTCATTTTAAATTCAAATCCAGTTCAAAACTTTGTGTGTATAAATATATACACATACATGATGTATGTACATGCAGGGTTTTTTACATCATAAATAATGGAGTATGATTTCTCATTCTCCTGGTTGTACATGATGTAGAATGCCACCAGTCATAGAGGTATATAGGTACTTGGGGTAATACTGTCTGATTCATTCTCCTTCTTACCCGCCCACACCCTCCCCTCTCTTCACTCCCCTCTACCTAATCTGAAGTAACTCTGTTCTTCCCTAGCCACTTTCTCATTGTGAATTAGCATCCACATATCGGAGAAAACATTCAGCTTTTGTTTTGGGGGTTTGACTTTTTTTGCTTAGCATGATATTCTATTCTCCAGCCCCATCCATTTACCAGCAAATGCCATCATTTCATTCTTCTTTAAGGCTGAGTAATATTCCATCGTAGATATATACTATACGGCACCTTTTTTTTAATCCATTCACCTGTTGAAGGGTACCTAGGTTATTTCCATAGTTTATCTATTGCGAATTGAGCTGCTATAATCATTGATGAGGTTGCATCACTGTAGTATGCTGATTTTAAGTCCTTTGGGTATAGGCCAAGGAGTGGGATAGCTGGGTCAAATGGTGGGTCCATTCCAAGTTTTCTGAGAAATCTCCACACTGCTTTCCAGAGTGGCTGCACTAATTTGCAGTCCCACCAGCTATGTATGAGTGGACCTTCGAGATGCGCAACCTTAAACCTTTTTTAAAAATTTACTGATTTGTAAAAATACACTTGATACATTCAACTATAAGTTACCTTGTGGAATTCAAGAAGCCAAGAGTACTTGAATTCATACTCAGTTGATGTTTTAGTATTTTAACCTTGCAAATTAATCAGAGCTCTCTTCTAACAGACACAGTTATGAAGATTAAGCCCGTTGATGTTAACGCATTTCTAACTTAGGTCACCCTTTGTCCCAGCGTGGGGGCAAATGGAAGCGGGTGGACCCCAGTCTGGAGGCTACAAGGTATCAAACAAGGCAACTTAACACTTTGAGTCAGCTACTCCGTCCAGAAAAAAATCCTTAGAAGCAAAGAACCTTGGGCTTGAAACTTTATGGGAACTAATGTTCTGGTTGTCTGGCCTCCTAGAAAAACGTGTGGGTCCGCGGGTCCAGGTAGGAGTTTGGAACCCCTGCTGGGCGGCCCCTCCTACCACGGAGCTCCAGCTTTCAAAGTGGTTTCGGAACAACATTCCCACCAACTGAGATGCACCCTTTTGCTAGGGTTTTAGGTAAGTCGCCGAGTCGCCTTCCCTGAGTCAGCGTGGATGCCGGTGCAGCACCGGCTCATCCGCGGGGCCACGGCCAGCACAGGTTGAAGCCGCCCAACGCAGAGGTTCACAGTAAGACCCAGACAGGAAGAGGGCCTTGCGCTGGGAACACCGGGCGGGGACAGTCTGCAGCCAGGGTGGACCTGAGGTCGAAGAGCAGGTGGCCTCCGCGGGCCCATTCCCTCCCGCCATGGCCTCCCGCCATGGCCACCGTGTGCTCTCCCTGTTTGGGACTCTGCAATGGAGGAGTCCACGGGCATCTTCCATGGCCCCTCCCTGCCGCTAGGCCTGGCCTGTGCATCCCACTTTTCGGCTTGGTGTCTGCAATCCCGTTCCCGGGGACTCGGCCGCCCCCTCCCGGGATCCCTGCACGCGCCCCACCTGCCGTCCTGGGCGCGCCTTGGGGCGGGGCCGCACCCGCCTGGGCCAGGAAGCACGTCTCTCCCGAGCTGCAGAAGAGGTTTCTGAAGGGACCGCGGGCTAAGCGCTGCAGCCTCGGCCGCTCCGCCATTGTGCTGCCCCCCCACTGTACCACCCAGATCGTGGGCGCGACCTCCTCTACCTAAGAATGCTGCCCCCTCCCTCTCCCTCCCTCCCTCCCTCCCTCTCCCTCCCTCCCTCTCCCTCTCTCCCTCCCTCCCTCCCTCCCTCTCCCTCCCTCTCTCTCCTTCCCTCTCTCTCCTTCCCTCTCTCTCCCTCTCTCCCTCCCTCCCTCCCTCCCTCCCTCTCCCTCCCTCTCCCTCCCTCCCTCCCTCCCTCCCTCTCTCTTCCTCCCTCCCTCCCTCCCTCTCCCTCCCTCTCTCTCCTTCCCTCTCTCTCCCTCTCTCCCTCCACCTCTCTCCCTCCTTCCCTCCCTCTCCCTCTCTCCCTCCCTCCCTCCCTCCCTCCCTCCCTCTCCCTCCCTCTCCCTCCCTCCCTCCCTCCCTCCCTCCCTCTCCCTCCCTCTCTCTTCCTCCCTCCCTCCCTCCCTCTCCCTCCCTCTCTCTCCTTCCCTCTCTCTCCCTCTCTCCCTCCACCTCTCTCCCTCCTTCCCTCCCTCTCCCTCTCTCCCTCCCTCCCTCCCTCCCTCTTCCTCCCTCCCTCTCTCCCTCTCCCTCCCTCCCTCTCCCTCCACCTCTCTCCCTCCCTCCCTCTCTCTCTCCCTCTCTCTCTCCCTCCCTCTCCCTCCCTCCCCCTCCCTCCCTCTCTCTCTCTTTCCCTCTCTCCCTCCCCCTCTCCCTCCCTTTCTCTCCCTCCCTCTCTCTCTCCCTCTCTCTCTCTCTCTCTATCTCTCTCTCTATCTCACCCTGCAGGCAGACACTCTGCCTGTCCACTTAATAAAATCCCTTGCGTGAGTTCCTGCGTCCTGAGTGGTTTCTGGGTGCTTTGGTTGGTGCCGTGACTCAGATGGGCTCTTCTACTGCCACTTAGGCAGGTGGAATCCCATCTGTCACCCAGACCCGGATGCTGGTCTCACCTTCCATTCGCAGGGGCGCTCTCCTCCACATCCATCACCCGCCTCAGATGGCTGAGTTTCCCCTGGGTTGACGTAAACACTCCTCTACTGGCCTGAGACGTGACTGTTGATCGTCTGGTGCCCTCGAGGTGACTGAGGAGTGGGGGTCCCCCAGCCACGACTTTTACAGTTGCAGCTGCCCCCTTGGTTGACCTTGTCTGACGGGTGCGTCCCTCATCTTTACGGTGGAGATTCCCTCCTGGGTTGAGGCTCCTCTTTGCTCTCTCTCTCGAAATCCCTGGCGCCAGGTCCTCCACCCCCTTGGCTTTTGCCTGGCACACACTGATGGTCGGGTGACGACCCATCACTGTGCTGCCTTCTCGTCTTCAGTCGACTAGTCTGTGACCTCGGGACGCCTGGGACCCTGACTCAGCTGTATCAGTCTCCACCATGGGATCTGGGTCCTCCATTCTGGCAGATTCACCCCTGGGGTGTCTACTAGACAATCTTAAGCCCCTTCACCTGAGCCCCAGCCTAAAACCACCAACTTATTCCCTCGTGTAATGACATTGGCCACAGAATCCTTTAGATAATCAATCCAAATGGCCACCAAATGGCACCTGGACCCGTGTTCTGTGGGACTTATACGACTCTGTGAGCGGGCGGGCGGTGGAAGGGATTCCCTACCTCACACTTTCTCTCGCGCACACTAAACTGGTCTTTGCTCTTCTGCAGACCCTAACCCTCCTAATCCCTCCTCCTCTTCCGACTTCAACCCAGCTGACAAACCACCCCCATACCGGTCCCCTGCAGCTGAGTCCCCTCGCCCCTGCTCCTCCATCTCCTTTACCCTGTTCTGCTCCCACCCCCCACCCGGCCCACCCAGTCCTCCCGCCACACGGTCTTGCACACAGGTTCTATGGAAGGTGGCCGGAGTGGAGGACGCGATCAGAGTTCCCAGATAGAGAAGCGGCTAGGCTCCTTCACCTCCAACTCCACAAACTTCATCAAGGAATTTCAGGACCTTACCTGGTCTCATGACCTTACCTGGCATGACAGTTATATGATCCTGTCCAACACCTTGACCCCTGAGGAGCGCAGGAGAGTCTGGGAACAGGAGCGCAATTATGCAGATGAGGTTCACCAACCGCCCCTGGCCCACCCATTGGGCTGAAGCCGGTCCAGATGGGGAGCCTCAATGGGGCTACAACATGGGGACTGGGCGTCTGCAGCGGGACCAGCTCCAAACCCGCGTCCTGGCAGGTCTCCGAAAGGCCACCGTTAAACCGTTCTGATGAACTTCAGGAAGTAACACAGGACAGAACTGAAAACCCAGGCGCTTCTGAGTCGCCTCACAGAGGCCAAGCTCAGGTACACTCACCAGGACCCTGAAACCCCGGAGGGACGGACGGCAGCTACTCATGACGTATGATTTTCTCCGAGGTTACCTGGACATAAAGGCTAGACTGAGGTGGTTGGACAGGGGGCCCCTTACCCCACAGCCAGAGGTTCTAGTGGTGGCATTCAGGGTGTGTAACAGAAGGGAAGGAAAAACCAAAACCTAAAATACCTAATGCCGGCCAAAGCGTTCAGCCAGCGAGACTGCCAGCTGGCCACTGCTAGGGACACCCTCGCTCCCAGAAGACCCCCAGGCCCCTGCCTCAAGTGCAGAAAAGAGGGCCACTGGGCACGAGCCTGCCCCAACCCCTGGCAACCCCCAGGTCCTTGTCCAAAATGCCACCAACCGGGACATTGGGCAGTGGATCGCCCTGGTGCTCAGAGACGAGCCAGGTCACCCTCGCCCCCTCCCGCAGGGACTTACTGGGATTGGCAGTGGACGACTCAGGGGCCCCGGGACTTCTACGCCCGACGACCATCTCCGCTCAGGAGCCCCGGGTGACCCCTACGGTGGCAGGCAGGCAGCTCCCTTCCTTACCGACACGGGAGCCACCTTCTCAGGGCTGTTTGGGGGACCCACTTCCCCTGCCAGATCCTCTGTTGTCAGGGTAGAGGGAAACCATACCCCCCGCAAACCCCTCCAGTAAGTTACCACGTCGACAAGTCGGCTTCTCTCACTCCTTTCTGGTAATTCCCGTGTGTCCCTTTTCCCTCCTGGGAAGGGACATTGTGACTAAATTGGGGGCCTCTATTTGCTTCTCACCGAGACTCCGCTGCAGTTCCTCTCCTCACGACCTTGCAGGTGCATACACCCAGCCTGAGTCTTCACGTCCCCTTCCTCCTCCCTGTGGACCCCGAGGTCTGGGACGCCCACACGCCCTCTGTAGCCACAGCTCACCTGAACTCACTGACCTGAAGGACCCACATCCCCTTCCCAAAGGAGCCTCGTAGGGCTTCGACCGGCCATCCAGGATTTAAGGCAGAAAGGCTTCCTGCGCCCCCAACTCCCCCCGACACTCCCGTCCCGGCTGTTAGAAGCCTGATGGATCCTACGTTTGGTGCGAGACCTCCGCGTCATCAGCTGGGCAGTGTCCCCACCTCCCCATGGCGCCCAGTCCCTGTGCCTTGCTCTCCTCCGGCCCCTCCTCCACCTGCTGCTCTGTTTGGACTTGAAGGACGCCTTTTTCACGGTCCCGCTTCATCCTGACTCGCAGGATCTCTTTGCCTTCACCTGGACGGACCCTCTCCCTCGAGTTTCTTCTCAGTTGACCTGGACAGTCCTCCCACAGGGATTTCGGGACCCCTCACCCATTTGGCCAAACACCGTCTCGTGATCTCGCCTCTCTTACTTTCGTCTCCTCCTCTCTCCTACAGTGTGTTGATGAGCTTCTTCTACGTAGTCCCTCTCTCGATGACTCCCAAGGGGACACGGTTAAGCTTCTAAACTTTCTGGCTGACGGAGGTCACAGGGTCTCTCCAGCAAAGGCGCAGCTTTCGCAGCCTCGGGTTATTTACTTGAGCCAGCCTCCCGGCTGGATTTGAGGCCATCACTGTAAGAAACGCATTGCTGCAGGACACGCCCACTCCAGCCACCACGGAAGCAGTCCTTTCCTGTCTAGGGCCAGCAGGATAGCCACGATCCCGGATCCCAGATTTTTCCATCTGGCGGCCCCTTGTATGAGGCTTCAAAGGGCACGTCCACTGCGCTCTCCACCCGGCGGAAGCCCCTCTCCAGACCCTAGGAAAGCCCTTCTTCAAGCCCCGCCCGCCGCCTCCCTGACATCTCCAGCCCTTCTACCTGTTTGTCTCTGAGGAAAGTGGGCTCGCTCTGGGGGTCTTAGGGCACATGTTGGGACCCCCCTTGGCCCAGTGGCCTGCCTATCAAAAAGGCTAGACC
Organism: Sciurus carolinensis; assembly: GCF_902686445.1. Lineage (NCBI taxonomy): Eukaryota > Metazoa > Chordata > Mammalia > Rodentia > Sciuridae > Sciurus > Sciurus carolinensis. The sequence continues at coordinate 3,334,928 of NC_062229.1, read as the reverse complement.
CCACCGTCAGAGGCCAGGCATGTCTTAGGGCATTGGCCGCACATTTGTCTTAACCCAGGGACCAAAACCCTTTCCTGTGGGCTCCCACGGACGTGCTCTCCCTCTTCTGCCGAGCTCCTTCCTCACGAGGCTCTGCACGCTCCGCCGCCTGTCGGGGGCTAGCCTTGCCCTTACTGAGGACTCTTCCCTTAAGACAGTCCTCCTTTCCATCCAGCCACCCTCTGGCCCCGCCTGCCGACCTGCAGGCTTCAGCGACCCATGGCTGCCGGGAGACCTGGAGGAGTGGCTCCCTGCCCCTCCGAGGTCCAGGAGGGGCCCTCACGACCCTGCTTCCATGTGGTTCCCTGATGGCAGACCTTCTCCATGAAGGGATCCAACGGGCTGGACATGCCACCGTCTCCCCGGGACAGGTTGTGGAGTCGGGGCCGCTGCTAACAACACCGCCAAGCAACAGGCTGAACGAACCGCCCACCCCGCGTTCCTGCTCGCAAAGGGGGAGCCCCTCGCCATCTACGCCGACTCCAAACTCGCTCTCCACATCCTCGCCCGGGCCGCTGTTCGGAGAGAGGGGCCTTCTTACCACAAAAGCGCCTCCATCTCCACCCCCAGCTGCACCCCGACCCTCCCTGAGGCTCTTCGCCTCCCAGCAACCGCAGGCCGCGTAAGTGTCCAGCCCGCAGACAGACCGATGGGTCATCCCTTCAGGCAGCAGCGCAGATGAGGAGGCTAGAAGGGCGGCCTGCCGTCCACGCCAGCCCCCACCATGGCCTCCGCCATCCCGCCTCCTCCGTCTACTCCGCCCGACCTTTCCTCGCTCTCACGATTCGCGAGACCATCTGCAACTCTCCTCCTCTGACGTCCCACTTCTGAGGGTCTCCCCCCACAGGGGGAGTCTGCCCGCGACCCAACCCCACAGCCGTCGGACCCACTTTTCCGACTCACCAGGCCCGTGGCGCCATCCAGGGTGGACTGGCCACATGACTTGGCCTTCTGGTCACGGAGGCACCCTCCCGGGTGGGCTGAAGCCGTCCCACCTCCGACTAAAGGGCACCACCCGCCTCTCCCTTCATCCTGCAGGAGATCTCTCCTGGCTTTGGAGGCCTCCCTCCTCCCGGGCAGATAATGGGTCTGAATTCGTCTCCCGAGTTTCCCAACAACTCGCCAAGGCCCTTGGGGTCCCTTGGCACTTCCACATTCCCTTTCACCCAAGGTCATTGGGTAAAGTAGATCCAACAACCCAGACTCTTAGAGATGTCTTAACCCAGCTCTCTAGAACTTCACCTTGACCGGGCTACACTCCTGCCCCTCGCTCTCTGCGTCTTCGCTCGCTTCCAGAGAAACCTGCCAACGTCCCCCCTCTCGAGCTGAAGCAGGTCACCCTTCCTTCCCCTCCTCCTGCTCACATATCCGTTCCTCTCCTAAACCACATCCGGCGTTCCTATGGGGTCACGCAGACTCCTCCCGGCCCAGACCCTTGTCCGGCCCCCGGCTCCACCTCCTCAAATAGGAGACCAAGTCCTCGTCTCTCCTCAGGAGGCCACAGACCCCCTGTCTCCCCAATGGTAGGGACCCCATTCAGCGATCCTGGCTACGCCATCGGCTGTCGAGGTGCGAGGTTGACCGATGGCCACGCGTTTCCCGGGTTCAGCTCTGCTCTCAACCCACAGAGCCCTCTGCAGCCTCTAACCCCGGCGGCCCAGTGGGACCTCTCCGCCTCAGGCCCTCCACCCTCCTTCCCCATTCGGAGGCCGAGGACAGAACACGGCGGCACTGGACAACCACGCCCAGCCGTGAGGACTGGACGGCCAGCTACACCCTTGCCGCCCCTGCCCTTCGCCCCGTCTGCCCTCTCCCTAACTATGGGATTTTCTCCCAGGAGACCTGTCCAGGTGCCAGCCACTTCCTCCTCCGGGATTGCCCTGGACAGCTGGAAGGCCAGCTTCACCACCTTGGCCCACGCGCGGAGTCTCCTGCCTGCCGAGGTGCTTGCCTGGGCCCTCTCCCCATGCTGCTGATCCCCCCCATTTGGGGTCCACTGCCAGCCTTACGGATGCATTTCCTCCCCAGCCCCACTCCAAGGCCACCGCACCAAGGCAGCAGGTCCGTCTCCTCTAAGAAGGGGGGTCCCCACTCCCCCTAGGTGACTAAGGAGTCCCGTGTGACTGAGGGGCCGCAATACGTCAAACGGAAGCGGGCGGGCAAGGCAGACCTCACCTCTGCAGAACCTGGCGCGCAGGTGTACCTGGGGCCGGCCCGCCGTGGAAGGAGGTGCTCCCGCGCCACCCACGGGACTGCGGATCTCAGCGCCCGCGGCCAAGGGAAGGCTAGGTAGAATGGCTACCACTGGATCCGACGTCTGGACTGAAGTGGGATACTACATTCTGAAAACGGTCACCGGACTTCCTTTCTCGGAACCTGACACACCTGCAGACACAGGCCCGAAGGTCCTGGACCACGAGTGTGCAGTCGGCAGAGCCCTCGGCCTTCCACGGAGACCCGCGTCCAGGACTCCGGATCCTAGAGACGTGACCGGATGTCTGACCTCGGCTCCCTGCTCCCGTCTCTGACCCGAGGCGCCGCTGCCTGGGAGCAGGGACGCCCCCGCAGGGTCAGGGTTCCCGTGAGCAGGTGGCTGGCTGAAGGGAGCATCGAAGCTGCCCCTCAAACCTGACCAGAGGCCTCGGACACGGGCACCAAGACCGCAGCCCAGAGTGGTATTCAGGAAGCCAGTCCTAAGCCAATCACCGAGGACTGAGTGGACAGCCCCCTCTTCTGTAAATACCCTGCCCAGGACCCCATCCTCCCGACCAGCCATTCCGCCCTGAGGACTCTGGCCTGGCGTCGCCTGGAAAGAGGGGATAGGACCCGGGCAGCCTGCAGCGGCCTCCCGGAAACGAATTCCAGAGCTGGGAAATGGCAATATCGGTCAGCTGGACCGTGAACTGCGTGGGCTCTGTACCCAGGATGACATTAACATGAAGATCACCTTCTCTCAAAACCAGGCTTCCAGAACGTTCCTCACCCATGCCAGGACGCTTGGGCAGCTTTCCGGAACGTCTGTAGTGGTCTGGATTGGTTTCCAGTCCCACGGGTGGCCAGACCTGGGCCTCGGCCACGCCCCTGTGCAGACCAGGTCCCCTGCCGCTGCTCTGCCTGAGAGCCAGCTCCCCCTCTTGGTGCGAGGCCTCCCTTGCTCCCTGTCACCCTGTGCCAAGTGAACGCTCCTGCTGACCCGGCTGGGTGGGGCTCCGCGCTGTGTGGCCTCAGCCACCTGACCTCCGGCTGGCCACAGTCCAGCTTCCCCAGTTTCCTCCAGTGGCTCCGATGTTCCCAGCCCTTTGCTGATGCGGAGTGTGAGGGGACAGGGTCTGGTGAGGCGGAGGTGGCGGGAAGCCCTGCTCCCCTGCCACTGGCCCCAGCCTCCGAGGAGCCCCTGCCACTCCACGAGGTCACCCCTGGAGGGAGGCCAGTGATTTGGGTCAGCCTCGTCATTTTCTGGGTGAGTCAGTTGTGTGCCCCAAACCACAGCCCGACCTAGGGCAGGGCGAGCTGGACCCTGCCACCGCGCCGGCCGCCGCTCCAGTCCAGCGGCACTGGTCAGACAAGACTGGTTGATGCTGGCCTGGGGCAGCGCCTGGGTCTCCTGGCACTTTAGCCAGGGTTGGCTCAGGTGCACGTCCCCCTGCCTCTGTCCAGTCTGGATTCAGTGTCCCGGGAAGCTGTGCGCGCCTCCGGGCCTCCCTGTCCTCAGCCCTCCCGGGGCCTCTGGTCCCAGTCCCTCGCCCTGTGCAGCTCCGTGGGGGAGGGGCCTGCAGCGGGGGACACCTGCAGCCACAGCCCCTGGCCTCTCTAGGGACCTGGGGACCCAGGGGGAGCAGGGTGTGGGGGACTCCGCCACTGGCCTCGGCCTCGCTCCCTGGCTGGTTCTGGGTTCGCAGCCCCACGGCCCTTGACCTCCGCAGCCTCCTGGCCTCGCCCCTCTCCCCTCCTCGCTCTCTGCCCTGCCCCGTGGGAGGGAGGCCTCAGGAGGCAGCTCTTTCTCTTAATTTTGGATGTGTTTTTTCTGGTATCTTGCAAAGTACTATTTTCCAATCTTTTTCTGGGAAAAATATCTTGGCGTGAACTTGGGTGGGTCTCAGCCCTGGCCTCTATTTACTGCCTCCCTCAACCTGCCGTCCTCAAGCCTTCCTGGTCCCCTAGGAGGTGACCGTATCCATGGCAATTTCATTCTGTGTGTTCGCCCTGCGCTGAAGCCCAGGCGGGAGGGCCGCCTGCTGGGGCTCGCCTTTGACTCTCCTTCCCGGGTGAAGCCAGGAGCGAAGAAGGCAGCCCAGCCCCTCCACAAGCCGCCCGCCAGGGTTCCTCCTGCAGTGTGAGGTCGGAGGGTGGGAAGCCCAGCCCGACAGTCTCCAGACGGCGGCTCCCCCAGGGGAAAGGCATGGACGACGGCTGTGAAGGGAAGAGAGAAGGGAAGGAAGGAGAGAAGGAAGGAGGGGGCAGGGAAGGGAAGAGGAAGGGAGGAGGGAGGGAGGAAGGAAGAAGGAAGGAGGGAGAGAGGAGGAAGGAAGGAGGGGGGAGGGAAGGGAGGAGGAAGGGAGGAGGGAGGAAGGAAGAAGGAAGGAGGGGGGAGGAAGGAAGAAGGAAGGAGGGAGGGAGGAGGAAGGAAGGAGGAAGGGAGGAGGGAGGGAAGGGAGGAGGGGGAGAGAAGGGAGGAAGAAGGAAGGGAAGAAGGAAGGAGGGGGGAGGGAAGGGAAGAGGAAGGGAGGAAGAAGGAAGGAGGGGGAAGGAAGAGAGGAGGAAGGAAGAAGGAAGGAAAGAAGGAAAGAAGGAGGAAGGGAGGAGGGGGAGGGAAGGGAGGAAGAAGGAAGGAAGGAAGGAAGGAGGGGGAGGGAGGGGGGAGGGAAGGGAGGAGAAAGGGAGGAGGGAGGGAAGGAAGGAGGGAAAAGGAGGGAGGAAGGAGGGAGGAGGGAGGAAGGAGGGAGGAGGGAAGGAAGGAGGGAGGAGGGAGGAAGGAGGGAGGAGGGAAGGAAGGAGGTAGGAAGGAGGGAGGAAGGAGGGAGGAAGGAGGGAGGAGGGAGGAAGGAGGGAGGAGGGAGGAAGGAGGGAGGAAGGAGGGAGGAGGGAGGAAGGAGGGAGGAAGGAGGGAGGAGGGAAGGAAGGAGGGAGGAAGGAGGGAGGAAGGAGGGAGGAGGGAAGGAAGGAGGGAGGAAGGAGGGAGGAGGAGAGAGCGAGCGAGGGGCAGAGCCGAGGGTCGTGCCTGGCCTGTCCCCCCGAGCTTGGGGCCAGCGCTTTGCTCTTGGGATCAAGAGACCTGCCGAGGACCATCGGGGAGGAAGAGGGCAGGTGGCCTCAGGGCTGCCGCAGTGAGCCCGGTGCTCAGCGCCCAGGGGAGGCGGGACGGGAGGCAGGACATCAGGCGGAGAAGCTCCGACGCCGCAGGACGCAGAGTCCCCTCCCCACCCACAAAACAAGCCCGGCGGCGCACCCAGGACCCACGCCCTCCCCTCCGCCGCGGGTGAGCACAGTGGTCAGGCCGGGGCTGGTGACCTGCCACGTGGCCTCTGAGCGCCCTGCGCGGCCAGCCTGGCCATCGCAAGACCCGACCGGACCCCAGGTAGAAACGTAGCCGAGCCGCGGCGCCGCCCGCCTGCCTGGACACCAGCTCCAGGCCGGCCAGGCAGGCGGCCCCTGCAGTGACCTCTGCGTCTGGTGGCTTCCCGCAGCTTGGTGCCCGCGTCCGTCCTGCGCGGCGTGCCCTGTGGCCGAGTCCTCGTTGCGGGCAGGGGCCGCGCCACGTCCAGTCACCGTGGGGGCCGCGGGTGCTGGCCACCTGTCCTGTGAGCGTGCCGCCGGGGACACGGTGTGCAAGTCCCTGTCCCCGCCCCCCTTCCTTCTTTTTCTTTTTTCCCTTTTTCCCTGCGGATGGGCGGGAGCGGCGCCCTGCACCCCAGCCCCTCCTATTTTATCTTGGGACAGGGTCCCCAGGGTGCCCAGGCGGGTCCTGAACCTGCGCCTTCTGCCTCAGCCTCCTGCGCCTGGTGAGGGTGGCCCCTGCGCCTGGCTTAAGGCTAGACTTCAGGGGAACCATCCAACTGTCTTAGGCCAGTGCAGTTCAGAATTTTCTAGCAGCCGTGTTAAAAGGAATAAGAAGACACTGGCTTGGGAAAACGCCCTTTACTCTCCCTACTACACCAAGGCGGCTTTTCCAGCGCCCAGGCCACGGAAAGCTACCGCAGAGCCTCCCCTTCCTTCTTTCACACCAGTCGGACCAACCCGAGAGGATTTTACACCTCATTTGAATGCTGATGTTCCAATGGCTCATGTGAAATGGGTTTTTACCAAAACAATAAAGTTGTGTTGAATGGGGGAAATTTTTATTTTTAAAAAAATTTTGAATTTTGGAAGTCGTTGGGCTCAGTGGCACACACCTGTCATCCCAGCAGCTCTGGAGGCTGAGGCAGGAGGATCACAAGTTTGAGGCCAGCCTCAGCAACTTAGTGTGACGCTGTCTCAAAGTTAAAAATGCAAAATAAAAAGGACAGGGACTTAGCTCAGTGGGAGAGTGGCCTGGGTTCAATGCCCAGTACAAAAAAACATTTTTTTTTAACTTAAAAGAGAGTTCAGAGATGGTGAATGCCCTTCGGATAGGAGTGTCTCGGAGGCAGGGGAGACAGCGGCCAGACGGAAGGGAGTGCTGGGATGCTAGGACATCCTCCCACCGAGGCCGAAACGAGCCGAGTTGCTGCTCTCTGGATCTGGAATGTCCCCCAGAGCCCCAGTGGCAAAGGACTGGTCCCCAAGGTGGCGCTGTCCAGAGGCGCTGGAAGCTGAGGAGGTGGACTGGTGGGAGGTCTCTAGGTCACCGGGTCGTGTCCTCAAAGGGATTGCGGGACCCCCGGATCTTCCTCTTTGGTGTCCTGGCCACGAGGTCAATGTTTCACTCTGCCACGTGCTCCTGGCGCTGGGTGCTGCCCCACTACAGGCCCAAAAGTCTTCAAACCGAAAACCGAACAGCAGCTAAGGGGCTGGGGTGTCGCCCGGCGAATAGCCTGAACAGCACTTGAAACTTCAGGTCCCCACTGCGTTAGCCACACGCAAGATACTGGGCGCCACCCGTGGCTAGCAGCTCCTACGCTGGACAGGGCGCCCGGGGACCAAACTCTGTCTCTGGCAACTGTCTTGTATCAGGCAGAGAACTCTAACCACGCAGTGCTTGAAGCTTGAGCTTCTAGGCTCCTAAGTGAAGGTGTGCTTCCAGCGGGGTCCAGTGGCCACACCTGTCATCACAGAGGCTTGAGAGGCTGAGGCAAGAGGTCAGCAAGTTCAAGGCCCGCCTGGGCAACTGAGCCAGACCTGTCTCAAGATAAAAAATAAAAAGGGCGGGGATGTGACTCAGTTGTAGAACAGCCCTCTGGGTTCAATCTCTATGACCACACACAAAAACTGGTCCCTCTCTTAGTTTGGGTCACTGTTTCTTAATAGTTTCCTATGCTATTGGAGAGTCAGCCTCCATGAACCCTGTGTCCATTGTGTGGCTGTGTCTAGGCCTGTGTGGTGCTGTTGATCATTTTCACAGCTGCATAGTATTCCTTATAGGAAGGGCCCTAATTTAACCTGAAGGGCTGGTAGCCTATGTCCATCTGGATGTTTCCCACTAGCAGGAAGACCAGTGCATTTCAAGTTGTGATCAGAGATTACTGGCTTCCATTTCCTAGAAGCTAAAGAGCAATGAACAGAGTCCAAAAGAAACAGAGGAAGCTGTGGATGCAGTTAATATTTTTATAGCAGTCACATTTAAAAAGAATGCTCTTGGTGCTGGGGAGTGACCCCAAGGGTCTTCTACTCTGAACGACATCCCCAGTGCTTTTTTTTTTTTTTTTCTTTTTTTTGTTTTTGAGACAGGTTCTTGCTAAACTGCAGAGGGTCTCACTAAGTTGCTGAGGGTGACTTTGCCATCCTCCTGCCTCAGCCTCTTGAGTTACTGGGATTCTGGACATGCATCAACATGCCCAGCTGCCATTTTTAAAAAAAATTTAAAAGACAGTGAAAATCATTTTATTTTATTTTTATTTATTTTTTTAAATATAGTTTTTAATTGTAGGTGGACACAGTACCATTTTTAAAATTTTTATGTGATGCTGAGGATCGAACCCAGGGCCTCACATGTGCTAGCCGCCCACGCTACCACTGAGCCCCAGCCCAGCCCAAATCATTTTAATATGCTTTTCCAGTCATAGAGGCACACAGCTGCTTAAGAGGCTGAGGAAGGAGGATTGCTTGAGGCCAGGAGTTTGAGGCCAGCCTGGGCAATGTAGGGAGACCTCCATCTTGAAAGGAAAAATAAAATAAAATAAAAGGAAAGAAAGCAAAAAGAAACATACCTATTTGAATAGATCCAAACACGGATGATTTCCATGTGTACTCAATATAAAAATAACCAATGAGATCTTTTTCGTCTCTGTCATGCTAGGTCTGGGACCTGGCGTGCAGTTTACACTCAGGACGCACTGACCACGAGGCTGCTGCCCTTCTGCACATCCACTGGCTCCGAAGGCCCCCAGAGTCTCCCTCTCCCCGAATCACGAATGATGAGAGCCATTTTTGGTTTTCGTTTTTATTTTGAAACCGGCTTTGATGTACAGACAAGAATATCGGGTTTTGAATTTAGCATTGAACGTTGCTCGGACACAGCGTCCAGGGGCTCCCGCCCCCGCTGGACGGTATGGCGGTGCGTCTCCATCCGCCGGGGAGTCCTGCGGCACCGGCTCTGCACTAGGGCTCCAGCCGCAGGGCGGGAGAAGGGGCGCGGGGAACCCACAGAGTGGGTCTGGATCACCCGCCCCTTCCTAGCCCATTGGCAAGACACGTCGGTGTCGCCCTAGGCCTCAGTTTCCCCATCTGTAGAATGGGCAGCTCCAGGGCTGTCCAGGGCAAAGAGCCGCAGGCCGGGGTCCTGATTTCTGCCCCAGAGGCTGGAGTCTTGGGGCTGGGAGGACTTTGAGGGGACAGGAAGGAGTGAGAACGGAGGGAGACTGGTTAGACCATGAGATACCCGGTGGGAGGTTCAGCTGCCTGGGGGACGTGCTGTCCCCACTGCCCAGGCCGCCTCTGGGGCTTCGCTGGGCCAGCAGCACCCTTGCCCCAACTCCTACTGTGCCTGGCGACTCTTACAGAACCTTCAGAGCCTCATTCACTATGCCCCTCCCAGGCAGAACCCGGGTCCAGGCCTCGATTCCGGAGCACCTGGAAATATGCATAAGGGACACTTTCTTCTCTCCAGACTGGCGAAAGGTCTGGGAAAGAGGGGGGTCCAGGTGGGACCTGAGAGCCCTCGGGACCTATGCCAGCTTCCCTGGGACCCCTGCCTAAGTACAGTGGCTAGAAAGAAGTGGCCCAAGGCCAGGTTTCCTCGGTCCGAATCCCAGAGAGCCGTTTGGTCAGTTTGGTCATCTGCGAAACAGGAGCGGTGGCTGTGTCCATCAGGGGCCACCACCATGATCCCTGGTAATCTTGTGTGCCCCTCCGCAGGGTCCCTGTCCTCAGTGACAGTCTCCCCTCCCCTCTCTCCCCAGCCCCCGGCATGGATGCCATCCAGCAGCTGCTGCGTCCCAGGCGCCACCTCCTCTGGGGGCTGCTGCTCCAGCTGCTGTTGGCCCTGTGTTTCTTCTGCTACCTGCGAGTGTCACAAGACAACCCCAGCAGGCCTCCCAGGGCAGGGGACCGCAGCAGGGAACCTGTCCCCGGCACTCCCAATGGGTCAGCAGAGCCAGCCACCGCCCGGAGCCCCGGGGCTGACGGGTCCCTCCGGATCCTCCTGTGGACGTGGCCCTTCCACACCCCTGTGCCTCTGTCCCGTTGCTCCGAGCTGCGGCCGTCAATGGCCGATTGCCGGCTGACCACCAACCGCAACGAGTACCCCTGGGCGGACGCGGTCATCGTGCACCACCGGGAGGTCAGCCTCTCGCCTCGCGCGCAGCTGCCGCCCTCCCCGCGGCCGCCGGGCCAGCGCTGGGTGTGGTTCAGCATGGAGTCGCCCAGCAACTGCAAGCAGCTACGGGCCCTGGACGGGCTCTTCAACCTCACCATGTCCTACCGCAGCGACTCCGACGTCTTCACGCCCTACGGCTGGCTGGAGCCGCGGCAGGGCCCGCCCGAGCGCGCGGGGCTCAACCTCTCGGCCAAGACGGAGCTGGTGGCCTGGGTGGTGTCCAACTGGAGGGCGGACTCGGCCAGGGTGCGCTACTACCAGCAGCTGCGCGCGCACCTCCCGGTGCACGTGTACGGCAGGGCGCACCAGCCGCTGCCCGCCGAGGCCCTGGCGCGGCGCCTGGCGCAGTACAAGTTCTACCTGGCCTTCGAGAACTCGGTGCACCGCGACTACATCACCGAGAAGCTGTGGCGCAACGCCCTGCGGGCCGGCGCCGTGCCGGTGGTGCTGGGCCCGGACCGGCGCAACTACGAGCGCTTCCTGCCTCCCGACGCCTTCATCCACGTGGAGGACTTCCCGGGCCCCGCCGGCCTGGCGCGCCACCTGCGGGAGCTGGACCGCGACCACACGCGCTACCTGGGCTACTTCCGCTGGCGGGAGAGCCTGCAGCTGCGCTTGGGCAGCTGGGCCCAGGCTTTCTGCAAGGCCTGTTGGCGCCTGCAGCAGGACTCCAGGTACCAGACGGTGCCCAGCATCGCCTCTTGGTTCACCTGAGCCGGCCCGCCACCGAGCTGCAGCGGGGCCTGGACCGTGGCCCCTGGGCATCTCTGCAGGCCCGAACCCAGGCTCCAGGGGCCGCACCTGCTAGGGCCTTGGCTGGCTGGGGACCTGCGACCAGAAGCCTTGCCCCACTGGACGCTACCGGCTAGCAGCCTGGCCTGTGGTGACCCGGGCTGCCAGGAACCTTGCCCACACTGACCCCGGGTCCTGCCCTTTGGTGATGGTACTGCCTGTGGGGCATGCAGTTGTCACTGTTTTCCAGGCAGTAACGATGCAAGGAAGTTGATGTGTCCCCTCCTTGTTCTAGAACAGCGGCTCACTCTAGGATGGTTCTGTCCCCACTAGGTGACACCTGGCGGTGTCCAGAGTTATTTTTGATTGTCACATCTGGGGGTGGAGGGACTGTCCCAAGGCCAGAAATACTCCAATCACCCTGCAGTCCCAAGAGGGCTCCCACAGCCGGGATGGCTCCAGCCGGATCTGGGCACAGGGTGGTTGAAGGTGCGGCAAACCTCCCACTGTCCCCTGAGCTCAAGCCGTCTGGTGGGGAGGCTGGCCCGCGGGGTGCGGGCAGAGGTGCCCGCGCACAGTGGAGGCGGGAGGGCGCTGCCCGGGCCGGAGCGTGTGCTTGACAGACACGCGCTCAGTAGGACTACAGTGAAAGCGTCCTGACCCTGGCCCCGGGTGATTCTGTCCTGGTGTGTTCTGAGCAGGGGTCTGAGCGTGCCATAGTAAGGGTCCCTGGGTGTGTGAGGCTCCCACACCAACGTGCCGGGCGGGATCCGGGAGGGTGTGGCGGGCTCTGCGCGGCCCTGTGCGCCCTTGCGACCAGCGCTGACCCAGCTGTGCCCCCCTGAGCAGCCTTCTGGGGGCAGATGGGATCTGCGTGTGGGCCTGTCTGCAGAGTCCCTGGGTGGCCGTGGCCTGCTCCCTGCCGCACGAGCGCCTGTGTGGTGGCCGCTGCCGAGAACCCAGTGCTGGGCCTGTGGGCAGCTCTGTTTAGTTTCCAGTTCCCTGGTGGTGGCACCAGCAACCCGCGGTTAGGATGCTGGTGCCTGGGGCGGGTCGCGTGTGCACGCACAAACGTATGCTCACCAGGGCGGGCAGCCTCGGGGACCCGGACCTGGGCCTCAAAGCCCATCCTCCCGGGAACCAGCGTTCACAGCTTCCTTCTGAGTCTCAGGCCTTCAGGACCAGACAACACGGGGAAACTGAGGCTCTGAGCAAGTACCTCTTGGCTTCTGCAGCATCTGGGGACTCCAGCCCCTCTGCCATGGCTGGGCTGAGTCAGCCCAAACAGAACAGGAATCCACCACCCCAAACCTCAGAGTCAGAAGACTGCGGGGGTGGGTGGGGACCCCGGCCAGCCATGGCTCTGGAACTGCCTTCCAAGCAGACCACCCACAGGCTGGGGCCTGGCTGCCAACCCCTGCTCTGAGGGCTCCCTGGAAGTCCTCTTGATAGCTACCTTGAGTATCTCCAGCTGCAGCTGGGGGTGTGGAGAGTCAGGAGCTGGGAGGTGGCTTCCTGTTGGGCTGGATGCCTCTCCCTGGGTGCTGCTTCTGATGGTGTCCTCTAGCCTTGTGCCAGGGATGGAGTCTGGGAAGGATGCGGGGATAGAGGTGGTCCTGAGCTTTGAAGTGTGGGAAAGAGGGGAGGCGCCCAGTCTAGAGGAGGGGCTGGGCCTCTGGGCTCCCTGTCGGGGGCGTGTGTCCTTGGGAGACCGGAAGGGGCACTGCACCCTCCAGAAGCCACTCCCCATCTGAGGACCCCCGCAGCCTGGGCCCCAGCGCCCTCCCCTTTCCCCCAGACCGTGGGACCCACCGACCCCTCCTCGACTCTGGGAACACAACACCCCCGCGCTGTCTGGGCCTGCCAAGCATCAAGGTGACGCCGCGGGCAAATCCAAACACCGCACAGGGCTTTTTCCATCCTCCGCGGGGGCTTGTCGTAAATCCCCCTTCGAGGCAGATCCAAGGCTTTTATGGGCCCAAGACCCAGGTCCCTGGGGACACAGCTCTGCCCCAGCAGGCGCCGGCTTAGGTCTGGATGGGGCTGGCGTCTGCCCCAGACCTATACCCTCCGGGAGGTAAGCAACATGTGGATATTTTTAGCTGGTGGAAGGAGATAGTGGCTTCAGTTCGCACTGGTGGAGGCGAACCTGACCCAAGGAGGCCCTCTAGGCAAGGGAGGCCTGGGTACACCTAGACCTCAGTCTCTTCATCTACACTCCACCTTCCTCTATCAACCCCAAGGCCCCCTTCTGTCCCCTCAAAAGCACACACTGTGGGAAAGTACAGATGGGGACAGGTGGGGGAGGGGCAAAGGGACCCACGGGGAGATGGGAAAGGTGGTCCCTGTTGACATCGCACCACTCACCCTTTCTTTTTCGCTCTCTTCTTTGTACCTACTTTCATTTTTCCCAAAAGCAAACGGGGTCCCCCCGAAATCACCCTGCAGGTGGAACCCCTACTTGCTCCCCTCTTCGGGATGGAGACTGCACCCCCGCCCACACAACCCCATCCCTTCTCCATGTTTAATCAAGAGGCAGGCACCGTTTCCCACACTTTATCTCTATTCAGTTATCGCCAGAGTCCGTGGGCTCGACGGCACCATCCGCGCACGCGTAGTCTCTTCCCAGGCGGACCGGTGGGTGCCGTCGGGGCAGGGGGTGCGGCCGCGGTCTCGCCGGTCAGGTGAGGTAGGGTCACACGCAGGCGCACTCGCGCGCAGACAACTCGCGCACCGTGTGGTAGCGGCTGTGCACGTCCAGGAAGGACACCTCGTCTTCATAGGCCGTCGGACGGCAGCAGGGCTGCGCGCGCACCCGCTCTCTCCGCACGCGCCGCCGCTGGCGCAGGCGCCGCAGCCCCAGGTCGTAGACGCGCGCGGCCGCCTCGCAAGCGCCTGCGCAGTAGCGGAACAGCACCGTCTCGTCTGACGCGTAGCCCAGGCCCAGCTCGCTCACACGCACCTCGAGCTCGCGCAACCCGCACGGCCGCGTTCCCGACCGCGCACGCGCGCGTCGCCGCCGGGGCCCTGCCCGACGGCGCGGACCCGTGTCCCGGCCGGCCCAGGGCGTCAGCTCACGCAGCTCCACCGCGTCCGGGGCGCCCTGCAGCAGCGCACGGTCTGTGAGGGGAGAGAGCACGGAGAGGTCAGCGGGTGGGCGCCCCTTCCCTCGCCGAGGCCCCTCCCCTCACCCCTGCACCCCGATGCCCCCAGCCCTTGCTGGCTGCTCGTGCACTGTCTCTGGGCAGCACTGGCGGGGGCACACTCAGACCCAGCACCCCTCTCTGGACCTTGCCCTGTGTTGGGCTGCTCGGAACCTGCCTCGCCCTTGCTGGGTATGCGGGCCGCCGTCTCCCCACTGCCTTGAGCTGAGCTGTCTGGGGCGCCCTATCCCACCCATTGCTGCCCACTTCCCTGTCTTCATCTACTCTCCCAAATCTATCCGACCCCCATCCCTGAGGCCACTCTGCTGGGGGGGGGGGGGCTCTCATTTCACTTTGCAGAAAAGGGTTCAGCTGTTTGTGACTCCTGCCCCCCGATGGGCCCCCAGCTGTTCTCCACCCCTGTGCTGGGCTGCCCAAGGGCACTGGTACGGCACTGGTACCCTTCTTCCCACCGCCCCATCCTCACCCGTTAGCCGAGTGGGTTGAACTACCTTCGGCCCCACTCAGAGCCTCTTCCCTTCCTCTCTGAGCCCTGGGCTGTGCAGCCGGTCTCGGGGCCCTCACCCAAGAAACCAGTGTGAGGGCTTCTCAGAACACACATAGCAGCAGGTACTGTGCCTACTGTCTGGGTGCCTTGTCCCGCGGGGTGGCTGCCAGCTCCACTCTCATGTTACAGGGGAGGAAATGAGCATCAGAGAGGTAGAGGTGTGCCCGAGGTCATCCACTTAGCAGGTGGCAGGGAGCAGGGGAGCAGTGGACATTCTTCCTGCTTCCATCATTTGCCCAAGTTTGGCTCTGTCCGAGCCCTCTTCTCCCACAGTCTCCAGGAGGTGCCGAGTCAAATTCCCAGGACCCCGAAGCCTAAATTTATCACCCAAGTGACTGGCCCTGCCCCAACACCCTGCATCCTCAGGAGAGCAGTGCAGATGCTGGGATGCGGGAGCGTGGAGGTGGAACTGCAGGCGGGGGGCCTCCCTAGCCGGGAGCAGGTGGCAGCCACACTGGTGTTTGGAAGAGGAAAATTCCGACTGTAGTCCTGCCCCAAGGCTGCTGCACCTGGCTGGCGGAAGAATGCGCTTTCCGGAGGCTGTGGGAGGAGGGGCTGTGCCTGGTGGGGACCTCACAGACCAGACAGACCTGAGCTCTGACACTTGCTACTGCAGCCTCAGGCAGGTGCGGCCCTGCTCTATTCCCTGGTTTCCCTGTCCGCTCCAAGAATCTCGCATTGCCCCTGTCTGGGTAAGGGCTGCGAGGTGGGAAGTGGAGGGGTCCCTGGGTAGCACAGTCCCAGCTCTTCAATCCCTGGGTGGTGACAGGGGCGAGACTGCAGTGGGTTAGGAGCGAGCCCACTCGTGCTTAGAGAGACACCAGTACTGGCTCCGCCCCGGAAGCAGGTCCGCAGGCAGTTATGCGTGAGGCCCCGGATAAGAGGCTGATGCACAGTTCAACTTGAATCGCTAATAAATGATTTAACAAATAACCTTTTAGTGCATCTGTCCCTGCCTCCCTCCGGCAGGGGCTGGCCCCTTGCACGGAGAAGAGATGCCCCATCCACCTCCCCAGGCTTGAAATGCCACCATCTGCGCATTAGCTCAGGGCCTGGAGCACTGCGGCTTTGGGGGATCAGTGGCCGCTCCCTTCCCCCAGGAGCGCTGGGCCCGGGGACCAGAACCAGGGCAGACAGGCACCTGTCCACGGGACCGAGACCCTCCCAGGCCTGAAATTCCACCAGTCGTGCTTTGCCCCAGGTCCTGGAGCCCTGGTTTTTGGTGGCCCCGCCTGGAGCCCTGGTTTTTGGTGGCCCCGCCCGGTCTCAGGGACCCAGTGTCCTAGGAGACTTCACAGCTCACGCCGGAGGCCACCCTTGTCCATTGTGCGGACAAGAAAGGAGGATTGTGTGGGCTGGCAGGGCGGGCGCAGACTTGCCCTCACCAGCACGCGCAGGCACAGCGCACGCGTCCCGCCCGCTTCTACACCCCTGCCACCCGCGCAGGCGCATCGTGGGCACGTGCGCATGCACACCGGCAGGGCCCACGCACCATCCTTGCCGGGCGCCTATTATAGCGCGCGGGCCACCAGGGGCAGCGGGGGACCTGGGTGAGGGCCTTGGCGCGGTGGGCACCCTGCGCCCGGCAGTGCTGGTCCAGCTGTCCCACCCTGCGCCTCTGTCCCCGCGTGTCTGTATGTTTCCCACGGGGTCTTTGTGCACCGGGGCAAGTCACTGGGGCTTCGGATCCAGCCTCCCTGGATCCCCTGCTGCGCTGCGGGGGCCGCCCGGGCTGAATGCCCAAGTCTAATCTCCATCTGGCCCCCACGGTCCCTCAGGGCCAGAGCCTAATTCCTTGTGACAGCTAAGTCCAAGGACCCCAGTTCCCAGCAGCCATCTTCCCCACCCGCCAGGCGCGGGGGCGGGGGAGGGCACTCGTACCTCCTTCACCTCCATCTTCAAACAACCACAAAACTGTGACCCCCCTCCAACTCCACTGCCTGCAGTGCCACTGTGATGGCCACCCCATGTGGGGGCATCCAAGCCAAAGGGTCGGGGCTTACACTGGGCCAGGCGGGCGATCCGGGCGTCCAGGGTGCGAGGCGGGCGGCGCAGCGGGGCCAGCGCCGGTCCCAGGCGGTGGCTGAGCAGCAGGCCTTCCCGACACATCCAGATGGATAGCACGGAGCTGCAGAACACCGAGGCCAAGGCCGCCGCCTTCCAGCGCTGCATCCTCGGCCTGTGGGCACGGGATGGTCAGCCGCCGGCCCCTTGAGCAACAAACGGGGCGCTGGGCCAGGCACCCTAGACAGTGGGGCCCCTGGTTTTGAACACTTCATGCTTAATGATCAGTAGTAACATGGCCATGGTTCATCAAGGAAGCAGTGAGCAAGGTTGTGCGGAATGCTGCCTAAGACTGGGTGGACTCTGCCAGCTGTAAAGACCCACCCCGTCTCAGTCCCAGAGTGGCCGATGGTAGGCCACACTTGTGAACCCGAGGGGCTGGCCTGGAGCCTGCGACTGGTGCCGGGGCAGAGCAAAGAGCTGGTGCAAAGGCCCTGAGGCTGCGCAGAGCTTGGTGTGTTGACTGCAGCCAGTGGAAGGCGGAAGGTGAGGGCAGTCCTGCAGGTGGCACTGTGGGACAAAGGTGGGGAGGGCAGCTGGAGCTTAGCATAGCGTGGAGGCAGGAACCCAGGTTGTGGCCATTCTCTACATATTTATGCCCCTTTCTGAGTCTGTTTCCCTCCAGACAGATTTAAGCTGATGCCCAGCCTCGACAGCAATGGAGCACAGCTGCCCGCGGAGCCGACCTCCAGGCCTTTGCCCCGGGACCCGGGACTCTTCCCAGCTCCCCTTCCCTTCGGGCTGGGCTCGGAAGCGCCTCCCCCAGAAAGCCTTCCCTGGCAGCCTCCCCAGCGTCCCAGCCCGCCTCCGCAGCCACCACGGGGATGACTTCTGGGTCCCCACAGTTCCCCGAGCTGCCTCCATTCGGGCACTGGTCGCGCGGTGGTGCCGTGGCTCCTGCATAGTGCGAGTGTTCGTCCCGCGCACCCCCGCCTCGGCTCAGAAGCTCCGGGCCTCCCGGCGCCCCGGCCCGCGTTTACATTCCCGCCCGGCAGCCTGATGTCGGGCGGCGCGGAGCCTGGCGGCCGGCCCGGTGTAAACATTTACACGAGCCCGGGACGCCAGGTCAGCTCCCGGCCGCTCCGCTCGGGGCTCGGGTCCCCGGGCGCCCCCACGCGCGCACCGCGGGTCCCGCAAGCTGCCGGCATCGAGTGGCTCGCGACTTGCGTTCCTTGGCATGTGATTTGCATGGCTCAGCCCTGGGACGGCCCTCCTCCCGGCGTCAC
Source organism: Sciurus carolinensis (assembly GCF_902686445.1). Classification (NCBI taxonomy): domain Eukaryota; kingdom Metazoa; phylum Chordata; class Mammalia; order Rodentia; family Sciuridae; genus Sciurus; species Sciurus carolinensis. Next base: position 3,317,207 of record NC_062229.1, on the reverse strand, counting down.
CCCAGCTCAGGACCCAGGGCACCTGGCTGCACCACCAAACAGTAAGTTAGCGAGGACGTTTATTAACCACCAGTTGTATTCCAGGTCTGATGCCAAGCCCGCCAGAAAGGCACCTGGGTCTCCCATTTTACAGCCGGGAAACGGCACAGTGGGTGGGGCTTGCTGCTATTAGAGCCGTTGGTATTGCTTTTCTTTCCTCTGGGTGCTGCGATGGAACCCAGGGTACCACGTTTGCTAGGCAAGCCCTCTGCGCTGCCACACCCCACCCTGGAGTGGCTCTTTTCCTTGCTGGCGGTGTTGGTGAGGAGCCTCTGACCCAAGGGCTTTGTGTGGACCAATCCTGGACCCTCTGGGGTCTGGTAAGAATCACCTGCAGGGGCGCTCGCCGGCCCCTGGCATGTCACAGGTGCTCACTACACATGTGCTGAATGGATAGAAGGGAGCTGGGCAGCAGGTGGCTTGGGTCCCAGGTGAGGGTCAGGCTCGGTGTGTCCCTCTGGTCCAGCCCCAGCCCCACGCAGGAAGCCTGCTGCTTCCTAAGCTCTGCAGTGTTTCTGCTGTCAGCCTGGCCTGCGGGCTCAGTCCACACCATGCACCTAACGCTCAGCGAGCACCTGGGTCTCAGTCCCTGAAGACCACGTGGGACCAAGGCGGGCCATGTGCGTGTTGGCCGCCGGCAGCGAAGCTCATGTGATGAGCAGGGTGAGAGAAGGGGTGGGAGGGAAAGGGCAGGCGGGTGGGGCAGCCCGGCCCTGCCTCGCCCAGACCCACCTGCTCACCCCGTGGGCGTCCACTCTGGGCACAACCCCTTCTACACGCTTCACACAGATTAAGTTGTTTCAACTGACAAGAGCCCTAAGGAAGCGGGCGCGATGGCCACGCCTGTCATCCCAGAAGCTCAGGAGGCTGAGGCAGGAGGACCGCGAGTTCAAAGCCAGCCTCGGCAACGGGGAGGCGCTAAGCAACTCAGGCGCTAAGCCTGTCTCCAAATAAAACACAACATAGGGCTGGGATGGGGCTCAGTGGTCGCGTGCCCCTGGGTTCAATTCCTGGTGCCCCCCCAAATCCCTAAGAAGCAGGAAATGCCCTTATCCCCCTTTTACAGATGGGAAGCTGAGCCCAGAGAGGCGACGTGACTCACCCCAGGTCACAGAGCTAGGATCTGAACTCTGGTGGCCTGACCACCAGGAAGGGAGACAGGCAGAGCCACCGAGCGCCGAGACCCCCATGGGCCACCCCTACGTCCACCCCAGAGCTGCACACCTCGGTTTCCCACCAGGTGTGAACACCTTAGGCTCGGGTCTGCTTGTGTGAAGGGCTTGAGGGGACGGAGAGCGTGACCGAGCAGCAGCCCCAGGTTGGCCGCAGGCGCCTCTGGTGGCCTTGAAGCTGCAGACCCCCACCCAAGCTCTGGTGGGGGCAGGAAAGCAGGGCAGCTGTTGGAGGGGCCCCGCAGGCGCGGCCGATAAGCTCCTTAACAATGGGCCTTTCTGTCCGGGGGTCACCCAACTGGTTTGCCTCTGGCACGGGCTCGGCCAGGTGTGGCAGCAGGAGGGGGCCAGGTGTGCGCCCGCGAGCTTGTGTCTGGAGGCCACGCGGCGGGCTCTCACACGCCCAGCGCGGCGGGCACACACCGGAGCCACCACCCTGCGCCCGCGCCCGTGCGGCCTCACCCAGCGTCCTCCACACTCACACCCCGGCCCACGCACTCGGCGCAGCGAAGCACGCTCGCCACCGTGTCCTCTGCACTGCACACACAGTCCCCGCCAGGGGTCTCTCCTGGTCCTGGGGGGACGGCCACAGCCTGAGAACTCATGCTGTCCAGGGAGGGATGCACCTCCTTCCTTGGGGACCCTGACAGCCCAAACTGCAGCAAGAAAGGCCAGTCACTTCAGCTGGAGGCCACGGAAGGAGAACCGGAGGCCGGAGGGGGCGGTGAGCAGCTCAGAGGATCCGGAGGGCCAGCAGGGCTGGTGCCTCTGGCACGCCCAGAGTCCTCACGGGCAGGCATCGTCCGGACCGCGCCTTCTTGTCACGCTTCCCAGCTTCCCAGGGAACAGCCAGCGCGTACAGGAGCCCTGGGGTCAGAGCCTGTTTGGAGGAATGCCTGGTCAGGGCTGCTCCCAGGGAGAAAGGAAGGAGGGGAGGAGACCCCTGCCTCCGTCCAGTGGTCTCTTCTAGTCAGGCGGCTTGGCATGGGGGCCTGTCCCCACTGGGCAGACTCCTACTCATCCTTCAAAGCCCTACAGCCCCTCCACCAAGAAGCCTCCAGGCCTTCTGTGCTGGCCGGCCCCCGCGGGTCCCTGTGCGTGTCTGGGCTGGCCGGGGAGCTCAGGAGCTCCTCCTGGGCTGAGTGCTCTCAAGGCAAGGGGCGACTCTGGGAGCTCCGTCTGAGGAGGCGTGAGCAGGGGGATCGGCGCCCAGCTCTGGTCCCTGGAGTCCCTAGCGGGTGGCGGCTTCTTCCTCTCCCCGTCACCCCCACTCCCTCAGTGACTCAGTCTCCTCATCCCCAGTAAGAGCAAGGGTGCCACCCAGCACCTCAGGAGCCCAGGGAGGACCTGGCTGGGTGCTTCTGGGGCTGCCATGGCCGCCAACAGGCAGAGCCAGCCAGGTGGGGAGGCCGCGAAGGCTGGCGCGGGGCGTGTGCGCAGGCGCGGGAGGAAGGCGCGGCCGGCTCAGCGCGGTGCGAGGCTGCGTCGGGGTCAAGCTGCTCCTGAGTCTCAGGGTCCCGTCGGTACCATGGTCCCTTATTTGGAGGGTGAGGTCCTGCAGGCTCAGTGGTGGCAGCCGGGCAGGGTCCTCAGGCCCACGTGCTTGGCCTTGCCTGTTCCCTGGTCAGCGCTGTCAGCTCCGGGGCTCGCGCTGGGCTGCCACCTAGGGCAGCCCACCACCCGCTTCGCCCAGTGGCCTGTGGGGGTTCCTTGGGGTGCCACTGATGGGAAACGGGGGCGGGGCCGGGGGCGGGCCTCTCTCAAGGAGGACTCCATGGTTTTGCAAAACAAGAAACAAATTCCACAGCCCACAAGAATGTGCCCCCTCCCCGAGGGCCCAGGGCCCGGCCCCACCCGGGCGGGCACGAGCCTGGGGCAGCCCGATGCACATCTGGGGGCAAACCAGGAACATCTGGCGGGCCCAGCTGGTTCGAATGCAGCATCTGCGGGTGGGGCCATGTCCTGTCGGGTGGGTCGCAGGCACCCCCGCCCACCCCTGCCCTCGGCCAGGGAAGGCACCCAGCCGCGCCTCCCCTCTCCCGACCCCGCGGGTGCTGCTCAACCGTTAGAGCCCTCGCAGGCTCCCTGCTCCGCTGCGCACCAGGTCCCCACTCCCTGAGCTCATCTTCAGGGGCTCTGCATCTGTCTGTGCCACAGTGAAGCTGAGGGATGGAAGACAGGGACAGTGGCCTCGGGGGAGGGCAGTGACGGCCGCTTTGTGACAGTCACAGGAGTAGAAGATGATAAGAGCCGCCACTAGTGAAGAACGCCGCTGCGGTTCCCACAGCTGGCGCCGGCCATTTCATCCCTACGGGGCAGGTGGCAGCCGAGCTCCAGGGCAGTGGTCTGCCTTGCACAGTGGCTTGGCTGGGGTCTGAACAGTGGTTAGGCAAACTCCTACACATCCCTCAGCACCCCAGCTTCCCACACCCACGTCCGTGTTCTGAACTGCAGGCCGCGTGGCCTGAGGACCACCTCAACAGCAGCTGCGGCCCCTCTGTTGGCTCCACGCGGGTGCTGAGCCGAGCGCTTCCTGTCATCGGATCCCTCCCACAGTCTGAAAAGGGTGGTCTACACTGTGCCCCGCGTGGGAAAGCAGGCTCCGCAGTCAAGTGACTGCCCGAGCCGCAGAGTGGGGAGCCCCGGGTTGGACTCCCAGCGGCTGCGCCTCCGCCACCGGAGCCCTGCCTGGGTCACGAGTCACAGTGAGGCGCGGGAGCCAGGCCTGCGGGCCCAGCCCAGCGACGCCTTCCTCAGAGGCACACGGCAGGGCCTGGCAAGGAGAGGCCGACATGCCAACACAAGCTCTGCCCCCAACACGGCACTTATTCAGCACCTGCTGTATGCCAGGGGCTGGGCCAGGGCCCGGGCACTGTGGTAAGCAAGACCCCTGGGCCCAGCCGCCATCTGGTGGGGGAGACAGACAGGTAACAAAGATGAAATAACCGTGGCGATGTAGATGTGGGCCACGCAAGAACCACAAATCCAGATGTGCCACAGGGCGCTGCTCCTGGGCAGGCTGGCCTGGGTGGCTTCTCTACGGGAGGCTCTTGGGCGGAGGCTGAGGAGATGGGAAGAACCGGCCAAGTGACAGGTGGGCAGAGGGTTCCAGGCAGCAGAAACTGCAAGGGAGGCCTGGAGGTGGGAAGGTGCATTCGAGGTGACCAGTGTGGCCCCAGCCAGCAGAGCTCAGGGAGGACACAGGGCGTTAAGGACAGAGGTGTGGCCCAGGCGCTGCCCACCTCGGCCCCAGCACCTGGAGCCTTCTCTTCCTGCACCCCACACGGCAGGCATCTGGGAGCGCCTTTGTGTGCCGGCCGCCGGCTTCTCAGACCTCCTGGGCAGTCTTCTGCGGTTGGCCCGTAAATTCCCACATTGACCACACTGGCCAGGCCCGCTGGCCTCACAGCATCTGCGGCTGGCAGGAAGGGCTCCCCGGCGGGATGACAGGATCAGCCTAATGAGGCCTGGCACGCCGAGCAGCTGGCGCGGGGCCCAGCAGGCGCTCCGGAGGCACGGATCTCCCAGGAGCCCCCTGGAGGACGGCACAGGAAGCCACCACCTGACAGAAAGGGAAACTGAGGCACCGCCCAGGGTCTGGGATGCTCACGCCAGGAAGGTGGGAGCCAGGGGCTCAGCCATTCTTCCTTCTCCCAAATTCGAATCCAGACCCAGGTCCCTGACGCGTGGTGCTACTTAGGCCCGAGTGCATCCTCTCTGTGGACCAGGGGCCCGCTGCAGGGAGCTGCACCCCAGCCGTCTTCTTTTTTCTTCCTTTCGGCACTACCAGGATCGAAGCCAGGGGCGCCTCACCACTGAGCCACATCCCAGCCCTTTCGAAATGTTTTATTTGGAGACACTCGCACTCAGAGGCTTAGGGCCTTGCTCAATTGCCGAGGCTGGCCTTGAATCTAGGATGCTCCAACCTCCGCCTCCCGAGCTGCTGCAATGACAGGTGTGCACCACCTCGTCCGCTCCCCGGCCCTTTCATTTTGAGATAGACCCTCTCTAAGTTTCCCAGACTGGCCTTGAACTTGCCATCCTCCTGCCTCAGCCTCCAGAGTGGAGGGCTCACAGGGGCACCGCTGTAGCTGGCTCCTGTCGGATCTCTTCCAGGCCTCCCCGGAGCCTGATCTCACTGGGAGCTGACAAGACCTCTCAGGTCCACCGTCCTCCCTGAGAGCTTCCTCAACAGCCTGCCCAGAGGGACCACCACGCGCACTCTGCACGCAGGCCCCTTCTCTGCAGCGGGCGCTTCTGCAAGTGTGCGGCCGGCGGGGGGGCCCTTGCCCTGGCCCACACATGCCCTCCCACGCAGAGGCTGGTCTGGTATTTGGCTTCATCCTCACCAGACCTCGGCACAAAGCTCAGGAAAACAGGGAGCAGGAAGGAAAGGGGACACCCTGCTGGGCCTGCCTTGGCCTCCCCACCTGGGCCTCCTCGAGGCGTGGACTCCCCACCCAGCCCCCTGGTGGACGGGGAGATGCCTCTGCAGAGCAGCCCCTCAGCACACAGTCCAGCCCAGCGATACTGCACACATTAGGACCTTCTTCTCTCTCCTCCTGTTTCCAACCTCGACTCCAGAGCTGTCCCCTGAGCATCTCACCCTCTTCCTTCTCTGCCACACGCACCATGGAACCCTGAATATTCCAAAACTGCCCGTGCTGTCTCCGCCTCCAGATCTCTGTGTGCGCAGCTCCTGCCACCCAAAATGCCCTTTCTTTTCCCACGTAGAGACTCCTATTCATCCTTCACAGCCCCAGCTCCAATGCCCTTCCTGCCACTTGGCGGAGCCCTCACTCCTTACTGCGGGCTCCACCAGCTTTGTGTCCCTGGGCCTCCAAATCTGTCTCTGTTCAAGGACAGGGCCCAAGAGTCCTGACACCAGAACTCTGATACTGTTACTGTCAGACATCTGTGAAAACAGTCTCTTGCTTGTGCTCTTGTGCCTGGCTGCCCCAGACTCTGGACGTTCTATCCCCTGCTCACGCCCTGAAAGCTGAGGCCAGAAACCCAGGGGCTGGTGTATTCCAGACACTGTCCCCCTGACGAGGGGTGTCTGCTTTCTTTCCTGCTCCCCTGCAGCCAGCTCTCTGCAGCTCCCCGGGGCTGGAGCTGCCTTTACTTGGGAACCCTGACCCTCAGAAGTCCTAGGATTAAAGGAGTGGGGAGGGGTGTCACAGGGCCCCCAGGCAAGGGACCGGGGGTGGGGAGAGACTGGCAAGGCAGGGAATCTGCCCTCCACTGACATCCGCCTAGGCTGGTCACGCCCCACCGGGGCTTCCTCAGCCCCAGGCACTTGGAGACAAAGAGCGATGGAATAGAAGGATGTGGGGCAGGAGAGGGCAGGGGGACAGGCAGCAGCGAGGCCAGCCTGGTCCAGCCCTCTGCACCCACCCAGGGCTCCTGCCCCTGCTCCAGCACATCAGGGCTGAGGCTGAGAGCCTGGTGGTGGCACCCAGATGTATGCTATCGGGACATGGTCTCGACTCTGGGAGAGACCATTTCTCTCTCCCGTCCACCCCAACCTGCCCACTCTCTGAATCCCCCTAGGCCTAATGACTCCGAAACCAAAAACCACCTCCTGGGGCACTTTTGAGCAAGAGACGCCTTTTACAAAAACAGGGAAGACAGGCGCTGCTGGCCCCTGCAAACCTAATCTTTGCCCTTAAGGGACCCCCCCTCCAAGGGGTCGGACGCCCTCTTGTGGCAGTACTGGTGTCTCCCGGAGCTGAGAGGGCCCGGCCCTTACCGGAGGACACCGTGTCCCCGGCGCGGCGGCGGCGCGCAGGGAACGCGGCTGGAACGCGCCACTGACAGATGTTTACTTCTGTGCGCAGCTGGGCCGCGACCGCAGCCCCCGCCCGGGGTCTACGGGATCCGGATGCCCGCACAGCCCGGTGCAGACCCCAGGACAGAAGGGGTGTCGGGGTCTCGCCCTCCTAGAGGCTGGGGAGGGCATTCCGGCCCCCGGCGCTTCCTGCCGTCCTCCGAGGCACCCATGGGGGTCTAAGGAGGCAGAGCGCGTCCGCCCCGTCGGACAGGGGCACTCCGCCATTCCCGCCTGGAGGGGCGCTTGAGATCGCCCTCCCCAGCCCGGCGCCCCTCCACGCACAGACCTGTCGCCCCCGACCCCGCCCTCACACGCGCCTGTCCTCGGCCGCAGGAGGGAAGCCGCTGGTCTCCCTGGAGGCCCGCAGTGCGCCGGGCCGGTGGTCCCCTCGCTCCGGTCCCCCGCCGCCCCGCCTAACCTTGCTTACCTGCTCAGGGCGCCCGACTACCCGTCAGTGGCGGCCGCGCCTGCCGCCCGCGCCGGCCCCAGCCCCTGCCCCTGCCGCCGCGCCCGCCATCCGGGCGGCCTGGGCCCGCGGCGCCCGGGGGGGCTCGGGCCGGAGGAGGCGGCCGCGGGGGGTGCGCGGCGCGGGCCGGCCCATGGGGCCCCCCCCGGGCTCGCTCAGCCGCGCGCCGCGGCCATCCCGGGCGGGCGCGGGCTGGGGCTGCGGGTGCCCTGGACGGCCGAGACTCGGAGGCGCGGAGCGCGGGGCGCACGGACGGCGCGGGCAGCCTGGGCGCGCGGCGGGGGCTCCGGGGCGGCGGCGCGAGGGGCCCGGGCGCTCGGAGCGGCTCCACGGCGCGCTCTCCCGCCGCTCCCGCCGCGGACGGCTCGGCCGGCGGCGGGGCCGGGGGCGGGGCCGGAGGCGGGGCCGGGGGCGGTGGCTCGGGTTTCCCGGGCCCGGGTGCCGCCCCCGTCCTCCCCGCCCCCGCCGGAGGGGCGCCGGAGGAGCGCAGGTGGCAGAAGCGCTGGGCCCACGGCGACCACCTAGACGGCCAACTCCCCGGGCCCCTGGAGCCCCGACGGCGCCCCTTAATGGAAAGCCAGGGTCCCAGGACGCCCTTCCTAAGAGTCCCCTCCTGGAATCCTAAAGCGGCAGTTCCCCCGACGCCAGTGCCTTCGGCCCTGGGCGTCCCCCAGCCGCTGAGGATCTGACTCGACTGCCAGACCCCCACAGCCCTGTCCCAGGTCCCCTTCCGGAAACCGGGGCCGCAAGAAAGCCCTTCAGGAGAAAATCCCAGACCAGCTCCCCTGAAGACTGGCTGCTTCCCATCCCTACTCTGGAGAGACGCCCCCCAGATCCCTCCCTGGAGAACCAAGAGCCACAGCACCCACCCCGACAGCTGCGTCCTCGGCCCACAGACCCTTGCCCCACTGAGCTTTGTAGGTCCGCCCGTCAGTTCTGTCCCAGGTCTCCTCCAAAAAGATGAAGAAGCTCCTTTCCAAGAAAACTCTTCAGGGAACCAAGATCCCAAAATAGCCCAGGATACCCTGAGACTGACAACGAGGATACCGCCGTCCACAGAGCCCCCCATCCAGTAGCACCTTCCCAATCTGGCCTCAGAGCACTTCGGGGGATCCCCTTCCCATTCCGAGCTCCCGCTGGCGCCCCCTCCTGGGCACCAGGACCCTCAATACCCGGCGTCATTTCACCCCCCGACCCCAGCCCAAACCCACCGGCCCCCGCCCCGACGGTTCTGCGTTCACAAAGCGCCCCCTGGCGGCGCCCGGCAGACTCCGAAGAGGGACGGGCTAGGTGGGTGGAGCCGTAATGGTCATGGCCCCGCCCACAACCGAGTTGCTGCGAGTTCCCCGCCCTAGACCCCGCCCCCGGCCCTGTGCGCAGACTCCTTTTAGCACCCGCGGCCGGGTCGCCGCCTGCGTTCTTGGGGCCTGGTGGTCTGGTTTCTTTCTCCAGCTGTCTGATTTCTTGGGGCTTCCTTCTCGCCCTGGCCCTGGCCGCCTACATTCTTCTGGTCCCAGCAAAGGGTTCGCATCGGCATTGGATCTCCCCAGGACAACCCCAACACGCCCACGCCCCGTGCTCCCGGTGATTGGGGACTCTCAGGTGGCCTCTCTTGGATCCACTGTATGCGGGCTGATGCGGGGCTGCGCGTGGTGCGGTGCACCTGCGAGCCAGGTGAGGTCGGGGCTGCAGGGACAGGAGAGGGTCACAGAACAGGTGACGGTTCCGCGATGGCCTGCTTCCAGTCCAAATTGGAAGAGAACAGGGGTCTGTGCTCTGCGTGGCCCCCGCGTGCCTGTTTCCCCATGGGGTGTGAAAGGCGATCCTCATGGGATGCGCTAAAGAGCGAGTGCGTGAGTGACCGTGCCTGGCGCATGTTGCCAGATGCTCACTCGCAGGCACTTGCCCTCAGTGCCAGCTGGCCCTGACCCAGACAGGGTGTGGCAGGGGCACTCCCCCTCAGCAGGACCCCCAAGCCGTCCCCACTCTCACAGAGCCAGACACCGGATGAGTGCAGCGACAGGCCACACAGGCAGCGCCTACCCGAGCAGGTCGCAACCACCCACGTGCTCACACTTGGACGGCGTGACACACCATTGACCCCCAACCTGCACCTCACGGCGACACACACGCACACGGTTAGCCCCCTGGCCCCCAGGGACCTTCCTGGCTGCTTGTGCGCACGCTCGCACGCCTTCGCACGCTTTTGGTGGATGCTTACTCCCGCCCCCACTGCCTGCGGTCAACACACGCAGTCACACCAGCTCCCACTCGATACCGCCCACTCCCAGCCCTGACCCACGCCACGCCCGCTGCACACATGGCACAGACGACCCACGCCTGCCCTGCGCGTGCACACAACGCTCAGGTAACCCTGTGCTGGGGTGGCTGTCCCAGGCACACAGTCACAGGAATGCCAGAGACGGTCCCGCGGCTCACGTGCGCACTCGGTCACCGGCCGGCCTCGGAGGCACAGGCCCCTGCACACACGCAGCCTGCGGGAGCCCACCCCCAGCCAGACAGCCACCGTTAAGCTGTCACCAGCGGGCCCTCAGCCGCCTCCCTCTCGCCCCTCAATGCCTGCGCCCCCCTCCCCGCTGTGACCGGGGGCCGCGGGGGCGGGGTGGGCCGACACATGGGGTGCAGGACACACACATGTGCCCACCATGTGGACGTTCATAAAATGGTTGCCTGGGCAACGCGACTTGAAAGACTTGGTTCTTCCTCTGAGATGGGGGCGGAGGTTCAGGGGTGGGGCCGAGGTCGGTGGGCGGGGCAGGAGCCCAAGGTGGGGACTGGAGACTCCGCCACCTCCTGCCACAGTCAGGGACGCAAACACCCACGGAGGAGACCTGTCACACTTGGGACATGGCGATGCTGCCCTGCTCAGGACCGCCCCACGTGGTCACTCCAGAAGCACAGGTTCCCTCTGTCCTGATGCAGTCCCAGTGCCCACACACAATGTCACCCTCTATACAGGGAGTGGTGGACAGCGCCTGTCACTCATCGCACAGCCAGGAACTGGGGTGCACAGTCACACCTCATTTCCAGAACTCATTTCCCATCCTGCTGGGAACCTAGGGACCCCTGTGAGGACCAGTCTTCCGGGTCCCAGCTTCTTGGAAGAAGTGTGAGCCCTGCTGGGGCGGGAGGCCGTGGGGTCCAGGGCTGGCGCTGCTCGCGGGGAACACGGGTGTTCTCAGCACTTCAGCTTTAAACTCTCTGCCTTGGTTCGGGGCCGCTGCAGGCTGGGGTGGCTGGGGCCTGGACCTCCCACATCCCGGCAGCTCCTGGGTGGGATTTGTGGTCTTCCCTTCCAGAGCAGAGATGTGGGGAAACTGAGGCTTGGGAGGCACAGGGCACCCCTGGGCATGAGGCCCCTCTGGCAGGGAAGGGTCGGGGCAAGGGTAACTGAAACCCAGGCCCCAGAGCCGGCCTGCCCTCCCTGGTGTTTGCCTGGGAATTAGTTCCGCTCCTCCACAGAGGGCTCCCCTGGTAGCTCCTGGCAACAGCCGCGCTCCGCACAGCCTGCCTGTGCCTGTGCGGTTTGTGCAACCCCAGGGTCAGGGAGTTCAAGACAGCCCAGCTCACACCAAGGAAGACGCTCCCACCTGGGACTGGATGCCTGGAATGTTCCTCCCTGTCCCTCCCCCAGGACTGGAGGCCACTGCTCCCAAGGGGAGTGTTCTGTTCCCCGGGTGGAGACCCAGGCCAGTTCTGGGAGGCCAGCGGCCGCTGGCCAAGATGTAGACTTGGCTGGTGGAGAACTTTCCATCTTAGAGCAAGAAGTTGGTCCAGGGCCAGCGGGCCTGGGGCTGCACCCTGGGACCCCCAGGGACCAGCTCCACAGGGATGGAGGTGGCTGGGCACTCAGTGTCCTCTCTGCCTCCAGCTGCTTCCAGCCTGAGTGAAGTCACAGAGCCCTGTCCCCATCCTGCAGTGCTGGTGACAGGTCACTGGGCCTCAGTTCCTCCACCTGAGAAATGGCTCCTTGTGCTACCTGATCAGCCTTGGGGTTAGGTAGTGTCCCTGCACTGGTCTGGGTCACTGGGACAACTCTGGGCTGCTGATTGTTGTCCCTGGTCCTCCCTAGCACTCAGCTTTGTGCTGGATTCTACCAAGTCACCCTCACTTCCACCCTGGCAGGGCCCCCAGAGCTGGACACTCGCTCTTGGCTGGGGGTCAAGCAAGGGCCCCAGGAGCTGGAGGGGAAGCAACAGGCGGGGATGGGGCCCAGGAGGCCTGTGGGCGGCAGGAAGGAGCCAGCCGTTCAGGCCAGGATGGTAAAAACAGGGCCAGCAGCCGTCCCCACAGGGCCGTTCACAGCCTTGGGTCACAGGTCGAGGGCTCCATCCCCGGGGGTCCCAGGTCAGCAAGGTGGGAAAGCCATCAGGCCGGCAGTCCCGGCAGGGGCGGGCCCAGGCTGCGCGGGTGGCTGGGGCAGAGGCGACATTCTTGCACATGTGCACACACGCAGGGTCACACTCAAGATGGAGGCGCACACTGCAGCTCACCCGCGGGGCCACACGCACCTGGCTCCCTGTCATCACCATGTCCGCCCGGCCGCCTGCTGGCCCTGCCATCTCGTGTCCTTGGCCTGGGCTGCCCTAATCCCAGCCTCCTGTCCTGAAGCCAGGAGATAAGGGCAGCTGCAGCCACCGATAGCGAAGGCGCAGCCACAAATCTGGGGCGGTGGCAGGCTTGGGCACGGAGCCCAGGCCGCTCCCGTCTGCCCTGCAGCCCCCTCCAGCTGGGGAGAGGCAGAGTGAGTCTGGGGGTGCACGGGGGAGGGGCGCGGGCAGCAGGGGGAGCGATGTCAGACAGGAACAGAGAGGAAGAACTAAGGGTGAGAACAAAAGGAATTTCTGAGACAGAAATAGGAAGAATCAAAGAGCAGCCGCCAACAAAGAGCCGGCTGCAGTCCCCAGGCCCTGCCCGCCCCCGCCTGGGCCCTGGGTCTCCACCTGCTCAGGGGCCCCAGGCTCCTGGCCTCCCTGCTGCTGCCTCCCCGACCTCAGTCAAGGTCAGGCATTTGAAGATGTCACCCTCCCTGTCCCCCTGCTCCACCTGCCTCAGGCTTCAGGCTGGGTGCTGGGGACACAGTGACAAAGGCAGACCCTGACCCTCTCTGGGCTCACGATGCTGTGGGGAAGATAAGCGTGGGCCAGGCAGCCACGGGGACAGGGCTCAGCTCGTGTGGACCCTCAGGGAGTCCCCCAGGGGGACAGAGGCCACCTGCAGACCAGTGGGCGCTCCGGGTGCCTGGCCGCGGGACATGCTGTGGGAAGGGGGAACCACGTGCGGAGGCCAGAGGGAGGACTGGTTCCCGAGCGCTCCGGAGCCAATGCTGGCAGGTGAAGCTAAAGGAGGCAAGGCTCGGGCAGCCGGGAACTTAGGGCAGCGAAGGCGGGCACACGGGTCGGTTCTGTCCATGAGGACAGTGGTTTCGCAGTGCCCAGGACGGACCCCAGGGCGCACACTCAGAGGCTGGTGGTGGTGACAGAGCAGGAGCCGGGCTGTTGGAACAGGAGGAAGTTGAGGCTGGAGGTGGAGGTTGAGGCTGGAGGCCCTGGAGGGAAAGGGAGCTGGTCCTGGGGGCCAGCAAACTGCTGGGGACAAAGGAAGGGAGGCGTCCTGGTCTCTGGCTCTGGGTGGTGAGGCAGCCCCTGGGCTGGGAACCCGGCTGGACGCCAGGGAGGTGCTGAGACCGTTGTGCCCCCGCCCCAGGGACATGGCAGCCAGGGGGAGGTGGCGGAGGCGGGCTGAAGGCTTCTGAGGTCACAGCAGGTGGGAAGTCTCCTGGAGGATCGCCCCAGGGTCAGGGTGCCTGAGGACAGGGAGCAAGACAAGCGCAGTTTGGGGGTCCTCTGTGACCTGTGGGTTCAGAAGTGTTGGGGTGACAAGGTCCAAGACGGATAAAAGGGTTAATCTGCGGAAAGGTTTAGAGCAGGACCTGGCCGGGGGAGCGCGTGACAATCCTGCAGCAAGTGGTAAGCGGTCACGCTGGCCGCGGTGAGTCCAGGTGACATCACTCATACTAATGCCCTGGTGTCCACAGCCCGCCGCAGCCCCCTCGGCCGGAAGGGGCAGCCTCCCCAAGCCTGTTTCCCACCTGTCCAACCGTGTCCTGTGGAGCCCTGTGGGAGACAAGTGGCAGGACCCCAGAGGCAGGGGACAGCACCCAGGAGGGAGGAGGGAGCTGGGCTTGGTGTCCTGCGGAGGGCAGGGCCCGCCTTCCACGCTCCCCACGGTCCTGCAGAGGCTGGTGCCGGGGCTCCTGTGGCCTCAGGGGTCCCTTCCTCTTGGGGCTGCCCCCACCTGCCACATCAGCAGCACGGCGACCCCTCCTGCCCAGGGAGCTCAGGTCCCAGTGAAACAAGAGGTGGCTAAGGGACAGGGTGTCCCCACCGCACATGGCCTCCTGAAGGCGATTCCGTGAAAACGAGGAAGATGGTAGCGATGCGGTGACACACTGTCTGGCGAAAGCGCCTTGCTAGCTGCCTGCGAGCCCGTGCCTCTACAGGACCTGCCTTGACCAGCCCTGCTTTGTCCAGCAGAGGCCGGAGGGCTGCCCGGTGCTCCCCACTGGCAGGTGGAGGGAGGGGCAGGGATTCCAACTCAGGGAGATCTGAGCTCCCCAAGCCATGAGCCTCCTCCGATGACGGGAACTTCAGGGAGCATAACCAGGCATGGTGGGGAATGGCAAATGGTGACTAGGACCTCCCTCCTTTGCCCACAGCATTCCATGGCACCCACCTCCCTAGATGTCAAAGCATAAATCCTCCCTGTGGACCACAGGACCTGGATCGACCTTCTGACCCCTCCCAATCTCCCCATCTCCTCTAACCACACGTGCTCCTTGCTGTGCTTCCAACTTGCCAGGTCCAGTCCTGCCCCAGGGCCTTTGCACAGCTGTGCCCTCTGCCTGGAGCAATTTTTTCCTCTGATAGCCCTATGACTCACTTCTTCTGAGTATACTCAAATATGGACTTGTCAGTGAAGCTTTCCTTGATCATCCTACTAAAACTGTGATGCACCAAGAGTTACTCCCAATTCCCCTTTCCTACTCCACTACTACTAACTCAGGGTAGAGTTATGTATCATGTGTACTGTCTTTCTAACTTCACAGTCAGCTCTTAAAAGCAGAGGATCTATTTTGTTCACTGCTATATCTCCAGCATCTAGATGGCATCTGGCACATAAGTGCTCAACTAATTATCTGTTGGGCAAATGCCCCACTTAAAAGTAGTGGAATTTACATGTTAAAATAATTGTTCTTATTGTAGTAATGTGTGGGGTACACTGTGATAATTTGACCCATGTATACAGTGTATGATGATCAAATCAGGGTAAACATTTCTAAATTTTTGGTTAATGTATACTGATTCATCATATTTATGGGACACAGTATGATGCTTCAATACACGCATACAACATGTAACAATAAATCCGGCATTAATGTTTCCAGCGCCTTGTCCTTACTTTGGAGCTTTGAGCTTCTGCCTTCCAGGTATTATAAAACATATAAAGGTTTTTGGGTACTAGTCTCCTCCCCTTCATTGCTCCGGAAAACTTCCTGTGGCCCCTAGGTGACAGGTTTGCAGCCCTGAAGGACCCTGGCCGTCTTTATGGCTTCCCTCGGCCCTACTTGCCCGACCGAAGCCCCACCCACGCTTGGCTCCGCCCCCGTGACGCCACGCACGCATAACAGCGTCATTGGAGCGCTGCGCGCATGCGCACTCGCTAGTACGTCCATGGAGCACATGCGCGACCCGGAAGGCCTGTGTACCACACTCCACAACCGGCGAGAAGAGTTGTCGATGGCGGAGGAAGCGAAGAAGACTCCAACAGAGAGTGGAGGTGACGTCTCAGGAGCCAGCGCATCGGAACGGGGAGTGGCGCCCATTAAACCTCAGTGAGTCTCCAGAGGAGCAGGGAACACCTTATGTGGTCTTCCCGGTACCCGTAGCGAGACTCGAGCAGTGCATGCCGGGATATGGGGTAGCTGCCCAGAGCTGGGAGCTTGCGGCGGGTCTTTAGTCCGGGCTGTTCCTCCACCCGCAGAGTGGTCAGCGGTAACACCGCGGAGGTGCACGTCGGAGACTGTCACATGTGTGAGGATGGGCGTGGTTCAAGGCGAGACCCAGTGTGTGCTGGGGACTAGTCCCTACGTATGGTGGGAATGGCGCATGTGCACCTCCAGTCGCTGTTGCAGGAGGGGGTTTGACGTTGCAGCTAATGCCGCAGGGCATGCTGGGGATTGCAGTATCTGTCGGCTGAAAATCAACCTAGGGAGTGTGGAGGTTTGGTCCTCGCTGCAAGGCATGCTGGGATTTGTAGTTTCCCACGTTAGGCCCGGGATGTTCATGCTTGGTAACTTGTGTCTTGAGCTGACGCTCATGACAATGGGGATCCAGGGACAAAAAGGTTCTCCCTCTGACCTCGAGGTTACCTCTGGCTGGGATCTGGTTAGTTCTAAGTAGTGAGCTCTCTGTCAACTGAAGCATTTAAGCAGAGGTAGTTGTTCTCAGCCTCCTCATCTCAATGTTGAGTCTGTGCTCAGAAGAGGGACTCCCGGACAAGTTCTCCTTTCTTCTCCCTCTCTGCTGGCAGATACCTCACCACCAAGGAACAGTTTCACCAATTCCTGGAAGCCAAAAGGGAGAAGCTCCAGCAGGAAACGGAAGCAGGAGACCCTGACGGCAATGACCTGGCTGAGCCTGAAGCCAAAAGGATCCGACGGGAGGATGGGCAGGTGGAGGCCGAGGATGGGCAGGCCCAGCAGGTGGCTGAGTCCCCACAGCAGCCACTGACCCAGAAGAGGGCCCGGGGCCAGAACAAGGGCCGACCCCACATGAAGCCCACACACTATGACCAGACCAGGCTCTGCCCCTCACTGATCCAGGTGAGCGTGGCCCCAGGAAGAGGTTCTGGGGGCTTTGGTCTGGCTGCCCCGTTTGATCCTCACAGTCCCCTACGACGATGCAAGTACAGAGGCTCGCAGCCTGGGCCGACGCAGCCTCTATCTCCTGACTTTTTGATGATGAGACAGCCATACACATTCCATAGGAACTGCACTTTGAAACTTGAATTTTGATCTTTTCCTGGCTGGTGCCATGACACTCTTGTGAGTGGTGTGGCCGTGGGTGACGCTAGGTCCCGTCCCTCCAAGACGGCAGGGTGAAGGACCAGTGCTCCATTGCGCGTCCCATGCCAGCCGGCCGGTCCAGTGGGCGGGGGGCTCCGTGTTTGGATGTGGGGTATCTTCAGTTTACCGTGGGTTTATCTGGATGTGGCCTCCTGGCAGGTGGAGGGAGGACCTGGTTCCCCAGTCACAGATGGAGACCCCGAGGTTTGGTGAGGTTACTGACCTGCCCACAGACACAGGCAGGGTGGGGACCTGGGACACAGGTGGCTTTCCCGTCCCGCCTCACGCCCTCCCTCCTCTCCCCAGGGGTCTACTGCAAGGTGTTTCTTTGGTGACCGCTGCCGCTTCCTGCATGACGTGGGCCAGTACCTGGAGACCAAGCCGGCCGACCTGGGCCCCCGCTGTGTGCTCTTTGAGACCTTTGGCAAGTGCCCCTACGGTGTGACGTGCCGCTTCGCTGGGGCCCACCTGGGGCCCGAGGGCCAGAACCTGGTACAGGAGGAGCTGGTAGCACGCTGGGCTGACCGCCAGCTGGTGCGCAACGGGCTGGACAAGGCCCTGCAGCAGCAGTTGCGCAAGCGTAAGGTCCACTTCGAGCGAGCTGAGCATGCCCTGCGCTGGCTGAGCCAGGGCCAGCTGCCAGACCCCACGCCCGCTGTTGCTGTCCCTGGAGCCACTGCAGCCGAGGGCACCCCAGGGCAGAGCGACCTGGGTGCCCAGCAGGCCCCAGCTGGACCCAACGCTGGCTGCCCTCCTGTGCAGACCTGCGGGCCCCTGACGGACGAGGACGTGGTCAGACTACGGCCGTGCGAGAAGAAGCGGGTGTGTGTTCCAGGCTGCACTGCAGACAGGCCAGCCCAGGCCTGGCCCGCGCACACCTCTGCCGGGCACCGTGCCCGGTGCCCCGAGAGCCCAGCCTCAGCCAGCCTCTGTGTGGAGGGGCAGGAGAGCTGGACACAGTCAGTCCCAGGGTGCCCGGGCTGGGCGGGGGCAGCGAGGAAGGCTGCCGAGAGCAGGGGCACTGGGGTTCAGTGGCTGGATACAGCCTCTCCAGCACTGGGGAGTGTGGGGCACAGAGTGTTTCCTACAAAGGTTGGGTTGGCACGCACAGAAGCCAGGGTGGGCAGGAGCGGGCTGGGCAGGGCAGAGGGGCGCGTCCTGGGTGCAGGAGGACGGGGCCATGAGGTCGGGAAGCCAGGAGGGCGGCCTGGCCCGCCTCCACGGGGTTCTCTCTCTCCAGCTGGACATCAGTGGCAAGCTGTACCTGGCCCCCCTCACCACGGTAGGGCCTGGCGGAGGCGCGGGGGGCTGGTGAGCCTGGGGATCCCTGCCCGCTGTGCCCTTATGCCCCTGTCCTGATGCCCCAGTGTGGAAACCTGCCCTTCCGGCGGATCTGCAAGCGCTTTGGGGCAGACGTGACGTGTGGGGAGATGGCCGTGTGCACCAACCTGCTGCAGGGCCAGATGTCCGAGTGGGCCCTGCTCAAACGCCACCAGTGTGAGGACATCTTCGGCGTCCAGGTCAGCATCTGCTGCGAGTGGGGGAGGGGCCCTTGGCTGCCATGTTTCGGAGCCACATTCAGGGTCTGCCCAGGTGACAGCCTGATGGCCCTGGCTGGTGCCTCAGAGACTGATGCAAGCCGGGCGCGGTGGCATGCCTGAGGAGGCCAGGGCCGGTGTGGGCAGGCCGCGGGGTGCTGGCCGAGCGTGCGAGGCCTGGGATCTTCCCGCCGTGCCACAGCTGGAGGGCGCCTTCCCCGACACCATGACCAAGTGTGCCGAGCTGCTGGGCCGCACTATCGAGGTGGACTTCGTGGACATCAACGTGGGCTGTCCCATCGATCTCGTGTACAAGAAGGTGAGCCTCATGGCCCGGAGCCCGGCGCAGGCCAGGCGGCCTGGGTGGGCGGAGGCCTGGCCCCGCCTCCCTTGCTGGGGCGGGCCTGCGCCCTGGTTGCCCCATGTGGACGGTGGGTCAGCAGGAGACCTGGGGGGCGGGGGGGTGCAGGCGTCTCCTGGCAGGGCTGGGGTGCCGTGGGGTGTGAGCACAGCCAGGCACCACCTCGCCCATCTCCCCAGGGCGGAGGCTGCGCACTCATGAACCGCACGGCCAAGTTCCAGCAGATCGTTCGCGGCATGAGCCAGGTACGCACCGGCTCCCTCTGCCCCCGCCCCCGGCCCCGCCCCAGCCCCTGCCCCTTCCCCGCCCCAGCCCCTGCCCCTTCCCCGCCCCAGCCCCTGGCCCAGCCCCGCCAACCCGCTCCTCGCCCCCAGGTGCTGGATGTGCCGCTGACGGTGAAGCTCCGCACGGGTGTCCAGGAGCGCGTGAACCTGGCTCACCGCCTGCTGCCCGAGCTGCGGGACTGGGGCGCTTCGCTCGTCACGGTGGGTCTGGGGGCCTGGCTGCCGCGGTCCTCCTGGAGCTGGACCTGGCTCTCCGAGCGCCGCACCCCCTCCTGTGTGTTGGTCTCTGCATCTCCATCTCTGCCTCCCGTAGCTCCACGGCCGCTCCCGGGAGCAGCGCTACACCAAGCTGGCCGACTGGCAGTACATCGCGCAGTGCGCCAAGGCAGCCAGCCCCATGCCGCTGTTTGGTGGGTGCCCCAAAGCCGCTCCCGGCCCCCTGCCTCTCGAGGCCACCCCTTCACCAGACCCCTTCACAGCACCCGGACCTCATCTGCCCTGACGGGGACACAGGGCGGCAGGACCGCCCAGGGCAGCTCCGGAGACGCCCTCTCTGTCCCATCAGGAAATGGGGACATCCTGTCGTACGACGATGCCAGCCGTGCCATGAAGACGGGCGTCGCTGGAGTCATGATCGCCCGGTGAGTTCCCAGCAGGGCACGGGCCGCCTCCAGAGAACACCTGGCCTGCCGTGCAGGGAGTGAGGGGTCTGCAGAGCCCGGTGGCCTTGCCTGCCCCTGCCCCATCCTGCCGTCCATTCAGCTGTGGCCCCGCTGGACCGGGACAGGCAGGGAGAGGTGGGGGTGGCAGCTGGGCTGGGGACCCAGGGCGGCCAGGGGCTCGGGCTGACAGCCGCTCTCCACAGTGGAGCCCTGCTGAAGCCCTGGCTGTTCACGGAGATCAAGGAGCAGCGGCACTGGGACATCTCGTCCTCTGAGCGCCTGGACATCCTGCGGGACTTCACCAGCTACGGCCTGGAGCACTGGGGCTCCGACACGCAGGGCGTGGAGAAGACCCGGCGCTTCCTGCTGGAGTGGCTGTCCTTCCTGTGCAGGTGGGCGGGCGGGGTGGGCTGGGCAGGCCGGGGCGTGGCCGGGGCGCGAGCTGACCTGCGCTGCCTGCAGGTACGTGCCTGTGGGCCTGCTGGAGCGACTGCCGCAGAAGGTCAACGAGCGGCCGCCCTACTACCTGGGCCGGGACTACCTGGAGACGCTGATGGCCAGCCAGCAGGCGGCCGACTGGATCCGCATCAGGTGCCAGGCGCCCGGGCGAGGCGGGGGGCAGGGGCGGCCGAGCCCCAGTCTGACTCTCCACGCTTCCCGCAGTGAGATGCTCCTGGGGCCCGTGCCTCCCAGCTTCGTCTTCCTGCCCAAGCACAAGGCCAACGCCTACAAGTAGCGGCTGGGAGGGGCCGAGGGGCCGCGTTGGAGAGGACGGCAGCTTCGCCCTTGGCTGGGTCGTGCGATGCTCCCCGGGTCCTGGCCTCCCTCCTGGCCCACAGACCCCTTCCCAATGCACTGTTCACGCAGCAGACCTCCCAGCCAGCCGGGACCCGAGGGGCTGGCCTCTGCTGCCAGAGGACAGGACCACGAGGTTGCCAGGCAGGAGGTGCAGCCGGCCCCGGGGACGGTCAGGGCCCCTGCTCGGAGGCCCAGCTGTGGAGCAGAGAGGGGTGCTGCCGGGGAGGAGAGGACGGGGACAGCGGTCTGCCTGCCCCAGGTGACACCTGGCTCTCCCCTCCGCTGTCCCCTTCTGCCTCCCGCCCACCCTCCCACCCCCGGAACCCCAACTGGTGGGTGGGCCTTGGCCTAGAACCCACTGCCCCAGCAACCGGGCGCGTAGAACCCTCAGGACTCTGAGCTGTTCTCCAGGTGGGCGCCTCTGCTCCCACCTGCCAGGCCCCGCCTGCCCATGCAGCACCCCAAGCCCTTCTACCCCCCCGCCGCCCCCCAGGAAGGCTTCAGTCCCAGGGGCCTGGAGAGTGCCGAGGGGCTGGGCAGCCAGCCAGCGCCCGCCGGCCCCGAGCCCGCTCCTGCTGTGGGTACGCGTGGGGGGGTGGGGTGGCCTCGCGGAGGGGGTGCCGGGGCACCTCCAGCAGCTCAGGCCCCACCCACTGGGCACCTTTGTCCGCAGCTGCCTCGAACCTACTCTATCAGCCCCTAAACCCGGAGAAAGAGGCATTTCCGGCCCCTCCAGCAGGTACTGGCCACCCCAGCTCGACGGGCTGGGAGCGGGTGAAGGCACAGGGCCCAACTCCCTTCCCTGCCCCTGGATGGGACCCTCAGGTGGGCCTGTGTCCCCCGCAGCCAGACAGGTGCCTGGAGGTACGTCCGACGTCCCTTGCTCGCAGTCGCCCTGACTTCGCAGCTTCCTGAGCGAGTCCTGGGCCCCGGCCCTCAGGTGGGCCCACATCCCAGCGGGTCCCTGAGCAAAAGCCTGGGCGCTGTCCCTCAGGAAGCTGCAGAGAAGGCCCACGTCCTCATCCAGACAGAACCCCACCAACCTGTCCGGATCTCCCTGGGCCCCAGAGATAAGGCCGAGCCCAGCGGCGCCCCGTGACCAGGCCCGTGTCCCGATTCCCGCGGGCGCCTGGCCCGCTGCCTGCAGGCTTCCAGATGGCGCCGTGCGGCTGCTTCTTTGACCCCCGCATCTACCGAATCGAGTGGGCCACCACCGACTTTGGCCAGTCCTCCCTGTACAAGCTGGCGGTGGCTGGCGGCCCCGCCTCGTCGGGCGGCTACCTCCTGGAGCCCCAGCACTACCTCAAGGCCCCCGGGCCGGCCCCGCCACCGTACCCCCACTACCAGCCAGCGCCCGGGGGACCCTCGTACCTCATGCCCTACTTCCCACCAGAGGGACCTGGGCCGGAGGCCCTGGGCTTCACGGGCGAGGGCGGGCCCCCCAGCTTGGTGGAGCTGCCCCCACCGCTGCTCAAGGAGAGCCTGGTGCCCCCCAAGGAAAGCAAGCCGCCCGTCCCGCTGCCCCCTGAGGCCACGCTGCCCCCCGGCACCTACGGCCCCCTCAAGGGCCACCTCAGCCAGGTCCACGGGTCTGAGGGACCCACACGGCCCAGCGAGGCCCTGGCCCTCCCCGCCAAGGAGCCGCAGGGTGGCAGCGGGGCCGTGCCTGGCCCCGGGGAGGCGGCCCGGCTGGGGACAGGCGAGGCCAAGGCCCCAGAGGCGGCGCGGGCCGTGGTGCTGCCCGACCAGGTGCTGCTGGAGGACGCCATGAAGCTCTTCGACTGCCTGCCAGGCGGCGCGGAGCCCGAGGCCGCCCCACGCGAGGGACCCCGGCCAGCCCTGCCCGCCGGCAGTGGCAGCGGCCGCAGTGACGACGCCTCCAGGGACATCCGGTCCCTACACCTGCCCGACGAGCTGCTGTCCTTCGACTACAGCGTGCCCGAGATCCTGGACACCGTGTCCAACGTGGACTACTTTTTCAACTTCAAGGCGCTTGATGAGGACCCGCCGCCCCGCCAGGGGCCCCCTGCTGCCGAGCCCGCGGCCCCCGGCCCGCGTTCTGACCCGCCGGGGAAGAAGAAGGCGGCCTCGGCCGTCAGGAAGGGGAAGCCGGGAGCCAAGGGCAGGCAGGCCGCCGCAGCCCCGGGGCCCCTGGGAACCGCCCCCCCATTAAAACAGTTTTGCTCTCTCAACTTGGCGTCCCCTTGGGGCCCAGGTCAGGAGGCTGTGTGCGGGTACGGCCCCTTGCCCCCTTGTCCGGGGAAGGCAAGGCTGTGCTCTGAGGTGGTGAGGCCCAGAGCGTGGGGTCCTCGGGAGCGGGGACGCTGCAGGCAGACCCCCGCGTTGTAAGGACTTGTTTTTTCTGGTTCTGGGTGGAACCCGGGATGCTCTGCCTCCGAGCCTCGTCCCCAGCCCATTTTACTCTGAGGCAGAGCGTCGCCAAGTTCCCGGGACCCCGCTGAGTCGCCGAGGCCAGCCCTGCACTCGCGAGCCTCCTGGACGGCTGGGGTCTCGCGTGCGCGCCTGTGTCCAGCCAGGAGGAGGGTTTCGCTTCTGTATCTGGTGGTGAAAATCAGGGTTGCCAGGGAGGCGCCCAAACTTGCCTGCAGACACACAGCAGGCAAGCAGGGCAGGTCCTGCCCACTCGCTGCCCGTCCTGTGTCCCCAGTGGAGAGTGGGGCGGTCCCGTCTCTAGGATCTCTGTGGGGCCTGGGCCCCCCGGTGGGAGGCGGGCCAGGCTTGCTGGCTCGTGCAGCTGGGTGCTGGGCTGGGGGCAGGAGGGCTCGGAGGGAGGGCACGGATACGCATGGACGCACCACCTGAGCCCAGGTGTGGCGTCCAGATGGGCCCCCGTGGGGATGGGCCTGGGGGCTGAGCTGAGTTGCCAGGACAGCCCAGCCCAGGAAGAGCAGGGTGACCCCGACTGCCAGCAGCCTGGGCCGCTCCCTCGACCCCTGTGCCCATGGGGCTGCCCCAGGCACAGGTTCTCGCCTGCCTGCCTGCTGTGCCCAAGGCCACCCTGAGGTGTCCCACCCCCGGGGGACACATGACCAAACAGCAGGTGGTCAGGGCCCCTCCCAGGACAGGCCTCTGGGTTGGTGCTCCTTGGCCAGCTCCTCCCTGTGGTGGGCTGGGGATCGGCGGCCCCGGCTGCCTCCTGGTCCTGGGACCCCATCCTGGGGGCTGAGGGCTGTGTGTGTGGGGAGCCCTGGACCTCAGGCCGTGTGCACTGCCCTGGGTCTGGCCCGGCGAGTGGTGGGGCCACCAGGAAGCGCTGGAGCTGCCCTGGGGACGCTGGGCTTGCACGTTGTTGACGAGGGTGGGTTTGGAGAGGCCACGGAGCGGCTCTAGGACACGGGGGATTCCTGTGGGCTTGGCCTCCAGACCTCAGAGTGCCATGAAGTAGGCGTGGCTTTGGGTGCACGGGACGGGGCTCACCCCAGCAGCCTGGGAGGCTGAGGTGGGAGAGTCGCAAGTTCGAGGTCAGCTTCCACAACTTGGCGAGACCGTCTCAAAAACAAAAAGGACTGGGGAGGGGCCGGGGTGGCGGCTGAGGCAGAGCGCTTGCCTCGCACGCACGGGGCCCTGGGTTTGATCCTCAGCACCGCGTAAAAATAACTGAACGAAGCCACCGTGTCCCTCTGCGACTAGAAATATCACAAATAACGGACCGGAGGGTCTCCAGGGGAAAGCCTGGCCTGGGCTCCTGCCCCGCAGCGCACGGCACCCTGCTTCCTGCTCGGTTTGCTAACACTTTATTCCAAGGCCATGCCAGGCCGTGGGGCCTCGGTGCCCGGCCCGCCCAGGCCCTCAGCGCTTGGCCGCCAAACAGCCGCAGCAGCGCCTGCATCTGCTGCACAGGTCGGCCAGAGACGGGCAGAGCCTGCAGCCATCCCAGGCGTGCCGCTGGCTGGGGATGAGGTAGGCCAGCCACACGGCCAGCAGGATGCTGCTCACCAGCAGGATGATGGTGACCTCGGCAGGGACGGCTCTGCGCGGGTAGGCGCCGTACACGTAGATGCTGAAGGTGGTGTCCAGCTGGCAGTAGCTGCGGGGCCCCCAGCACATCAGACCCGGGCGGGCGCGAGAGCGCCCGTCCTGGCCCCAGGGGCATCTGGGTGGGCCTCCCTACACGGCGATGGTGGGAAGGGCTTGGCGCAGGGCCAGGAGGTCGCTGTGTCACCCCAGTGGGACACGCTGGTCCACGGTGCCTGGACTGGCTTCGGGGTGCTCTGACGCCCCTCAGCAGGGGCGCTGGATGTCTACAGCCAGCTGGGCTGGGACCGGCCACGGTGGAGGCTGCCTCCCCGGGAAGGACCCCGCCGTGCCGCCTTCAGGCAGCCAGTGCAGGCCCACCTGGCTCAGGACCCCCGAGCCCACCAGCTGTGGTCTGGAGTGGCTGAGCTGCCTGGGGCCGCCACCAAGGTGTCCCACACGGGAGAGGGCAGGAGGGCGCGGCTGGGCCCCTGTGCTTGCCCAGCACCGGGTGTGAACTCTGACACACAGCCATGCCCCAGGGTCCAGACCCTCGTGTGAAACAGCGGGGTCTCGGCACAGAACCTCCGAGGGCCTCCGGGACTGAGGGCCTGGCAGCGGCCGCGCCGTGCCGATGAGCCGTGGCCTGGGAGTCGGGGAGCAGTGGCCAGGCAAGGCCACGTGCTCAGTGCAGACACCACGTTCCGTTAGATCTTTGATCCGTGGTTGGTTTGATTTGCAGAAGCAGAATCCGCGGGGGGCCAGTATTTCAGGAGTGAACAAATGTCAACTAGAACTTCAAACCGTCCCTCGTCATGGGACCGTCTGAGCTGGGTTTTGTTGCTATTTGTGCTTTGTTTGTTTGACGGTGCTGGGGATGAAACCCAGGGCCTCCCGCACGCTGGGCGAGCAAGCGCTCCACCACTGAGCTACACTCCGGCCTTTTAAGTTTTGAGACAGGATCTTGCTAAGCTACTGAGGCTAGCCTCCAGCTTGCAATCCTCCTGCCTCAGCCTCCGGAGTCACTGGGATGACAGCTGTGGCCGCCAGACCCCAGGGGAACTCACTTTTGCCAGGCTCTGCCGGGTGGCGAGGGCAGGGAGTGAGGGGTGCCCTGCGCAGGGGTGTCCCAGGCAGCCCTGGTGCCAGGCGGCCGGCTCACCTGTAGTAAGGGTCGACGATGGAGAGCTGGAAGATGTAGAAGCCGTTCCTCTGGTCGAAGATGATCTCGTTGTCTGTCAGGCCTCCCAGGATCTGGTACTGGGCGTCCGGCCAGTCCAAGGCAGAGAGGTTGCTGCTGTCGTGACAGCTCAGGTAGTTCTGGGGAGGGGACAGAGGCGTGGCACTGGCCCTGGCCTGTCCTGCTAGGAGCCGCCTGCCATCCCTCCTGCTGCACCCTCACAGGCACAGGGGCCACCCCGTGTGGACGGGGGAAGAGATGGGTCAGCACGTCCACAGGCCAAGAAGGCCAAGGATCACAGGGAGGTGCTCTCCTTGCACCGGGAGGAGCCCCCAGAGTGGACGCCATGCTTGGGAAACGTGAAGGTCCAGCCCAGGCGACCTCCTGGGGGCTTTCTGTTGGGACTGATGCCAGGCCAGGCCAGCAGCACAGAGGGCCGGTCAAGGTGGCAGCCGTCTGTCCCTTCTTCAGAGTCCAGGAGTCCATTTAAAGGAAATGAACCAACACGCCTGCTGTGGCCTCTGAGGACACCAGGGCTTTGGGGGTACCGGGGTCGACCGTGAACCCAGGGCTGCCCACCTCGGAGCCACAGCCCAGTCCTCTCATTTTTTATTTGAGCCCAGGCCTTACTAAGGTGCCCAGGCTGGACCTGAGCTTGCCATCCTCCAGCCTCAGCCTCCGACAACAGGGATGCCCACACTGGTGGTGGAGGCCGAGGCCGCCTGTCGTCAGACTGAGGCTGGTTCCTGCAGGCGGCTCAGTGGCCCAGCCCGTCCAGGGGCAGCTGTGTAAGCTGGCCTTGCCCAGGACCATCAGCAGCCAGCCAGGGCAGCCCGAGTGCCACCTCCTGACCCTACGCCTGGGTCTTCTGCTCCGCCTGCCAGGAGCCCTGGAAGGAGGGCGGGCTCGCAGAGGGGAAGGAAAATCCAAAAGCGAAAAAGGGGAAATGGGTGAGTCTAGGAATCTAGAAATCCGGGCCTTATTTTGTGTGGTGTAAGTAAAACCTGGAAGACAGAACCGCCAACTGGGGGAATTTCAAATGGCCGGCAAATAAAGGGCTGACCCTGCTGACCAGAAGGGCACGTGCGACCCGGCGCGGGCGCCCCCTGCTGGCGGCTCCGCGGCTGCGCGCCAGGACCGGGCGGAGGCTGCCCGCCCACCTTGGGTCTCCACTGACCGAGGGGCGCCCCGCGTGACGGCAGCCCGGGAGGCCAGCCCCAGCGGGCTCGTGCGCGGCCCCCTGGGCTCCCCGGCGGCAGGCGCTACCTCTCTGTTCCAGGAGAAGGGCTTGCGGGGCGAGGGCGCCGCCTGCAGCACGCTGGTCCAGTTCTGCGGCTGGCGGAGGCAGCCGGCCGAGCTCGCCGTCTTGGAGTAGGAGTAGGTGAAGAGCCCGTGCACCTCGCGCAGGACGAACTCCGCGGCCACCAGCTCCTGGAAGGCTGCCCTCCGCCACCTGGGCGCAGGGCGGGGGCTGTGAGCGGAGCCCTGGCCCAGTTCCCGCTGTTGGACACCCGGGTCGGGCCTGGCCAAGTGCAGGGAGGGGGCGGTCGGGGGACAGGGGCGGTAGCAGCAGCGTGGTCTTTTGCACCAGGTGGAGACAGATGACCTCTGAGGGGACCCGAGGAGCAGGGACTGGGAGAAGCCCAGCCATGGTTTGGAACCAGGTGGTACCACAAACAGGCAAGCGCACAAGTCACAGGCAGGCCGTGGTGCGGAGCCCAGCGAAGCGCCATCACCCACCGCACCCCAGCCTCCAGCCAACAAAACATTTTCCCGGTGCCCCGAGGTTCCTGGTGACCTCGGCAAGCTTGGTGGGCTCCCCTCACATGACAGCTGACCCGAGGGTCCACCCAACTAGAGGCAGATGGAAAATATTTGAAAAGCAAGTCAGCCAGGTGCGGTGGCCACGCCTGCAGTCCCAGCGCTTGGGAGGCTGAGGCAGGAGGATCACGAGTTCAAAGCCAGCCTCAGCAGTGGTGTGGCGCTAAGCAACTCAGTGAGATGCTAAGTGCCCCGGAGTCGTCCCCAGTAGCCAAAAGAAAGGAAAGCAAGTCTGGTCCCAGAGGTACAAGGACGGGTGTCAGAGGGCTGCCTGGGCTGCCACCTGGTCACTGCGTCACTTTCTGAGCACATTCTGTCTCCGTGGCCGTGAACGCTGTGGTGGTCCCATGGCTTGTGGCCACGTGTGTGCTCGTGGCCACGTGTGTGAGCACTGGCGAGAAACCACTCTAAAGCCAGCAGAACCCGCTGCCCCGGCCTCCCCAGCTCCCGAGTCAAGGAGGAGCCACCCGACAGCTTCTGTCAGTGCTGTCCCCAGATCTCTTCCAGAAACTTCTCCTCTCTTTTCAGCCCTTCCCAGGCCTCACCTCCCCGCCCCATCCATCCTCCTAGGCCCCAGGAACCCAGACTGTCTCCACCTTGCTCAGTGCCCACTGCCCTGGCCGCTTATCCATGCCTCTGCTGCTATACACCGTCCCCTGGGCATCCACAGGACATTGGTTCCAGGATTTGGTTCCAAAATCCACGGACTCTCAAGTCCCTTATGGAAAGGGTAGTGCATTTGCACAGGAACCCGGGAACTACCCCTGCGCCACACAACAGCCCCCACCCACTTCTGGAGACACAGTCTGGCTAAGTTGCTGAGGCTGGCCTCGAATTTATGATCCTCCTGCCTCGGCCTCCTCAGTTGCTGGAATGATGGGCATGTGCCACAGTGCCTACCTTCCCACAGACTGTAAACCATCTCTAAACGATTTTGATACCTAGTGGGACATAAAGGCCGGGCAAGCAGCTGCTGGGCCCTGCTGTGGGGGCAGTGAGAGCCACAATCCAGGCTGTGCATGTTTAATACAGATGCGATTCCCTGAATCTCTGGACACGGATGGTTGATGCTGCAGGCAACCATGCTGGCTCCCAGGTTCAGGCTCCACTTAGCAGCCACCAGAGAAATCTCATCCATGGGCTGCGTCACTGCCACACAGAGGCCTCCGCAGGTCTCTACCACGGAAACAAACCCCACCTGGTACAGGAAACGTGGCCCCTCGGCACATAGGCCGCATCCTCCCACCGCCCCCTGGTGGCTTAGGCTGCAGGGCCTCCCCAGCTCCCCAGGCTCAGCTCCTTCCTCCGCCCCTGGAGTTGGGCCTGCAGCCTGGCTCGCAGCGGCGCTCAGCACCTGCTGGACGGGTGTGCCCGGAGCCCCTCTGCACGTTGCCACACGCCTTGGCTGCACACGGCATTCAGCTCTTCCCTGGAGTCTGGATGTGCCTTTGGTATCATGTCTACCTGACAAACTCCTACTCATCCTTCAAAACCCATCAGCCACCACACCAGTGCCAACTTTACACCTGGCGGGAGTGGGCGTGGGGGAGAACAGGAAAAGGGGAAGCAGCAGATTGCAGGGCCAGGCGGAGAGTGTCACGAATCGCGGCCTCCCCCAGTTCCCAGGTCGGAGCTCCAATCCCAGTGCACCCCACTCCCACGTGGCTGCATTTGGAGACAAAACCTCTAAAAAGACAACCAAAGAGCTGGGCATAGTGGCAATGCCCATCAGCCCAGTGACTTGGAGGCCGACGCAGGAGGCTGCAAGTTGGAGGCCAGCTTCAGCAGTTCAGCAAGGCCCTCGCGACTTAGCAAGAGCCTGGCTCTATAAATAGAAAGGGCTGGGGATGTGGCTGAGTGGTAAGGGGCCCTGGGTCCAACCCCAGCCGACAGCACATAAAGGCGGAGAGTGAGATGCGGTATACAGCTGGGGCCTAATCCCTAGGACGGCCAAGGGAGCCTGCGCAGAAGAAAGCCCGGGTGTACACAGCAAGCAGGCAGCCTGCACCCGCCACACCCTGACCTCACTCCGTGGCACCTGGAGGGCACGGGGAGTGGCTGCTAAGGAGCAGGCACAGCCCCAGTGGACAGGGCGGGCAGAGCCCACGGCAGAGGAGGCAGTGAGGAGGCTTGGGAAGAGGGAGGGTCCCGCAGAGGCCCGGGAGGCCGGAGGGCACAGTGCCCACACCCCA
Source organism: Sciurus carolinensis (assembly GCF_902686445.1). NCBI lineage: Eukaryota > Metazoa > Chordata > Mammalia > Rodentia > Sciuridae > Sciurus > Sciurus carolinensis. The sequence goes on along the minus strand of NC_062229.1, from coordinate 3,287,738 downwards.
AGGGCCCGGGTCGGCCTGCAGCCGGGCCAAGGGCCAGGAGCCGACCCCCCGGGCGCCCAGAGGGTCTCACAGCTCAATCACGGGCTTCCAGGGGGTGTCGTGGTAGACGAGGCGCGGGCAGCCCAGCTCTTTGTAGGGGTACGGCACCACCAGGTCCTCCTCGGACTTCTGCCCCTGGAAGTTGGCGTCATAGGACTCCCTAGGAGAGACCAGGAGGCAGAGAGGGAGGCGGGTGAGCTTCCCTGGGCTGGGCCTCTGCAGCCTGTCCCCTTTGCAAACAGGGACCTTGCACCAGAATGGAGGTTGACACCTGGGGCAGGTTTCAGAGTCAAGAGCCAAAGACACTGGGATTTCTTTGGCTGAACCACTGGGTCCAGGCATGTGGTCACACAAGACGTGGATGTTTCTGGGACGGCACCTTCTCTCTCATGAGCTTAGTGTTTACATCAGGCTGCTTTGAGTGATGGGGATGAGCCGCTGTGTTTGGGTGGGCCTGCCCCAATCAGGCGAAGGCCTGAACAGAAGGAACACCAACCTGTCCCGGGCCCAACCTCATGCAGATGGCCTGGCCCCGTGCTCTTTTCTGGGTTCCAGCTTCCACCTACCCTGCAGATGTCAGGAGTCCCAGGTCTCAGCCAATTCCTTAAAATCAGTCTTTCTCCTTCCCTCACCCCTGTGTCTACAGCTACAGGCATCCTGGGGATCCTAGGGGATCAGTCCTGTGGGGATGGATTCTGGGATCCTCTGAGGACACCAAATCCACAGATGCTCGAGTCCCTTATGTAAACAGTGGTGCACGCCTGTCATCCCAGCAACTCAGGAGGCTGAGGCAGGAGGATCATGAGTTCAGAGCCAGCAACTTAATGAGGCCCTGTTTTAACATACAAGATAAAAATGGCTGGGGCTGTGACTCAGTGGTTAACACCCCTGGGTTCAATCCCTGGTACCAAAACAAACAAACAAAAAACTGTCCCAAATGAAAACCAAGCCAGGCGTGGTGGTGCACGCCTGTAATCCTAGCAGCTCAGGAGGCTGAGGCAGAAAGGTCGCACGTTCACAACCAGCCCCAGGAACCCATGGAGGCGCTAAGCGACTTGGTGAGACCCTGTCTCTAAACAGTTTTTAAAAGGACTGGGATGTGGCTCAGTAGTTAAGCACCCCTGGGTTCCATCCCTGATACTGAATAAATCGATCAATAAAAGTAAAAGTAAAGAGGACTAGGGCGTGGCTCAGCAGTATGGCACCCGAGTCCGTCCTAGCACTGGAGGAGAGTAGGGCGTGGCATTTGCGTGGCACCTGAGATGCCCGGGACGGCACCACCTGCGTGGCCTGCGTGGGACGCCGCGTGCTGGGGTGGCCACGCCTGCTCAGCAGAGGCACGATGCTTAGCTGCGTGCTTTCGTTTGGCGCCTGGGGCCGGCTGTGCTGCCCTGGCTGGTCTCTAGCCCGTGAGCCCAGGGGACACTCCCGCCTCAGCTCCCGTGCCTGGGACGACAGGCGCGGCCCCCTTGCCCCAGTTGGATGCCATTTTTGACGTGCAGGTGGCTGGTGGGAGTGCCGCCGAGCTCACGGTGCGCACGTCCTGCTCAGCTTCTGGGAAGTCAGGTGAGGGCCCCCCAGATGCCTGCGTGGGGGCACCGGAGGCGGAGACTGGAGGGGCTGGTGGGAGCCCCCTGGAAGGCGCTAAGGCTTCACAAAGACGGGCCGCCCGCCGTGGGTCGGCGGCTCCCAGCCTCCTGGGGAGGGTGGACGTCACACAGGACGCAGAGGGTGGCCCGGCATGGGAGGGGGTCCCTGTGCTGGGCACCGAGAGGTGTGAGTCCGCCAGGGGGCACTGGAGAGCGGGCAGGCTGCAGCAGCCCTGGACCCACACCCTCATCCAGGCCGGTCCTGCCCCGCAGCCCCGCCACCTCAGGCGCAGGTGGACGCAGCCAGGCTCTCCTGGCGCCAACGCCCCGCCCTTACTTCTCGATGACGTAGCTGTAGTTCTCCTGGAGCGTCACGGGGTCGAGGATGCCCTTGGAGCAGGCTGAGATTTTGCTGTGGCAAGAGAAGAGAGTGAGGGGCGTCCGGACAGGGGGGCGCTCGGCGGCCGGCCGGGGCGGGCGGTTGCCATGGGCACCCTGGTCTCGCTTGGTCACTCGGGGCGCGAGTCGCCAGTCGCCGTGACGTGAGCGCATCTCCACTGGGCCTGGGGCCGTCCCCACCACCCTCAGGACGTTCCCTCTCCCCGCGGCGAGCTCCGCCCCCCACGCCAGCTCCGCCCCCCGTGCCACCACGTCTCTGTGGCTCAGACTCCAGGGACCTCGGGGACACTGCAGCGTGTCTCTGAGCACAGCGTCCCCGGGTGCATCCACGGTGGAGTGGCGGTCAGGGCGCCTGGCGTGGATGGCCCTGTGAGGGTCCCTCGTCCCCGGTGACCCAGGACGCCCCAGGCCTTGGCTCTCGTGGCTCTGCTTCGAGCTCTGTCCTCTTCTGGGTCCACCAGCAACGGGGCGGCCCCAGGGGTGCGAATCCTGCTTTTTTCCTCTTACGCGGAACCGTCCGCTTCCCACGGTGGCTTCGCGCTCTGCACTCAGGTCCCCGGTGCGCGGGGCTCCTTCTACCTTCGTGAAGCGCAGCGGCGGCGGCCTGGCCTGCTTCCTTGTCCGTGACGCCGAGCCTTCCCAGGGCTTGCTGGCCACGCTCTCGTCCCCTGGGCAGGAACGGCCGCTGGAGCGCGTGGCGCAGCCTCTTGGGACAGGGCTGTGACGGAGGCCTGGGCCGGCCACTCCCCACGTTCCTGTCCTCTCCGGGAGCTGCCCTGGGGGCGTGTGGAGACCGTGATGGCTGCGTGCCGCCTCAGACGTCCCTGAAGTCGGGGACGGCTCACCAGCCACACGCGGGCATACTGTGCGGCTGGCGACACAGCGAGCAGAGCTGTGTGACCTGACGCAGGAGAGACGGCCAGGAGTGGGGGGTCCCAGGGATGGAACTGCTCGGCGGCCCCTAAGGGGGACGGCGGCGTGCAGGGCCTCGAGAGGGACGGGGACGCACCGCAAAGAGTCGAATGAGCACGCGTGGCCCCGCTGCCGCGTCACAACTCGGGTGCCCTCGCCCGCCGCCCTCGCCCGCCACCCTCGCTCCTCGCGGCTCCTGCGATGGGCTGGTGCCCAGCGTGTATCCCGAGCCCTAAAGCCCCCAGCCCGCCCTCGCCCTGGGCCTGGAGAGCAGCCCTGTCGCGCTCCCGGGTGGGCGGGCGGTGCCTGGGCGCCTTGCTGTAGCTGGGGCCAGGCCTGCCGCGCCCAGGCCTCCGTCCGGGTCCCATCTGGGGGTCTGCACGCTCCTGGCCCCAGGACCACCAGGGACTGCGTTCCAGTCTCGGAAGCCACAGGGCAGGAGAGGGTGCCGACAGCCCGCTAGACCACTGGCGGGAAGGAGGCGCGGCAGCAAGAGTGAAGCGTCCAGCCCAGCGGGGCGAGCGGCGCTGCTGCTGTGGAGGTGCCTCATCCCGCCAAGCCTCGAGCACGGCCCGTGTGGCCTCGGGTCCCCAGGGACCCGCCTGGTGGAGGAGGGTGAGCCGTGGCGAGGCTCCTGCGGTGTTGGGCACTGACCTTCCCCGGGCACTGACCTTCCCCGGCCACTGCGAGCCCCACGCAGCCCGCCCAGCAAAGGACACAGACGGCGCTCGCACCAGGCAGGCGCTGCAGCCTCTGGTGGGCACCACCACTGACCAGGGAAGACCAGCCTTCCCAGTGATCCGGCAAGCGCACAGAGCAGGCCACACGCCACAGGAAAGTGTGTGAGCGTGTGTGAGTGAGCGTGTGTGTGTGTGAATGTGTATGAGCGAGCGTGTATGTGTGTGATAGTGTGTGAGCATGTGTATGTGAGCGTGTGTGTGTGTGTGCAAGAGTGCATGGGTATGAATATGTGTGTGAGTGTGTGTGTGAGTGTATGAATGTGTTTGAGTGTATGTGTGTGATGTGTGAGCATGTGTGTGAACGTGTGTGACTGTGTGACTCTGTGTGTCAGTGTGAGTGTGTGACTGTATGTGAGTGTGAGTGTGAGTAAATGTGACTGTATATGTGAGTGAGTGTGGGTGAGTGTGTGAGTGTGTGAGTGAATGTGTGCAAGTGACTGTGTGTGTGACTGTGACTGAGTAGGTGAGTGTGTGACTAAGTGACTAAGTGTGTGTGAGTGACTGTGTGTGAGTGACTATGTGTGAGTGTGACTGTGTGTGTGAGTAGGTAAGTGTGTGAGTGACTAAGTGTGACTGTGTGTGTATGTGAGTAGCTGAGTGTGTGAGTGACTAAGTGTGACTGTGTGTGTGTGAGAGTAGGTGAGTGTGTGACTGTGTGAGTGACTGTGAGTGTGTGTGTGAGTAGGTGAGTGTGTGAGTGACTGTGAGTGTGTGTGTGAGTAGGTGAGGTGAGTGTGTGTGTGTGTGAGTAGGTGACTGTGTGTGTGTGTGAGTAGGTGAGTGTGTGTGTGAGAGTAGGTGAGTGTGTGTGTGAGAGTAGGTGAGTGTGTGACTGTGTGTGAGTGTGTGTGTGAGTAGGTGAGTGTGAGTGTGTGTGAGTAGGTGAGTGTGTGAGTAGGTGAGTGTGAGTGTGTGTGTGTGAGTAGGTGAGTGTTTGAGTGTGTGTGTGAGTAGGTGAGTGTTTGAGTGTGTGTGTGAGAAGGTGAGTGTGTGACTGTGTGTGTGTGTGTGTGAGTGAGTAGGTGAGTGTGTGACTGTGTGTGTGTGTGAGTAGGTGAGTGTGTGTGTGTGTGAGTAGGTGAGTGTGTGTGAGTGTGTGTGTGTGTGTGAGTAGGTGAGTGTGTGACTGTGTGTGTGAGTAGGTGAGTGTGTGACTGTGTGTGTGTGTGTGTGAGTGAGTGTGAGTGTGTGTGTGTGTGAGTAGGTGAGTGTGTGTGTGTGTGTGTGAGTAGGTGAGTGTGTGTGAGTGTGAGTGTGTGTGTGTGTGAGTGTGTGACTGTGTGTGTGAGTAGGTGAGTGTGTGAGAGTGAGTGTGAGTGTGTGTGTGTGTGAGTAGGTGAGTGTGTGTGTGTGTGTGTGTGAGTAGGTGAGTGTGTGTGAGTGTGTGTGTGTGAGTAGGTGAGTGTGTGACTGTGTGTGTGAGTAGGTGAATGTGTGACTGTGTGTGTGTGTGAGTGTGAGTGTGTGTGTGTGTGAGTGTGTGACTGTGTGTGTGAGTAGGTGAGTGTGTGTGTGTGTGTGTGTGAGTAGGTGAGTGTGTGTGAGTGTGAGTGTGTGTGTGTGTGAGTGTGACTGTGTGTGTGAGTAGGTGAGTGTGTGACTGTGTGTGTGTGTGTGTGTGAGTGAGTGTGAGTGTGGGTGGGGCACTGAGGTGCACAGCTGCAGCCCTGCCAGGTCAAGGCAGCAGGATCACGTGAGCCGGGAGTTGGAGGCCAGTCGGGGACAGAAGCTCAGTCTCTCAAAAGTCCACCTCTTGGCGGGTGAGGTGGGGCACGCGTGTGATCCAGCGCCCGGAAGGCTGAGGCAGGAGGATCTCAAGTTCAAGGCTGGCCTCGGCAACTTGGCCAGATCCTGGGTCAGAGCACAGACTGAAAGGGGCCGGGCTGTGGCTCAGCGCCGAGCACCGCGGTCAACCCCCAGCACCAAACGTCAGAAAGGAACAGGCGGCCTCGTCTACGCATCCGGCGCGTCCGAGTCCTCCCTCTGCGCCCAGCTGCCTGTGCCCGCCATCCTGGCACGTGTGCAGCAGTGTCTGGTGCCACCGCTGGCTCGTGGGTCTCAGGTCCTTCCCGGCAGACCCTGCAGCAGGTGCCCGCTTCCTTGACACTGGGTCACTTTTTCCTTCAAGGCAGCAACAGGCAGACGGGGTCTGGATGGAGGGACGGCCTTGGTGATGACCGGGGCAAAGGGCCTCGGACGGACAGCCCTCCCCGTGGCCAGCGGCACCGAGGGCTCCTGGGGGCGGGTTTTCAGTGCCAGACCAGAGGAGGCCCAGGCCGACCAGGGCGAGTGGCTGTACCAGGGGTGCTTAGGCATGGCAGGCCTGTTTGAGGCTGGCCTTGAACTCGCCGTCCTCCTGCCTCGGTCTCTGGAGCTGCTGGCGCCAGGGTGTGCGTCGCCAGGCCGCTGCCCTGATCACGTCAGTACAGGTTTTATTTTAGATGGCTCTGTCTGCAGAGAAGTTGCTCACGGGCCCATATGCCCCCAATTCCCTGTGCCTCAGGCTGCAGGTGGCGTCTGTCCTCGGTCGGACACACGTGGCGTAACTCGGGCCGAGGGAAACACCTGCTCTCTGGAGCTTGTGCTTCCTCAGCGTCTCCTAGGACCTCCCATCCTGCAACCAACCCCAGGGTCCCACCTGCCATCCAGCCGCCCGTCTCCCTGGGCTCCTCTAGGCCTTCAACTCTGCTGATCTGGACGCCCTTGGCAGCTTGGCGAGCACTGGCCGGGCTTCCACGGCACGTGCATCCGCAGGGGTGGGTCTGAGGTCTCGCGAGAGGGCTGGGGGAGCAGAGGGCAGGCCCGTCTCCTCAGGCCAAGGCTGAAGACGGAGCACTCGGCGCCGCGAGAGGCCGACCGTGGGCTCCTCTCCTGCTCCCAGGCCCGCTTGGCAGATGCCACGTGCGCAGGCTGCGCTTAGGGCGCAGGAGAAAAGTTCCCAGACACGATGTCAACCTCCCGTCCTGCAGCTGGTCAACCCTGCAGCCGGGAGGGCCGAATGCCATCTGTCTGTCTGGCTGGCTGGCCTGCCCGCTGGTGCTCATGAGCAGCACTTGGGAACGCCACCTGGGACATTCCTCTGCATCCAAATGCCATGCTGGGCTGCTCCACCTCCGTCAAGGCACGTGGCCACCTCGCTAGCTGGAGGCTATCACGGATGAAGTCGCTGTGAGCGTCCTAGAACCGCTGGCTCCTGAGTGGGCTTGCAGGTGGCTGGAAGGCTGCACCCAAGGCAGCGCCAGCCCGGAGCTGTGGAGCCCGAGCTCGGGTGCTCCCGGGGCCTTGCCCTCCTCAAGTGCCTGTCACCGGCTCCCTGCAAACTGCCTTTTCTCTGCGCTGGGGATTGAGCCTGGAAGTCCACCATCGAGCTACGCCTCAGCCCTTGTTATACTTTGAGATGGAGTCTCACTAAGTTGGCTGGCCTTCAATTTTTGATCCTCTTGCCTCAGCCTCCCACATAGCTCGGCGACAGGGTGGCCACCACACCCGGCTCTCATGGAAGTTCTAATGTCCTGTCCAGTGCCGGGAGCCCAGCACCTTCGCAGTGGCTCCTCTCAGGCTCTTTCTTGTTTGGAAAGTGCCTGTTCAAGCCTTCGCCTAATTTTTTGGTACGAACTGTTTGTATAGTATTTAAAACCCTTTCCTGCAGATAACGATCTAAACACATCATCGATCAACTGTATGAAAGCCTCTGTGCTGGTGAAGAAAGCTGGACGCTGCCATTGGGTCCGCCATCGCCCTGTGCTGTGGAGCACGCCAGAGGCAACCGCCCGCCTTCAGGAATCCCTGAGCCGAGTTCCCGCGGGGACCTGACATGGGCCAGCCGATGTGGGGGCGTGGACACCACAGGAATGGGCAGGAGCCACACGTCGGGGCTCCTCCACCCGGCTGGCTGTGGCCCGTTCCCCAGCACACGGCCGCCCACGCGGGCACAGGGAGGCTGTGAGCCGGACCTCCGATCTCCGCCCTCTCCCTTGGGTTCCCATGACACTCTCTCCTGGGGTAATCATGGACGCTGGAGGCAAATTTCCTAAATTATTCTTACCAAGAGATTAAAACCAAAAAACCCTGAGCAATTTTAATGGAAATGAGGAATTAGGGAAGTAAGAGGAAAAAACAGAAGGAGTGGAGAGTAGGGAGAGGAGCAGTGTGAGCTGAGCGGGCTCGGCTGCTAACGTTAGTACTCAATGGCTTCTTTTGGGTCTTGGTCCTGGGGATGGATCCCCGGGCCCTGCGCATGCCAGGGAAGCGCTCTACCAGCGTAGACTGACATTTCACTGTGGGCGTGTTCAACGTACAGGAAAATGGCAAGACACTCTACGCCACCCATCAGCAACTGTCCCCTTGTGGCCACCCAGCCAGGCACGACCCCACCCCGTATCAACACACTTACTTCTGCACAATGATCTTCTTTTCTAGATCACAACCCACTGAAATGAGCATCGACTGCAGAGGACAGAGACAGACAGGCAGGTCAGTGAGGGTCACCGACCGCTGGCCAGAGAGCACGGCCACCCAGGGACACGCACACACAGGGAGGTGAAGGAAAGGGGTAGGACCTACCAGGGGCTTCATATCCACACACGAAATTTCCTTGTTGGCTATGTCCACAGTCAAGGTAGAGATGGTGGGTCGCTTTATGCTGCAAGGCAAGAGAGCTTGCGTTATTAGTGACCAATGTCACATGAAAACAGCAGTCATCTGTCCATCCACCCATCCATCCACTCAGCTACCAATCTATCCATCCTTCCACCATTCAACCATCCACCCATCCACTATCCATCCACCCACCCATCCACCCATCATCCATCCATCCACCCACCCATCCACCCATCATCCATCTACCTAGCCACCCATCCACCCATCATCCATCTATCCATCCACCCATCCACCCATCATCCATCTATCCATCCACCCATCCACCCATCATCCATCTATCCATCCACCCATCCACCCATCATCCATCTATCCATCCACCCATCCACCCATCATCCATCTATCCATCCACCAGTCATCCATCTACCCATCCATCCGTCCACCCACCCACCTTCCATCCACCACCCACCCATCCCTAAATGCTGAGACCTCTGTTGTTGAGGAGGCTAATTCCTTGAGTCCCCGCCTCTCCTGGTCAGTGTTGTTAGGTGACACCCAGCTGCTCTGGTCCCAATGTGCCCACCCCCAGGACAACAGTGTGGAGAGGGAGAGGTGGAGCCTGCTGAGAAGCAGCTGCTCACGAGGAATGGACGAATGTTTCCGAGGGAGGAGGGAGTCGCCGTGGAGTGCCTGGGAGCAACAGTGCGCTGCCCCTCGCTGGCGGGGGCTCCCGGCTCTCCCGGCCGCCCACCTCCCACCGTGGGGTGACACAGACACCAGCACCGTGGCCCTGGGCTTCCAGGTCTCCAGAACCGTGAGAAATAAGCCTGTTCTTTACGGGTCACCCCGTCTCGGGCGTTGGACGGCGGCAGCAGAGACCAGCAAGACGACCACTTGTTGACACAACCCGAGGCCCTTCATCACAGGGGTGAGCAGAGCGGGACACGCCGCCTTCTCCCCCGGCCGCCCCGGCTGCGTTTCCCTTTCCTCTTGTTTGCAATCCCTCGGGCCCTGAGTCGGGACCCGTCTCTGAAGGAGCCCTGGACCTTTCGTTGTCCCCTCTGCACTTTCCTCTGGAGGACACGGTTCAGGTCGTATGGAGCCCTGTCATGAGTCTGCCATTCCCCCGGGGCCTTCGGTTCAACATCTTCATTTCTCCTTAGCGCGTCTCCCCTGATGACAGAGGGCCTGGGGTGTACGTGTCTCAGGGGTCTCCTGTTTAAGGGTGGGTCATGTACCGCGTGCAGCCGGGGCACCTGGGGTCCCGCTCTGCACTCTGTGACTCTGGAGGTCCCTTGTCAGGGAGCGACTCTCCTTTGCTCTGCACTCTGTGGCTCTGGAGGTCACTTGTCAGGGAGCGTCTCTCCTTTGCACTCTGTGACTCTGGAGGTCCCTTGTCAGGGAGCGTCTCTCCTTTGCTCTGCACTCTGTGACTCTGGAGGTCACTGGTCAGGGAGAGTCTCTCCTTTGCTCTGCACTCTGTGGCTCTGGAGGGCACTTGTCAGGGAGCGTCTCTCCTTTGCTCTGCACTCTGTGACTCTGGAGGTCACTGGTCAGGGAGCGTCTCTCCTTTGCTCTGCACTCTGTGACTCTGGAGGTCACTGGTCAGGGAGCGTCTCTCCTTTGCACTCTGTGACTCTGGAGGTCCCTTGTCAGGGAGCGTCTCTCCTTTGCTCTGCACTCTGTGACTCTGGAGGTCACTGGTCAGGGAGCGTCTCTCCTTTGCTCTGCACTCTGTGACTCTGGAGGTCACTGGTCAGGGAGCGTCTCTCCTTTGCTCTGCACTCTGGCTCTGGAGGGCACTTGTCAGGGAGTGTCTCTCCTTTGCTCTGCACTCTGTGACTCTGGAGGTCACTGGTCAGGGAGCGTCTCTCCTTTGCTCTGCACTCTGTGACTCTGGAGGGCACTGGTCAGGGAGCGTCTCTCCTTTGCTCTGCACTCTGTGACTCTGGAGGTCACTGGTCAGGGAGCGTCTCTCCTTTGCTCTCCTTCCTCCGGCCTGGCGCGGGCCGACGCCGGCAGCCTCACCCTGTGAGTTGCTTTTCTTTCGTACGGAGTCACTCATTTTTCACGGGAGTAGAACTCTCAACAGGAAGCTGGCCACGTCGGCCACGCCCGAGCACAGCCAGGGCCTGGAGCAGCCCAGGGTAGTGCCCGCGTCCCCTGGGCCCCAGCTGCGCCTGCGACGGTGGCTCCACGGCCGGGGCTACTCCCCTGCTTCCTGCCTGGGACCCCGAGTGGGGCCTGCAGTGAGCCCTTCAGTGCCTGGCGCCTGCCGGGCATCCCATCCTGACCGTGAGTCAGGCTGTCCTCCTCCTCGTGGCCGAGGGACGCGTCCTGAGCTGGACCCCAGGCTTCTCCCACCCTCGGCCACGCAGGGCTGCGCTCCGGCCGCGCGCGTCCCTTTGAGGCATGTCGACTCCCGTGTGCTCATTCTGTTTACTTTGCAAGGCATTTTCTTTTTCCTTTTTTTTATTGTTTTATTTGGGAAAAGTGCTTCTTACAAAAGGGCAGCTGCAAAATACAGAGACCTCTGCAACAATTACTTGTCTTAGAGTGGAAGCATGGGTGGGATCCAGGGGACCAAAGCAGTAGAGGGACAAACCAGGAGCAGCTCCCAAGTTATTTGCAGGAAACAAAGCAACAAAATGCGAAGGTGAACGTCCCCATCTCGGAATTCTCTGGGCCCTAGCTCGAGCTGCTCTGTGGACCAGCGCACCCTCCCCTGTAGTGCGATGACGTGTGCGCACCACCGCGAGCCGTCAGCCCCCGACAGACCCTGAGAACACCTCCGAACGGCTGTGGCTACCTGCGAAGCGCAGGGTGGAAGGAGGCAACGTCCCCGGGAACAGAAGCCCTCGCGCGAGGACGAGAGTGCTTCCAAAAGTGTCTGGACGAGAGGCCACGCCACGGGACTCGAATAAAACTGGGCCCCCACGATCCAGCCTGTGGGACACACGGGACCCCTTGCCACGGTGACCCCGTTCCTCTAGCACGGACAGGCTGGCTCTGCCTTAGTCGCTACCCCCGGCGCTGCTCTGCCCTTAAGATCGACCTGCGCGCGAGGCCGAAGCCACTACACCGAGGCAGGGACAGGAGCTTCTCAGGGGCTCAGCGCACACACCAAGCTGCGGGAGGCACTGCCCGTCCTGCACCACGGCACGCCACCGTGCCGCCCGCGTGTGCCCTCCCAGGGTTCTCCCCACGCTGAGCTCCGTGCACTGGCTCCCGGTTCTCCACACCCAGGAGTGCTCCTCGCGCGCTCAGCAAGAGACCCACACCCCAGGACCAGCGCACGGGAGGGCCACGGGCAGGGAACTGACGCACAACACAGATGTGCCCATGGAGAAGCACCGGCAGTTGTGCCCACACAGTGCCCTGGGGCTGGGTCCACCCGGCCTTGCTCCTCCCATTCTGGCTCAGGGACCCGGCAGACGGCAGGAGCCCCCCGTCCCGCGGCCACGCACCTGGAGGTGAAGTTGGGGTCGGCCCTTCCCCAGTGGTGCTGCTGCTGGAGGTGGATGTCCTGGAACCAAGCACAAGGCCCCACCTGGAGCAGGGCCGGCTCGGACGTCCCCTGGCCCCTGCGCCCGGGGCTGCCCCTGGAGGCTTGCAGGGGCTGCCTGAGCTGTGGGCCTTCACTGCCGCGCGCAGCCTCTGTCCCCGCCCCCGAGCGGCCGCCTGGCAGCCATCTAGGTGTGACGGGCTGGCCGGGCGAGACATCGCTGTGCCACTCACACCAGCCGCCCTGTGGCAGCAGCGGGTGCTTCCCTGGCACTGGGGCAGTTCAAGCTGCAGGGTGTGACCGTGAGGCCTCACGGGCCTGCAGGCACACGGGTCCCAGACTGCTGGGCTCAGTGCCCCCTGGAGTGGCCCGATCCTGATGCCTCAGCTTACCCACTGGGCTCCCTGTCAGGCTGTCCAGGCCTCTTCCACGTGATGCTGTGCTGAGGTCACGCGTGGGCGACGGCTGCCCGACCCCCACCAGCGAGGGCAGGGGTGCGTCCCCCAACTCCCTGATCTCCCCCCTCCATATGCACAAGCAAGGGAAGAAGGAAGGAGGGTCCCCACGGACACCGAGGGCACCGGAGCCACGGTCGGGCCGAGCGCCTCGCCTGGCTGCCGGCAGTGGGCAGGACTTACCAGTTTGTACACCATGTTCCCGTCGTAGGTGTTGTGGGCCTCGTAGATGGAGGCCTGTAGCCCCAGGGAGTAGGGGTTGCTCACCATCACCTGGGGGGAGGCGGCAGGAGAGGGCCCTGAGCAGGGCCGAGGCAGAGGCCTGTCCTCAGGTGAAGGCCAGGCTCCCCTCAGCTGCGGGCCTGGGAGCCACCCGCAGGTGCCTGGGGCTGCAGGCTGGAGGAGACGGGAGGAGGGGCCCTGGGGACGAGGGCGGGGCCCTGGTCCCAGGCCTGGGGCGGGCAGGGTCAGGCACGTGCCCTCTCCAATACACAGCCTCGCCCGGCTGGGGGCCACGCCTGTCATCCCAGCAGCCGGGGAGGCTGAGGCAGGAGGATCACAAGCTCAAGGCTGCTTGGGCAACTTAGTGGACACTGTGGACAAAAAAGCTCTGGGGAGAGAGGGGCGTCCTTCACAGACCTTGACCGCCAGGGTGCGCCAGGTTGCCGCGAACCTGAAGGATCATCTCCACCAGCTCCACAGCCCCTTCCCACAGGCCTAACGTCCCTGGAACCCATCCTAGGCGCAGGGTCTGCTGCCCTACCCGCTCTGCCAGGTCCCTGCCCCCGTCTCAGGACGTCGGGAGGCATCGTGCTGCACCCGCCCTTCGGGACCTCGCTGCCTCATGAAGACCCCCAGGTACCTGGAAACCCCGTGAGGGGCCCTCTCCCTGGGGCGACTGTCCAGAGTCTGGGCGCAGCCGGGTGGGGGGCTGCGGCCGAGAGCTCACCAGTGGAATCGGGGAGGTGCCCAGGCGGGGTATGAGCTTGACGGACAGGTTCAGCCTGCTGTTCATGTCAATGGTGTACATGTGTCCTTCTGAGCTGCTCTCCAGAAGTTCTATCTAGTTAGGAAGACAGAAAGAAGAGGGAAGAACAAGCTCCTTCTCAAACAAAGGGGCAGGTAGGTAGGGACCCAGGCAGGGGTCCTGGGGTCAGAGCCTCGGTGCGGCTGGGCGCTCACCTGGACTTCCACTGTGCCACTGCTGGCCCGGGGCTCCCTCCCTGCCCTCCAGACGCTCCCCACCAGCCCTTGCAGGGACTGCGGCTGGCACGTCTTTAGCCGGCTGTGCCCCCGCCATGCGTTCCTGCCCCTCCCGGCTCCGAGGCCTCTTCTGGACAAGGTCATCCCTTTTAGTCTCTGTCTGCTGGGGCCTGAATATGGCTTGTCTCCCAGAAATCAGGCGGAAGTTCAATGCTGATGGTATTAAGGGGGTGGAGACCCGATCCCACTGGGCATAGAGGTGGGGACTCTGGGAAGTGACCAGATGGGAAAAGGTCATTAGGATGGAGCCCATGAATGGAGTTCTGGTGGCTCTACCGGGACAGAAAGGGAGACCACACACCTCTGCCACATCTGATGCAGCTGGGGGCCTTGCCAGATCCAAGCCCCATGTGGACATCCAACCTCCAAACCAGAAGCTGAATAAACCTGTTTTCTTTAAAAAAGTAACCCGCCTCTAGCATTTCATTACAGTGATGAGAAGCCAGCAAAGTCCTTCCACAAATAGGTTCCCCTGTATTTCTTCTGTTCCCTTTCCACGTATCTTTGGGGAGCCCTGGCTATTGGGGTGAGCCTAGAGCTCTCTGGTGGGTCCAACATGTGCCTGTGCCTCAGCACATCTGGCAAACCTGAGCCCGGCAGGGTCCAGACGACCCATCAGACTGGGGCTGATAGCCTGGCGGGATGTGGAGGGGCTGTGCGTGCTCACCGTGGCCAAATCGCTCTCGTTCTCCAAGCCTGTCTGTCCCTCCCTGGGTGGCCAGAAGGACATACTTCATGCTTTTAGCCAGGATCATCTTACCAGGAGACCACTCCGTTCTTTATTGGCTCACCCAGGGGAACAATGTGAGGGAGAACTGGGGGAAAGGGCGCACGCCTGCCCTCCCAGCCAGCAGGAGGCTGAGGCAGGAGGATCACAACTTCAAGGCCAGCCTCAACACTTAGCAAGGCCCTGTCTCAAAACAAAAACAAAAAGGGCTGGGGTGTAGCTCAGTTGTCTGGGTCCAGTCCCTGGTACTGTGAAAAATATGATCAATGATGTTAATTTTAAAAACTTGGGGCTGGGTTGTGGCTCCATGGTAGAGCGCTTGCCGAGCACGTGTGAGGCACTGGCTTTGATTCTCAGCACCACATAAAAATGAACGAATAAAATAAGGGTCCATAAACACCTAAAAACTATTTAAGAAAACACCATAGGGCTAGTATCGTTAAAAAAAAAAAAAAAAAAAAAAAAAACCGAATGAAAGAAACGTAAAAGTAACTTCAGTTCCTTTCCGAGCCCAGGGGCCCGAAGCAGTTCCGGCGAGGTCGGGCCGCAGCCCCACCCAGGGTCCTTGACCTGAAGTCCGCCTCCTGGGCCTCACCTGCCTGCTGGCCGTGCCAGCTGGCAGTCCTGGGCTTTTCTTTTCCCCTTTGTTTCTCTCCTTTCCTGCCCGCGCCCGTCCGGGGCTCTGATGCCCGGGCCTCCCTGGTCTCCCACCCGGCCAGGCCACCTACTTTGCACTTGGCCACTTCGAGGCTGGGGTCCATGAGAGTGGCCTGGACATTGAGGAGGCACTTCTGGAAGTCGAAGGCCGGGAAGGCGGAGTCCGGGAGCGGCTTCAGGATGTCCAGCATCCCCGCGCCGGAGAACATCAGTGCAGCCTCCGGAGACCAGAGGTTCTGCCCCGCCAGCTGAGTGGGGTGAGGCCTGAGGTCAAGATCCAAGTCCCCACCAAAGGCAAAGCCCCGGGTCCCGCTGGCGAGCAGATCTCGGGGCCCCAGCCCCTCGGGGACGATGGGAACTTGGTGTCTCCTGGTGGGGAGGTGGCCAGGAGCCTCGCACAGCCACAGGGCACCAGCCGGCCCCTCAGAGGCAGAGGCAGCTACGGAACTTGTCCCCAGGACGCCGCGGTCCCAGGTGCTAGGGTGGGGACCGCAAAGAAAGGGTCCACGCATTTGTGCTTCAAGCCCAATGAACTCATTCTAGGGGCCACCAGGAACTTCTGGGAAGCCGGCGGTGGGCCCGGGGGGAAAGTGCCTGGCCCTGCGCCGACGGGGGGAGGGAGGGCGGAGCTTCCTTCTCAAAGCACTGGCCCAGGACCAGGAGGACTCCGGCCGTGAGGTCAGGCACAGAAAGACACGGTCCTCCCGGGCCAACAGAGGCCACTCAGCAACACGAGGACCAGTGTCACCAGGCCAGGAAGGGCGGGGTGCAGGTGGGCCAGAGGAGCGACTTCTGTTTTTTTAATTAAAATATTTTTTATTTTTAGAGACACATTTTGATTCATTGTACACGAATGGGGTACAACTTTTCCTTTCTATGGTTGTACACCATGTAGACTCACACCATTCATGCACCATTCATGCAATCACACATACGTATAGAGTAATACTGTCTGTTTCATCCTACTGTTTTTCCATCCCCACCCCTTCCCACCACTTTTTCCTCTACACCATCCAAAGTTCCTTCATTCTTTTCTCCCCTCCCCCCGCCGCCATCTCCCATTGTTATATATTGTCATGCACTTATCAGAGAAAACATTCGGCCTTTGGTTTGTTGGGCTTGGCCTATTTCACTTAGTATGATATTTTCCAGCTTCATCCATTTAGCAGCAAATGCCATAATTTTATTCTTCTTTATGGCTGAGTAATATTCCATTGTGTATATATACTACAGTTTCTTTATCCATTCGTCAATTGAAGGGCATCTAGGTTGGTTCCACAGTCTGGCTATTGTGAATTGAGCAGCTATGAACATTGATGTGGCTGCATCACTATAGTATGCTGATTTAAAACCTTTTGGGTATAAACTGAGGAGTGGGATAGCTGGGTCAAATGGTGGGTCCCTTCCAAGCTTTCTGAGGATTGTCCACATTGCTTTCCAGAGTGGCTGCACCAATTTGCAACTCCACCAGCAATGTATGAGTGTGCCTTTTTCCCCACATCCACACCAGCACTTATTATTGCTTGTGTTCTTGATAACAGCCATTCTAATTGGAGTTAGATGAAATCTTAGGGTGGTTTTAATTTGCATTTCTCTAATTACTAGGGATGATGAGCACTTTTTCATATATTTGTTGATCACCTGTATATCTTTTTCTGTGAAGTGTCTGCCCATTTACTTAGCCCATTTATTGATTGAGTTCTTTGTATTTTGGGTGTAAAGTTTTTTAAGTTCTTTATAAACTTTGGAGATGAGTGCTCTGTCTGAAGTGTGTGTGGAAAAGATTTCTTCCCACTCTGCGGGCTCTCTTTTCACATTGTTGATTGTTTCCTGTGCTGAGAAAAAAACTTTCTAGTTTGAATCTGTCCCATTTATTGATTCTTGCTTTTATTTCTTATGTTATAGGGGTCTTGTTAAGGAAGTCTGGTCCTAAGTCAACATGATGGAGATTCGGGTCTACTTTTTCTTCTATTTGGTGAAGGGTCTCAGGTCTAATTCCTAGATCCTCAGTCCATTTTGAGTTGAGTTTTGTACAGGGTGAGAGATAGGGGTTTAGTTTCATTTTACTGCATATGGATTTCCAGTTTTCCCAGCACCATTTGTTGAAGAGGCCATCTTTTCTCCTTTGTAAGTTTTTGGCACCCTTGTCTAGTATGAGGTTACTGTACTTATGTGGGTATGTCTCCGTGTCCTCTATCCTGTACCATTGGTCTACCTGTCTATTTTGGTGCCAGTACCATGCTGTTTTTGTTACTATTGCTCTATAGTAGAGTTTAAGGTTGGTATAGTGATACCTCCTGCATCACTCTTCCTGCCCAGGATTGCTTTGGCTATTCTGGGTCTTTTGTTCTTCCAGATGAATTTCATGATTGCTTTTTCTGTTTCTATGAGAAATGTCATAGGGATTTTAATTGGAATTGCATTAAATCTGTATACTGCCTTTGGAAGTATGGCCATTTTGATAATATTAATTCTGCCTATCCAAGAACATGGGAGATCTTTCCATCTTCTAAGGTCTTCCTCAATTTCTTTCTTCAGTGTTTTGTAGTTTTCATTGTAGAGATCCTTCACCTCTTTGGTTAGATTGATTCCCAAGTATTTTATTTTGTTTGAGGCTATTGAGAATGGAGTTGTTTTCCTAACTTCCCTTTCAGATGTTTCATCACTTATGTATAAAAATGCTTTAGATTTATGTGTGTTGATTTTACAACCTGCTACTTTGCTGAATTCATTGATGAGGTCTAGAAGTTTTCTGGAGGAGTTTTTTGGATCCTCTAAATAGAGAAGCATGTCATCAGCAAATAGTGACAGCTTAAGTTCCTCTTTTCCTATTCGTATCCCTTTAATTTCTTCTTCTTCTTCTTCTTTTTTTTTTTTTTTTCTTGTGGTGCTGGGGATTTGAACCCAGGGCCTTGGGCTTGTGAGGCAAACACTCTACCAACTGAGTTCCCCAGCCCCCTTTAATTTCTTTATTCTGTCTAATTGCTCTGGCTAGTATTTCAAGGACAATGTTGAATAGAAGTAGTGAAAGAGGGCATCCCTGTCTTGTTCCCATTTTTAAAAGGAATGTTTTCAGTTTTTTCCATTAAGAATGATGTTGGCCGTGGGCTTAGCATAAATAGCCTTTACAATGTTCAGGTATGTTCCTACTATCCCTATTTTTTCTAGTGTTTTGAGCATGAAGGGGTGTTGTATTTTGTTGAATGCTTTTTCTGCGTCAATTGAAATAACCATATGATTCTTATCCTTAAGTCTACTGACATGATGGATTACGTTTATTGATTTACGGATGTTAAACCATCCTTGCATTCCAGGGATGAACCCCACTTGATTGTGGTGCGCAATTTTCTTAATATGTTTTTGTATATGGTTTGCCAGGAATTTGTTAAGGATCTTTGCATCTATATTCATCAAGGATATTGGTCTAAATTTTTCTTTCCTTGATGTGTCTTTGCCTGCTTTGGGTATGAGGGTGATATTAGCTTCATAGGATGAGTTTGGTAGGTTTCCCTCCTTTTCTATTTCCTGGAATACCTTTGAGAAGTATTGGAATGAGTTCTTTGTTGAAGGTCTTGTAGAACTCGGCTGAGAATCCATCTGGTCCTGGGCTTTTCTTGGATGGTAGGCTTTTGATGGCTTCTTCTATTTCATCGCTTGATATTGATCTGTTTAAATTGTGTATGTCCTCCTGGTTCAGTTTGGGAGGAGCATATGTCTCTAGAAATTTGTCAATGTCTTCGGTATTTTCTATTTTGTTGGAATATAGATTTTCAAAGTAGCTTCTCATTATGTTACGTATCTCAGTGGTGTCTGTCGTGATATTTCCTTTTTCATCATGAATTTTAGTAATTTGAGTTTTCTCTCTCTTGTTAGTGTGACTAAGGGTTTGTCTATTTTGTTTACTTTTTCAAAGAACCAATGTTTTGTTTTGTCAATTTTTTGAATTGTTTCTTTTGTTTCATTGATTTTAGCTCTGATTTAATTATTTCCTGTCTTGTGCTACTTTTGCTGTTATTCTCTTCTTTTTCTAGAGCTTTGAGCTGTAATGTTAGGTCATTTAGTTGTTGACTTTTTATTCTTTCCTCGAATGCGCTCCATGCAATGAATTTTCCTCTTAGTGCTGCTTTCATAGCGTCCCAGTCCCAGAGATTTTGATATGTTGTATCATTGTTCTCATTGACCTCTAGGAATTTTTTTATCTGGGAGGAGCAACTTCTAATGTTCACAGTCGGGGATGCTGGTGACAGCTGCCCCCTGAACATTCCAAAACGCTCCTAGGGAGGATTTTGAACGTTCCCGACACACAGGATGATGAATGGCTGAGGCAACGGAGGGCCAAGGTCCCTGGGCTGTCACCACTGCATCCCATGTTGGATGCCACACTGGGGCCCAGAAATGCCACAGTGTCACATGTTCACGTGAAAATACACAAGGGCTGCGAGTGGAGCACGCAGGCCAAGCAGGCATAGAAACTGACAGCACGTGTGCAGACGCTTTTGCCACATGCGTGTATTTACGTGTCTGCACATGTGTACATGATGAAGTGCATCCGACTCCGAGCATGGTCAGGCGTGCTCCTCCACACGCACAAGCATCTGGTGGGCCACACAGAGGTGAGGTGGCATCACTGCTTTTGAACCACGAGTGAGGAGGCTCAGACTCTGGGAGTGTGGGGAGCGCGGGGAGCACTGGGGAAGGGGGGAGGGGGGAGGGGAGTGCAGGGAGCACGGGAAGGGGGAGGGAGGAGAGGGGAGCGTGGGAAAGGAGAGGTGAGGAGGAGGAAGGGGAGCACGTGGAGTAGGGGGAGGGAGGGGAGGGGAGCGTTGGGAGGGAGGGGGAGGAGGAGGGAGGGGAGCGCAGGGAGCATTGGGGAAGGGGGGAGGGGAGTGCAGGGAGCACGGCAAGGGGGAGGGGAGCATAGGGAGCATGGGAAGGGGGAGGGAGGGGAGTGGAGTGTGGGGAGGGGGAGGAGAGGAGGAGGGAGGGGAGCATAGGGAGCACAGGGAAGGGGGGAGGGGGAGAGGAGTGCAGGGAGCACGGCAAGGGGGAGGGGAGCATAGGGAGCACGGGAAGGGGGAGGGAGGGGAGTGTGGGGAGGGGGAGGAGAGCAGGAGGGAGGGGAGCACGTGGAGCAGGGGGGAGGGGAGGAGGGGGAGGGGAGGTGGAGGAGGGAAGGGAGCGTAGGAAGCCCGGAGAAGGGGGGAGGGAGGGAAGGGGAGGAGGAGGTAGGGGAGTACGGGGAAGGGAGAGCATGGGGGAGGGGGAGGAGGGAGGGGAGCACGGGGAGCACTTTCTACCGGGTGGCCGTGCCTACCTTGATGATGGAGCTGGACAGGAACTCCAGGCTGCCGTAGTACAGCGTGTCCTCCTTGGTCAGCAGGGCCAGCTCATGGTTATCTGGGGAGGCAGGACGCACGGATGACGGCCCTTCGTGGCAGAAAGGCGCCTCAGCTCTGGCCCCCAGTGGCACTAGCCGCAGCGCGGCAGGACCCGCACACCGGGCCGCGGTGACTGTAGGGGACAGTCATAGCCTGGCTTCTGGCTTGTTCTTTTCTTTACTTCTCTTGGATCATTGGAATAAGGGTGTGTGGTCGTGTCTCATTAGGGTTTTTTTTTGCAGTGCCTGGATGGAACCCAGGCCCCCTGCGTGCTAGGCCGGCGCTCCCCCGCTGAGTCGCAGCCCAGCCCCCATTAGGGTCTGACTGGCATTTCCCTGCTTTCTGGTTTGCTGCATTACTGACAAAATCCAAGATGTGGGAGAAAAAGTCCACTGACAAAAAAAAATTAATGAAGAAAATGTGGTCCAGTCACACAGTGAAATATTACTCGGCCTTAAAGAGGAAGGAAGTCGGACGGCTGGGGGTGTAATCCCAGCTCCTCAGGAGACCCAGGCAGGAGGATGGCAAGTTGGAGGCCGGCCTCTGCCGGTTTGCGAGACCCTGTCCTGACATAGACTAACGAGGGCTGGTGGAACCCGGTGTCTAGCATGAGCGAGGTCCTGGGCTCCATCTTCAGCCCCGAGAAAAAGAAAAGAAATAAAAGGACTGTGCACCACTCATTTTTTATATAACGAATTTCTCTAATTATAAATTAATTTTAAGCAGATAAATGGACACAGACGGTGGGAGGTAACGCCATAATTAGCCAATGGGAAGTACTGGTTTTTAAAGTCAAGTAGCCCCGCAACCTTCGGTGCTGATTGCCTCCATGTTTCTAAGCCAGTAACTGTCTTAGGGACAAATTATCCTGGCAGATTTCACTTATCAGACCAAACTGGCTCCTGCAAAGATGGAGCACAGAGCAGCAACAGGAGGGCGGTGTGGTTGCAGGGAGCCCAAGGACACTGCGTCAGGCGCCGGTTGCTCCATCCACATCCTCTTCAGAGAGACATGGGAGTCCTAACCCTGGAGTTGGAATGGCCTCACCAGGGAGGTTCCAAGGTTCCGCAGAGGCCACGGGGAGCCTCCGGCACATCCGCACAGACAGGGCCAGCGCCCCCAAAGCTGCTCCAACAGGCCACATTTAGAGTCAGGCTGGGTTTGCTGGATTGCGACCCTAACACAACCTGAGGAGCATCTGCATTCTTGGAAATAGGGTCTTTGCAGAGGTGACCTAGTTAAAATGAAGTCATGTGGGTGGGTCCCAATCCAGTGTGACCAGGGACCTTGTGAAAAGAGGAAATCTGGGTCCAGAGACAGACAGGGACAGAGGGAAGGCGGCCACCTGCAGGGGCCCACGGCCAAGCCCTCTAGAAGCCGGGGCGGTGCCGAGAGACCTTCCCCAGGCCGGGCGGCTGGGGAGAGCACATTTCTGGGGCGGAGCTGCCCGGTTTGTGGCTCTTTGTTCTGGCAGCCCCAGCGACAGGGCCCAGCTGGTGCCGGCTGGCCGCCGAGGCGCGAAGCTCTCTGCGGGGTCTTCCGCACACAGGGGTGAGGTTTCCAGACGGCTACCGTCAGGAGGGGCACGCACTAGCAGTGATGCTGTGGATGGAGACGTCGACTTCGGAGAAGGACTCGTACAGGACCTTGGGGCCTTGCTGCACCTGGACGGTTTTGATGAGCTGGCCTGGGAGGGGGCGGCAGATCCGTGAGGACCAGTGAGCCTGCACCGGTGCCGAGGCCACCCCGCTGCCCCACCCCGCCCCACCCTCCAGGGCAACACTGGTTTCTACTGGACTCTTCTGCTGTACCAGGGGTTGAACCCATGGGCGCGCGAGGCCCCCAGCCCTTTACGTTCTGAGATAAGGCCTTGCTAAGTTGCAGAGGCTGGCCTTGAACCTGCCATCCTCCTGCCTCCGCCTCCTGAGGGGCTGGGGTAAGAGGTGCGGGCCCTGCACTCAGCTCAGAACCCTGTAAGCGGGGGCGACATCAGCGAGAAGCAGTGCTGGGCTGGGATTGTGGCTCCGTGTGGCTCCGGCCGTGGCACGTCCACAACGCCGGGGCCCTGGGTTCCCTGGGTTCCGTCCCCAGCACCAAAACAACATGGCGTTTGCTTTCTGGGGCGGGCGTCGAAAATGGGTGGCCCGCCTGACCCCTCTTCCTCCACTGGCGGGGTGGGGGCCGCATCGCGTCCCCCCTGCAGGCTGCCCCAGGCGTCCCCTGGGACCCTGGCAGGCCCTGGCTGAGCAGGGGTTCGGCACCAGCTCCCACGCCCCCCTCTGCGGGGGCGGGGGGCCGCCCACCTCATGGAATCACTGATCTTGGCCGCAGAACAAGATCAGAGACTTCCTGGTCAGACTGGGCCCTCTGCCTGGGGAGTCTGGGGGTCTCAGCAGCTGCCTGCCTGCCCCCCAGAGCCTCGGCTCTACTCGGGTCCAGCCCCAGGCCCTGCAGGCCGGGGGCGCATCCACTCACTCACCTGAGTTGGGGGAGACCAGGAGGGTCTTCTCATGCCAGAGGATCAGAAAGCCCCTCAGGCCAGGGGGAAGGAGGACGTGCAGGGTGGCGTTGTAGTCGAAGGCCAGCCCCAGGTTCCGGTTGAGGGGGTGCTCGGAGTAGAGGAACATCCCCTGGGTGAGAGCGGCAGCCGCTGAGGCGGGAACCACCAGTGACAGGCGGCGGGTTGCGGGCGGGAGTGCGGCTCAGTGTGCAGCGCAGGGGGACTCCCAGGGGACCCTGCCCCCCACATGACTGTGGTCACGGGGCTTGTCCTTCAGAGCTCGGGTGACGCTGGGCCTCGTCTGGGGTCTGTGGCTGTCGGGCCTGGGAGCTCCTGGCTCGTGCTCCTCCCATGCTGTGCAGCACCCAGGTGCCCAGCACACCGCCCACCACGCCAGGGCCCAGAACCTGCCGCATGCCGTGGTGGTTCCCGGGCGCCTGCCGTGCTGGGCAGTGCTCCGCCCTGCAGAGGCTGGAGCCACAGGGGCCTCCAAGGCGGGCGGGGAGGTGACCAGCGCAGAAGGTCAGCGCCACCTGCAGGCCTCCAGCTGGGACACGGCGAGGCGGCTGTTACAGGCAAGGCCATGGGTGTTCACCCGCCTGCCGGGGGAGGCCCTCCGCAGGGCAGCCTGAGGACTATTCAGGTGGTTTCCTTCAGCTGGTCCCTCGCCTCCAAATCACTGGCATAAGCAATTTAGCCTCTTTTCCTGAAGTCCCTCTGAGGGGGCTGGCTCTTGTGTCAATCAGTTTTCACTGTGTGGCTTCCAAAGTCCTTTCCCACCTGTCCCTCACGGAGTTCCCAGGACAAGGTCAGAGTCCTGACTGCACAATGTCAGCACAGCCACGCCTGTCATCCTAGCAACTTGGAGGCTGAGATAGGAGGACTGCAAGCTTGAGGACAGGCCTCAGCAATTAAGCAGAGCCCTAAGCAATTTGGCAAGATCCTGTCTCAAAAATAAAGCGCGCAAAGGGCTGGGGGTGTGGCCAGTGCTTGTGCGCCTCTGGGTTCCAGCCCCACACTAAAAGGAGAAGGCTTCGAAAGCAGCAGGGAAGGCGCAGCACCAGAGCCCGCTGGCCCCGCACCGCCCCAACAAGCGGGCTCAGCTTCACAGACTCAGCTTCACCAGAGGAGAAGGAGACCTGCCCCGGGCACTGCAGCCCCTGCTCCTCATCTACGGGCACCGGTCGGCTCCCCAGCAGCTTCTGGGCCAGGAGCTGACTCCAGGGGGCGCTGGGAGGCCAGAGGGGGGTCTGCAGCCCTCCCTCACCCCCACGGGCGCTGCTGCAGCTCTGCCAGGCAGTGGCTGGAGGAGAGAGCAAAGCGCCTGACCAAAGGAGAGGCTCAGCCCGGACAGGGAGGCGCCGACCCTCGGCACTTTCCCCAGAGAGGGGCACAGGTGGGGACCAAGGGAACTCACACAGTGGCCTGGGGTCACCTTCCTGTGGGGACCAGACTTCTGAATCCAGAGGCCCAGGGTGGGATAGAGGCCCATGCAGGGTAGAGGCCCAGGGCAGGGTAGAGGTTAATGCAGGGTAGAGGACCAGAGCGGGGTAGAGGCCAATGCAGGGTAGAAGCCCAGGGCGGGGTAGAGGTTAATGCAGGGTAGAGGACCAGAGCGGGGTAGAGGCCAATGCAGGGTAGAGGCCCAGGGCTGTGTAGAGGTTAATGCAGGGTAGAAGCCCAGGGCGGGGTAGAAGTTAATGCAGGGTAGAGGCCCAGGGCGGGGTAGAGGTTAATGCAGGGTAGAGGCCCAGGGCGGGGTAGAGAGCTGGAGAGGAAGGCCCTGCTGTGAAGTCCAGAAGGTTCTGCTTCCTGCCCCAGTAGAGACCTGGCACAGGCGCCTGAAGAAGACTTCAGATAAAGGAACCAAGTCCCACAAGAGCACACACAGGGGCTGAGGGGTTGACCCAGTCCCTCCAGGAGACGGAGGCTCCGACTGCCCCAGGGGCCTGGCCTGCAGAACCCTGGACCCCGTGGCCTGGCTGGAAGACACCACACTTCTGTTTCCAGCATGGGGACTGAACCTAGGCCTCCACCACTGAGCCACACAGCCCTTTTTAGTTTTCATTTAGAGAAAGCACCTCATCAAGCTGCTCAGGGTCTGGCCTTGAACTTGCAATCCTTCTGCCCAGCCTCCCAGGTCCCTGGGATTACGGGTGTGTGACATCACGTCTGGCACCTTCTCTTCTGCTGGTTTTGTTTTGCCTTTGGTGCTGGGGGTTGAACCCAGGGGCGCCTACACACTGAGCCACAGCCCCAGGCGGCTGGCGTCTTTCCACCTCCTGACTCATTCCTGTCTCAGGGTCTGAGCAAGGAAGAGCGCCCAGGAGCACCACCTGACAGGTGTGAGAAGGGCCCACTGGAGACCCGCGGAGGGAACAGGGCTGTCCCAAGTTTCCTGGGTAGCTCCTCTCTGGGAGGGGCCACCTGGAGAGCCCCTACTCAAGGGCGCGACCTTTCAGAGAATGCCCCTCCCCGCAAGCCTTCCTGACACCGCTCCAGGTGGAACCCTGTGTTCCCTGCGGCACCTACAATGGGGACCGCTGTGTGCCAGGCAGAGGGGATGTTTCTGGAGGGGGCTCTCCCCACACACTGGGGCTGCACCCACTTCGTAGTTCTGCAGTATCTGGGTGTTGACTTACTGATCTTCAGCTTTACACTGGCTGGATCGCCGTCCCCACTCAGTCTTGTCCCGAGTGGTACCTGTGAGACCCCAGGTCTCGTGCCCTGCGGTTTAAATGGTACGGGCCCCAGACGTCAACGTCATCCCTGGGGCTCAGCACCAGGCTCAGCGGCTAGGAGAGGCCAGGTGGGCATGCTCGGGGCGCGGGGGTGAGCTCGGGGAGGGCCGAGGCACCTACCTTCCTCCTGTTGACCAGCAGCAGCCCGACCTGCGACAAGGAGTGAAAACGGAAGATTCCCCCCAGGGATCCGGTCAAGCCAGCCTGTGGAACCAAACACTACAGAGGGACTATCGCACCTCCACTCCCGTGTGAGTGCAGATTAGCCCGGAAGCACAAGGAAGCGAGGTCTTTTGTTCTAAATCGACTCCCTGTCTGTGGAACCATGCCCAGAGCAGAGCCAGCAGGGAAGACACCGGCTTAGGGGAGGTGACTGGGTCCAGGCCCGAGAGCTGCCCGGATCTTGGTGCCTGGCTATGTCCTCATTTCCAAGTTCCGGCTGTTCAGAAAAGCGCTGAGCAGCCGACCGGAGCATGAGACCAAAGTGCCCAAGCTAGGGTGCACGAGACAACCCGCCTGGCCAGTGCCAGCATCCGCGAGGGTGGCCGGGGGTGCCACTCGCGGGAGCGCTTCTGGCCTTGGAGCTTCTGTCAGGCCGACCCATTCCGACTGTCTCCTCCTCTGGCCGCAGAGCCTCCAGGGACCCTCCCCTCAGGGAGTGGGTCAGCTGGAGCACTCTGCTCCTTGGGCCCCGCCTGGCACAGGGTGGCATGGGGCCCAGCTCTGGTTGGCGGGAGGGGTAGGCCTGTGTCCTGGAGGTGGGTGCAGAGCATGCCTGCCACCTTCCTCCCGCCAGGACAGGGCCACCATCTGGGCCGAGAGGAGGAGGTGAAGCCTGTGTGTGAGCATCAAAACCCAGACGCCTCCCATGGCCGTGGCCGCCCTCAGTGACCACACAGGCACCACGCCAGCGCGGAACAGGGGAGGCCCAGCGGTGGCTCCGGGGCAGGGGACGGAGGAGTCGTAGACCTCGGTGAACAACGTCAGCAGAAAGAGTGGTTGGCTCTCGGCCGGCTACAGTGGCCCTGAGCCCAAAGGTCCCTGAGCTGAGGCACCTTCCGTTGAGATGTCCCTGGGAACGAACCCAAGCTACGGGGTGGGGAGGCCATCGGGCCTCCGTGAGGCTCCTCTGCCACTGCAACGAGGCTTCGCAGTTGCCTCGTGACCGCGACCCTCGGGGCTCCTTCTGAACGGCAGCGTGGCCAGCTCAGCGCCAGGCTTCCCTGGCTTCTTGGCAGAGCTCGGCCATGGGCCAGACGCCTCTGGATGCGCTCCCAAGTGTGCCTTCTGAGTCAGACCAGGGCTTCCTGTGTCCTTGGCAGCCTGAGGGGCTCTAGTCCTCCAGCTGTTCAAATCCCAGCCCTGCCCTGCTGTGTGACCTCAGCAAGGACTCTGGCCTTCTCTGAGCCTTAGCCCCTGAGTTCATTTCCAAAGGCCACACAGCGGAGGACCACATTCAGGGCTGCTTAAGACAACGGAGACCTCTGGGCAGATCAGGATGCAGGGGTCTGAACTCCAGGGCCGGCCAAGCCGGCGACTCCAGAGCCTCTGAGGGAGAAGCTGCACCCCGTGTCCCCAGGCTTCTGATGGCCCAAGCCCTGCCCCTGTCCCAGGGCCTTCTGTGTCCTCCCGGGTCCTGTCCTGCCCTGGAGCTGGACCCGACCTATGCCCCTCTGACTGTGTCACATTGGCCAACGCCCCACTTCCCAGTAAGATGGCTGCTGGGGAGTGCCGGCCACAAGCGTCCTCTGTGAAATTCAAGTTGAGACTTCCTCCCCAGCGGGGCTCTGGGCAGTGGCCACAGGGACTCCACCCTCAGGCCAGGGCTCCTCCTCTCCCGTTTTCCTGCCACAGGGGGGTGACAGGCCTGCTGCCCTGCCCTTCCCTTTCTGTCCCTCTGCCACGTGAGGACAGGGGGTGGGTCCCTGGCTGACATGGCACCGTGGCACCTGTGGGAAGCACAGGGCAGCCTCCTGACGCCGCTCCACAGGCCTTCACTCGGTGCCACCCAGCCTCCAGGGCGGTGAGCAGCTGCTGACCCTGGTCAGTCGCCTGGCCTTGGATAACTGGATGCGGACACAGGTGGCCCAGGAGGGTCACCTTCTGAAGTCCTAGGGCATGCCCATCTTTAGGGGACATGAATTCGACCCACTGCCGTCTGCTCACCTCTAAGGTGGGGGCGCTGTCTGGGTGGGGGAGGGGCTGGACGTGGTGGTCAAGTGCAGCCCCCTCGGGCGCCAGCGCTCAAACACCGTGATCTTACCCCCTTCACTTCCCTGTGTGACTTCCTGGGGGTCTCCCCTCACCCCCAAGCCAGCTGGACGCTTGAAGCGAGGAAATCCCGTTTGTCCTTGGCTGGTCACCACGTGGGGTTTGCCTGAGGGCATTTACCTATTTGCCTGTGTGCTGCCAGACCACGTGGCCCAGGCTGCTCTCAGAGCCCTCCTGCCTCAGTCTCTCGGGCAACTGGGGCAACAGGCAGGACATACCGTTATTTTCACTTTCCTACCCAGTTGGACATACCTGGTTTTCATAGATGAACTCCTTAAAACTCAGTCCTCCGTTACTGGAGAAATAAATGGTGGTCTGTTGCACCTGTTCTCCGAGCGAATATGCAAAAATGGAGTTGTTTATCTCCTGGAGGAGAAAACATGGAGGAGGAGCTCTTTAGAAGAGTCGCTGGGGCTTGCGCTCCTGGGCATCAACCACAGGGCACTGTCCCCAGGGGCACCTGTGCCAGTCTGCATATAGGAACGTCTTTCTTCCCCACCCCCATCGTGGAACGTCCCACCCCTGACCAGCACGTGAGCCGTGTTTGGGGCTGGGAACCAGGGTCCCTCGCACACTGGTCACAGGCTCGGGTTCTGCTGCTGAGCAGCCGCTCCAGTGGCCTGGAGTCCTGGCCTGCTGTTTCCTGCCTGGGTCCAGTGCCCCTCCTTGGACACCTGGGTGGTCCCCTCTCCCTGGAGGTCACATAATGGAGCCAAAGTTGGTGTGGCCCCCTGATGGGCAGGGCATCCTGAAGCCCTGGACTCCTGAGCCAGGGACACTGTGTGCCAGCCAGCCAGGGAGCTTGTTCCTAATTGTCAAAGTGGCGCGGCCTCGCAGGGAACGTTAGCAGCCAGCCGCGGACGTGCCACACTGGATGACCCCCAGGTTCTGCTGTGCAGAGGCCGGCAGGTCTGCAGCCTGTGACTCCATCTCCACAGCATCCTTAGAATGGTGGGGTGTGGGGGAGGAGGCCTGGGGAGGAAGTGCAGCCAGGAGCAGGCCATCTGAGGAAACGGATGGACCGCAGAGCGTCAGTGAAGCAGGCGAGCCAAACTCAGCAGGCCAGCGCCATGCTCTCTTTTACGTGGAAGAGAAGAAAAAGAAAGGTGGTGGGCACGTGGGCCACCACGGGGAGTGGAGGAAGGCAGGAGGGAGGCCCTGGAGGGAGGAGGGAGGAGGACGGAAGGGAGGCTGGGAAGGACCTGTCAGGCTGAGCCGTGAGCATGGGCACACCTGGGACCAGAGGCTGTGGCCACGTGTGGTCCTGGTGCACCAGAAAACACTGAGAAGTGAATCACAGCTGCCGTTCTCAGTGTGGTGGCCCTGACCACCGCCTTCCTCTCCTCGGCCTTCACACCCCCAGTCCACATGGTCCCAAGTACTCGAGGGAACATTCCAGAAATAGGCGATTCGTAAGTTTTAAATCACATTCTGAGGGGCGGCCACCCTCAGCGACCGGCCCTCTCTAGGCACCACCGGAGGCTGGACAGGTCCTTCACCGACCCTCGGCACAGTGTGAGGCAATCTCACGCTCCTGCGCTTCGCCAGCACAGGACAAGAGGCATCCCCTAGTCCAGCCGTGGGGAAGGCCCACAAATGTCCAGGTCAGGCGCCCTCCCTGAAGCTTCAGGTGGACTGTTAGGCTGTGAGTGTGCAGGGCTGGGGTCCGCCTGGCTAGGCCAGTCAAGGCCAGAAACACCCCAGTCCTAGACATCGACGGGAGCCTGCCCTTCCGCAGCCTGGCCGTGCCTCCTCTGCTGGGCTGTGTGTAAAAGGGCGCTCGGTGACCTGGCGGGGGCTGAGGAGAAGCTGGGGCTGCTGCTGGCAGAGGCCACCGCTGAATAAAGCATGTCTGCTCTTCTCACTGCGTCTCCCACCTTCTTCCACCTGCCCAACCCCGAATCTGCTTCCTGGGTCGCAGCCCCCGCCCCATGGGGCCCTCCGTGCTGTGGGTGCCACCTGCCCTTGGCCATCAACTGAGTGCCACAGCTTCCAAGATCACAGGGCTGACCTCACTGAACCACGGCCCCGAGCACAAGAGTGACCGTGTGGGCCCGGGGACGCGCCGCGCAGGGCCAGAATGCCTCCTCTCAGTGAAGAGGCAGAAACACAGTGGGAGGAGTTGGGAAGGACAGCGAGGGCACACCGGCGGGACTCGGCCACGCAGGAGTTGTCACTCGTTACTGCCAACCTCACCTAATTCACAAATCAGACTTCACCGCAGGTGCGGGTGGAGAGGAAGAGGCTTCCCGCGGATGCGCGCACGCGTCCTGCTGCCCGGGTGCCTGCGCCCGGGTCTTGAGACACCGCCTCACAGACAAGGACAGAGTGTCCCCATGGCAGCGGGGTCACAGGGTAGAACGGCACAGACCAGTGTGCGAGTGGCACCCGTGCCCGGACTGGGCAAGGTGGGACCCCGGGACTCTGTTCTTCCCGCAGAGTCTACAGTCATTTCAAGATGATAGAAGACCGGTCCACGGTGTGGGGACCACTGGATTCCAAAGTAGCTGCAGGGCCCCTGCCAGCTCTCGTGTCCTCTTCTGAGCTGCACGGAGGTGACACCGCTGGAGCCCAGGACGGTGCCACCCCAGCCTGAACAGCTCCTGTGCCCGCTCATGACAATGCACATTCAGAACAGAGTGAAGGAGGGAGGATCCCAACCCATACTCACCACGCAAAGGGCGTTTCCAAAAGAGCAACAATTATCCCCAGAAATGTGGGAAACGGGATGCTTTATACCTGAAAGGAAAACGTGATTCAACACAGCGCTTACAGACACCGGAGGTTTCAGAGCAGACTGTCTCCCTGGGTGTCACCGGCATTCCTGGAGGCTGGACCTGTCCCTGGAGGCTGGACAGGTCCTACATCTGCCCGCCACGCCGGCAGCGAGCGCCTTCCCTGGCTGTGGAAATGGAAAATGTCTCAATGCTGCCACACGCCCTGCGGTGGGACGGAATTCCAGCTGAGACTCGCCGGCTTGGGGACTTCCGGCTGGCCAGAACTCCAGGCTCCCTTCTCTTGGCGGGCTCCCCGTGATTCTGCTCAAAAGTGAAGCTTCTGCTGCGAAGCTGCCCACGTGGCTGACAGGCGCACGAAGGTGTCTGGACGTCACTGCCAGCCAGGGAACACAGTCCAGAGCGCAGGGGTGCTGTGCACACCTCAGGGTGGCCAGTCCAAGCAGCAGGACCCAGTGCGCTGCATGGGACCAGAGAGAGCTGCAGCTGCCATAGAGGAAAGCACGGTTCCCAGACACGGAGGGCGAGGGGAGGCCGCAGTCCTGCTGCTGGGTGCGTGCCCAGAAGAACCTGTGTCCCAGCAGCAGGCTGTGCAGAGGTGGCGAGCACCCGCCGTTCTCCGCTGTCCCCGCAGAAGGACCTGGAGGGCTCATGCTCAGGGAGACAAGAGCTGGAGGCAGGAGGACACAGATGCGTGACTGTACTTGGGCCAGGTCCCCGGAGTAAACAGGTTCATGGGGACAGAAGAGGACGTGGGAGCCGGGCAGGGAGCTGGTACGGATGGGCGGCAGGGCCTGAGGCTCCCCCACCTCCCTGCCCCCTGCACTGGGGTTCCTGGGCTCCGCCTCCTTAAAGCCCACCTGGTCCCAAATGAGAAATACATGGGACCGAGCATCCCCAGCACCAGACGCGGTTGTCAGACATCTGAGAGTCACTCAGCCCTCCCGGGTCCCCAAACCCACTCCGTCACTGAGCCTGGTGATGGCTCTTGTCTGATTCCATCAGGCCAAGGTTTCTGTGGCTCAGGCAGAAGCACGGGCGCCGACCCCGTGGCCGGGCCTCAGGCCGGTTTCATTTGGGTCATTTCCCTTCCCGTCTTCTTTTGTTTTTTTCAGTACCAGGGATGGAACCCAGGGCCTCACCCACCAGGCAAGGCTCCTCCGCTGAGCTCCGCCCACTTCATTTGGACCTTAACGGACAAGGCAGCCAGACCTGGCCAAGCACACCTGTCATCCCAGCCACTTGGAGGCCGAGGCAAGAGGACTGCAAGTCCCAAACAAGCCTCCACAACCTAGCAAGACCCTGACTCCAGTGTGGCTCCCCAGACCTTTGTACTTTGGTAGAGCACCCCTGGGTTCAATTCCCAGCTCCTGAAAAAAAGGAAAAAAGGGAGGACCCGGGGAGGGACTCCAGGTAGGAGTGTCATTTATATTTCTGAAATCAATCACCTCTTCTCAGATGTCAGCCAAACCCCCAACGAAGTCCAAATCTGCGAGACGCACATACCTATCGCCCGGAACCAGGCGTCCACGCTGTAGTCGTGCATATAGACTTTTCCGTTCACCACCAAGAGCAGGATCATGCTGGCAAAATGTGCCGAGGTGACTTCTGGAACGCCAACCTGAAAACAGCGAGGCGCAGGAAACCAGTGACTGCACTTCATCAGACGCTAATTTGAAAAGCGCTACTTCTGGACGCGTGCCCAGGGAAGGCGCGGGGCAAGGACAGGGGCTGGTTCCTCACGCTGGGCACCGCTGCTCCTGGGGCCTGGGAGCCAAGCCTGGGAGCTGAAGTTGGGTGCTCCGGGATGCTACATGGCCCAGCGTCCTCCTCCCTGTCTCTGGGACACAGCAGGACGTTGGCCAGACGGGCCAGAAGTGTGAGCGATCCGGGCTCTCAGACCAGGTGCGCGTGAAGCCCTGGCTGGCACAGGTGCCAGCGGCACCGTGCCATCTATGCAGGACCTAGCTGGAAGGAGGAGCCCTGCACAACCGCTGGGTTTCCCTTTCCTCCGAGAAGTCCACTTTGGCATAGGGCTAGAAAAGAGCCAGCCCCTGCTCGGCTCAGAAGCCGCTCTTGGCTTCAAGGGTCATGCTGTAAAATAAGCCTCAAGCTAACAAAAGCAGATGACTTGGACACTTCTGAACTCTATCTTCCCCAAATATCATGCCTTTCAAGCATCCCTGGAATCATCTGGTAAAATAACTACCGTCATAGACGCAGGGATGGTAAGTGGAAGGAGGCTACTCTCAAAGTTGTCTCTTGTGAGAAAAAGTTGTCTTCTGAAATAAACAATAAAGAGTTAAATTTGGAGAATTTCCTGCAAGAAAATTTAAAAAAGACAATAAACTTACTGTAAAAATGTTCCATTCAAAGTAAATTTGTTAAGCCAGGAACCCTCCAGATAACATCACTTACTTATTTTGCATGAGCATGTTTTTATACATATACACGTATTTCCTACCAGAGATTGAACCCAGGGGCACTTAACTGCTGAACCACATTCCCGGCCCTTTTATATTTTGTTTCGAGACAGGGTCTCACTAAGTGACTGAGGCTGGCCTGGAACTTGCAATCCTCCTGCCTTAGCCTCCTTGGTAGCTGAGAGTGCTGGTGTGTGCCACTGTGCCACAGCAGAGAAGCAATTTTTAAAGATGATCTTTTCAGGCTGTGTTTGGTGGAGTCCACGGATGCAGAACATGGACACTCTGCTGGACTGTCTTAGTTACTGGCTGGTCTCCATTCCCCCTCCTCCATGCCCGTCCCTGAGCGTGGATGCCCTGACTGCTGGCTAGAAGCAGTGCGGGGCTAAACCCTCTCTACGTGTTTGTTGAATGAATAAGGGAGGGAAATCCTAAAGTGTCAATGCAGAGGAAGGAGACAGTGCATAAGATGGCCACTTACCCTAGATACAGTGCTATGTTATTATCACAAGGATGTTTAATCAGGTTTATCCCAGACTGAAAATACAGGACATCCTAGGGAGAGAATCATAGTCTTACAAGGAGCAATATCGAAAACCAGCTAACGTGCAACATTACAAATGTAAAGGGTGAAATATCAGTTAGGTAGGTGCCTTGTAGCAAAGTCACTTCCTGGGTTTTTTTCTTTAAATAGGGTCTCACTATGTTTCCCAAGCTGGCCTTGAACTCCTGGGCGATCCTCCGACCTCAGCCTTCCAAGTACCTGGGATGACAGGTGTATACCTCTGTGCCCAGGTTCATTTTCCTGTTTTAACGTTATAGTGTGGCAGTGTCAGAGTTAGGTACTGGGGGAAGCTGGAGAAGGGTCCCTAGATCCTCTCTATTTCTGCAGTTTGCTGTGAATCTATAATAACAATGAAATAAAAATTTTTTAAAAAGTCACAGAGTAATGATTCATCTCACACCTCATTCCTATAGATGTTATTATTTACAGGTTAAGTAGCCAGGGACCATGGCCTGCCCATTGTCCCAGCTATGTAGGAGGCTAGGGCAGGAGGATCACTTGAGCCCAGGAGTTCAAGGCCAGGCTGGGCACTGTGGCAAGAGCCCTTCTCCACACAGACAAAACACCCAGATATTACTCGGAAGAGAGGACAAAGGATGAAGAATCTTATGCTAAAGAGAATCCAGAGATTTGAAGATTTAGAAATACCACTTCTGAAAGTGTGCAGTCAACAAGAAACCCTCCTGGGTAGATGGGTGGTGCTTCCTGCCACACTGTGCTGCCTAAAGCAACAGGGTTCACTTTCTACAACTCTGCCTTTCAATGTCCATCAGATGTGGAGGCAGACCCAGCAGTGCAGGGAGGGTCAGGCAGGGACCTGAGTCCTGACCTCACCCCTACCTCTTGGCTTTGTTTGGGTTACTTGATCAGATTTCTCAACTAGATTTTAGTGAAACGGAAGTGATTATTCCCGACTTCAAAGGAAAATTAAGGATTGAATAAAGCAATCTCCTTGAAGACTTGAGGCATTGCTGCCCCTCAGGAAATACTAGTAATGTTCCTTCCAACCCAGCCATTAGGTAAAAATTGAAGCAAGAAGGTAAGGAGGCGCCACATACCCCATCGGCTTGGTGAATGATGTTAAACACTTTTCCCGTCCTCACCCTGCGAAGCCTGGAGGGAACAGACATCGCTCTTCAAGCTGCTGCAAATATTCAGCACGCCTCTGGCTCTTGATGCTTTGAGGGTTATGGGTGCCCCTAGAAAACTGTATGAAACTGTGGGGCCCCCGGCTCGCAAAGCAGATTTATGCATGGGCAAAAGTAGAGAGTTCCTGACAGTTCCCAAAGGCTCATTCACAGACGCGGACGAGGAGGATGATAACTCCTGCTCCAAGCTATTTCCTTCCCCCTTACATGGTGGTGGAAACGGTGCGGTGGTTTAAAGCAGGTCAGTCTTGGAACTTGAGTGAGCACCTGCATGACTGCTCTGACTAAGCAGGTTCAGGGAATCGGGTTTCTACCCAATTCTCACCAATTCCCAGGTGCTGCGCTGCCCGGCCAGCGACTACCAGCACCGGGAAATGGGAGAACCAGACATAACCCATCTTTACAGACCTTGGGACAAGTCCTACTAGGAAACCCCTTACTGGAACTTTCTCCCCACTTATAAGCTGTGTCTCTGAGTGTCTTAAATTTTACTGGGTCTGTTTTCACATCTTAATAAGATTAAGGAATCACTGCTTTGTGAAGCCTGTCATAAAGACCCAAAGGGTCCAAGCAGCCTAAGTATGCACTACTATCTCATAGCCAACAGGTCCCTGCCAAGTGTGACACTCACGCCTGGTCCTGAGGGGGCAACTGAGCTTTGGCATCTGTGAGGCCCCATCGCACCCACACGGGGTATCCACTAATCTAATATCTACTGGAGTCTAAATGCATACTGTGTAAGCAGTGAATGAAATGAGCAGCTGAGAGCACACACACTCACGGAGCTAACACTCCAGCGACAGCGACACACAGAAACAACTGGTCAGAAAGTTAAATAACAGCAATTAGTGAGAGGAAACAGAAAAAGCAGGGCATAGAAAGGTCACAGTGGAGAGGGCTCAAATGGGGGAATGAACTATAAAGAGTTAGGATCTGAATGAAGAAGCAGTCAAGGAGGAATCTGGAAGCAAAGCATGCCAGGCACAGGGGACAAAGCTCCAGGCCTGGTCCCGGGATGTTGTGGCTGCAGTCCTGCGATCCAGGGGTGAGGCCAGGGGTTCTCGGAACCCACGGAACCTCTTGGGATGATTGTGAAGTCTGAGAAAGGAAGTACCGCTGGCGTCTGGTGAGTGGACACCAGGGAGGCA
This sequence comes from Sciurus carolinensis, assembly GCF_902686445.1. Classification (NCBI taxonomy): domain Eukaryota; kingdom Metazoa; phylum Chordata; class Mammalia; order Rodentia; family Sciuridae; genus Sciurus; species Sciurus carolinensis. Next base: position 3,251,947 of record NC_062229.1, on the reverse strand, counting down.
GCCCAGCACGGTGCGAGCCGGGGACAGCTCCCGGGACACGCATCCGGCCGCCAGCGCAGGGCACTGAGGCTGCGCGAGGAACCGGTTCTGTCCTGGGTTCCCGCGGAGAACCGGGCGGGGAATGTCGTTCAGGGCTTGGTCAACGGGCAGGAGGGCAAAGCCCAGGGTGGAGGCGGCCGGGGTGTCCCGGAGTAAAATGGGAGGACTCCGCGAAGGGCTGGGCAGGTGGGAGAAAGGGAGATATCCAGCGAGGTCGGGGTCGGGCCTCAGCTTAGACGAACGGCCCCCTGCCCACCCCAGCCCAGGGGGGCAGCCACACCGGCACAGCTGACTAGCTCCGACCGGCGCCCAGAGCTCCACGGCCGCCGCCGCCACCAGCATCAACCCCAGCATCTCGCTCGGCGCGGCGCGGCCACCACAGCCCCACAACCGCCTCGGCAGGCGCGCCACAGGCCGGGCATGCGCAGACGAGGGCCTTGCGCCCGCGAGCCCGCGCGCCTCGGCAGGCGCAGACCCCGGCACCATGCGCGGCCTGAGTTCTGAGCATGCGCAACCGGACCCTGGGCCGCAGGTTCGGACAGTGTGGGCTGCGCGCCCAGTCTCCCCCAGGCTGGAACGCGACTGGACGTCCCAGATCTTGACCATGCTCCTGTCACCCGGCCCCTAGGCGGGTGCCCAGAAGTTCTCAAAGGCTGCGCTTGCAGCGCCAGTTCTTCCTATAGCCTTTCCGGTGACCCGAAAGGGCCTGAACCGGGAGGCCGCGGAGGTCCGGGAGGTGCTCCGCTCTAAGCCCCGCCCCCGGGGCGTGGTGTTTCGCGCCACGCCCTCCTCGGGGCCGCGGCACGCGCTGGGCGTCACGTGCACCCGCGTCCGGAGAGCGGAAATGACGCGAGTCCCGCGCGCCGCCAGTATGGCCGGGACATGGCGGCGAGCACAGGCTACGTGCGGCTGTGGGGAGCGGCGCGGTGCTGGGCTCTGCGGCGGCCGCTGCTGGCCGCCGCCGGTGGGCGGGTCCCGACTGTGACCGGAGCGTGGCTGCCCAGAGGCCGTGCTTCGTCTCCTTGGGCGCTTTGGGGCCGAGGCCCGGCAGCCGCCGGCCAGTGGCGAGGGCTTTGGGACGCGAACAGCCGCGGCGGCGGGGCATTCTCGGGCGGCGAGGATGCCGCCGACGGGGGCGCGGAGGACAGCGCCGGCGGCGCGGGGGGCAGCGCAGGCGCCGGGGAAGGTCCGGTCATAACGGCGCTCACGCCCATGACGATCCCCGACGTGTTCCCGCAGCTGCCGCTCATCGCCATCACCCGCAACCCCGTGTTCCCGCGTTTTATCAAGATCATCGAGGTAATGAGTGCCCCCACCTCTGCAAGCAACAGGTCGGACCGAGGGATCACTGTAGCGCCCTCATGCCTCGGAACTTTCTCAGACACGAAGTTTCTCAAAGTTTGAAGTAGGAATCCTTGTCTGCGCGGTACTATTTGGGTGCTCTTGAGCACATTCCTCACCCTTTCGGATCCCTTGGGGTTTGTTAGACCGAGGAGTTGAACTCCACGAGCTTAGGACGCCCTTAGAGCCCTGGTGACAAAAGCTGGGCGGTACTGCAGCCCGCTTACTTTTCTGTAACACTCCCTCAGGTGACAGTTTAAGAACCTCTTTGGGATCAGGATTCATTTCCTCGTTAAACAACCGTTTCTCGATTGTTTATGCTGTGTCAGACAGTTTTAGATTTCCTGCCTTTGGAGTTGACCTGTTAGGATGAAATAGGCAGTAATTACCACTGGGAGTAATAGAGCAAAGAATTGTACAAGAGGCTTGAGGGAGGTGGAAACAGGACATGATTTATTCATTCAGCAGAGCGTTCTTGATCTGCCAGGAGACAGGCACGAGGAATACAGTAGTCAACATCTGGCCTAAGGAGCAGATGTGGAGGTGGAAGAAACAGTAAGCCAATGTGATCCTTTCAGAGTAAGCCATGAGGGGGGAGGGAAGGAGCAGGGTGATGTAAGAGGGAGAAAGCTGTGACTGCAAGAGTCCCTTGTCATTCAGCTTTTAGAGTGAGAAGAACCCAAATGCCTTTCCTTCACCTAACCCCCAGCCCTTAAAACGGGTGGAAACTCACATGGAGGAGAAAGGTTATCAGTTAACCGTGTAAGCAGCGTCACGCAGTGAGTCAGCCTCTGCGTTCCCACTCCAGACTCTCCTAAATAAATCTCAAGGATCCCTTGGAAGGGGAAAGGACAGTACAGAGAGGCAATAGTCCACTAGCGGGGAGGGATAGAGAAACCCCTCTCCACTTCTGAGTGCCTGAGCTACCCCTTCACGCCCTTCCTTGAAGTTGAGTGATGGTTACTGGTGCACCCCCAGAGCCTGGCCCCACCACTCTTTGGCAAGTTATTCCTTAAGGCCTTGATTTTCTTGTCTGCGTAATGGACATCAGAGTAGCATCTTACTGCTTGGAGTTGTGGGAGTTAAGTGAAGTCCTGGGTGTCAAGGATTTGGACTTGTGTCAGGCACTTAATCTGCTTCAGTAGTAAGATGCTGCTGTTGCAATTTGCTGACTGAAGGAAATTACGTTATGTGGCAAGCTCCTTGTGGGAGTGATGGGGCAGGTGCACATGGAGACATTGGTGATGTTTTAGAGCCACCCTGTAGGCCGCGGGCTGGCTTTGACCCCACCCCCTGCTGTCCTCTTTATCCTCCCAGGCTTGCACCCCTGTGTCCCCTCCCTGCAAAGTGTTAGATTCCCTTTGCCTCAGCAGAGAGGTGACTGAAGAGAGTCCTGAACCTTGCTGAAGCTGGCCAGGAGGGCCGAGTGAGTCACTGTGGAATGCATTAGGAGATGGGCATGGGTCCTCACTTTCCATTGGTGTTACCTTGTATACAACAACAAGGGGTTCTGCCATGGGGGTGCAGCAGTCAGCTGTTGATAGGGAAGGAGCTGGAGTGGCTTCTTTGGGACCCAATAAACATTTCTTTTCCTTTTTTTTTTTTTTTTTTTTGGTACTGGTGATTGAACCCAGGGCCTTGTGCTTATGAGGCAAGCACTCTACCAAGTGAGCTATATCCCCAGCCCCCCAATAAACATTTCTAAACCTGTTAGCAGAGCTCTGTTTACACTTAATTTTAAGTTGATACTACCTGCTCTAGTAGTGTCTCTCCTAATTGGTGGCCTCTTTAGTACAGAACTAAATTTTGGCTCTTAATTTTGGGGTCTTGTATCCTCCTGCTATATATTACACACTTTCTTCCCAAAAAAGAATGTCTAAGCTGGATGTGGTGGTCTCATGTATAATCCCAGCTACTCAGGAGGCTGAGGCAACAGGATTGCAAGTTTGAGGCCTGCCTCAGCAACTTAGTGATCCTGTGTCTAGAAAATAGAAAGGATTGGGAATGTAGCTCAGTGGTAGAGCACCAGTGGGTTCAGTCCCCAGTACTGCCAAAAACACAAAAAAGTACATCTACAGTGTCAGTACATCTACAGGCCACAAGTCAAGGAGGCCCTGTTGGTTCTTGGTATGTTCCCTCTATCAGCAGTTTCAGCTTCATCTGGAAGCCAGTTTGAAACGCAGTTTCCGGGGCCTACCCTAGGCCTCCTAGATCAGAAATTACATGGGTCCGGCCCCGCAGACAGTATTAGCAGTCCTTCAGGTGATTTTGTGCCCATTAAAGTTTAAGGGCCATTAATCAAAATCTGGCCAGGAATGATTGGAAGGAATTGACTGAGTCTCAGGATGGCTGCACCCTTCTCCAGCCACATGCTTCCTAGAGGACAGAGAGCCCTTATCTGTCAATGGGATGACACCAAGAGTTCTGTGATTCTGGGGTTGTGAACATGAGTGACTAGCACAGGTGAATTAGGAGATAGTTCATGGAGAGTGTGGCCTTTGGGCTGACCACATTTGACCTCCATGTGTGTTGTCCTGACGTTAATAAAATCTGAATGGTTTTGATTTTCAAACTCAGACATTTCGCCACTGAAGCCATTTTTTGAGCTGAATGTTAAAACAATTTCTTGGTTCTGGTTATTTGTCTGCTTTGAATTTTCTTTAGTGAAAGGCAGGGGACCACTAGTTACTACTGTTTTACCCCATCCCCTTCCTGCCACCCCACCCCTGTCCTGGTTCCAGCTTCCTGAACCATGTTGATTAGTGTCCTGAATCAGTTTAGCATGTCCCCAGAAAATAATGCTGCTGTCAAATGTCAGCTAGGAGACCTACCCCACATTTCACTCTGGGGTCGTTGTCATGCTAGGTTAAAAATAAGAAGTTGGTTGAGCTGCTGAGAAGGAAAGTCCGTCTTGCCCAGCCGTATGTCGGCGTCTTTCTAAAGAGAGATGACAAGTAAGTGTCATTTTTCCTTCCTTCCTTGGTTGAAGTGGCCCAGGTGCCTGCTCACCACAGTCCCCTTGACCTGAGAGGAGCCGAGGCCGAGGCCTGGCTGAGTGCCTTGCTAGTCTGGCCGGAGGATTCGACGTGTAGCTCCCGTGCTGAACTCAAGGGCTCAGTGGCAGAGTGCTGGCTGTACAGAGCCCGGTTCCGTCCCAGCACTGTACAAAGCTTAGTCTTCACAAATCGTCAAGATGGGAAGAATCTAACTTCAAGACCCTGTCGTGTTAGAAGGCCCCCAGGAAGCTGGGCTGTGACTCCGTGGCAGAGCGCCCGCCTAGCACGTGCGAGGCCCCAGGTTCCATTCTCAGCACTGCATATAATAAATAAAGGTTCATCAGCAACTAAAAAAAAAAAAGGGCACCTGGGAGTCCGCGTGAGTGCAGAGCCAGCCGGGTGGCTGTTGGGGTAGCAGGTGTGTCTACCTTGACTCCAGGTGAAAACGAGGTCACTTCCAAGTTACAAGCAGAGTGAAAGAGTTCCTTGGCTTAGGCCTGACAAGGAGCTGCCCTGTGTGCTGTCACCCCTGGGGGAGCCCAGGAGGCCGCTCTGCTTTCGGTTTTTGTTGTAATTTAATTTTTTTTTGTAGTAGTAAATGGACAGAACATCTTTACTTTATTTGGTATGTGGTGCCGTGGATCGAACCTAGTGCCTCACATGTGGGCATTTGCTCTGCCACTGAGCCGCGCCCCAGCCCCAGGTCACTCTGGTTTTAAAGTGGCTGGTAGGATGCTTCTGTCCCCATATCCCGCCCCAACACTGAGCACCTCCCTGCAGCTTGGCCCACCCTCCTTTGTGCTCCTCTCCCTCAGCAATGAGGCTGATGTGGTCGAGAGCTTGGACGAGATCTACCACACGGGGACGTTTGCCCAGATCCACGAGATGCAGGACCTCGGGGATAAGCTGCGCATGATCGTCACGGGACACAGAAGGTGCGTGAGCTGACCAGCAAGGGGCTCTGGCATGTGGGGCCCGCGCACGAGGCAGGCAGAAGGCAGCCCTGGGGTGCCTCTGGACCCTGCACGGATCCACCCTGCCGGTCAGCCTTGCCCAGGTTCATCACCAGCACTGAGGACAAAGCTGTGGACAGGGGCGATCTGTGTCAGACATTGGCAGGAGGGAGAGCCTTTCCTCCAAGGGCCTGAGCCTGTGCCTGCAAGCGTGTGCAAGCTTGGCAAGTTCCAGTTCTCAGTTCTCTGACCAGACACACAGTTGGTCCCCAATGCAGAGTGCCCCGGTGTAGGGGGCTGGAGGTGGAGCAAGGGCCACACATGTCTGGGCAAGTGCTGCACCCCTGAGCCACCCCAGCCTCGTATTTGCAGCGACAGGCTTTCAGTGTGTCTCCCCATCGTAAGTGGAGGAGCCTCTGCCTGTGTCCTGCTGAGGAGCACATAAAATGTGCGTAAGTTGTTCAGCCCCTGCGTCATTACCACTCGTTCAAGAACGACTGTAAGCTGAGCATGCTGCTCACACCTGGAATCACAGTGACTCGGGAGGCTGAGGCAGGAGGATTAGAAGCGTGGACAGCCTCAGCAACTTGGAGAGGCCCTGTCTCCACAGATCAGGACTGGGGAGGTGCCTCAGGGGTTAAGTGCCCCTGGGTTCAATCCCTGGTATATCCATGCCCCCCAAAATAGTCTGTAAGCTCAGCTAAGGTGGCTGTTCTGGACAGGTCGCCCATTGCCTGTCCTTGTGTGCTCCAGGAGCAGGCCTCTGTAGAGCTCTGTGACCGGTCTGTGTGGGAAAGGCCTCAACGCGGTAACTGTTCTGAGAATGCACTCATGGCCCGGCCTCTCGGAGTCTGCTGAGTCTGGAGTCCTTGCACTGTTCCAGAGGCCTTCCTTGTGTCAGGCAGGACGTGTGCATCAGTTCCAAGACATCCCGATGTCCCACTGCTCCCAGGCCCCTCTCCGTCTTCTCCTGGGATAGGGATGAGCTGCCTCCTCTGTCTCCCACAAGGATTCCTGGGCCAGCGGGAACAGAATAAGATAGAGTGGAAATGAATAAGAGCAGAGATGATTCCTAACTACCTGCTGCCTGCAGGCTCTTGGCATCCATGGGGTTCACCCCCTGGGTTCAGCCAGTGGTGGATTGAAAATGTTTGGGGGAAACATTACGTCTGCACTGAACCCTAGCAGGCTCGTTTCCTGAATAGCACAGCGTAACAACTTTTTATGAAGCATTTACTTTTTGCTGGGTATTTCTAAGTCATCTCCATATGGTTTAAGGTGGGAGGTTAGGCAGAGGTTCTGTGCAATTTTATGCAAGGGACCTTGAGCATGCACAGATTTGGGGCTCCATGGTGGGGGTGGAACCAGTTACCACGGACACTGAGGGGCAGCTTCACTCTGCTAACCCCCAGGGTACCTTATAGAACAAGGCCTGCCAGCTCCTGAGGCCTGACCTGCCTGAGGTTTACCCAGCCCAGGTTCTTGTCCTGGGCACGTTGTGCTGACTGTCAGGGACCCAGTGTCAGCAGGACCCAGTGTCGGGCTCATCTTCCCAGGCAGCTCCCAGGCCATCCTCTGAGGAAGGTACTGCTAACACCCACTGTGGCAGAGTCCGCGAGGCCAGAGGCCTGTTCCATTTATCATGCAGCGAGGACCTGTCTCTCATTTGCTAGGCTGCATGCAGAGAAAGGGGCGTGCTTGGTGGGAGGACACATGGAAGCTCCGAGGTCACGCTACATTCATGTGGAAGTGGGTGCTTTAGCCAGCATGAGGGGGGCACTGCGGAGGTGCCCTTCAAATCAAGGTCAGAAGGGAATGACGAAGGAACCACTGGGTCATGGGCACAGAGCCTTGGGGAGGGCCTGTTCCCTGCCCACCTGGGAGCTTGTGCTGGAAGACTCGGGCTTGTCGCTGCAGCTTAACCAGGATGCTCAGAATGTCTGGGGACGTCTGTGGACCTCTGAGAAAGCAGCTCAGTCTCCAGCGGGCCGCCTGTGGCCTCCCTGCCTCTGACTGAGGCACTGCCCCACTCAGTGGCCAGGAACCTCCCTGCCTGAGCCTCACCTGCACCTCGTTCCTTCCTTCCCAGGATCCATATTAACAGACAGCTGGAGGTGGAGCCGGAGGAGCCGGAGGCAGAGACTACGAAGCCCCGGAGGAAACCCAAGCGCAGCAAGAAGGAGGCCGAGGACGATCTGGGCGCTAAGCCCCAGCTGGAGGTGGCGACAGAGCCCACCTCAGATGCCCCCAGTGGGGTGCTCATGGTGGAGGTCGAGAACGTCGTCCATGAGGACTTCCAGGTCACTGAAGAAGTGAAAGTAAGTTGATGTGCTTGTCGTGCGTCTCTCTCAAGTGGCCCTGCAGCCTGGCAGGAGGCGTCACCTGTCCCTGAACCAGGCACTCAGACACTCAGACGGGCCCCTGTGCTTCGCCCCTGCCCTGTGGAGTGAGGCAGCAGAGTTGCTGGGCCGGAAGGTGAAGCCTGGGCCCAGGCCTTCGCTGCCTGTGGGGCCAGGTTTTGGACCTATGTCCAAACAGCTCAAGTTCACCCTGCAGGAGTCTCCAGTTGTCACCAGGGCACCTTCTGTCCCAGCTCCACCTTTGGAGCAAGGGTCTCCTGGCTGCACCACAGGAAAGAAATAGCCTTTGGCCCCCCAGGGTCCCAGACCTTGACCGTCCTGCTTTCTTCTCTGCCATGAGCCAACTTTTGATGTCCTGGTGATAGGTCCATTTAGCAAGCAGATCAAAGGCCTGGGGTGTATGTGACTCCTCAGGCTGTGCCTGTTGTCACTGACTGCCTCCCTGAGGAGAGCATGAGCCAGCTGGAACCAGCAGGAGTGGTCTGGTCCCTTTCTGGTTGTCTCTTGGGTGCTCTGTTGAGAGCTCTGAGACTGCTTCTGAGCCTGGGGCAAGGAGCGCAGGGATCAACTGGTGATGTCTGCCATGGGTGCTGTACTTCCCACTGACCTTGGGAGACAGTCCTACACACAAGGCCACACGAGGCCCTTGAGACCTGTGCCGGTGTGGGAATGTGTTATAATTCTGCACCATTGGCCCTTTGTGGCTTGTTTGTTTTATTTACTTATTTTTAAAAATTTTTTTTTAGTTGTCCTTGGTCCTTTATGTATTTATTTAAGTATTTATATGCAGTGCTGAGGGTCAGACCCAGGCCTCACACATGCCAGGCAGCTGCTCCTCCACTGAGCCACGACTGCAGCCCTCACTCACTTAAACTTAAAGAGCTGTCAGTGGTGCTGGGCGAGCTGGCCATGCCTGTAATCCCAGCGGCTTGGGAGGTTGAGGCAGGAGGATCCCATTCAAGGCCAGCCTCAGCAACTTAGTGAGGCCCTAAGCAACTCAGTGAGACCCTGTCTGTAAAAAAAATATAAAAAGGCGGGGTGTGGCCCAGTGTTTGAGTTCCCTGAACTCATCCCTGCTACCAAAGAGGGAAAAAGGTGTGGCCAGTGGCCCCGCTGTGCCATGGAGCATGGTGTGTGTTTCCCGAGGGTCTGCAGCAGGGCCAGCTGGGCTGGACTCGCCAGTGCTGTTGCAGGGGGTCAGCTGGCTTCCAGCAGCCTGCAGAGGTGAACACAGTTCAGGGCCACAGCCAGTGCTTAGAGATCAGGTTGGACATCATACTGCAGAGCTGGCAGCCACTGCAGGCCTGGTGTACCCATGGGCTACACCATGCTCGGAGCCTGCGACCTTTGGGAATCAAGCGAGGTGTGGGTCTGGATGCCACAAGCGTGTCCAGTGATGCCCCAGGAGGTACACCACCTCACTGTGGCTCTGAGAGGTGGAAAGAAGGAAAATGGCCCCTGTCTGTTCAGAGCCTGGTGCAAGGTTCCAGGAGGTGGTGGCTGAGGTTGAGGGGCACATGGGTGCAGGAGGACCAGGCCCCTCCACCCTTTCCTCCCACGATGGCGTGTTCTGAGGACCATGCTCCGGGATTCTGAGAAGACAGCCTTTGGTTTTAGCTTTCATGCCTTGAAAGTTAATGTCTTACCATTGCAGATCTGGATTGTCCTTGGTCTCTGAGGCTGTATCTAGTCTTGGTGGGCAGGGAACTGATGGAGTGGCAGGTGGGAGGGGCTCCGGGGGCCACAACCACTGCTGGCCTCGGCTCCAGGCTCATGCAGCCATCTGGTCTCCCACTCCCAGGCCCTGACTGCTGAGATTGTGAAGACCATCCGGGACATCATCGCTCTGAACCCTCTCTACAGGTCTGTCTCCCACGGGAATCGCTGGCAGGCCCCAGGGTCTGGCTGGGCCTGCCTGAGGCCCTTTATGCAGCTGACTTGGCAGGTGGCATTCTGAGACTGTCATCCTGGCAGAAAATGGGGTGGATTCATGACCCAGGAACTGTCCTGTGCAGGGGGACATCCTGCACCCAGAGGCCCAAGACCCAAGAGGTTTACCCCTTCCTGGTGGGCGGGAGACTTGCTGTGATAGGCTAGCGGGGGCGGGGGGGGTGGTTGTGGAAGAGGGTCACCACCTTGCTGCAGAGGGACTGGCACCACATGTCTCTAGACTCTAGCTCTGGTCCTGGAGGGCTGGGCCAGCAGAGGTGGCCGAAACCACGTTCTCTAAGGCTTTGCCCAGAGTCACAGGCAGTAGAACTGAAGACCTGGGCCCTTCTGGGGACAGCAGCATGGGGAGGACTGAAGGCCTGGCTGCTGCAGCAACGTCCCTCCCTGTCGCTTGCAGAGAGTCAGTGCTGCAGATGATGCAGGCAGGCCAGAGGGTGGTGGACAACCCGATCTACCTGAGCGACATGGGTGCTGCGCTGACCGGGGCCGAGTCCCACGAGCTGCAGGATGTCCTGGAGGAGACCAACGTGAGTGGCCTGATCTGCCCGCTGTGCCGTGACGTGCCGGGTGCCCGGCAGCCTCGAGGCTTAGTGCTGAGGTGACTGTGTGGCCCACTGGCAAGTCAGCTGTCTTAGGTCAGGTCCTTGGGGTGCCATCTGCCTTCCCAGCCACGTGTGTGAGAACCTTGAGTGCACGTGGCTGCAGGCCCCCAGGACTGTCCTGTGGGGGTCGCTGTCGGCACCCCGTGTGTGGGCACGCCAACTCCTGCCACATCGTGCGCCCTCCCTTCCTCGGCAGATCCCCAGGCGGCTGTACAAGGCCCTCTCCCTCCTGAAGAAGGAATTCGAGCTGAGCAAGCTGCAGCAGCGCCTCGGGCGGGAGGTGAGCCAGCCAGGTGGCTGCCCGGGGGAAGGATGGATGGGAGGCTGGTCATCAGAGGGAGCCACCCAGGCTGTCCTGGGCTCGAGTGACCTTCCTGCCTCAGCCTCCCAAGCTGCTGGGACCACAGGCACCGCTGCACCCAGCCAGCTCTGTCTCAAGGCTGATGCGCTCTTGGTCCTTTTGTTGTTCTGGGCTCTGAAATTCTCTCCCAGCGTCACGAGCCCACAAGGGACAGTGAAGTGCGGTCTCAGGTCTGTGCGGGCTGGAGGCTGGGGCCCAGGCTGGGAGGGGGTGGAACGCGCCTGTACCAGTCCTTGGGGCTCCCGGATGTCAGCCTGCAGCAGCGGTGCCATTTCAGAGTCCCTGATTTTCCTGCTTAGTTTTGGGTAGAATTCACCGCCCACTTTGAATTGGGAAGCAGGCCAGTGGGCAGGAGGCGGGAGGAAGCAGAGGCCCGCCTTCCTTCATGCGCTGCCTCTGCAGGGTGCCCGCTGGGAGACACTGGGTTCAGCCAGGAGGGGCCTGGCCTGGTGGTACACCTGGGGTCTTGGGAGGCTTGAGGGAAAGGGGCTTGGGCCACAGGAGCGAGACCCCACTGCTTAGCGAGTGGGGCTGGTGCGCAGGTCAGTACAGAGCCCCACGTGCTCGGAGGAAGGGTGGAGTGGCCGGCAGGGTCCCTTCCTGAGGCCTGGGAACAGGGTGGACCCGCCTGCTGACCACCCTGAGCGCAGCCCCTTTGCCTTGCAGGTGGAGGAGAAGATCAAACAGACGCACCGCAAGTACCTGCTGCAGGAGCAGCTGAAGATCATCAAGAAGGAGCTGGGCCTGGAGAAGGAGGACAAGGATGCCATCGAGGAGAAGTTCCGAGAGCGGCTGAAGGAGCTGGTGGTGCCCAAGCATGTCATGGACGTCGTCGATGAGGAGCTGAGCAAGCTGGGCCTGCTGGACAACCACTCCTCGGAGTTCAGGTGAGCTCTGGGCTGGGCGGCCGGTGGGCGGCATCCCAGGGTAGGTGCAGGGCGTGCGTGGGAGGAGCCTTGGTTGGAACCTGCCACCATCTCCCCCATTTTACAGATGAATAGTTTGGAGCTCGGTGATCAGGGCCTCTGGGCTGGCAGGCGATGACAGGATTGAGTGCAGGGGTGCCTGGCTCAGAGCCATTACCCCAAGGCCACCTCTGCTTCTGTCCCCCTAAGAGCAGCCAGGAAATGGCCAGGTCTTCCTGTGGCCCTGGCTTGCCAGGCCTGTTCCCTTGCGTACTGTTCGGGGTTGGGCTTGAGCCCCTGAGGGACTGTGGGCTGCACGCACGTCCGGCATGCTGCACTCCTGCCGTGCAGGGCGGAACTGCCTGGCGGCTTCCTGCACAGCTCATTCTGCCTGTGGCCAGGGAACTGGGTGTCACGGCAGGGCTGCTCCAGAGGGAAGAGGCCGGGGCTCAAGGACGTGCCAGTGGGCTCGCTGGCAGGCTGGCAGGCCTTGGACACTCTCTGTCGGTGGTACTGGGATTGAACTCAGGGTCATTCCACCACTGAGCCCCGTCCCTGACCTTTTCATTTTTAAGAGACAAGGTCTCACGAAGTTGTAAAGGCTGGTCTTGAGCCTGGCAGTCCTGCCTCAGCCTCGAGTCTGGGTGACAGGTGTGTGTGCCCCCTCAGCAGGCTTTGGGACAGCTCTTCAGAGGAGGGCCTGGCCAGGGCACACACGTCCTGGGTGTCTTTGGGCTACTGGGCAGATCCCCTGACCCAGAACACTCAGGAGGGCATTGGATTTCCGGATCCCGTTCCATGGCACCCCTGACTCCTGCTTTCGGGGTGGCAGCTGAACGTCGGTGCCACCACTGCTCTGATGGTCCTGTCTGCTTAGTGCTGTCAGACAGTCTGGCAGCCACCTCAGTGCTGGTCTCTCCGCTGGTCCCTCCTGAGCCTCTTGCGGCTCCCAGACGCCCCAGGGCCTTGGAGCTCGTCCTCCATCCTGGGGGCCAGCAGCATAGCTTCCTCTAGGCTCCCTCCCTCGGAGGACCCTGTGGTGACACTGGGCTCCAGATGACCCAGAGTGCCCGTCACGGGCCTTCACCAACCCTGCAGGACTCTTCTGTGAGTTGGCAGGTCCCATGGGGGTGGGCTGTACTGTTTGGGGCCATGTGTCCCCCTGCAGGTGCTGTGTCCTCCCTGGGGCTTTGGAAGCTGGGGGACCAGCCCTCCAGGAGCAGACAACTCCCTGCCCCTGGGGCTGCGCCCGTCTGCACAGCAGGTTCTGGCGACTGTGGGACAGTGGTCTCATTAAGTGGGGCTGGGGCCCTTCCGGAGGCGCTGTCCCCAGGCCTTGGTACCTGTCTCTCCGGGATGCTACAGCGACCTCTGGCGGCTGCGCACGGACATCTGCAGCACTGCCTGAGGCTTCCTTACCCGGGGCCGGTTGTGTCACGGCCTGTTGAAGTCCTCCCGCGGGGACTTTGTCTCTCTCTGATGTGATTCCCCATCCGTGTGGGCCATGCGATCTGGGCAGCCCGTGCCCCCAAGGGCAGCCCATCCCCGAGCTCCCCCAACACCTGGCGTCCCTTGGTGGCAGTTCTTCCCCCAAGAAGAGAGGTGTCTGCCCCCAGCCCCGCTCCCGCTTGCTCCTGGCCCAGGGCAGCTGCCATCTGGAGGTGCACAGCCCCCTCGGTCAGTCTTTGTGGCCCTCCCAGCCTGCAGCAGCCCTGGCCTCAGCTTCCCCACACGTCCTGGGTCCAGTTTTCGGCTCCCTCCTGAGCCGCCCTGTCTCCTTCAGTCCTGGGATCACAGGGACAATGTCAGCCCGGCTCTCGGTCACATTAGATCTCAGTCCCTTCCTGCTGCACGTCCAGTGTTTGCTGAGAAGTGGAGCAGGCAGGGCACCTGTCCTGGGAGCAGTGAGAACCCTAAGTCCCCCACGAAGGCTTCCCCCGCATGACTGCCCAGCGTGGGCCCTGCGTCACCGTTGGTGGGCACCAGCAGAGGCCAGGGCGCACCGGACCCCACTCACCAGCGCTCTGTTGTGTCAGCGTCACCCGCAACTACCTGGACTGGCTCACGTCCATCCCGTGGGGCAAGTGCAGCAAGGAGAACCTGGACCTGGCCCGGGCCCAGGCCGTGCTGGAGGAGGATCACTATGGGATGGAGGACGTCAAGAAGCGCATCCTGGTGAGGTCCTGGGCTCGGGCTGCCCAGCTGCCCTCCTGCTCTGTGTGACGCCAAGGCCAAGTCCCAGGCTGGGGTCTTACAGGGAACAGGACTTGATCTGTCCGACCCTGGAGACCAGGAGGCCCCGAGCACGGCCCCGGCCTGTGGGGAGGGCCTCCGCTGCAGGCACTGTGGTGGGTCAGCTGGCGAGATGGCCAGCCGGGGCCGCTTCACTCCTGAGTGGCAGCGCCATCCCAGGCTGCCCCTCACCCCTCAGGCCCCACCTCCAAACCCTGCTACCTGTGACGGGGGAGCCCTGTCCAGCGAGGGGCTCTGAGTGCACACCACACCATGCCCCCGCCCTCGCCCCCTCCAGGCACTGGAGGCCCACAGCCGGGGCACCTGGTCACTGCTGGGGCTGCCTTGGGGAGCAGGGACCGTCACGGCCTGGGTGTTTGTGTCTGGTGGCCCTGTGCTGTGAGGGCCACCTGGGGAGGGTCTGAGGGTGCTCTGGTGGGGGCTGCGGGGTGGAGGACCCAGCCGCTGGCCCTGCCACCACCACCGGCGAGGGCTCACAGCTTTGTCACGTGCATGAAAGTTGTGCTGGGGACAGCAGAAACCAGGCAGGATGGGTGACAGGACAGGAGCCAGAGTCGTCTAAGGGAGGTGGGAACGCCAGGGTTGGGTGGGCCTCGAGGGGGCGTGGCTTGGGTTGCCCGTGCTGCTGGGCACTTGTGGTCTGGCACCTGGCCCTCGAGTTGGATGTGCTGTCTGTCCTGGGGCCTGTGACAGCTCCAACCAGCCTCTGGACCGAGCCCAGTGCCCTCTTGAAGCCCCAGGCGTCTGGAAGGCAGTGCGAAGGGGTGCACTTCCTGCCCGGGCTCCTGGAGAGAATGGCCCGAGCCCCTGCCACGCTCTGCCCGCAGGAGTTCATTGCCGTCAGCCAGCTCCGTGGCTCCACCCAGGGCAAGATCCTCTGCTTCTACGGGCCCCCCGGCGTGGGCAAGACCAGCATCGCCCGCTCCATCGCCCGCGCCCTGAACCGCGAGTACTTCCGCTTCAGTGTTGGGGGCATGACCGACGTGGCTGAGATCAAGGGGCACAGGTAGGCCTGGTGCGGCCGCCCCTGCTGCTCGCCGCACTGGCTTGGTTGGCGCTCACGCTGGTCAGGCTTGTGTGGGTGCCCGCCTCGGGCGCCGCTCGTGCTGCAGCGCGTGTCTGGGATGGGCGGGCTTCCGCTGAGTCCAGGTGCTTGGCTGCAAGGCCCGCTTGTCAGCCCTGGGGAGGTCTCTTGGCCAGGCTCACCCAAGGGCCCCGCAGCTGCGGGTGGCGTCCTGGTGTTCCGCTCCCTGGCACTGCAGACCAAGTCCCAGGGCTGGCATTGTGCCCGGCCCAGCCACGCCACCAGGTGCACAGAAGCCTCCACCCCTGCCCGTTCCCTCCTGCATCCAGGCGAGTCTGTGGAGCGGGGGCTGGAGCCCTCTGTCCAGCAACTCCCACGGTGGCCGTGGAGCAGGCAGTCAGGTGCTTTCTCGAGGGCTTGCTGCCACCCGCTTAGGCAGCGGGCTTGAAAGGTGCAGCTGGCGTCTGCTGCAGGTGTGCCTCGCTGTGCACCGGGCGCAGCACCTGGGAGGGGGAGTCACGTCCGTTGAAGAGGTGACGTCCCTGGCTTCTCCAGAGCCGCCACGCCTGGCAGCCTCCCCGCAAGGGAAGGGGTTCTAGGAGAGCCAGGGTGCCAGCAGAGGCTGGGCTGGACCTTCCCGGGTGTGTGGTTCGAGGCAGGCCCTGTGGCCCCTGGCTCAGGGATGCCTGGGAGCTGCAGGCAGAGAGACCACTCCCTGGGGGTGAGGAGGGGCCTTGGCAGGGCTGAGGAGCTGGTGTGCATCCTCTGACGTGGAGGTGAGTCACAGGAGAGGGGCAGGTGGAGGCGTTCTATGCCCATGTCGGTGAGTTCCCAAGGCCGGGACAAGGACAGGAAGCTGGTAGCTGGGCTAAAGTGCATCCTGGCGGCAGGCCCGCGGCCCTCCATGGCTCCCACCTCCCAAGTCTTCCTTGAGGGCCGCAGGGCCTGCACCACCTGTCACATCCCCTCCTGCTGCCCCAGCAGCTCCCCACTGTGCCCCCAACACCGGGCTTGGTCCTGCCTCAGGGCCTTTGCGAGAACCACGCCCTCAGCTTGCAGTGCCTCCCTCGACCTGGTTCCAGGCCTCTCCCCGAGTGTTTCTGTGTACCCCCGAGACACTCCTGACCCCCATCCCGCTCTTCTCCTTCCTGGCAGATTTGGCCTCCCCACTGATTCCCCCTCTGCTCTCTTGGCCTCTGCCCTGTGGGCCTCAGCACAGCAGCCGGACTCCTGTCTCACGTGTCCCTGCTCAGTGCCAGGCCTCTGGGCAGAGCAAGTAGCTTATCAGGAAGTCCTTGGAGGGAAGTGCCAGGCTGTGGCCAGGCCTGGGGATGTGCCTCCTGTGCCTGTGCTGCAGGTCCTGAGAGCAGGCTGTGCCCCTGTCCCTCAGAGAGACAGCTCAGGCTGGACAGGGGGTGTGGCTGGGTTCTGGCAGCCGGGTGGAGTCGGCAGCTGCTGGGTGGGACCTAGGGAGTCCAGCTGGAGAGCAATGCGTCTCTGGCCCAAGCGTGAGGCCAGTGGAGGACGGGCTTGTTCTCAGGCAGTGACGTGCTCGGCAGCCGAGCGTGTGGCCTCGAGCGGCTGCAGCAGGTGGATTTCTGCGTTGCCTCAGTGCCCGGCGTGCTGAGGTCCTGGGGTCCTCTGTAGGCTCCCGACCCAGCTGTGCCCTCCACTGCAGGCGGACCTACGTGGGGGCCATGCCCGGGAAGATCATCCAGTGCCTGAAGAAGACCAAGACAGAGAACCCACTGGTGCTGATCGACGAGGTGTGTGCCCCCTCGCCGGGAGCTGTGGCCCGGCTCTGGCCCACCCACGACTCCCAGGGCTCGTGTGCTCCTCGGGCCTGCAGCCCAGAGCACGGGGAGTGCGGTCGGTATGGGCAGCCTACCCTAGAGGGCCCACTCAGTGTGCTGGTTCTGACTGGGGCCAGTGTCCCTCTTGTCCCTTGCTGTCCTGGTGAGGGGCACAGGTGGGGCAGAGTGCCAGCCCCACCTGCCTTCTGCCACTCCAGGTGGACAAGATTGGCCGGGGCTACCAGGGAGACCCCTCGTCAGCACTGCTGGAGCTGCTGGACCCGGAGCAGAATGCCAACTTCCTGGACCACTACCTGGACGTGCCCGTGGACCTGTCCAAGGTGCGTCCCACTGCCTGGGGCTCGCGGGGCGGGGGCTGCCAGTCCGCCTGGAGTGGCAGCAGCTGGCCATCTTCCTCAGGTGCTGTTCATCTGCACGGCCAACGTCACTGAGACCATCCCCGAGCCGCTGAGGGACCGCATGGAGATGATCAACGTGTCTGGCTACGTCGCCCAGGAGAAGCTGGCCATTGCGGAGGTGAGGGCCAGCCATCCTGCTATCCCTGCCCAGGAGCCGCCCTGCATGGGTCTTAGCTCTGGAAAAACCTGAGTGCCTGCCAGGGGGCTGGACCTGGCACCAGCCATGGCAGGTAGACAAGGCCAGCAAGATGGGGTCTCAGGTCCAGGTGTCACTGGGAGCACCCTCCAGCCTCGGTCACACTGTTCTGGTGGGAGCCACTCTAGTGTCTCCTCCCTGAGGTCACACTGAGACGCTGTGCTGGGCGCAGGAAGCACGGGTCACTGGCTGTGGGTGTGCACGCTCGGAGCTCTGGGCCGGGCCTGGGTGCGTTGGCCAGCCTGCAGTGGCTGGTTCCATCGGAGCAGGATCTGACATCACTTTCTGGAAAGGGGGCTTTGGAGGCCTCTCCCTCCCCGCCTCCTGTGCCCCTGCCCTGCCTGCTGAGCCCTCAGTGCCTGGGGCTGGAGGACAGTAGTGGGGGACCCTGCCAGGGTCTAGGGATCAACACTGGGTAGGTGATGGTCACTCTGTCCCTGTCTCATATGCCTTAGGCCAGAGGAGGCAGCGCTTAGGGCCACTGGTGGAGCCGTGCCAGGCTGTGGATGACCCATCGTGTTGGCCATGGGCAGTTAGCAACCACACAGGCCCTCAGTCCAGGGGAACCAGGAGGCCTCCCTGCAGGAGAGGCAGCTAGGGCGACTGGGATGGGGAGGGTCTGGGGAGACGCAGCAGCAGAAGGAAAGCCAGGGCAGGGCCTCACCTCTGCAGGCCAGTCGCCTGAGCCCTGCTTGCCTGGCCCTGCCGGCCCCTCCGCCTCCCCAGACCCTGGCTCACTGGGCGGCCCCCTGCTCACCCCTGTGGCTGAGCTTCAGGAGGGCCTCTCTGGCCTGCCAGGCCCCAGGTCCCAGCCCGGCCTGACAGCACTCCTCCTGCAGCGGTACCTGGTGCCTCAGGCCCGCGCCCTGTGTGGCTTGGACGAGAGCAAGGCCCGGCTGTCGTCCGAGGTGCTCACCCTGCTCATCAAGCAGTACTGCCGGGAGAGCGGCGTCCGCAACCTGCAGAAGCAGGTGGAGAAGGTGAGCGGGTGGCCCTGCTCCTCCAGCCCCGCCCCGCGTGGCGCGGCGCCGCCCCACTCCTGCCCACCACTGCCCCGCTGTCCGCCCAGGTGCTGCGGAAGTCGGCCTACAAGATCGTCAGCGGTGAGGCCGAGTCTGTGAAGGTGACCCCCGAGAACCTGCAGGACTTTGTGGGGAAGCCCGTGTTCACGGTGGAGCGCATGTACGATGTGACGCCGCCCGGTGTGGTCATGGGCCTGGCCTGGACCGCCATGGGTGAGCTGGGCCCAGGGGTCTTTCAAGTGACGTCCCTTTGGTTCTCACACTGAACACCTTCCCACTGAGGGACAGTGTGGAGTGAGGCACAGGGATCTGGGTGGCACAGTCTCCTGGGAGCAGTCTGTGGAAGGAGGTGGCAGATTTGGGCTTTTCAGGCCCTCCTGCTGATCACAGGCTCCGCACCCACCTCCTCCCACCAGGAGGGTCCACGATGTTTATTGAGACGTCCCTGAGGCGGCCACTGTCCAAGGGCAGCAAGGAGGACCAGGATGGCAGCCTGGAGGTGACAGGCCAGCTGGGGGAGGTGATGAAGGAGAGTGCACGCATCGCCTACACCTTCGCCAGGGCCTTCCTGATGCAGCAGGACCCCACCAACGAGTACCTGGTGTCCTCCCACATCCACCTGCACGTGCCTGAGGTGAGCTCTTGGGCTCGCCACCCCCTGGCCCCTCCTGCCACCCTGGGCAGCAGCCACACGCCCACCTACATCTCCCACCAGGGCGCCACCCCCAAGGATGGCCCTAGCGCTGGCTGCACCATCATCACGGCCCTGCTGTCCCTGGCCATGGACCGGCCTGTCCGGCAGAACCTGGCCATGACTGGCGAAGTTTCCCTCACAGGGAAGATCCTGCCCGTTGGTGGCATCAAGGAGAAGACCATTGCAGTGAGTGCCCAGACCCTGCACACCACAGGGGACAGGCATATGCCAGGCAGGCCTCAGACCCGGAGCCCACTGGAGCTGGCTGTCCTCCCTGCCCTTCCAAGACAGTCCCTGCTGGCGTGGGCCTCCGTCCACCTGAGCTGACATGTGATGGGCCGCAGTGCAGAGCAGGGAGCGAGAGGCACTGGGTGGGTCCCAAACCCCCTGGGGCCTGGTGCTCAGCACACTTTCTACCAGGCCAAGCGCGCCGGAGTGACGTGCGTCATCCTGCCGGCGGAGAACAGGAAGGACTTCCACGACCTGGCGGCCTTCATCACCGAGGGCCTGGAGGTGCACTTCGTGGACCACTACAGCCAGGTCTTCGACATCGCCTTCCCCTGCCCCGGGCATCAGGCCCAGGCCCTGGCTGTGGAGCGGTGATGGCCGCACACAGGCCAGGCCTGGACTGGACCGGACTGATGGCTTGGGAAGGACCCTGGGCCTGGCAGCAGAGCCACTGGGAGCCTCAGCCAGGCGACCTGGGTCCTAGGGTCCTCAGTTCTGGCTTGATCATGGAGCCCAGCACACTTGAGCTATGTAATCATGATTAAAAGACGTTTCCAGTACTGCTTGGCCGCTTGCTTCTGTCCCTTAGGGACAGGAAGGACTTCTGCAGATTCCCTTTGTGGACTTGGGGGCCCATTTTCAGTTGGAGGGGATTTTGGTTTTCTAGGGCAGAGTGATGTCATCGTTAGAAGCTGTGCAGTTTCCGCCACTGGGGGCTCGTTGGGACAGGTTAAAACCAGACCCCAGGGATGGGCACTCAACTATTGCCCGGTGTCATCTGGGACTAATTTGCCATGGGGAAAGATCAAGGTTTGGGGCCCATTGTCACCAGGGAATGCTCTGGGAAGGCTCGGCGCTTGGCCAATTTCCCCTCCCTCCCATTCTTGCACGAGTATTGTTTTCCATAACCCTTCACTGTCGGCCGCTGGGAGGGGCACGTTTGTCGCCGCAGATGGACCGGGCCTCCCTGCCTCCCACACCAGGACACGGGAGCCGTGACTTTCTGGGACGGTTTATTGAGGGGACGGGGCTCAGTCCTTCTTGGCAGCTGCCTTCCTCATGGCGGCCAGGACGTTGCTCAGCTCCTCTCGCTTCCTCTTGGCACGGATGTGGGTCCCGACCTGCCCAGCAAGAAGGCCATCGTCAACTGGGCCCCGCTCTCACCCGGTCCCGCTCCCCTGGCGCCCACCTACCCTCTTCTTGATGAACTTGAGAGCCCGTTTGTCCTTGGAGACCTTGAGCAGCTCCATGGCGCGCCGCTCGTAGGGGGCAAAGCCGCACACCTCCCGGATCATGTCCCGCACGAACTTGGTGTGCTTGGTGAGGCGCTGCGGGGCAGGCGGGCCGTCGGGGCGCCGTCCGGGCCAGGAGACGCCGCCCGGGCCCCCCGCGCCCCGGCGCCTCATGTGCCGCCTGTCCCCCGCCCACAGTCCCCGGCACCCCGACAGCCGGACGCCCCCGGAGGGAACGCGGGTTTCCGCAAGGCCCGGCCCTTGGGGCAGACCGCGGCCTGCACCGGGGCCCGCCACGCAGGGGGACCCCGCCCCGCAGCGGCCGACTGCTCCCCGCACTCACCCCGCGGCGGCGGCTGTGCCTCGGCTTGCTCACGTTCTTGGTCACCTTGTGGCCCTTGTTGAGGCCCACGGCCATGGGGTAGCGCAGAGCCATGGCTGCGGCAGGCGGTGGGGAGAAGGGCTCGGGTGAGTCCTGGCTCGGAGCCCGTGCCCACCGCCCTTCGCAGCGGCTTCCTCGGGCGCGCTCGCCGGGCCCGACCAGCCCCCGACCCGCCCAGTGGCTCCGGGGTCCGGATGGCGGGGGATGGAGGGCCCCGTACGAAAGAACTCACCTGCGGATCGGCAATGGCTGCTGGGGCGGAAGGGCCGGCGCCACACGGAACTCTGGGATATCAGTCACGGCTGGAGGCGCCGACCAGAGGCTCCAGCGGCGCGCGCGCCCCCTGGCGTCCGGAGGCTCCGTGAGCATGCGCCTTGACTCACTCCAGTGAGCCCGAGACCAGGGGCCGTGGTCGTGGTGCCTCGATGGCCGGTGGCTGGAGTTCGAATACGCCCTTGTTGGTTGGCCCTGCAAAAGCAACTTCACCTGCCAGACCCCCAACTTTTCCGTATATGCGATGGCACGAAATAAAACCTCCATCAACGGGTTTATTGATTTCACGAAGGGAGCCGTTACAGTGCCTCCTGGTGGCACCTGACGTAGGTGGAGCCAGGATACGGTGCTGAACGACTTGGAATCAGACAGTGGAAACGACAAAAAGTTGTAGCCCCTCCCACCCCTTTGCCCCCTTCTGTCAATCCTACATGTCTCTAGGAGAAAGCCTCAGTTTGGGACTGGTCTGATTGAGGGTGGTCTTGATAACAGAGCCTTGGACAACTCACGATAGCATCTTTTCAGAACATTGTATCCAAACCAGTATTATTTTTCTCAATTTCTTATACAACTAGCACTGGCTTACCACTTGGGGAGGCACTGTCTGTTTTTAATTGACGGATAAGCAGATACGTCCCACATTAGCCCTAAGCTGCAGTGTCATCCTCAGGATAGGAACAACTGTAGGAGGAACTCCAACAGTGAGGCTCTAAGATCCTGGCCTCCCAGGGCCTAGGGCCTGGTTCCACTGTGACTGAGGCTGCAACCAGGTCCTGCAGGACACTCAGTGCCCTTGCCTCCACCACTGACTCCGAGGGAAGCCCATCCTGCCTCAGTCTCCGTCTCTCCACCTCTAAAATGGGGTTGACAGTTCTGGACCCTCTCCCGGCTCCTACAAATTAAAAGGCATAAAGAATTCGAATAACAGATGCACATATGCAAGGGAAGAGCTTTATTATGAAACGGGGGGCTGAGTCCAGCCCAGAATGTGCTCTTCTCTTCTTCTTCTCTCCTGGCCATCAGGTGGACAGCAGGTGTCAAGAGTACCAGGACGCCAGCTGGGTGTGGGAAATGCTCCCAGCGAATGAGTGAGAAGAATCAACCAAGACCTGGAGGCTCCAGGGGTGACTCAGGGCACCTTGGGGCACCCACCTCAGGTGACCTGGGGCAGGCCACATCACTTTTGAGCCTGTTTCTTATTTGCACAGAGGAAGCAAAGACCATGTCGCTAGTGGCATTCAGGAAGCCTGGCTGCTCCTTTCCAAGACTGAGAAGGTGCCTGACACCCATGGATTGTCTTGTTTTGCTTTTGTCTTGATGACTCTATCTTGGGCTGTGGCCACCCTCTCAGAGGTGTCTCTGTTAGTGGTTTCAGGGACCCTGGATGGTTCCTCCCCTTCTGGGAAGACGAGCCTCCGGGGACTCAAGCTGCAACTGCAGCGGAAATGTTGAGGTCCTGGCGAATGAACCAAGCCCTGGGGTGCGGCAGCCAGCCCCGGAGCAGGCAGAGCAGGTGGAAGCGCCATGGGTAGAAGACACAGGCGGTCCGCGTAGCACCGCCACGGATCACAGCCAGAGCCGCCTTGGGTCCTGGGGACGCCTTGGCCCTCGCGACACCCCTGGGGAAGGAGACGATAGGGACTGCGGCGCGGGATGGGGGCCTGGGCGGGTCCCCACAGCATGCAATGCATCCTGCATCCCCGTTCCCTACTCGCACCCAGGCCTCACCTGACTCCCTCGACAGTGGAGGCCCGATCCCAGAGGCCTAGGACGCACATGGTGATGGCCACGTTCACATCCTGAACATCCAGCTCCCTCCGCAGGGAGCCGAAGAAGCCATCCAAGGCGAACTTGGCCGCCGAGTACGGTGTGGAGAAGGAGGTGGGCACATGGCCTAGGGGCACGGGAGGGCAGCTGCTGGGAGGCTATGCACTGCTCCCCTTCCTCCAGGATGCCTTCCGGCCCCTCCAGGCAATCATGCAAGAAGCCCCAGTCCTCTCCGAGCCCCTCCCCGGAAGAGCTAGATCTGCATGCACGCACCGAGCAACGTGGACACCACCACCAGGGAGCCCTTGCTGTCAGTCAGGCTGGGCAGCGCCAACGAAGTCAGTTGCACATAACTCAGGAAGTTTACCTGCAGGCGGCGACGTCGAGTCACAGGGCACAGGCGGGGCCCAGCCAAGGAGGGCGGGGCCCGAGGACAGTGGGGGGTTTGAGCTCCATGCCAGGGTGGAGCCAAGGTCGGGAGGGGCGGAGCCTAGGATCCGAAGGGGCGGGGCCCGAACATCATTCGGGAGGAGCCGAGGCAGAGAGGAGGGCGCACCTTGGCGCTCGGGCGGAGCCTCGGGCTGGGAGAGGCGCGCCCCGGCCGGGAGGGCGAGAAGGGGCGGGGCCGGGCCGCGGAAGAAGCGGGGCACCTGCATGAGCCAGTGCGTCGCCTGAGCGCTGCGGACTCGCATGCCGGCCGGAGCGCCGCCGATGTGGTTCAACACGAGGTAGTCCAAACCCCCTGGCCCAGAAACGCCGGTCAGCGCGGGGCTGGCCCTGGGCCTCGCCCAGGTGGGGTTCTGTCCAGAGCGCCTAGGTAGGGTGCCTCGCGCGGGTGGCACCGCCCCACCAGGAGCCCAAAGAATTGTACTCCTTGCATCCTGCAAGGTTTCGCCCCCTTCCAGAGCCCACCCCCTGGCACAGTGGGGGTTCACCCCTGGCCACGCCCAGGCCCCCCTAAGTCTCCGCCCTGAGACACCCGTCACTACTGCACCCCATCCCAGTTCTGGCCCTGACCCTAATGCTCAGGCCAGGGTGCTCTACTTCAGACCCCAGGCCCCGCCCTCACCCAGCTTGTCCAGCGCAAACTGCACCACGTGCTCGGGCGCCTCAGGGGAGGCCATGTCCGCTGCGATGTAGAAGACCTTGGGGGCGCCCAGCTTCCGGCAGTTCCCTACCACCTGGGGGGGCCAGAGCTGCCCGTGGGCCTCTCTTCCCCAGGGGGCCCCCCTCCACCTGCAGGCCACATTGAGGATCCCACCTGAAGTCCCTCCCCTATACTGAATGCAGGTCCCAAAGGACATCATTCTCAAAGTTTCACTCGTGGGTTTGAAACTGGCGGCCGCAGGCCAGAAAGAGCGCCATTTGCTGGACTTAACCACTCACCAACACCCAAGTCTCAGGGGATTTCACATCCATTTCCAGATTTCTGGCTTCTCTTGGGCATCTGGAAAGTTTGTGCCCAGGAGCCCTACATTCCCCTTGAAGTACTAAGAGGCTGTTGCTAAGGAGCGCCCCTGGCCTTTGAGTTTGAGAACTCTGGCTGTCAGCACCCGGCTGTAACTTAGTTCTAAAGAACACTCCCTGCCTTACACTCTCACTGGGATTAGCACAACCCAGAACCCATGAGAAGGTGCTTTATCTACATTTTGCAAATGAAGAAACAGGCAGAGAGAGGTTAGGCGACTTTCCCAAGGAAGCCCATTGTGTGGGATTCAAACTCTGGCTTTCTTCTCCTCATAAGCCCCCAGCCATGAATCTGGAAGCGGGTGGCTCACCTTCTGCAGGAGGGCCTCGGTGTGGGCAGTGAGCACCAGGTGGGAGCCCAGCCGAGCGTAGTGATATGCCAGCTCCTCACCAACACCAGCACTGGCGCCTGTCAGCAGCACACGGGCTCCCTGGAGACTGGCTGGCAGTGAGCAGAGGTGGTCAGGCCAGGGCAGGGCAGAGCCGCAGGCGGGATTCCCTCCCCCACACCCGGGGCACTCACCTGGGGGCACTCACCTGGGTCAAAGCTGTCATCCCAGTAGTAAGCAAAGAGGAGGGCCCCCAGGCCTGTGAGGAGCAGCACCTTCATGGCCCTGGCGCCTGCAGCAGGGGCAGGCTGGCCCACAGCCACACCTGTGTGATGGGTCTTCATTTGATGGTAACACTGAGGCCCTGGACCTGACCCTCCTCCCTGCCCTTCAGGCCACCACCTGGTCCAGCGCCCCACTATCATTCAACTGAACTAGTGATGCCACTTTTCAGTGACCCTACTTTTCCAAGCCTCCTCCCTCCACCCCACAGGCAAATCACACCTTCCCTGGATAAAAGCCAGAAGCTCCATGACCAGAACCCCTTTTCCCTCTGCTCCACTGTACTAGCCTCTTCGCTGTTCCCTGGGCAGCCACCAGCCAGTGGCCATCCCTCTGGTTGGAACGCTGTCCCCACTGTGACCTCTGGCTCCCTGCAAGCCTCAGCACAACTCCTGCTAAGCCTGTGCAGCACCGCTGGCCCCCGCTATCTTCTCTGGAGCCTTGCCTGGCCCCTGGCTTCCCCTCCATCACAGCATGGCCACTGCCTGAAAGCACCATTGATTTGTTACATGTTCACTGTCCCTCTCTCCCTAAAGTGTCAGCAGCTTGAGGGCAGGAAGAAAATAGAAACCTGCTTCTGTTTTCTTCACTGTTGGGTTGTCTGTTTTCTGGTACCCAAGGACACTTAACCACTGAGCCACATCCCTGGCCCTTTTTATTTTTTGAGACAGGGCCCCACCTAGTCGCTTAGGGCCTCACTAAGTTCCTGAGGCTGGCTTTGAACTTGAGATCCTCCTGCCTCATGCTTCTGAGCCACTGGGATAGAGGTTTGATCCACTGCACCTGACTGTTGGGTCTTCACTACCCCAAAACGTGCCAGGCATACAGTAGGTGCTCAGTAGGCACCAGGTTGACATGGAGTGCGGTGAGGGACAGATGGGCAAGAGCTCTGTCTAAAGACACCAGGTGGCTGGACCAGTCGTGGGGCAAAGACATGACTTCGGTGTGGGGGCTACTTCTCTGGGGAGGAGGTAGAGAGCAACAAGCCAGGTTCTTTAAGTTCTGGGGGCCAGAGGTCTCCCGCGAGCCCCTCGCACCTTGCAGTCTCCATCCTCTGAAGTCCATGGGGCAAGGCTCTTCCCAAATCCAGAAGGCTTCGCGGGACCGAGGGCGTGCAGGGGTTGGGGAGCACCCAAACTTCCACTCTAGATTCACCCCTGCGTCCTCCGTCCCGACGTCCGCCCGCCCCTTCCATCCAGCCAGCCGGACCTTTGTCGAGGGACAGCTGGCGGCGCCCCTTCCAGCTGCACGCCTTCTCCCAGGGCGGGGCGGGAACCCCTCACCTGAGCCCACCGGTCCCGCGGGTCTGCCCTGCCCACCCGGCCAGCTGCATCACCCCGCCGCCTATCTGCACCTTCCAGTTCTCCGAGGGCGGATTCCTAAACCGACCTGGTCAAGGGCCAGCCACCCCTCAGCAGGAAGCGCGCGCCCGCCTCGCCTCCCTCCCAGGGCCGGGCCATGGCGCCCCGCGGAGCCCTGCTCCCTCCGGGAGCAGACGAAGAGCTCCAGCCGCGGGATCGGGATGCAGGCGAGGGACGACCAGATGCCGGCAGGACGCCCGGCGCAGCCTCCCGCCTGGACAAAGGGGCCTGTGGCCCGCCGCGGACCCCAACCGCGCACTCACCCGCTCGGGCCTGTTTCCCCACCGTCCACGGGGCCGGGGTCCGCGCCCGCACCGGCGTGAACGATCCTCGGGCCTACCTTCCCGGCGGCGCTCGGCCGACCCTCGACCGCGCCCCCTCCCGCAGGGCCGGGGCCACGTGACGCCCAGCTCCCCTCCGCAGGGGAGGGGACCTGCCGCGGGGACTCCGCGCAAAGGCGTTGCCAGGCAACGGCCTCCGCCCGGCTCTCCCGCTCCCAGCCCCCGCCTCAACCACGCCCCCTGCGGCTGAAGCCGGGAGCCCGATCACGCGACGGGCGCGCGCGCCTCTCTCGGACCGTCCTCGCGTTGCCGTGACAACCGCCTTCTAGGCTTGCTTTTCCAGGCCCGGGCTCTTAGTCCCGTGCGCCGGCGCGGGCAGATCTCTCGTGATCCTTCATCTTCCTGGGTCACCTCAGCTTCACTCGACCCTCGACGCCTCTTACCCCTCGTGCCGCCTGGGTCGGGCCGGACTACATTTCCCAGAGAGCTGTGCGGCGGCTGGGCCCTGAATTTCCCAGAGGCCTCTCCGGGTGGGACCTCAACCTTGCGGAGGAGCCTGAAACGGAACGAGACTCCCACTCCCAGAGGCCTTTGTGGCAGACGAGGAGGACTACACTTCCCAGAGGCCTCTGCGGCGCCGAGACAGGAAGCGGCGGGCGAGTGCAGTGTCCTTGCGCACGGAGCCGAGCGACCATGGTGTCCCGAGTGTGGTCGCTGATGAGGTGCGTGGGGCGTCGGGCGGGCCCCGAGCCTGGGAGGAAGACCCCTCCTCGGGCACCCACCCCGGCCGTTTCCCCGTAGCGTCAGCCTCCTCTCCCTGTCCCATAGGGAAACGGGCTCTTTGGGACGGGCCTCGCGAGGTCCCGCTGCCTTCCGGAGAGCCCTGGCCGCTAGACTCCCTTGCTCGAGAGCCCCCCGAGTCTCAGTTGCCGCGCCTGTGAAGAGGGAGTGCCCAGGGAATCCCACCGTTCGCGTTTATCAGGAGGTTAACGCTCCCAAAGCAGCGAGTGACATTCGGGAAGCGCCCGGCGACACTTAGAAAAACCAGCGGCTTGCCGGCCGAGAGCCCACCCTGGGCTGGAAGACTTTCTAAATGCTTAGGTGTCTTACGTCTGCCCCTTGCACTCTGAGGAACCTTAAAACACCCACTGTCCCTTTCCTGGCCCCATTTTCCAGTGACAGTGGTGTCCAGGGGCCCTGCTTTATGCAGTTGAGTGCTGTGTATAATACAAGTCCGGCACCTTCGGGCGCTCAGGTGTCCTTCGGTTCCCCAGTAGCTGTCAGGCCATACGAGTGTCACCTGAACTGCGAACCCCCAAGGAGAGTCCCATTCCTCCTCGGTGGCCAGCAGTGATCCCTGAGCACACCTCCTGCTGCAGGTTCCTCATCAAAGGCAGTGTGGCTGGGGGTGCTGTCTACCTGGTCTACGACCAGGAGCTGCTGGGGCCCAGCGACAAGAGTGAGGCCGCCCTGCGGAAGGCCGAGGAGGTGGTGCCCCCCGCCGTGTACCAGTTCAGCCAGTACGTGTCCCAGCAGACAGGCCTGCAGATACCACAGGTACCCGAGGCTGACTCTGGGGTGACCTTCAGTCCTCCAGCCCTACTTGGTGTCCTCTGCACCTGGGGGCTGCTGGGAGGCAGAGCCCTTCCCTATTCCCCAGCCCCTCTGCTCCTTTTTTTCCCCAGCTCCCAGCCCCTCCAAAGATCAACTTTCCCATCCGCGAGTCTTGGAATTCAGGTAGGCCCTGTGCCTCTGCAGAGGGGTGGCCCAGACACCCCAGCATGGCTCCCCTCCTGGCTTCCCGGCCCTTCCTTTCTGTCATCCCTCCTCCTGCTCCTGTGTCTCCCCATGGGTCTGAAAGAGGTGAAGGGGCGGAGATTCTGGGAAATGGACCATGATGGAGCCTCCTTGGAGGGCAGGGCTGTGTGTTGTCGGTGGAGTGCAGGGAGGTGGCCTGGGCCACATTGGAGCTTGTCCCATGAGCGTGGCCCTGTGAGCAAGCCCCTTCCCTGCACCTGCCTCAGTTTCCCTGTTGGAAGTTTGGTCTCCAGAGCAGACTTGCTAGCATCAGGCTTCTCTGGCGTTGCTGGGGCGAGGGGCTGCCTTGAGCTGGCGGGGAGCCTCACCAGCTGGTCCCCTTGCCCGGCAGGCATCATCAAGGTGATGTCGGCTCTGTCCGCCGCTCCCTCCAAGGCCCGCGAGTACTCCAGGGAGGGCTGGGAGTACCTGAAGGAGCGCACCAAGTAAGAGTCCGCAGAGGCCGTCCACCCCGCAGAACTGCAGGGCGCCAGGGACTGGAGGTTCCAGACTGGCACCGCACCCCGAGGGCAGCTCCCGGCCTTGCCGGCCCAATAAAGGACTTGAGAACCATTTTCCAGCCTGTGTGTGGGCCCTGGGAGTCACTGCGGGCCTGAGCTTCTGGCTCCTGGTGCTTCCTTGAAGCTCGGCCTTGTCCCCAGGCTAGCTTACCACTTTGCTGTCGTGGACTGACAGCCTGGCCTGCGGTCCCCACACAGTGCTCGGGCACCCCGAAGGGTGAGCCTGTGCAGGGACTTCCTGATTCCTGGCGGTCTGAGCCCAGGGGAGTCGGTCCGGAGGGACTTAGTGCAGGGAGCTCCTGCTTGGCACCACAGGAGCCCCAGTGCCACCGATTCGCCTGCTCAGCCCCTTGGGTCTTAGTCCAGTCCTGGTGCTTCTCCTGGCCACCACCTTCCTGCCACCCCATCCCTGACACCCCTGGTGATGCCTTGAGTGCCCAGGCTGGTGGTCCCGTGCTGGGGGTCCCTCTACCAGAACACAGGCCCAGCCTCGTCTCCCAAGTATCCCGGGACCCTAGCCCACACTGACCCCACACTGGGTCAGCTGCCTGCAGCCTGTGTCTCCCCCCATGAGGCTGAAACTCCAGCAAGGTGTGCTGGTCCGGGGTTCCCGGGAGGGCCCTGTAACCCAGCCACAGAGCCTGTCCCATAGCTGGTGATGGCAAGAAACTGGTGTCAGGAAACCAGAGAGCAGTTTCCTAGGAGATGAGCTTGGTGGGAGTCGGGTGCCTTCCTAGGACGCTGTGCCAGGAACAGGGAGCAGGGGCAGGATCCCCCTTCCTAGGAGTTTGGGGGCAGAGGGAAGATGTTAGAGGTGAAGGGAACAGAGTCCTAGCAGCTACCCTGGCTCTCTGACTTGAACTCAGCTCTCAAGAGAAGCCTGCAGGTGTCCCTTGGCCTGAGTCTGGAATGGGGCAGGCTGTGGCGGGAAATGCTGGCCAAGGGGCAGGAACTCATGGTTTCTGTGCCATGGGGCCAGGAGTGGGTTCTCCTTCCTCACTGCATCACTTGAGAGACATGGGGTGCCCAAGGGGCCACGGTGTCATGCACGTTCCCAGCGTAGAGCCTGGCTTACTGGTTGATGCACCATGTGTGGGCGGTTGATGGATGAACTGACTCAAGATGCACAGGATGGGCAGGTGGACGATAGGGGGACGGATGAGTAGGAGCAGGCGTGGGACCCCAGTTTGGCCCGAGGCCACCCCGCTAATCCACAAGGTACTGAGCGCCCAGCAAGGTGAGGCTTGCAGCAAGGGGGTGCCCAGAGACCTGGCAGGGTCAGGCTCGCTGCCACTGGTGGCACAGCTGAGTGAGTTTCTTGTCCGGTCCAGGCTCAAGTGGGTGCATTTGCGCCCTGCCATGCTGAAGCCACTGCTAGAGGGGGACCCTAGTTTGGGGCAGGGGTCTTAGCCTGTATAGCAATCCTGAGACCAAGTTGTCATGGCCAACTTCTTTTTTGGCGCCAGGGATGGAACCCCAGGCCTCGTGTGCGCTAGGCAGGTGCTCCCCAGCCACCCCAGCCAAGTCCGACTTGAAGAACCCTGGGGCTGAAGCAGGGGGGGGCAGGTCACTGCTGCCGACATGGGTCCTCCCGTCTGTAGACCCTGTCTCCTCGCTGTGACCTGGAACAGCAGTACCATCCGTGGAAGGGGTGGGGTGGTTCCCAGCACAGCAAGGCGCCAGGCACTCAGAGCAGCACACGTCTGGACTGGATGCTGAGGAGGATGTGGTTGGTCCCTGGTCTCCTTTGTGTTCCCACCCCCCAAAAAAATCATCAAAAATTTTGCTTATAGCAAATGTGTGCTGCTTGTGTGTTCAAAGGAAGGTCCTGAGGGGAGGTAGTGAGGTGGTGGGCAGACCGCTCCGTCTCTTCCTTGGGGACTGCACCTGCTCTAGACAGGAAGCCCAGTCTGGGACCAGTGCCTGGCCTCCAGGCTGGGAGTGCGGGGCTGAATCATGCTGACCCCTCAGGCCAGGAGCCAGCAGCCAGCAGCCAGCAGCCAGCAGCCATGGGGTTCGAGTTCCATTCTGCCCTGACCTTTCTTCATGGCTGGGTAGGCTCTGCTCACCCCGTGGGCGGACAGTTTTGGAGCCTGCACAGGCTGGAAGCCAGGAGCTGAAGCAGTCTCAGAAGTGGGCCTGGGATGGCACAGGCCCGTGATCTCAGCGACTAGGAAGGAGCAATATTTGAGTCCAGTCTCAGCAATGTACCAAAAGCCTGTCTCTAAATGAAACACAGAAAGTGCTGAGGATGGGGCTCAGTGATAAAGTGCTCCTGGGTTTTATCCCCAGCACCAAAATAAACAAAAAGTGGGCCTGGGATAACCTTCACTGAGCCACCTGCCTGGGCTTCGGGTTCAGGTGGACACTTTCGTCATTCCTGTCAGTTGGTGCTGGCAGGGCTTCGGAGCTGAGGGGACCGTGGAGGCAGTGCCATGTGCCCTCCTTGCCACTGCTGCTCGCCCACCTTGCCTTTCTAGGTGTGTCCCGCCCTGGCCGAGCTGCCCAGGGCAGGCCTGTGGTGCCAGCACAGGTCCTCGCAGCCTGCTGCTGGTGGGCTTCTCCACATCCTGGGGGCTCAGAGGCCGGCCCTTTGATGGTCTGAGCTCTTCCAAGACAGGAAGGTCTGGCGTTCAGGAATGCCCGTCAAGCACACCACCCCGCCCGTTCTGAGTGTCGCATCGTACTGGCCTCTAGAAACGCCTAGGTGATCATGCCTCGGTTTTGGCCAGCAGGGAATTCATCAGCCAGTGTCCACTGCTCAGTGAGGTGAGGGAGGAGGTCCTGCCCTCTGCAGAGAGGTGGCAGTGTATGTGTCCACCTGATGGGGCTTCAGGGAACCAAGGCATGGACAGAGGCCTGACGCTCTCCCAGAGGAGGTCTAACAAATGGTCAGCAGAGACACACTGAAGACACATGCCCGCAATTCATGCAGTGGGATTCAGAGGGTACACGGCAGCAGGAGCTGCTGGTTGTCCCTACAGATGCCACTAGGTGGGACAGCTGTATTTGGCCACCCAGGAGCAGACAACCCAATGTTGTCTGCTGAGCATCTCTCATCTTGCACTGGAACAGAGTCCCCTCAACTTAAACACTCCCCAGCGCCTTTAGCTCCTGAACTTCCTCAAACTGAGACCGAAACTAAAAACCACTACCAGCCAGACTGGGTGCCAAGCAAGCAGAGCAAACTCGGCTCCTGGCCAGCAGGCCTGTCTACCCAGCTCCACCTTAGGGCATGTCCATCTATTACTGTAGGGCTGGTGGCAAAATCATCTTGATGCTCCTCCCCAGGTCGATTAAACTGCATTGAGCTCATTTTGTGATTTTACGTCATTTATTTCTTACGAGGGTGTCAGCAGTCAGCCAAGTCCCACCAGCCTGGCATGGCTGCCAGAGATGCAGCTCAGTCACTGAGACAGCTGAGCCTGGACGAGGGACCAGATGATCTGTGATCCCACACCTCTGCACACCACAGGCTGGGCTGTGTGCTGCTGGCAAGCGTGCTGAAGCTCCACAGCCCTGAGGGAGCTTGTGGCCAGCCCTGCTGCGCCTGACTTCCTTTCACTGGCAGAAACAGAAACCACGCTTTAAATAAAGGATATGTGAACAGAAACACCTTTATTACAAAAAAACAAAACAAAACAAAAAAAAAAACAAATTCACATTGTATTGAGCTACAATATGGCAGCAGATAAAAAAAATTGTTTGTACACAGTTTAAGATAACTCCTAACAGAACATACTCTTGTCACATGACAGGAACACAGGATTCAAATTACTTAGTAGCGGCGAGTGAAGCGGGCATCGCTGGGTCTGCTGCCCCGGCTCTGTCCTCCGAACCCGCCCTGCATCCCTCCACGCGGGATGACGTGGCCCCGGGAGGCGCCGCCAGGGGCAAAGCTGCCGCGCCTAGAAATAAGTTCAGGTTCTTTGGTCTGTGAAGCCCTCTTACCAGGCCCCTGGCCTGTCCCAAGCCCCACAAGGATTGGCAGACTGGCTGAGGGTAGGCCTGTTGCAACTTCCCAACCCCTCCTGAGTGGCAGCCTGGCACTGACTGCTCTGGGCAACCACACACCTCTGACATGGCGTCACACTCGGAAGGCAAGGGGGATTTTAAATCGTCACCCTGGCAAGTCAACATGCAGGGGAGGAGGAGCGGATGGAGCCTCCTGTCAAGAGACTGAGGGTCACTGACCACCACCTTACCCTGACATGCCTCCCCGGTTCATCATGTGGCTGGGCCCCGAGTGACCGGACATACTCCTCTCACCACCTGGAAGAAAAGGCCAATGCTCACTGGGGTATCTGAGTCTGCTTACGGCACACGGTGTCCCCTGCAGTCCCTCCGTTCCTTGGCCCTCCAGGCCTTCTAATTTGGAGTTAGCAGTTCCCAGGTGGCCCCTGTCCTCACTGGGTTAGGTGCGCAAGACTTGGAACACCCTCTGCAGCATGCCTATTCAGACCTCCGGAGGGCACCTCCCATCTACCTCCAAGTCACTGCGAGTGCCTTTGGCGGCTGCCTGGTGAGAGACTGGCGCAGCAGGGCACGTATGATGTCTCCTTGCCAGTCATTTCTCAAACAAGACAAATGAATCTCTACCGTGCAGGTCATTCCTTACCTTGCCACCTCTTGTGGTCCCGGTCTATCATTCCCCCGTCAGCAGCACCCTGCCAAGCCCGGTCATCCTCTAGTCTTCGGCCATGATCCCCCCAGTCACGTCTGCCCCTTGGAAAAAGAGATCTCTGATGCGGAATGCCCTCTTTGGCTTCCACCATAAAACTGTGATGGATGCCGGAGAGCGGATTTAGTACCGTCTTTCCAGCTTGGTGATGTCCCCAGCCCTGTGCACGAGGTGCCACAGGAAGGGCATTTGGCCCCAGGCTGCTCAGTGGGCTCTGGGGCTTCCTGAGGTATGGTGAGCTGGCTGAGCCTGGATCTCTGCTACTTGGTGGCTCACGCTAGTGACAGAGGGGCCCACAGTCAGATGGGTCTGTCTTGCCAACTGAGTATGTGAGGCCTGGGACAGGGACAGCAGGGGACACAAACCTGGGGGGAGGGGGTAGTCCTCGGCCTTCACTCATCCTCTTGTCGGAGCCATAGCCCCACCCATCACGGGAGTCACGGCCATGGCGCTCTGGTCCTCCGTGGCGTTCAGGGTAATGCTGGTATTAGCATAAGAGGAGAGCTTTGGTTACAACCCTGATCCTAGGCCTGTGGGTGACAAAGCTGGTAACAAGGGCAGCCAGTCACATGCCAGGAGTCCTGAAGGGAACCACAGCCGCACGAGCTCACTCCAGGCAACTGCGTCCCCCAACCTCTGCAGGCCAGAGGGCCCCCAATCAGGAGGACAGAGTTCACTAAAGGACCCGAGCAGACACCTGGTGCCTGCTCAGCACCCAGCGTGGGGTTGTGGAGGTGGGAGGGCTGACACTCACATGCTCTCCAGGGATCACCTTTATCACAGGGTACCTGGGCAATGGCTGCCTTTCTACAGAGGTCTTCCTTCCACAGCAAAGGGAGCCGCATAGGGATGTGTGGTGCCCTCCCTGATGCACTGTCCGGTTTCCTGATTTCATGAGCGTGGTGACTAGGCATGAAAATGCGTACCTGCACACTGGCTCTGGAGGGCCCTAATCTCCGTGTGCAAAGGCACAGGCGCAGCCCTGCTGCTCCACCTCCACAGAACAAGTCCAGGCCTTCATGTACAAGCAGACCAAGCGCAGCAAGGTACATCCAGGGCACACCCACAGCGTGGCGCAGAAGGGTAGTGCTGCCACACCTAAGGAGAGCTCCCGACATGGGCTCCTGAAAACAGCTCCCCGCCTGACCCCCAGGACGCACCAATCACAATACGTGCCCCATCCACGGCTTCAGACAGCCTCACTGAATTTTTGAGAAAAATATTTGAAAATCAAGAAATGATTTTTATCAATAACTTTACATTTTATCTGCCTACCTACCTTCCTAAAGTGGGGATTGAACCCACGGGCACTTAACTGCTGAGTCACATCTCCACATTATTTATTTTGAAATAGGGTCTTGCTAAAAAGTTGCTGAGGCTGGTCTTAAATCCTCCTGCTTCAGCCTCCCAAGTCACTGGGATCATAGATATGGGCCAACTGCACCTCACTCAATGAAAAAAAAAGTTTTTAAAGATATTTTTTAGCTGTCAATGGATATTTTATTTATTTATATATGGTCCTGAGAATCGAACCCAGTTCCTCACTCATGAGAGGCAAGCAATCTACCACTGAGCTACAACCCCAGCCCCAATAACCTTAAATTTTAAGGCAGATAACTGGACAGAGATATTTAGTACAAAATAAAAGTCAGACTTATCAAGACCTAGCTCTTTAACTATTTAGCCATTTCCACTTTCCCTACAACTTTAAATTTTAACCAGTATTTTTCTGTCCCACCAACCCACGAAGAGCTCAACAAGAGCCAGATGCCACACATGCTGCTGGGGCAGCACTGTATACTACAGGCCCAGGTACATGAGACACACTGCCTGTCACCCACTAGCCCCACAGAAGGCCATGACCAATGGGAACTGTACCCACGCCTCATTTGAATCCCTGCCTTATGAGGGAAGAGTGACCACCCGACTGTAGCCAGAGGAACAGACTCAGCAGATATGGTGCCACCAGGATGTGACCCTGGTTCTGTCTGGATTCCAGAGTCTGGACATTTAGCTACTATGTTCTAAAAAGTTCTCCAGAGGAAACCAGAAGACCAGTTCATGACGCTGCTGCATGGAAGGCTGACTTCCAGGAACCAAGAATAAGGAATCCTGCGTGGACCCCGATCTAAGCCAGGAGCCTGCTGTCCTCGGCCATACTAGAAAACCAGTCGAGAGCACGCTATGGAAGGGAGGCAACGTGCAGGGCTTCACCGCTGCCACAGCTGCCTCCTAAATTCCTCTCTCCCTCCTGCCTCCATTTTTTTCAAGCGCCCCCACGGTCCAAGGCCCTGATGGGAACCCAAGCAGAAGTACACAGAGGTGAGAAGACTGAGCTGCTGCTTCTAACGGTACTGGGGGCTTTGAGAGTCCTGTGAGTTTTTGATAACAGCCCTGTATCAGATGTGCCTTTTGCAAACACCTTCTTTCAGTCTACCGCTTGTCTTCTTCTCTTAAGGACTCTGCACTAATTTTTTTTTTGTACCAGACATTGAACCCAGGGGCATTTTACCACTGAGCCACATCCCCAGCTTCTTGTGGTTTTTGAGGTCTTGGGATCTTACTAAGTGGCTGAGGCTGGCCTTAAACTTCTGGTCTTCCTGCCTCGGCCTCCTAGTTGCTGGGATTAGAGTTGTATGCCACCGCACCCTACCTGAGATTATTTTTGTAATGTGAAAAAACTTCAACAAGTATGAACTAAAGACTTGGCTGTTTCCAAGGCTAAGTGGCAGCCTGAGCTGACCAAGTGTGCCCTTATATTCCACACCTCAATGTGAATGAGGTGGCCCTGGGAATAAACGCAGTAGCAACAGCCTCCTCAGGCCCACGGGGCAGAGGACCCTGTAACATGAGGTTCTACTGTGTATCTTAGCACTTTTTAACAGGACAGGTTGTGCCTCCCAGGTCTCCACACTAAGCAGACAGAAAATGGCCTGGGGAGCCTCAGCAACAGCTACGAAAGGCCTTGGGATAATGGTCTGGACTGACATTCAGAGTAAGCACTGCCGGTCCACATTTCCATTCTACAAACAGAAGGTCTCCAAGTGGGAGGGGAGGGTCTGCAGAAAGGAAGGGAGTCAACCCCATGGGAACTGTGTACACCGGAGCCATGACTTACCTGTCCTTCTCTTTCTCCCATCATTGACCTGGAACCTTCTCTCCTGAAAGAGACAATTTAAATCAAGTCATACGGAAAGAGGCTTGCTAACCAAGAGGGGCCACTCAGACCCCCATGTGGAGTGACAGCCCCCAAGCTGAATGCAGGTGACTTGAGTGAGAGCTGCTTGGCATGCAACCTGATGGGTCAAGTGGACGTTTGGAGTCAAAGGAAGGCCAGTTAACGACCAGAGGGAAAAGCAGCCACACCCAGCAAGAAGGGGCAGCAGGGCCCAACTGACCTACCTGTCCACAGAGTGGTTGGGGTAGCGGCCCCGGTCCCTGTGGTCGAAGTCGTGGAAGCGGTCCTGGCGGTTGAAGTCAGAGTGGTAGCGCTCATCCAGAGCGGCCCGCTTGGCTTCTGGCCAATAGGCATCGTCCCGCCTATAAGGGGATGCACAACAGGGATGGAACGTGTCCTTCCAAGTAACACCCCTGTAGAACTGGCCAACTAAACCCCACTGTCCCAGGCCCCATCATGTCCCACAAAGTATTCTGTGCTGCCTGGGCTGACAGGGCAAGTCTCCTGCTGCAAGTAACAGGCTGGGCCTTCTGGCACACAGAGGGTGCTGGTTCTCAGCAGGGCAGCGATCAGTCAGGTGGACTGCCACACAACACAGGTGGCCAACAGGGCTTCAGCCCAACCCAGACGACACTGTGGGAAAGCAGGAGGACCTCTATTCTCCAGAGCCCTCTCTGGAGCACCCTGCCATCTTTCTAGCCTAAAGCCTAAAGCTTTGTGTACTTGCTGCCCTGACTCAAAGATGGCTCGATAATCCCACTGAGGAACCCTTTCTCACAGTGATGGCTCAGGCAGACTCCAATCTCAGCACGAAGGCACAGAAACCAAGGCAGCTAAGAACTTTGATAAGAGTTGTCACATGGGATCCCCTTTAACCTCAGCAGTGGAAAGCTGAGTGAGGCCTGTGTGGACCCCACAGGAGGTGCTTCTTGGTCTCGGGCTGCCTGCCCAGTGCTCCTCCTGTGCTGCTCTGGAGGTCTGAGCTCCCCTCCCGGGCCTGGGCTTGGACCTAATGACTGAATCCAGTCCATCTCTATTAAGCCAAACCACGACGGACCCCCTGCTACAGCAAGCCAGGTGGCAGCGCAGACCGGGTTTCCTTTAGGAGGGAGGCTGCATGCTCACACAGTGCTGCGTTGGCTGATGCCACAGGTCACCCCAGGGTACCCAGGCAGCTGAGCTCACCGGCCATCGAGGTCGTAGGGCCGTCGCACTGCCGGCCGCCGCTCCTGCTCGTAGCGCAGCTCCTGCTGGCGCCGCAGCTCCTCCCGTTCCCGGTGGATGCGCTCCTGCTCCCGACGGCGCTCCTGTTCCACGTGCATGCGCTCCCGCTCCAGCCGCTCCCGCTCCATGCGCTCCCGTTCCAGGCGGTGCCGGTGGAAGGCCAGCCGCTCGCGGGCAATCTCCAGCCGCTCCCGCTCCTCCCGCTCCCACTGCGCCTGCAGGCGCTGCTCCCGCTCGCTGCGTTCCCGCTCCCTGCGGAAGGATGGCAGAGCTGGAGTGTATGGCAACCCAACCCGGTGGGTCCCAGGCTCACTCAGGCCATGGACACAGACCAGTGGCTGCCACTCTAGAGCACACACTCCAGGAAGGCAGGAGGAGCGGGGGAGGCGCTGGCCAGAGGAAGAGCCCAAGGGTTCCACTTCAGCTGTCCACTCCAGCCGGTAGAGAGCGCAGGGTGAGGAGGGGCCTGCCACGCATGAACTGGCCCCACTTCTCGAACTGTTAAGTGCGACATCTGACACCATTTGCTCCCTAAACCACCAGCATGGTCAGCCGCTGTGAGATGGAGCTGGTGTCAGGATGGCCTCTCGTGCCCATGTCTCCTATTTCTGCAGCAGCCTGAAACCGAGGAAGAACTGCCCAGGAGGACAGCCCACTACATGCTTCTGGCAGGGACCTGGCTAAACATGTCAGTGCACTTCCTTCCAGCCTGGCCTCTGCAACCAAGGTGCCAGGCCGCCGTCTTTGATCCTTTGACTTTCATTCACAAGTGGTTACGGCATGCCCGACTCTCTCCACACATCTGACCCTGACACTGGACTACTCTCTCAGGAAGGAAGGAAGCCACCATGTGTGTGGTGAGGCTGTAGTCTCTGCAACCAAAGTTCAGGACAGCACAAACCCGACCCTTGTCCACATTTTCCTGTGCGTGAGTTTTCTAGAGCGGACACAGAGCAACGTATCGCGGGGACTGGGAGGGCTCTGTGGATCCCCTGGCAGCAACGCTGCCTCTTCACACCTTTCCTACCACTGTGCACCTCCCTGGCCCCTGATGAGGCTGGGCTACACTCCCTACGTCCCATGGCAGGAAACCTGCCTTGCCCTGTAAGAAGCTGGCCCTCTCTCTAGCGGGCTGCTGCTCACGCGACTGAGGCTCACCTCTAGCCACCCCCGCCCACTTACAATCTTTTGACCCCACGCCTTCCCAGGTTCGGAAGTACAATTCTGACCGTAACAAGATCTCCCTTACGATGTGTGAGGCCTTCCAAACACCAAATTCACAAAGACATTTACTCGCACACTGGACCACAGTCCAAAGATTTCGTTTTTGGGTTCAGCCACCAGCAGACACTAGTCTGTTAATGCCGTGACTGGGGCAGGACTCCAAAGGCACCTCCCGCAGTGTCGAGGGCCAGGAGTCCTGTTTGGAACAGCCTGCCTTCACCACCTTCACTGGTGGGAAATGCTGCTTTTTTCATGTGATTTTCCCAATACACAAAAGGCGTCCTGCTGATCAGTTTGCCTATTAAATAAGTAAAGGCATCTGTTTCTCGGCCCGCTGCTTTGCTGTTCAAGCCAGAAAGAAGTCCTTCAGGGGCACTGCAGAAGCTCCCTGCTCTGGTGCTCCCCACCCCACCAGCCTTTTTTAAACAACTGCTTCTGGATAGAACATTTAACCACAACCCAACATGTCCAAGGAGCTAGTTTTCCAAAATGACGACGTCATTTTGGTACAGTGAAAGGATGTTCTTGCTGTTTCTTCTCCCCTCCCCAGCTTCTGAAGCAGATGCGGTTCTGTCTGCCAAATGGCATTTGTGCAGCAGGGAGGCAGGACACCTTCCCACCTGTTACCTCCCAAAATCTTTGGGAAGAAATGGGTGATCTGAATGAAGTCATCTGAAAATAGCCAGAGGATGAAAGCCAGCGCAGAGCAAATCCATGAACAGAAAGCTGAAGAGCACAAAGGCTTCAAGCAACATTCCACCCACAGGGAACTTGGAGAAGGACATGGACATGACCATAGTCCAGGGACACAACCAGATCAGTCGATGTTCCTGGATCCTGACTCACCTACGGGACTCTGAATCTCTTGATTTCCGAGGCTCTTTGACCTTATCAAAGGACACAACGGACCGCTTCTCCCTGCTGGCCGACTTGCGATCCTGGCTTTTGGAGACCTAGTTCAACAAAGAACAAAAATTAAGGTAGATGAGGTGAATCTCTGTCTGAGCACTGAATGCAGAGATTCTACAGACAGTTCATTTATAATGAAATAATAAGAGGAGGTATCCTCCCTAAAGAAATTTCAGGTCTTGTGAGTGAAGGTCACTGGCTTTCCTCAACACTGAATGTGACATATACTCAATGAAGAACAATCTATCAAGTAGAGGGTCCAAATGCAGATAAGTATTTCTCATGAAAACTTTTGAGATCAAAATGAATTTTTGTATACATTTACTTTTGTATCCAAAATAAACACCTTAATTTTGCCCTAAATTTATATTAGTGAATTCCCAAATGCAGTCATTTTTAATATGCTTAACAATTTCCTAATTTGTGTGACATTTTTATGAGGGCCACCCATTTGAGCCCTGCAATCTTTGTGTGTGTATGTGCCTGGTATTAAGGACTGAACCCAGAGATACTGTAACATCATTGAGCTACATCTCCAGCCCTCTTGATCTTTTGAGACCAGGTCGCACTAAGTTGCTGAGGCTGGCTTTGAACACACAATCCTCCTGCCTCAGCTGTGAGCTGCCTGGATTACATGTGTGTGCCACTGCACCTGGCCATCCCCAGCCTTTTCCAAATGACTTTATTTTGAGATTAGGTCTAATTTTCCCAGGCTGGCCTTGTATTTGTGACCCTCTTGTCTCAGGCTCCCCAAGCGTGTGCCACTGTATCTGGCAGGAATCTACAGTTTACTTTTGCATCTTCCAATCGTTATTATGAAATATGAGTAAAAAGCTATAATATATTTAAAATATTCACACAAAGAAACATGGACTAAGAGCTTCCAAAACTGAAAGGCTGGCTTACAACTGATCTGTACCACTCAGAAGCTTAGCCAGCTTGCCCTCTGTGTCTCTGACTGACATGGCAGGCCCTCGGCTCCTCTCTTTAGAAGGGTCTCTAGCAAGACTGGCCCCTTTGCCGGAAAATGGCTCTCAAAAGTGTCCGCAGTTGACAATCTCCTAGTAAAGGAGTACCTAGTCTGCAAACCAAAGCTTATGCTAAAGATATACTTTCCTTTTGGGATTTGGGAATTTTGATGCATGCCAGGCACAGGGTGGCCCATGTGACCCACCTCCATAAAATCCTGCACAATACTGCTCCTGTGGGCTTCTCAGGGTAGAAATAACAGGCATACCACTGCATTTTCACTCTACCATAGGAGCCCCAGGGCGAGGAGTGATGGCTGAAGCAACCTGCACAGCGACCAGTCTCTGCTGCCATTTTCCCACTCGTGACCAGGCTGTGTATCCTGCCTTCACCACTGCAGTTGCTTTGGGCCATGAGTGTAACTGGGGCAGAGAACCCACAACAGACCCCTCTGGTTTCCATCTTCTGTGGAACATGCTGCCAGAAGACAGGGAAGGGCCAGGCCAAGAGGGAGACCACACCTAGGGGTGCTGGGCAGGAGGTGTCTGGGTGCGGGGCTTAGGCAGTAGTGGAGCTGCTGCACTGGAAAACAAGCCCACTGCTGCCAGACTCTAATTTAAAAAGATGGCTTTAGGAAATGAACAAAAAGCAACAACCAATGTAGATCCAAACTGAATACAAGGACCTTTACATCTTTTTCCTTTAAGAATCCTACATTTTTGTAAAGGTAGAAAGCTTTTTTCCCAATCAAGTTAAAAAATCTGCTACAATACACCCAGAAACACTATAAAGTGAAAACAAAACAGAACCCCACTAACCCCTATGGGTAGGAGGAAACTACTACTCACTCTCTCTTTGGACCCAGATGTCTTCACGCTAATGACAGGCACACCTTTGGATTTGTCCATCACCACCGTTCGCTCGGTGCCTCGACTTCCTACAGGAGGAAAGTAGGATGGAGGTAAGGACCCCCATCTGAGTGAGAAAGGCCCACCTCAACACCAGGCAGGAGGCGGCTGGTGTGTGTGGTCACCTGGTCATAACAAACCAGCAAGCCCTATCAGCTAAGGACAGGGAAAAAATGAGGCCTCCCACATGGCTGGGTTGGCTGGCTACCTGATTTGGTCGCTCGGGAGCGCTCTGAGGGGCCGGGCTTCTGATCGTCGGGCTCTTTACTCTTCTCCCCACTTCCGTCGTCACCCTTTTTGGTGTCATCTTTTCTGTCAGCTTTATCCTCCCTCTTTATGTTTGCAGATCTGCAAGTGACAGCCCCAGACACACAACTGTTAGAGCAGGAGTAGGGAAACGCAGCCTTGACTGGGCCCCTGCAAGAGTGGAGTGAGCACAACGAAGGAGCTGCCGCCAGCTTTCTGGCTGAGTACTTGGCCTGCCCAGTGGCTGCCCTTCCAGCCCTGCCCGCAGGTTCACCAGGGAAGAGCACCTGTCGCTGGTGCTCGCCTTCTCCTTCCTCCCTTCGCCGTCTCTCTTATCCGAGGCTTTCTTGCCAGCAGGCTCATTTTTTGCCTGAAGAAAAGAATCAAGTGCAAGTGCCACCTCGTCTCCTCCCGCTGGCTGCACCCCAGGGGAAACGGCCACTCACTTTCTCCACGGAGATCATCTTTCCATGGAGCTCCGTCTTGTGCAGGTGGCTGATGCACTTTGTTGCCTCTTCTGCTGTGGACATCGTGACAAAGCCGTAACAGCGAGCGCCAGGACTCCGGGCGTTCGTCACGACCTTGGCGCCCACCACCTGAAGGAAAGCAGGCAACCGTGGCTCGGACAGGACCCCATACAGGGCAGGGCCGGCAGCCACAACAGCAAAGGCACAGGGTGTCCTGGCAGAGTGGGCCTCAGGAGAGGTGGCAGAGCAGCGTGAGGCACTCCCCACACTCAAAGGACCTCCTTCCTCCACACACTCCTCTGGGGTCCAAGAGGGGCAAGGAGGCAGTGTGTGGACAGCAGAGAGGGAGCTCTTCTAAAGTGGCTGAAAATGTGGGAGGAAATGAGCCTAAATGTAGAGCCATACTAGGTGAGGGACATGGGCACTGTGACCCACACAAACCAGGTTTGTTTTCTTTTGGTATCAGGGATTGAACTCAGGGGTGCTTAGTCAGAGACATATCCCCAGCCCCTTTAAAATCTGAGACAGGGTTTGGAAAATGGCTTAGGGTCTCACTAACTTGCTGAGGCTGGCTATGGACTGCCACCCTAATGCCTCAGCATTCCGAGTCACTGGGATCACAGGCATGTGCCACATGCCCTGCCAGCTTCCTTAGCTGTTTGTATAACCACACTGTATTTAGTTTCCCTCTCCTCAGCATCTAGACATCAACGGTCAGGGTGAATACTATTAGTTTTCTCTGCTACCATGTACAAACTCTTACCATGGACAAGGGCTGGTGCTAAATCTTACTGTGATCACCCCTAAAAGGAGTTCTGGATTAAAAAGTCTATTTGGAAGGCAAGGACAGCAAGCGAGAAAGCCAACCAAGGTGTCTCAACAGGCAGGGACTGGAGGAGGCACCTGCGATGGCAGAGGCTGGTCCATTTGTCCCTCAGCCACCAGCCTGCACAAGTGCAGAAGAGGCAGGAGCTGCAGATAAGCAGGGGCCAGAACCGCCCACCCATGGGCTAAGGCAGCCACCTGCAGATCAGGCAGCCAGGGGCAGAGAAGAGGTTCAGAGAGGGACCACGAGTCACAGTCTCAACAGCACGGCAAAGGCCCTCCTCTGAAGCACTATGCCAGTGTCACTGCTGTTTCTCAAACACTGACCACACCTCTTGTCCAGACCTTAGATTCAACCTGAAGCCCTCTGTAGGTTTTAAGACCTGAGGGTCATGAAGCCACCAAGGGGAAGAGGGCAAGCTCCCAGGGATGGGCGCACCAAGTCAGGCACTCTGGGAGTCTCACATTTCCAACGAGGGAGGGGCAGGCTCTGCAGAGCATTGACCTATGTAAGCTCCAGGATGCCCCCGTGTACTTCAGCACACAGTGGCCTGCACCTCCTGCTCCAGAAAGCCCCTGGCTCTTACCTTCCCGTATTTGCTGAAAAGATTCTTCAAATCTGTAGCTCTGGTTGTAGAAGAAAGTCCACTAACCCAGAAATTTCTACCACAACTGCTACGACCTAGTTCAAAAGAAAATTCTGGTTAAGAACACAATACCCACGAGATGCGGAGTCTT
The DNA here is from genome assembly GCF_902686445.1 of Sciurus carolinensis. NCBI lineage: Eukaryota > Metazoa > Chordata > Mammalia > Rodentia > Sciuridae > Sciurus > Sciurus carolinensis. The sequence continues at coordinate 3,207,750 of NC_062229.1, read as the reverse complement.
CAAGAAAGTTGTTTTACAAGGCCCTGGGTTCAATCCCCAGCACCGCAAAAAAAAAAAAAAAAAAAAAAAAGAAAGAAAGAAAAAGAAAGCTGTTTTAAAGCAGACACAATTCCCATTTGCTCTCAGATCGTGGCACAACGCAAAGTCCACTGGGCTCCACAAGTCCAACAGTATCACCAGGAATGCTGATCAGAGGGGAACCAGGGCTGCTGGGACTGCGTGAGGTTCCTGTAGATCGTGACCAAGTGGCTAAACCACGGTGTAAGATCGACAGAACCCAGGCCTTCAGGCACAATATAGAGCTAAACGGATCCTGAGGTGGCTTTTTTAACAAGCAGCAGCCAATATCAACACAGATGCTCCTGTCCTCCTCTTTCTTGAGGTACATACCAGGTACCCACCCCACACTTTCAATGTACAGCACTGGTAAAGGAATTTGAGTCCAGTGAAGCTATTTCTCAATGAGTGATTTTAATGCAGGGCTGCAGGACCAATGAACTTGAAACTCTCTCGATATCAAGGGTCCACATCAAGACACTACATTAACTCTCAGTAACTGGTTTGCTCTCTATAATCCAGGACCTACAAAGTTAACAGGAGGGAAGTGGAAAAAGGCTTCCTGAGAGACTCAGGCATGTTTAAGAGGGAACACAGGACACCATGGGTTAGAATGAATGGCCCCGCCCTGCTGACCCTGAGGTCCAACATGCTACAAGAAACTGGCATACAGGGGGACCTACCCTTCTCCTCCCGGGAAAGTCTTTTTGTGTCCGAGTCATCTTCGACAGAACTAGAGACAAAAGACAGTGTCACTCCAGGAGGAAGCAGCATTGAGGAGACAAACTCAAAATTATAAAATACGTGCTGAGGTTGCATACCTACCCGAAATTTAGTTCTGAAAAATGATACCCCGACAAACTTGTATTGTAAATCTGACCTAACCATAAGATTTCAGACCCACAGGAGTTAATTAATTCTGCTGGGCTAAAGATAATTAGGAAGAATTAAAGAAAACAACCATGATAGGTTGAGAAAAGAAAAAAGATTATGTAATCAGTGTAAAATAAACAAAGAGAAATAAACATTGTTTGGAGGTAAACTACAATTTCAGCAGTCTGGCTGGCCAATTGCAGAAAAAACAGCTTATGTGTGTCATTAAATGACCAATGAAAAGGAGATAGCGTCTGGTCTAAAACTGAGAAACAACAAACCTCATTTTCTGATCAGCGCCCTCACTGGTTGAGGACTCTTTAGGAGCCGGAGGGACTTCATTACAAGCTTCAAAATCAAACTTCTTCACGTCTTCTTTGCTATCTCTGGGCTCTGGGCTCGGAGCTTCCGTGGGCGCTTCCGTGGCCTCCTGGCCAGAGGCCTCCGCGGGCTCGGAGCCCGCGCTACTCTGCTCAACTGGCTTCTCTAGCCCTACAGGCTCACAGTCCGTCCTCGCGCCTTCGCCTGTCTGCTCCACGGGCTCCCTTTTCACTACCGCTAACAGGGTGTCTGCCTCGCTCCACTGAGCGCGTGTTGACTCGCTGGCCAAATCTAAATCTCCCTCCTCCTCCTCCTCCTCCTCCTGCTCTTCCTCCTCCTCCTCTTCCGGGTGGGCGCTGCCAAAAAGGTCCTCTTCCTCCGCAAGCTTTCTGTCTGGCCCCACGCTACTTGTATCCTGTGCAAATGGCTGCTCCAGCTCGGAACCTTCTTCTTTTACTGGCTCAGATTTACAAGTTTCCCCCAAAATGTCGAGTATTTTCTCATTTTCTACGGATTTAACAGGAATAGAATGGCACAAGGTTTAATTACCAGGGAAATAAAGCAATCACAATGTGGAACTGGCACGGCTGCCACACTAACACGAAGAGAACTGCTAGCTACACAGAGATTGGAAAACCCGCGGGTACACACAGTTACACTGGTTACACTACCTGCGCGCCGCCGACTGCTAGGTAAGCCTCTACGCTACGGGGAGAGAAAAGCATCCCAGAGATTTAACCCCCAAAACCTTCTGGCTGATTCTTGACAGTCTTCATTCTGTTGCCGTGTATATGTGACTCTTCCAAATTTAGCTTCCGAAGTCCAAGGTGCTTAACTGAATGTATCACTGTGCACTGAACAGCTCAATTTCCAAATTTCTTTGAATTTCGTTAAACAGAACAGTCCAACATGAAAATCAGAATCTCTTCCGTTGTGCTGAGATATTTGCAGTCCAGAAGGGGGACAGTGTTTGTTTGGAATTCTCATGAAGGAGCTCTTTCCTCTTCTGGAGTCCAGGCACATCCCAATGGTTCACATGGGTCTCCCTAGCACTACCTGCACTGCCTGAACCAAACACCACAAAGTTAAGGTACTGCCCAATATCACAAGATCTGTTTCGTGGGGAGCAGAGGCATTAGCTCTTAAGAGCATGCAAACTTGTTCCATAATGTTTAAATGCCATTTCGGTTTAAAAGGCATAAGACCATTTTATCTTACCAATAACATTTTACAAAATGAGAAAAGTGCCACTTTCACAGATCTGGTGATACGGCTGGGTTTCCAATCTCTATGATCCTGGTTTGTTCTGGATTGTAAACCTTTAGAACAATGTACACTACAGTACAACTTTTAAAAATTAAGGTATTCAAATTAAAGAAGGTGGAAAACTAGAACGTTTCCGAACCCCAGCTGGTAAGTTTTTCATTGAACAGTACCTGGCTCCAGAGATGGCTCTTCAATTTCCTGCAACAAAAAAATTCAAATAAGACTGTGCCACATAAACAACACCTAAACTTAATTAAAACCAAAGGTTTCAGGTCTAAGAAGGGAATCTGAATACCGTTGACTGGAAAATTTACATACGACAGGTGAGTGGCTTTTGTTTAAGGAAAGAACCCACACAGCTGGCATGGCCTTTCTCAGCTCCAGCCCCACATGCCAGTCTCCTCCTCAGCGACCCAGTTTCCTTCTTCAGGTTTCCCCAGTGCCTGGGAATGCCTCACCTGTCATGGTGAAGAACTAGGCACACACCTGTTTGTCCCTCTGGACGGAACTTTTTTTTTGTTAAGCTGTATATGGACACAATGCCTTTATTTACCTATCCTCATGTGGTGCTGAGGATAGAACCCAGGGACCCACACATGGTAGGCAAGCGCTCCACCACTGAGCCACAGCCCCAGCCCTGGGACAACAGGACAGAGCAATCACTTCTTTCACTTAAGCCAGATTGAGCTTTCTGAAAACTCAAGACTGAAGGAAATTGGGCTCAGGTGACTTCACTCCAGTTATATCATGCAGTGGTGCCACCCTGCCCTCTGGGGCATATAAGCGCCCTCCAGCATTCGCCCCTCCTCCATCTCTTTGGTCTGTCAACATCCCACCACTTACCTATCAGTAAAATCCCAACCCTTTCTAGGAAGCACTATTTGTTCAGGTTGCTGCTGCTTCTTGCCTACAGTACTGTTTTCAGTAAGCCCTGCCCCATCTTTATCCTGCTTAGAAGGGTTTGCTCTTGACCCTTTGTCAACTCAAATCGTAGGTCTCCAGGCAACCTCCCTGCCTTAGTACTTGGCTCGGGGGCCCCTCCTCTGCAAAGGTTTCCCTTAGGGCTCCATAACTCAAACTCTAGCTGCTCCCTACTAAAGGCCCACGTCCCCAGGGCACTCTACCTAGGAGCTCCAGTCAACACTGTCAATGCTGAGGAGGTTCCAGGAACACGTGCTGGTCATCAGCCAGCCTTAGGAGTTGGAACTACTGGCACCATCATTCCTTTGAAAAATTAGGAGACCACGGCACAGAGGGGCTGAGTAATTTGTTCAAGGATAGAGAGCAGGTGGGAAGGAGAGACAGGCTATGAATGAGGTCTGTGTGAGTGGCCTCTTCCCAACTCTGGTGCTATGTGGACTTCACAGCTATGTGGAAGCTGGGCCCTATACACACAGGACTGTTTGCATGTTTGTCATGTCTATCCCTGGTGACAACACTGCACCTGACATCACAGGAGCTTCATGGGCACTCAACAGTGGTTATAAGTGGTCTGCACCTTCCACTGAAAACTGCCCTACCATTCGGTGATGCTCTAGGAAACTGTCCACTTTCTTCCTGGTTTCATTTATTTCTGATTTGCTTTTTCCCTTATGCAACCTACCCCATACTGCAAATCAAGGCTCTATAACTGAAATGAATGATCACTCCCAGAATGATTCCTCTCTTGACTTTCTTTAGAGAGAAGCATTCATATCTCTGGGCAAGAATGTATATTTTTCATCTTTGACCTAAAAAGACACTAGAGAAAATGGGAAGATCCGGCTCCTCCTGTCCTTCCTGAGTCAGGAATGGTTGTCAGTTCGCAGCTGGAGAGACATCGGCTCTAAAGGCAAGCTGGCTGCACTCAATTTCCTCGAGGACTGCATCCTCCTCGAGGCTGGAGTTCTGGCTTTCCAACACCTCCCTTGCCCCTGCCTGGCAGAAGCAGGTGGAGATCTCATCTGAAAGGTGATTTCTAATTAAACAGCATAGGTGACATTAAGGAAAAGGAGGATCAGCAAAAGCTGATGCTAACTTTCTATGAAGACTAGACAGTCACCGTAGTAGGCTGGCAAAGACATTCAAGGAAATAAGACTCACATTTACAAAAGCCACACCTATTAATTCTCTTCTGATTGTTCAACATTCAGTACTTAAACACAGATGATGACACAGTTGTCAAAAGAAATGTGGGCAGTTTCTATGAGAAAAGGCCTCAAGGACAGGCCCAGTTATGGCAAGTGTTCTGCCCAGGCCTCACACCCTCACCTGCGCCCGGCTTATTTTCCCCGGGGATCGTCTTGCCTAATACTTGTCTTTCTGCAGGGGATGTGTGGATGAGCTCAGCTGGGCTGCCCTTACCCCAGCAATGAAACTACAGGCTGAGCATCTCTAATCCAAAATGCTCCAAGTCTGAAACTTGGGGCAGTGAAATGATGCTTCAGGTGGAAAATTCCACATCTGACTTGTGGTAGGTCACAATTCAAAAGCAGGCATGCTGCAAATAATGTATAAGAGTGCCCTTCAGGCCATGTATGCAAGATGCAAAAAAAAAAAAAAAAAAAAAAAAAGATCCAGGAATTTTGTGTTTGCAATTAAGATTCCATCCCCAAGATGTCTCATTATGTATCTGCAAATATTCCAAAACCTAAAATCCAAAATACTTCAGGTCCCAAACATTTCAGGGATGTTCAACCTGTAACAAGAATGCCAAAAAATATGCTGTTCAATCAGCTGCTGCTAAGCCAGGGTGCTTCAAGGAGAACAGTCAATTTGGGGAAGAAGTAAATCCTTGGCGCCAGGCACATTGTACGTTGGGGAAAACAGAAAGCAAAGCCAGGGCTGAAGACCCTGACAAAGGAAACAAACCTTGCTATGACTGTTAGATGGGACTGCCATGCAATGTTTCAGATGGTTTCCAGAAACTGTGGCCTAATCTTTCACTCTAAAGTGGAGACATGTAACAATTTACCTGTAATATAGTGAAGTCAGATGATGACGAATCTAAATTGTTTATGGTTTCTTTGTCATCTACCTGTGAAGCAAACGAAGAATACAATTTATTACATTAACAACGATGTAATGTAATAGTGTATCTGTTCAATGAAAAGTAACAGCCATGAAGATCATTTATGACAGAAATCATAAAAATTGTATAAATTAAAATAGCATCACAGAATTCTGGTTAGGAAGAAAGAAATGCTGCATGTAAATGTCCATGTCCAAACAGACTAGGAAAACCACTAAAACAGTATGAGTGTGGGTTTTGAGATGTAAGCCTCAAAGAAAATACCCCAGTCTAAGCAGAAGAGATCAAAACTGGGTAAAACACGCTCTAGTAAGTTTTGGTTTGCTCTTCCAGTAACAGTGGCTAGAATCAGGATGTGGTTAAGGAGTCTTCTGAAGGCATAACTGCGGCCCCTGCCTGGAATGGAACAGCAACTGACTACCCTGCCTCCTGGCAGTGGTTTCCCAAGCTGCACGTGGGACAGGAGTGCAAAGTAGATAAGACCCAGGTGGATCCAACTGCACCCCACCTGCAGGGGAAGAACAACTAGAAGCTCCGAGTTTCTATTCTAGATGAGGGCTCTACCCAATAAGGCAAGGGATTCCCCACCCCCAGTAAGGGGACCCAAGATAATTTTGGTTATCTGCCAAAGCTCTGAAAGCTGGTCCATTTTAAGAGGGATATTTTTGAAATACAAGCATATCTCAACATCACCTTTGGGAAAGACGCTCTCCTGTGATCAAAAAATGTCAAATGGTCTACAACAGCCTGTACACCAAAAACTATCTGGGGTCCATTTCTTCCCTCCATCAGTTCACTGCTTCTCAACACGCAGGACACACACAGTGACGGCAGTGTGTGCTTGTGCACCAAAGGCCACCCTCTTCCCCACTTGCAAGAGAGGCAGCACAGTATTCCGTGCCGATGCTCACTTCCCTTCTGGAGGTTGTCTCAGTTCACACAGACCTGCTTAGTTCACTTTGATAGTTACACAACAGCAATTACCGCATTACTGTTGGAGAGCATTTCCCAATTCTATATGCCTGCTGTGCACTAGGTCAAGGGTCAGCAAACTTCTATTAGGACCACACAGCAAGGGTTTTAGGCTTTGTAGGACTGATGGGCTCTGACACGACTGCTAATGTTTACTTATGTGTGCGATATGAGCACAGCCACTGACAACAGCAACAACAGATGTGGCTATGTTCTAATCAAACTTTATTTGTAAAAACTAATGGAAGGACAGTCTGATTTCTGTTCTATCTTTGTGATAAACATTCATCCATTTAATCCTACCAATTTTTTTATTATTATTATTTTTGCAGTGAAGGCCCAGAGAGTTAAGTAATTTGCCCAAGGTCACACAGCAATGAGAAGACATTCAGATTCAGAGTAAATGCTCTCAACTGAAATTATATTGTTTCCATTAAATCAAAATTATTTAGCCATTAATGACATAAATTTAGGATGCTTCCAAGCTACTGCTATAGAATGTTCCGTTATTTTCTAACTAGAAGGGGAAGAAAACAACCTTAAAATAGTCAATTAGAAATGGTATCTACTGCTCACCATTATGCAAGTGTTACTGCTATGCCTTTTCACAAAAAAAAAAAAAAAAAAAAAAAAAAAAAGGGAACCACTTCTCAAAATCAAATCCCCTACTCAATAATAACATGCTACCTCTAAAGAAACAGAAACCTGCTTCCAGGAGGACGTGATGAAGTGCAATGACAGGCACGGAACAGGGTACACTTGCCATAGGCCAGCAGTCCACAGACTGACACCTCCCAATTAACAAAGATGTGAGGGCACTAACAAAAGGTGATGCATGAGTTAAGTACATGGACACTGGAGATACCCCTCACTTCTTTACTCCCCGATTTCCTCAACTGAAAAGCAGGGACAATAGTATCTGCATGTCTGAAAGGATTACCAGACACGATGCCCACTGCCTGGCAGGGAGGGCTCAATGAACACCACCCATTAAAGTCTTACTAGAGTTAGCTGAGTTTCTAAAATGACAAAAGCTAAGGTTTAAAAAAATGTCAAGGTTAGTATTAAAGAGTGAATGTTAGACTTCCAACATTTTCAGTATTTTCAAAGCATCCAAGTCCTAACGCTACAGAGCAACTTCGTATAATAGGAAAGATCTGAACAGTATTCCTCAATATTTCATGCTGTGTTACGTGAATTGACAGAGTGTACTCAGGTACTTGATGAGATACCACTTTCCAAAGAAGCAACGTGTTATCTTAACCATTATCCTACTGAGCTGGCATTATGAGAACTTCATTCCAACTCTAACTTTTATCATCTACCATGTATCTATGGATGACACATTCAGGGTACATTTCAGGGACACTGCCGAGTTACCTACAGCATGTTCTTGAAGCTGCTCCGGAAGTTCTTTCATTTCTCCCTCAACTAGCTCTCTACTGTCAGAAAGGGACTCTGGGAGGTTGTCAGCATCTTCCTCCTCCACACAATCTGCAACGCTTCCATTATCAATTTCTGCTTCATCTAACACACTGATATCCATCATGTCAATGTCCTGCAAGTTCTCCAAACTGGTTTCCACATCCTCCTGTGACAGAACAAAATATAAACCATTACATGATCGCCTCTGGTCCACCTACCAAGAATATCTGCTCATAACACTGCACATACCTGTCCGTCCCCAGAATTCTCCTCAAGCCCATTATCTTCCACACCCTCCTCTTCTGGTTTACGACCTAATGAGAGAACCATTTACAGCAGATCAATAAGTTGCATTTTCCAGAAGCATTAACCTTTATGTGTACAAGCCCCTGAGCACCATGGAAGTGGATGTTTCCAAAACCATGTTACCTCCTGGTTTAGAAAATCTGCAACTCACAGGCCCTGCAAGGCTACTGAGAAAGGCAGGCCTTGTGCTATCTTCGAATTAAGAGCAGAGGCTCTGTTTTAGCTGGCTGTGAGCAGGAGGTGCTTGAAACGGGTTCTCACTAAGTCCAAGGTAGAGCAGACCTGTCCTAAGTGGCTATTTGTGGGAAGAGCACCAGCACCTAGGTTAGCTCTGCTCTTATGGCCTACTGACCTATAGTCCCCCACAGCTGGGGTTTAAAAGTTAAAGTGCCAATCTTTTGTGCTAGGCTAGAAAAGAATGTTTGTAACTGAATTCATATATATATATATGTACATTTTGGTACTGGGGACTGAACCCAGGGGAATTCAACCACTGAGCCACATTCCCAGCCCTTTTGACATTTTATTCAGAGACAGCATCTTACTAAGTTGCTTAGAGCTTCACTAAGTTTCTGAGGCTGGCTCTGAACTTCTGATCCTTCTGCTTCAGTCTTCCAAGTTGCTGGTATTATAGGTACAGTGCACACCTGGCTCTGAATTTTTATTAAAAAAAATTTTTTTAGTTGTCAATAAACTGTTCTTTTACTTATTTATATGTGGTACTGAGAATCGAACCCAGGGCCTCACATATGCTAGGCAAACGCTTTACCACAAAGCTAAAACCTCAGCCCTGAATTTATTTATTTTTTATATTTCTCATTTGCATCCCTTCCCCATATGCCCTAACTTGAATTATTTTGCAGTGCCAGGAACTGAAGCTCATATATGGTAGGCAAGTGCTTGAGCAGTACCCTGAGCACCTCGACCCTTTTGGAGTTACTGGCGTTGAACTCAGGGGTGCTCTACCACTGAACCACACCCCTAGACCTTTTTGATTTTTTTGAGACAGGGTCTTCTTGCTAAGTTGCTAAGGCAGGCTTCCTACTTGCAATTACAGGTGTGCGCCACTGGGGTGCCTGGCTCTCTGATTATTGTAACATTCATTCACAGACTGCTCTGGAGCCACCAGTTGACAGTGGGCAGGCATACTGTACTTTCAACAGCATTTATATGGCCCTTTGCATTCACTTTTTAAACAAAGGATAAAATGAATAAAAATACAAACATGTAAATGAGGATACTGGAATAAAACTGGAGCAAAAATGGAAAAATCAAAAATAAATGAATGGGCAAAAATGAAATTTTTGTTGTCCAGAGTAGGTTCACCAAGTTAAAACTGACTACTTTCAATATGAAGAATAAACTCACATGGAGATGAAGTTTGGTGCTCAGCTTCATGACTCATGTAGGAAGGAAACTGGCCACACAAACTCTCGCAAGTAAGTCACTTCCTGAAAGGCACTTTTCCCAACTATAAGATCAATTTCTTCTTGCCCGAAAAAATAACTTACTACGTAAATTTACTATAATTTAAATGTTGTTTCAAAGAATTATAAGGGAACTACATATTGTTTATTTTAACAACTAAATTTTGTTAACTATATAAAACATAAAAGAGCCGAGTGCAGTGGTGCATGCATATTCCCAGCAACTTGGGAGGCTGAGACAGGATTCCAAGTTCAAGAGCAGCCTCAGCAACTTAGTGGGGCCCAAAGCAGTTTAGTGAGACCCTATCTCAAGATGAAAAAATAAAAAGGGCTGGGACATAGCTTGGTGGTAAACCCCCTCTGGGTTCAATCCCCAGTACCAAAAAGGTGTGGGGGGATCCCCACAAGATAAAAATCCCAAACCTCAAAATTTTCACGTTTTCTGTTTGGCTGAAGATCAAACCGAGGGCCCTGCACATGCCAGGCAAGTAATCTACCACAGCCATACCCCAGCCCTGTAAGGAAATTCTTCTTCTTCTTTTTTTTTTTTGGTACCAGATATTGAACTCAGGGGCCACTGAGTTAACCACTGAGCCACATCCCCAGTCCTTTTTTGTATTTTTATTTATAGACAGGGTCTCACTGAGTTGCTTAGTGCCTTGCTAAGTTGCTGAGGCTGGCTTTGAATTCATGATTCCCCTGCCTCAGCTTCTCAAGCCTCTGGGATTACAGGGATGTGCCCATACCTGGCTATAAGGAAATTCTTACCCTGAAGAAACAAGTTTTATTTTTAAAAAATTTGTTTTAGTTATACATAACACCAAGATACCTTTTGACAAAATCACAAAAGCACAGAATGTAATTTGCTTAAATTCAGACCCCAGCAGTCCTCCCTTCTCCCTTATCTTTCTACAATGTATAGTTTAAAAAAAATTATTAATGTCTTATGGATATACTGGATGTATATACCAATATTTGGTCCGATTCATTCCACTGTTATTCCCTTATCCTATCCCTCCCTACCCCCCCATTCCCTGCAACTATTCTATTATCTTTCCTCTATTTTGATGAAATCTCCTTCCCTTCCCCCCCTAAGAAAAAGTCTATTTTAAAAAATCATGGTGCTGGGGGAGTAGCTCAGTGGTAGGGGGTCTGCCTGCTAAGTGCAAATCCCTGGGTTCTATCCCCACTCCCATTAAAAAAAAAAACAAAAAAAAAACAAAAAAAAACCTTATAACACGTAAATATATATTGCCTGATTTTTATTTTGATTCCACTCACGTTTCAGGATTCTCTTATTTAGAAACACAGGGATCACAGTACTACTACATACTAGAATTCAATAGATTCTTTGCACATGGCTTTGATTGTCTGAGAACCCCATTCTCATTTTTTTTCTTTTTTGGCAAAATAGGATTTGAACTTTTACTAGATAAACAGATTATTACAAAGGGCCTTACACATGTCAGCAAGTGTTCTACTACTAAGTTCCATCCTTACTCCAATGCTATTAAAGATGCAAGGGTATCTATCTTTGTACATGGGTTATGTTTGACTTTTCTTTTTTTGTGTGGTATTGGGAATTGAACCCAGGAGCATTCTACCACTAAGTCACACCTCCAGTCCTTATTTGTATTTTTTAAATGAGATCAAGTCTTGCTAAGTTGCCAAGGCTGGCCTCAAACTTATCATCCTCCTGTCTCAGCCTCTCGAGTAGCTGGAATGACAGGCATGTGCCACCAATATGTTTTCTGTGAACTGCCTGTACAGTCTTAGCTTTTTGTAAACCAGGTTTATCTTTCTTACTGATTTTAGAAATACACAACACACAGACAACACACTTTCATATATTCCTCATTATGTTTTGCCGGTCTTTTATATATTATTAGTTGTTTCCTTTGTTAATAAAGACTTAAAACTTATTTTCCCCTCAGTTTCAGTCTCACTTTGGAACTTCCATAATATTATATTTAAAGTATTACCCTAGTTAGAATTCATATTTTGCATGGAAAGATATGAGGAGTAATTTCCCCATCTATCAGTCAGCCAATTATTTCAGCATCATTTACTACAATTCTTCAAATTTTCCACCCACTGTTTAACAAATCCTATCATTAAAATTAAAGCAAGCTCCCTTCTCTCACTGTTCCCCTGTACCAGAGTTTCAGTTATTCTGGTATATTTTCTTTTTACATTAATTTTAGGACAAATCAGTTACTTTTAAGGTTACTCTGGGGGGAACTGACAACTTTTTGACACGAAATCATCTAATCTAGGAAATCTTTCTCAAATAATTTATGTCACATCTCTTGAATGTTTCTGTTTACTATTTAAAAATGCTGGGGCTAGAGTTGTGGTTCAGTGGTATAGTGCTTACCTGGTAAGTGTGCGGCCCTGGGTTCTATACTTAGCACCACATATAAATAAATAAAAGATCCATTGATGACAGAAAAATATTTTTTTAAAAATGTTGTATGTGCATGTATTTCACACATATGGGGATCCTGGATGCCTAGGCAAATGCTTTATTGCTGAGGTACACCCCAGCACAATGGACCATCTTCATTTTAAGGACTATGGTTATGTAACATTTTTTTTTTTTTTTTTTTTTAAGGAAATCCTGTAGTATGTAGGGCAAAGGGGCACATGCTTTGCCATGCAATCACACAGCTGGAAGGGGAGGGATAAATATGAATCAAATATAGTAAAATGCACACACCCCTTCAGGGAAACTGGGTGAATGATCCCTGGGAATTCCTTTTACTATTCTTGCAACTTTTCTTTGAGTAGGAAAATGTCAAAGCAAACCCAAACAAAAAACAATCTAGCAGAACACAGGATTAGGAAATACTTAAATAGCAACAAGTTAACTTTACATATTCTCAACCACCACAAAACATTAATTTGTATTTTGTGATAATTCCACTGTAAGAAATTTATAGATAGTTAAAATTCTGCTAAATATATTATGGTGTAAAACTATTTGGAAGGAGTGCTGAGATTAGTTGAAATTATTTCCTAGAATTTCAAACCATTCTGAGTTCATTCATTAAACAGTTTACTACCATATGTTCAGTTCAAATCTGTATGAAAACCTAATGGTATCTTTAAAATAATTTAGTAAAATTTATAGACCTGCCCTGTCAAATGTCAAAATGTACTGCAGAGCTCCAGAATAAAACCAAAACAAGGGTACTGCAGAGTTCCATTTTACATGAAATCCTAAAACAGGCAAAACTACTGTGGGGTGAAAATGCTCGCGGATAAATGCTCTGTTACTGCTGGGGTGGGTGGAGTGGGTGACTGGGAAGGAGCAATCTTTCTGATGCCAGAAATGCTTCATATTTTGATTCCTACTTACCACCTCATACCACAGGCAAAAATAAATTCTAAATAAATCAAATACCCAAAAGAAAAATGCCATAAACATAACTCTACAATAAGTTAACTTTAAGAATGTAATTCTAAAGCCAAGTAGAACCTTTTGAACCACAATGAAGTCATATAAGCACAGGTTGATAACACTGTCCACATAAAAGATTAATATTTTAATGACCAAAACACCACAAACAAGTCAAATGACAGATTATGGAAAAAATAATTTTCTATAGAATCCTTAGTACTCAGAAGACAAAAATCCTAGCTGAAAAAACTGGCAAAGGACATGAAAAGGTAATTCAGAAATTACAAATGGTCAATTATCAGAAGTTGTCAAATCTGTGAAGAAATGCAAATTAAAATTTTACCTGCAGAAAGAAGCAGATGAATATAGACACTTTTCTTCTAATAACAGGTTAACTTTTTTTTGGTTTCTTTTTTGGAAGGAATTGAACCCAGGGGCGCTCAAGTACTGAGCCACATCTCAGCCCTTTTTTTATGTTTTATTTACAGAGTTGCTAAGTTGCTGAGGCTGGCTTTGAACTTGTGACCCTCCTGGCTTGGAAGGTTAGGATTATAGGCCTGAACCACTGCACCTGGTATAAAAAGTAACTTTTAAAAAGATCAATATTCAGTGTTGGGTTATAATTGAAAGAAATGGGTACGCTCATCTAGTGTTTGTAGGAACATTAACTAGTACAGCCTGTTGGAGAGCTATTTGTTAATAGCTATTTCAAAATAAAATGCCATACCCTTTGACCTCAAGTTTCTTCTTTTAGTTATCAAAAAATATATCCCTTTTCCAGGTACAGTGGTGTGTGCCTGAAGTTCCAGCTATTCAGGAGGCTGAGTCAAGAGGATCCCTTCAGCCCTGGGGTTCAAGACCAGCCTGGGGAACATAAGCAGACCTCATCTCAAGAAAGAAAACAAAAAAATTATCTTTACTTCAAAGAGGAATTTCTGGTTTGTCACAACAATGAAGAAAACATCATAACACATCAATATGGTGAATTACTGTAGGGTGTTATAAACAAACAAGGGTTGATTATTTCTTTTGTTATACTGTGGAAAAACACCCTTAACATACTGAGTGAAAAAAGCAAATTACAGGAGGTTTTGAATACAAGTCCCAATTTTTTTTTAAAAGAGAAATAAATACATACATGTGTAAGCCTACCTGTACGTCTACTTTTAAACAATTGAATACACAAGAGAATATCTGAACAATATGCCCCAACTTTTACCAGTGAGTTGCTACCTGACTTGGAAGAAAGCACTTATAATTTTTACTTTAAGGCATGTATTTTATAAAAACTTTAGCAAAAACATTTCTTATTTTTACGAAAAGGAAAGGAAAGCAAAAGGAGACCTACAAGCTCTCTTTCCCCACTAGGTCTTTCTGTTGACTCTGGAGTTTTTCCCTCTGCACATTTACTTGGGAAAAGCCAAAAATGCAAAAAGCACTCAATGACTTCATTTCAGAGGTCACTGGGGCTGCTCTCCCAGGGCCTATCCCAAAAGGTCTAGCCACCATTGGCCTACGTCTTCAACACTTCAAACCCCATTCCTCACCACAGGTCAGGTACCCAGCAGTATTTAGTTTTGAGGTCTGAACAGCACAGTCCTCAATTACCAAGAGAACTTTCAGAATAGCCCAAAATGCTCAGCTTCAGATGATTCTTTCAAAATATTAAGATGAATTACCAAGGGAAAAGACAAGGAAGACAAAATTGTCCCACCCTAAAAAAATCTAGTCACAACACAAAGCAAGGTAACAAACTCTTAATCAAGGTTCAAGGGAATTAGGCGAAGGGAGTGCAGAGGACCTGAGGTGAGTAGCTACTAAGAGGACAAGATGCTGTCTCTGGAGGAACTAGGTCTTGAACACAGATGGGCAAGAGACGTGGGTGAGGCATGAAAACTAAGGCACAGAGGGCCAAGAGTGTGAATAAAAGGGAGGGAGGAAGTGGGTCAGACAATGAAGGCTACTGCTATATGAACTTGGCTTTCATTCTACAGGCAGTTTTTGAAAGAAATGTGATAATTCTTTACTGGTCAGGGGATATCTAAAAAAATATTACATTCTAGCAACTTAGAGCAACAGGAGACTCAAAAAGCCTAAATACTCTATTTAAAGCACTGGCCACTCAGCAGGGCACACCTGTAATCCCAGCACCTTGGGAGGCTGAGGCAGGAAGATCTCAAGTTTGAGGGTAACCTCAGCACCACAGGAATTTAGTAAGGCCTTAAGTAACCTAGCAAAAACCTATCTCAAAATTAAATAAGGGCTAGGGATGTATTTCAGTAGTAAAGTTTCCTGGGTTCAACATGCAGTACCAAAAATAAAAAGGTAGGGGGCTGGTTAAGCAAGTGCTGCTGACAAACCTAAGAACAAGATAAATAGAGGCAACTTCCCCTTCCACCCCCTGCTGGATTTCCCAGGTACCATGGAAAATTGAACTTGAACAAGGCAAAGCTTCCCCAAAGGCTCTCTTGATTATCACAGGTCCAAAACCATGGCCAAGTAAGTGAGAATCATACACATGTGTAGAAGTGCTTGATACCTTTGCTGGATCTTTTTGATGTTTTCTTGCTTCCCTCAGAGGTAATTTCAATTTCGTCAGGATTACCACCTTCATCTTCAATTGCCTAAAGGGAAGTAAAAGAAAAGCTGACCAAAAAGTGTTGGCCAGTGTACCTATCATTCCAACCACTCAGGAAACTGAGGAAGGAAGATCATTTGAGCCTAGGAGTTCAGGGCTGGCCAGGGCAACCAAGTGAGAGTGACTCCAAAAAAAAAAAAAAAAAAAAGGCAGCCCAGACTTTCAGAGCCTTCAGGAGAAACAGGAGCTCTGTCTCTAGAACAAAGCTAACACAGATCCAAAAGTGCCCCTACCCAGTGGGCATCCGTCATACCTGGTATTTATTCTCTGGGAGCAGGGCTCTGGAAACAGACTGACTTTACAAGGGTTTGAAGTAAATTTACTTAATCACTGACTTTGGCCTTTTCCTCAGGCTGTTGCAAGAACTCTAGTCCTTACAAAACAAACTCATCTCAAGTTCACCTGGTTCATCCTGTTCATGGGCCCAAAAAAAGACTCAAAAAGGAAAAGGCACATTCTAATTTCCTTGGACTTGACCCAGCAAAGTGCCACTTGGCCCTCGAGGGACCTGCCTCGCCCGTCCTCTGCACTGTGTGGGTAAACACTACCGCTCACTGTGCTGGACATGGGACCACCAACACCAGGCAGGCTGTCCGTCCACACGCAGTCACCAACACCCACGGCCGCCCGGAGAGCTCACCCTCCATCAGTAGGTGGCCCTGCCTCACAGAATCATGAATCATTAAGGGCTTCCTGGCAGGTTCCATCTCGCCCCCAGAATCCGCCATTCACTTGGGAGACCCCCGCTCGCCACAGTGCCTGGCACCCAAGTCAGGCACCTCCGAACCAGGGCAGGCGGCGAGGGCGCGCCTCCCGGAACGCCGGCTTCGGCGGCTCTGCTGCCGCCCTCCGCTCCCCGCGCTGCTCGGTCGCGGGGCTCCGGTCTTTGTCTACGGGGCTCAGCGCCGGGGCCCGAGCACGCAGCCCCCCGAGCCGTGTCCGCACCCACGCCGGGCGCTGGGCTTCGCTGCAGACGGTTCCAGAAGCCTCGGAGGCTCTCGGAGGCCGGAGCGCGGGGCGGCCACGCCTCATCTGCAGCGACGGCCAAGTCTCCGGAACCGGGAGCCACAATGGACCCGAACGCCCGGAGAGCCCCGCCTCGCCTCGGGCCAGCCACGGGCTCCGCGCCCCGTTCGCGGGGCGGCCGGGACGGGTTCCGCCGGGCCTGCGCTCAGCTGCCCTTTCCGCAGAGCCAGCCCGGGCCAGGACGCCGCCGGGTGCCCGGCGGGACCACAGGGAGGCTCGGGCCGGCCGGCCCGGCAGCGCAGACGTCAGGCCTGCAGGGCGCCCCGCCGGCCCGGCCGCCGCCGCCGCACGAGCACCGCCCCTGTCCGGGCTGGGCGACGCCGCGAGGCCCGGGCGCGGGCGGGCGCGGGGCCGCGGCCGCGGAGGGCCGCACGGGGAGACAGAGAGCTCCCGGAAGGGCGCGCGGCGCGGCGGGGCCGGCCTTCCCCGCGCGGCTCGAGGCCGCGTCCCGAGCGCCCCCGCCCCGGCTCCTCGCGGCCGGCGCCGGGGCCCCGCGCCGTGACCTTGGCGGCCCGCGCCCGCCGCGCCTCCGGCCCGCCCGCCCCGGCGCCCGCGGCCCGCCCGCGCCCGCCTCACCTTTTTCAGCCGCTCCATCAAAACGCTCTTGTTGCCGCTCGAATCCAGATTCCGTTTCCTCAGCTCCGCCCGCAGGTCGATCACCCGCAGGTCGCTGAGGCGCCGCGTCCCGGTCTCGGACGAGGCGGAGCTCAGAGCCGCCGCACCCGCCGCACCCGACTCTCCTAAACCCGACAGAGTCTCCGCCATTCCAGGGACCCTGGCTCCGACGCCCACCTCACACAGAACCGGGCCGGTTTTATCTCGGCTTCTAGCACAAAATGGCGCCGCCTGCAAGGGAACCGCTCCAGCCGCCCCGACGCGCCTCGCTTCTGCGCAGGCGCTCCCGGCGCGAGGCAGCCGATCCCAGTCGCATCTGCACATGCGTGCTAAGAACTTTGGAGAGAGGTGCGCAAGCGTTTCGTGCCTCGCCGGCCTCCCGCCATGACGCATGCGTGCTGCAGAGTTGGCGCATGCGCGTTGCGGCGGGGGGAAGTCGGGTGGCTGGACGCGCTCGCGCGGCTGCCGCGGTGACCGCTAGTGGGGGCGGCGCGCGTGCGCGGCCGCAAAGCGGGGCGGGAGGAAGCGAGTGCGTTTTCCTCTTAGGCGGCGCCATTTTGTGCTCAGAGCCGCTACAGCCGCCGGCGGTGTGGCGCCCAGTCGGTGGCCGGGACCGCAAAGCGGGGATGGCGGAGGCCCTGGCGGGGTCGGGCGACGTGGGCTCTGGCGCGGCCGCTCTCGGCCCGGGCGCCTCAGAGGCCGGGACTCGGCGACTCAGCGAGCTACGGGTGATCGACCTGCGGGCGGAGCTGAAGAAGCGGAACCTGGACACGGGCGGCAACAAGAGCGTCCTGATGGAGCGGCTCAAGAAGGTGAGGCGGCCGGGGCCCGGGGGCGGCGCTGGCAGCTCGGGCACGCCCCCGCGCGGGCTGTCACCGCGGCCGCGGCTCCGGGCGCGCGGCCCGCCCGGCTGTGTGACCTTGGCCCGCTTGCGCCCCTCTCTGTGCTTCGCCTCCCGGCTCCTCGCCCCCTGCGCCCCGGAGCGGCCCTCTCGCGGGGCTCGGGTCGAGACGGGGCGCTGTGACCTTGGCGGCGCCCGCCTCTCCCGGCCGCGCCTCGGTCTCCTCCGGCGAATGGGTGTCTGAGGAGCTGCCCGTACGGGAGGGGCGGGGCTTGTTCCTGCCCCAGGGCCTTTGCACTCACGTGCCCTCCACTCTGGCGCCCAGGTCTCCCCCTGGCTGGCGCCTTGCAGTCATCTCGGTCTGTCCGAGTTGTCACCTGCGTGGTCACACGCAGTGAGGTGCTGCTCACCTCCCTGCCAGCTCTGTTCATCGTCCTGTGTTCACGCCCTTAGTGCTTTACCCAAACATGGAGGAGAGGGTTGTCTTTCCCTACGTCTACAAACCCTTGAGTGTAGAGGCCTGTGGGCGCTGTATCTGGAGGGGGCAGCCCCAGTTGAACGAAGCCACCCCCCACTCTCTTTGCAGGCCGTGACTTCCTCCCAGAAGTCAAAGATGGTCTGTTGAATCCTGGCCGGGCCAAGTGCAGTCTCCCTCTCACTGTTTGTCCCCTGGTGTATAACTTTAAAGCACAAGGTTAGGCGCTGAGACGAGTGACCCGTGTGGAACTGGTTGTCCACCCTCATTCTGGAGCCCAGGGAAAACCCAAACGTTGTGGGTTCATCCTGTGCCTTTTAGATTTGCAGCCCAGATAACACAAGTGGAGTTGCTCTTTGCAAGGGCGGTTTTCTTTTGTTTACTGGGAAGTGGCCACTTGAAAAGAACAGCATGTGCTGCTACCCAGCTCCTAATAACCTTGTAAAAATTCATCATCTCTTCCTAATAGGCGGTTAAGGAAGAAGGGCAAGATCCTGATGAAGTTGGCATTGAATTAGAAATCTCGAGCAGGAGGACTACAAAGAGATGTGTTAAAGGTACCTACCTGCCCTTGTTGCTGCCCGGATCCCAAGTGTCTGAGAATGCACAGGAGTGACTTTTGCACACTTCCTGGCCTTCAGGTCTGGAGGAGGACTTTGCTGGCCATCAGTGTCCCCTCTAAGAATTAGACTTATTTTTCACTGACCACTAAGTAGCTGCATCAGAGGTGCAGAGTGCCGAGGAAAGTTAAAATACACGTTAAACCCAGTGACTTGGGAGTCCGAGGCAGGAGCGGAGCGCAAGTTCAAGGTTAACCTCTGTCACTCGGAGAGGCCTGAAGCAGCTAAGTGAGACTCTGTCTCAAAAAAAGGCTGTATGTATTGCTCAGTGGTAAGGTGCCTGGGGTTCAGTTCATGGTACATCTGTGTCTGTGTATGTACATGCACACACACACACATACACGTGAAAAACATTTCAGCCATGTTGGGATGAGAAAAGCTGGAGTACAGTACAGTCTTAAAGCTGCTCTCACTGGCCTGAGCAACAAAATGCTGCACTTGCTCGACTTCCTTCCTTGTTCAGCAAATAATCCTTAAACCAAGGAAAATGACACTAGCCCAAGAAGACCAAGTAGGGCCTTCCGTGCTCTGTAGGGTCCAAAATAGATCATTTGGGTATCTCTTCCCAGCCTGTGTTTAACCGCCATGCGTTTTTTAAAACTGAGAGAATTTGCAAACCCTTCAATTTTTATATTTTTTTTCTTTTTTCTGCAGTGCTGGGGATTGTGCTTTCGAGGCCAGCACTCTACCAACTGAGCTATATCCCCAGCCCACCCTTCAATTTTTAAGATGCCCAGTTCAGTGGTTTTTATTGTCATCACAAGGTCATGCACCCACTACCACTGTCTTCATCTGAAACATTTCCATCACCCAGACGGACCCCATCAGCTGTCACTCTCTTGTGCTGTCTGTCTAGCCCCCGCAACCAGGAGCCCTCTTGGTCTCCAGATCACCTGGGACGTGGCTTTCGTGGAGTCAGGCAGCGTGGCCTTACGTGTCAACTTCCCTCATTGAGCTGCTTTTAAGACCCAGCCATGGAATTGTCGGTATTGCTTCCCTTTTTGTGGCTGGTACCAATTATTTTCAGAGGCACTTAGTTTGGAATTTTAAAATGTCAGAACCTTGATTTCTAATTAACTTTGCATCAAGAGTTTACAGTGATAGGGGCAATATGTTCGAGACTTTGGTTATTTCTTCGCGGTACTGGGATTGAACCCAGGGGTGTTCTACCACTGAGCTACAGCTCCAGCTCTCCTAATATTTTGTTGTCGATGGACATGATACCTTTATTTTTTATGTGGTGCTGAGGATCAAACCTAGTGCCTTATTCATGCTAGGTGAGTATTCTACCACTGAGCCACGACCCCAGCCCTCCAGCTCTTTTTTACATTTTATTTAGAGAGATGGTCTTGCTAACTTGTTGAAGCTGACCTTGAACTTGTAATCATCTCGCCTTAGCCTCCCGAGTTGTTGGAATTAGTGTGCACAACCAGACCTGATGTTTTCTTCTTTCTTTTTTTTTTTTTTTGGATTAGAAAAATTTTGCAGGAATACCAGAGATTGAACACAGGGGCCCTTAACCACTGAGACACATCTCCTCCCCTCCCCTTTTTATTTTTTGTTTTGAGGCAGGACCTTGCTAAGTTTCTGAGAGTGGCTTTGAAACTTCCAGACCTCCTGCCTCAGCCTCCAAGCCACTTAGGCATGTGACACCATGCCTGGCTTCTTAGTTATTTATTCTGCTTACTCTTTTTGAGGGGTGTACTGGGGATTGTACTTAGGGACACTGAACCACTGAGCCATATGCCAAGCCCTTTTTGTATTTTACTTATAGACAGGGTCTTGCGCCGCTGGGATTATTATTTGTGGTGCTGGGGAGGCAACTTAGGGCCTCTGCATGCTAGACAAGGGCTCTACCACTGAGCCGTATCCCCAACCCCTGCATTTTTTCTTGAAAGCTGCCATATAAAATTCTCACAGCTGTACATGCTCCATCCAGATGGGTACTAAATTGAGGCAGTGGAGGACAGCTGCTTAGAATGTGAAGTTATCATTCGTATTGTGTTTTTACATGATACATGGTATACGTTATGTTTTTCAACAATTTCACTTCATTTCTTTAGCAGTTTTTCCTAGAAGGACTTCTCCCTAATGTATCTGTTTAAAACTTGTCCATATGTTTTCAAAGGTTAAGATTTTTAGTTAGGTTATAAAAGGAATTTAAATTAAAATTTAACTTTGAAACATCAGTGTATCTTTCTGTTCTTGTGTCAGTCAGCTTTTCATTGCTGTGACCAAAATACTCGACACAAACAACGTAGAGGAGGAAAGGTTTATTTTCACTTAAGGTTTTAGTCCAGGGTCAGCTGGCTCCATTGTTTTGACGTGAGGTGAGGCAGAATATCATGGCAGAGCAAAGCTCAGCTCAGGGAATCCAGGAAGGGGCCAGAGACAAGATAGAGTGCCCAAGGGCAGCTCCTGGCAACTGCCTCTTCCAGCCATGCCTCACCTGCCTGCAGTTTCCCCCTCCTGGAGCTCAGTTGCATTACTGAGCCATTAGACCTTCCTGCACCGTTGGGTTAGAGCACCATGGTCCAGTCACTTCTGAAAAGCCTCTTTGGACCTCACTCCCTCAGGGACCAGGTCTTCAACACGTTTGGACATTCAGATTCTAACTGTAACACGTGAGTCTGCTTTTGAGCTGGGGACACTGAACAGGTGTAGACCATGAGACTGGCCTAGAGCAGGGAGCATGCAGATGGGTCTTGCGCTGAGATGTTGCTGTGATCTGAAAGTGTGCTTTTGAAGAGTTGTGAAGATAATAGTTTGAAACTTAATAATGTAGGTGCTCATTTAAAACTGAGGTTCAGGACACATTAGTCCAGATGTCTCTGGCCTCTATTAGGGATCTTTGCATCACTGAAGACGCTAACCTTAGTTGAAGGTTTAGTGCTAGCCTACCTGTGAGTCCTTCACGCACTTGTCTGAAGGCTGGATTTACACTTGGGTCAGATCAAAAGTACTTGGAGGGGCTGTAGCTGTAGCTCTGTGTCAGTGCCTGCCCAGAGCGTGTGGGGCACTGGGTTTGATCCTTAGCACCGCACTAAAAAAAGAAGAACAAATAAAATAAAGGCATGATGTCCATCTACAACTACCAAAAAAAATTTTTTTTAAATAACGTACTTGGAGTTAGCATTTTGTCAGTAAAGCTTGAACCATAGTTACTTCAACTAGTATAGGAAAAACATTGGTAGCCTCTGCTCTCGAGGGATTAGAAGCACTTCTGGTCCCTTCCCCTTGTTTTTAAATAGAAACCAACAAGCCCAGAGAAAAGAAACCCGAGGCCCAGTTTCCCCTACAGAGCTCAGACTCGAGGCCTCAGTCAGCATGATATTCTCTGGAGGGTCTGGGCACAAAGTTCCTTACATGGTGGGCCAGACCCCGATAGCTTCAAGGTTGAAAGAAGATCCTTGAGCCATGAAAGGGTCTGAGTAAGAGGATTTAGCCACTTGTTTCTGAATGTCGTGCAATCATGTTGGACTGATTTCTAGAAACTTAGCATCCTTACTACAGATTGAACAAGAGTTTGCTCCCCTTATTTGTCTAAACAGGAAAAATTGTTGAACACTCGTCCGTGGGTTTTGAAAGATGAAGATTGTGAATTAAAATGGGCATCGGATTAAGCATTAGTTTCCTGCCTGCCATGTTCCCATCTCTTGCCCTTCAGTGAGCTGAGGCCAGGCACTTGGAGTTGGGGTGCTGTCTGTCTGTAGCACTGGTCTCTTGCCCCCTCCTGTCCGGGAAGCTTTTGGTTTGTGTCCCTCCTGTTGACTTCCTTTGTGGGCACCGATGGCAACTATTTAGGGACTTAGAAATCAGGAGCAGTTGCCAGACTTGTTTAAACAGTGTACTTCAGGAAGAGAGGCTGTGTTCACCTGTAGTGGGAGGCAGGACAACTGAGTTTTAGTTCCCAGCTTGGGAGCTGAGCCAGTCTCACATGTCACTTGTGGGGATGAGGCCAGTGAGCCTGCTGGCAGGGCTGCAGAGCTCCCAGTGCCCAGCTGCGAGGAGAGCACCTGTGCTGTGGCGGGTGGGTGCAGACCCTGCAGGTGGAGCTTCGCCCAGGGCTGTGGGCTTCTACTTTTTTATTTTTAAAACTAGAAAAAGTACTTGTAGATAATCTGAAACATATAAAAGGTATGCCTGTGAAACTAAATTTACCTCCCACCTTATGGTATTGGGTTTCTGACCCATTGGTTTGGGCTGCACACACCCATGTTTTCCAGGTGCGTCCGCACAGCCACACTTGCGTGTGTACGAACATGCAGGAGATTTTAATAGGTGATGTCTGTTTTGCGGGTTTTTCCTGTGGCATTAGGAGAGTGCGCTTCTAAGGTTGTGGGGCCCTGTTGGGCTTTTCCACCTTGGCTCTGTGGACAGTGTGGGCTGCGTCCTGGGCCTGGCAGGCTGTTGAACAGCACTGGCACTACCCACAAGACGCTGCTAGTGTCCCCCAGTTGCGACAACCAGAAATATCTCGGGCAGGCCACATCACCTCCGAACACATTGAGAACCACCGGTGTGTCATTTGAGTGAAAAGGTGCCCTGACTGGCTTTCCTTTGGGTGATAGTTTGTCCCTGCTTTTGTTAGAAGGAGCGAGTCTGTGTTTGAACTCCTTTCAGGTGTGGTGCCATTCTGGAGCCAAATGCAGCCCAGAGTTGTCCTTGTCCTTTCAAGTCCTGAGCTTTCTTCCCCTCTGCACAGGCCCCACTGGAGAGCGCCTCCCGTGACTACAAAGTTCTTTAACCTTCACAAGGCCCAGGATGGCCCTTGACTTCAGGGCAGGCTTTGCCTTATTGCCCTACAGAAAATAATTGTTACTGAGCTGAAAAGTGACAGAACAGGTGACCTGGTTGCAGCAGGTGGCATGTGGGGAGGACCAGCAAGTTAGCAGTCCAGCATGGTGGAAGGCAGGGGGGTTTTGCCCCCCTGTGCTCAGAGTGGAACCCAGGCTTCGTGGCAAGGGACTCACGCCCAGCCCCGCCCAGCCCCGCCCAGCCCCAGCCCCTTACACTGGTTTAGTTTGCAGTTCTAGATTACAGATGGCATCACGGTTTTTTCTTTTTTCTTTTTAGTTGTAGATGGACACAATGCCATTATTTTTTCATCTATGTATACGTGGTGCTGAGGATTGAACCCAGTGCTTCATGCACGCTAGGCAAGCGCTCCACCACTGAGCCGCAATCCCAGTCCACGGTTTTTTCTTCTTTATGTTCATTTTTTTGGAAAACACCTATCCTTTGTGCTTTCTGGTTTGTGGGGGGGAGGTGTTTAGAAATCCTTTGAAGCTTGTAGTTACTTTGTTAAAAATCTCGATACCCAGAAAGGTTCCTGACATTTTGGCTTTCCGTATGAGAGCTGGTGGCTTGCTTGAAGCATCACTTGAGACAAAATGACGTGTGATAGAAAAGCAGACACTTTGAGTTTTCCTCATGACGTGTTGTGATTAAAGAATGGAGCCCATCGTCCTATGTGTGTGGTGAGTCTTGTGCCTGAGCATTACTGACTGAGCCCTTACTCTGTTCAGGACAGAAGGTGGAGGAGGAGGGCACTGAGGACAATGGCCTGGAGGAAGACTCCAGGGACGGGCAGGTACGTGGCATTAAGGGGAGATGGCCGCAGCAGTCCCGCATCCCTGCTCAGCCCTGGCTCACGCTGTCCGCTCTTCGCAGGAGGATGTGGAAGCCGGGTTGGAGAATTTGCAGAGCATGGACATGGTGGACATGAGCGTGCTCGACGACGCCGAGGCTGAGGGCGGTGGCACTGCCGATTTTGGGGGGGATGGCGCCACCGACAGCATCATCGCTTCCTTCTGCGGCAGTAAAGAGTACGTGGCTGCGCGGCTGGGACAGCTTCCAGCTCAGCTCACGGAACACGCTGTAGGTAACTTGGGGACGCGTGGTGCGTGCGAGCAGCCCGAGGCACACAGCAGGCGGGCTAGTGATGTGGGGGAGCCAGGCACACCCGTGGGCTCCTGGCAAGGGCCCAGCCCGGGTAGCAATTATCTCCATTTAAGCACCACGCAGGTCAGGTATTAACAACCAGATAGCTATTAAGTAGCAGGGTGAGTATTTTGAGAACATTCAGCTCACAGACCCTTTCTGAGCATGTTGTGAGCCATAAAACAGAAGGCTGATACAGCTGATGAAGGTTTTTTCCTTTAAGGAAGGAATGCAGAGGGAACAAATGGTTGCTTACTCCACTGTGCAGGCCGCCTGCTGGAAGGTGCGCGGGACAGCAGGCCAGACCTCACGCCGCACGTCTCCTCTTTGCCGTCCTGGTGCTGAGCACCTAGCCATTTTGTTGGTTATTTCATTTAAGGCATTTTAGCTTTCACCTGTGGGAGAAAATGCTCTTAATCTTAAACATGAAGGTCAGAAGAGGCGAACTCCACTCCTTGTACCTAGCACTTGTTGACTAGGGTGGCGTTGAGTGCCTCGTGCCCTCCTTTCTCGGCGCCCAATGTGTGCTTGCTTTCTAGCCGCGTGCTCAATGACGGCATCCAGGTCCCAGGTTCTGATGTAGGAAAGGAAGGGATCACTTCATATTTCACATAAAAACTCAAAGGCCTGCATGCAGTTCAGCGAGAGGCTTCTTGGTTAGAACGCCGAGGTTCTGGGTTCCATCCCTGTTGCTACTAAAAAAAAAAAAAAAAAACCTAGAGAAAAAGTGCCTAGGAAGGTATTTATTTGTACCAAGTGAAACTGAAGGCGTTTCCAATCTTAAATAGCAGCCCACATTTTGATTTTTTTGGAAAAGCTGTGGTTGGGTGGTGTGCTTAGACACTGTCCTGGAAGTTGGTTTCCTGTTCTTCAGCCAGTAGAGACAGCTCCCTGCATTGGAGCTGCGGTGGGTCTCTGCTTGGTGCAGTGGGAGACAGGAGGGAGGTGGAAAAGGGAGTGACCTCATGGGGGTCTGCAGGGTGCCACAGGTGCATGAAGGACATGGACAGGTGGCCTGGAAAGTGCAAGGTGCAGGCCTTGGCATTCCCAACCCAGGTATCCACAAAGTCACGTTGTGTCTCCTTTTTCAGGTGGATGGGGAAGGCTTCGGGAACACTTTAGAAGCTTCGTCATTGGACTTCAAAGTGACTTCGGTAAGATATCTTCTGATTCTGCTAGTTTGGAAACTTGAGTGAACGGTTGGTTTCCTCAGTAAAGGAGCGTGTGTGCACGTGCGTGCGTGCAGGACGTAGACTGAGTGTTGTCGCTGAGCGGGGGCGGTGGGGGACAGAATAGGCACTATCTTGGAGTGTGGTGTCAGTCGGGGCTGTTACAGAACCCACAGGAGGTGACCAGGATGGGGAGCAGGTGCCACAGGGAAGCTGGTGGGTGGCTGGGCTACGAGACTGCCTGCATGTGTCCCTGCATCCTACCTGAATCCAGGTGTGGAGTTAGTGCAGGACAGAACTGGGAACTGAGGTGTGGGCAGCGGCCCCACGGGAGGCAGAAGGGAGAGCGACTAGAGGGGCCGAGCCCTGACCACGCAGGGTGTGGACTGCTGTCCCCGGGGAGTCAGGAGGTTTGCAGCAGGAAGAAAAGGTCTGGTTACAAGTAACAGCTGGCATGGGAGGTGGTAGGTTTTCTACCTCAGTCCAGCGCGAGGTGCAGAGGCTGACTGCCGAACCTCTGCTTTGACCCAGGAGGTCATGCTGTTATGGTGGCCTTGGTCAGTTGTGGCCGGGGGTGGGGGGGACTACATTGGCTGACATGGGGGCGAACAGGCAGGCTGGGGTGCCACTGCCATCCCACTGGCCCCAGAGGAATTGGCCGAAAGAGTGTGTCCTGGCTGTGGTACTGTAGAGCAGAGTGCCTGGAGAGTTTTTCAAACAGGCCTTTCCTCTGTGGTGTCAGGGCTGTGTCTGCCAGGGAAATGTGTCCGTGCCTCTTTTAAAGTGACTCGTGGATCTGCTTTTTCTTATCTTTCTTAAATAGGATATTGAAGAACCTCTCCTGGAGCCAGGTACTGATAAGAGAAACACCACAGTTATGGTTTGGAATTTTTCGCGCTACTCTTATTTAAAGCAGTGTATATCTTAAACTGTGTTACGGTCTTGTAAATTACCCTAGTGGTGGACAATCCAGATCGTACAAGGATCAGAGATTGGAAACCCTTACGTATCACCAGATCTGTGAAGTGCTGTTCTGGCTTCTTGGGCTCAGACGTGTTGGGTGAGATGTAGTGATGATTTTCACCTCTCTCCACATGCGATGGTATCTAAGTAACTCCCCCGGGAGTCTTCCATGTGTTTCTACACATGAAACAGATCTTGTGATATTTTGCTGCAGTCGATTGGTTAACGCAGTGAGGCAGGCTAACGCTGGTGTCAGGGCTCGTTAACCTGAGAAGTGATTGGACTCCAGAAGAAGAAGCAGAGTTTCTTCAAGAAAATGTGAATGTCGCATTCCCCTTCTGGACTGCGCTTATCTCCTGCTGACGGAAGAGATTCTGGTTTTCGTGTTGGACTGTTTTGTTAACCAAAAATCAAAGAAGTTGGAAATTGAACTGTTCAGTGCACGGTGATTGCATTTGATTCAGCACCTGGGACATTGGAAGATAAGTCCGAAGACCCAGATCGCATAAAACCTGGAAGCCTGTCGTGAAACAGCCCAGTGGTTGTAGGTGTTTAAATCTGGGGCTTTTCTCTCCCCCTAGCGTAGAGGCTTACCTAGCAGTCGGCGGCGCGCAGGTAGTGTAACCAGTGTAACTGTGTGTACCCGCGGGTTTTCCAATCTCTGTGTAGCTAGCAGTTCTCTTCGTGTTAGTGTGGCAGCCGTGCCAGTTCCACATTGTGATTGCTTTATTTCCCTGGTAATTAAACCTTGTGCCATTCTATTCCTGTTAAATCCGTAGAAAATGAGAAAATACTCGACATTTTGGGGGAAACTTGTAAATCTGAGCCAGTAAAAGAAGAAGGTTCCGAGCTGGAGCAGCCATTTGCACAGGATACAAGTAGCGTGGGGCCAGACAGAAAGCTTGCGGAGGAAGAGGACCTTTTTGGCAGCGCCCACCCGGAAGAGGAGGAGGAGGAAGAGCAGGAGGAGGAGGAGGAGGAGGAGGAGGGAGATTTAGATTTGGCCAGCGAGTCAACACGCGCTCAGTGGAGCGAGGCAGACACCCTGTTAGCGGTAGTGAAAAGGGAGCCCGTGGAGCAGACAGGCGAAGGCGCGAGGACGGACTGTGAGCCTGTAGGGCTAGAGAAGCCAGTTGAGCAGAGTAGCGCGGGCTCCGAGCCCGCGGAGGCCTCTGGCCAGGAGGCCACGGAAGCGCCCACGGAAGCTCCGAGCCCAGAGCCCAGAGATAGCAAAGAAGACGTGAAGAAGTTTGATTTTGAAGCTTGTAATGAAGTCCCTCCGGCTCCTAAAGAGTCCTCAACCAGTGAGGGCGCTGATCAGAAAATGAGGTTTGTTGTTTCTCAGTTTTAGACCAGACGCTATCTCCTTTTCATTGGTCATTTAATGACACACATAAGCTGTTTTTTCTGCAATTGGCCAGCCAGACTGCTGAAATTGTAGTTTACCTCCAAACAATGTTTATTTCTCTGTGTATTTTTAATGGGTGATTCCATTCCTTTACTTCTTATCAACCTACCATGGTTGTGTTCTTAAATTGTTAATTGTTATCTCCAGCTTAATCGAATTGACTTTTATGAATCTGACATTGTATTTTGGGGGTCAGATTTTCCAAAATAAGCTTACAAAGGTGTCTTAAAATTTTATTTCAGACTAATTTTCTGGTAGGTATTCAGTTTTAGCACATACCATACCTTTAATTTAGTCCTCTTTCATTTTTTTCCTGTATGAGTAACATTAACTTTTGTCTCTAGCTCTTTTAAGGAAGAAAAAGATATAAAGCCAGTCATTAAAGATGAAAAAGGTATGAGTTCACTTTGGTGGGGGTGAGGAGGTCGCGCGTGTTGGGAGGAGGGGCCTGAGGAGTCTTCGCTCCTGGGCTGTCGTTTCAGCACTGTGTCATGGGCTGCTGCCATTAGTCCCCAGTGGTTTCTTGAGAGATGAGTTCTTGGTGCTTGTGCGCATCTGTGTTTTAACTGTTGTCATTTATGGGATAGTGGGATTTGCATTCCAAGACAGGAACACTTCAGCCCATTGAAAATAGCGAGATGAGCCATCAGACACTGCGGTCTTGGTTGAGAACCAGTCGTTCTCAGACGATTCCATCGTGAGAGTACTCCACCATTATTCCTCAGATAGAGTGTCACTTTCTACGGGCAGGATGTCCCTCTCTACCCTGTGTGTTGGCAGTAACGCAGTTCTGGAGGCAGAGGAATTGGCGCTGGGTGTAGTGAGGGCGCTAGAAGGGGCCGCAGTTTGTAGGGCAGTGGGGCTTCCTGGTGTGCCAGGAGGTGAGTGCATGACCTCCTTCTGCAGGCCGTGTGGGCAGCAGTTCTGGAAGGAACCTGTGGGTCAGCGGGCTGTCATCCACCACACGTGCCACGGACCTGAAGAACCTCTTCAGCAAATACGGGAAGGTACGTGCAGCCTTGATTTTGGTTAGAAAAGGAACCTGAGAGCTTGTTTCTTGCTCACAGTTCATTGGTTCTCATTTCTGGTCTTAATAGTCCAGAAGAGGGAAACCTACCACGCTTTGGATAGTGCACCTTGTTTCCTGGTTCAGGGTGACCAGGATCTCTCAGGAGTAGGGCAGAAGGCTCCTCCTGTCGTACCCCTGCTTGGGATGGTGTGTAGGTACCACCACCTAAGTCCTGCCATCTTTGTGACTTAAACACACCAACGTCTCTGGCCCATGCAGCATGCTGGCTTTTCCTTAATGCTAAGTGTGTGGTCGACTTTTTGTCTTTTGGCATTTTAAGTGTACTTTGATAAAGTAGAACGTGATGCTGGTTTAAAGATCAATCACTAGCTGCACGCAGTGGCTCACACCTGTAATCCAGCGGCGTGCATGGCCAAGGCAGGGAGATCTCAAGTTCAAGGCCAGCCTCAGCAACATAGCAAGACCCTGTCTCAAGAAGTAAAAGGTACTGAGGGTGTGGCTCAGTGGTTAGGCTTCCTGGGTCCAATCCCTGGTTCCAAAAATAAACAAGGAGATCACTAAAGTGCTGTTGGTGAACACAGGAGAAAAAGTGTGCAGCTCAGAAGCTCTCCACGGGAACTCAGCTGGCAATTAAGACAACGGCATCGTCCTGGAACTAATTATTGAAACGGCTCAGGACTGCCCCGGCCTCCGAGGGAGATGGGGAGACTCAGGACCTCTTGGTGTAAAAGGTGCAGGATTTCAGGCAGAGGAAACTTTGTGGTTTTCTGTCGTGGCCTCATCTTGTGTCCATGAGTCTGTGTCACCCGATCACATCTTGGTTAACAGTTCGGGGAGCAGTAGGCAGGCAGAACCCAGGAAGAGCGTTCATCATGTCCAGTTTTTGTGAAGTCTATGTCTTGAGAGGCTCAGACTGCTTTTGCAGCCGTCAGGATCCCAGCAGGTGCCACAACAGACCCGACAACAGAGGGGGAGCTTAGAGATGCACCCGTGTGGCCCAAGGTACCTTCCCGTGAGGTGCTCTCATGCCCTGGGAGACCTTGTGTAGACTCGGTAGGTGGTTTCAGCAAACCTTGCTGACGAAGTC
Source organism: Sciurus carolinensis (assembly GCF_902686445.1). NCBI lineage: Eukaryota > Metazoa > Chordata > Mammalia > Rodentia > Sciuridae > Sciurus > Sciurus carolinensis. The sequence goes on along the minus strand of NC_062229.1, from coordinate 3,176,875 downwards.
ACCCTTCCGCTGGGCCTGGAGTGACTGATGGCCCTGCCCCAGGAACTCAGCTCTGGCCAGAAGCTCCAGGACACAGGAAGGCCGGGTGGTGGGACAAGGAGTGGCCCTGTGGACGAGGTGAACAGAGGATGGTTTGAGGAGCCCAAGATTAGGCTGTGTGGTGAGGAGGGGGAGACTCCTGAGTTTATCGTGGCGTCTCTTCCCATCTGGGTCTCATCCGTCATTGGAAGTGGTACCTGGGAGGTCATCCGGTGGGACGGAAAGGGGCGTGCCTTGACTCAGCTCCCTGATGCTGAGGAGAAGGAAGAGTGGAGCGCCATCTCTGATCCAAGGACTGACGGCTGAACCCAGAGTGTGGGGCCCCAGAGGCTGAGAGGAGAAAGGCCTTCCTCAGGCCGGCCCTCTGGATGAGTGGTGGGCCAGAGGCCAGGCCTGCTGTGTCCAGGCCTCCTTCCCCATCCTGAAGTCGATAGCATCACCAGTCGCCACTTTGTGTGCCCCACAGGAGCCTGGGTCGATCCTGCTGTCCCCTTGTGCTTTGGTCCCTTACTTCTGTGGCTTTGCCTTCTGTGAACGGTCTTCCCTATGACTTTATTAGCTGTAGCTTTTGCTTTGTTTTGTTTTCCTGCACTGGGGACTGAACCCAGGGGTGCTCTCCCACTGAGCCACATCCCCAGCCCTTGTATTTTGAGACAGGGTCTCACAAAGTTTGCTGAGGCTGGCCTTAAACTTGAGATCCTCCTGCCTGAGCCTCCTGAGTTGTTGGGAAGACAGGCATGTGCCCGTATGTGGCTGTTCTGTTGTTTTTAGTGGTTGCTCTTTAGGGATTCTAGCACACACCTTTCATCTCCAAGTGATTTTACTCTAGTTCAGGTGTAACAAGAACTGCACAAGAGAATGTTGTCTCCCCCACCCAGTCTTTGCGATATTATTTGTCATACATTTCACTTGTACTTAAGAAGCCATGTGCTACATTATTGTCGTTTTTTCTTTAGTTATCTTTTTTTTTTTTTTTTTTTTTTTTTTTTAATTTGGAGCTGTATAGGTATGTGCGGTATTTGGGGTCATCCCAGCAAACTCACGCATACATGGAAAGCCGTTTCAACTCATGGTCCCCACCCCCTTCCTTTCCTGTCCTCCCGCCCCTCTCCCATTCTTCTTCCTCCATTCTACCTGACTTCCTTTTGCACCTATTACTTTGTCTTTGATTCTTTCTTCTATTGTTGCCTCCCCCCCTTTATTTTACATTAGTTTACACATATGAGAGAAAATATTCGACCTTTGAATTTTTTAGTTTGGCTTATTTCACTTAACATGATATTCTCCATTTTCATCCGTTTACGAGCAAATGCCATAATTTTATTCTTTTTTATGACTTAGTATAACTCCATTGTAGATATCCCCCCCCCCGCCCCGCGGTTTCTTAATCCATTCATCTGTTGATGGGCATCTGGGATGATTCCATAAGGTAGCTATTGTGTATTGTGCTGCTATAAACATTGAGGTGGCTGTATCACTGTAGTAAGCTGTTTTTGGATCTTTTGGAAAAATACCAAGGAGTGGGATAGCTGGGTCATATGGTGGTTCCATTCCTAGGTTTTTGAGGAATCTCCACACTGCTCTCCACGGTGGTTGTACTAGTCTGCGGTCCCACCAGCACGTGCGAGTATAGCTTTTCACACAACTTCACCAGCATTTAGTGTTTGCATTCTTGAGCCTAGCCATTCTGACTGGACTGAGGTGGAGTCTCGCTGTACTTTTGACGTGCATTTCCCTGATTGCTAGAGATGTTGAGTATTTTTTTCCATACAATTTGTTGGCCATTTATGTCTCTTCATTTGAGAAGTTTCTGTTCATTTCTTTTGCCCATTTATTGATTGGGTTATTTTGGTACTTTGTGGTTTTGTTTTTTGTTTGGATTTTGGTGCTAACTTTCTTGAGTTCTTTGTGTATTCTGGATACTAATTCCCTATTGGAGGAGTAGCTGGCCAAGATTTTCTACCATTCTGTAGCCTCTCTCCATGCTCCTGATAATTGCCTTTGCTATGCAGAAGCTTTTTAGTTGGATGGCATTCCACTTATTGATTCTTGGTTTTATTTCTTGTGCTTTGGGGTCTTGTTAAGGAGTTGGCGCCAGCACATATATGATGGAGCACCAACCCTGTGTTCTCTTCTAGCAGTTGCAGAGTTTCTGGTCTAATTCTAAGTCTTCGATCTATTGTGCAGGGTGAAAAAAAGAGTGTAATTTCATTTTCTTACATAAAGCTGTCCAGTTTCCTAGTACCATTCGTTAAAAAGGCTATCTTTTCTCAAAGGTAAGTTTTTGGCACCTTTGTCCAATATCAGGTGCCTATAGGTTTGTGGCTTTGTCTTTTTGTCTTCTGTTCTGTTGGTCCTCACGTCTGTTTTGATGCCAGTACTATGCTGTTTTTGTCACTACTGCTCTGTAGTATAGTTGTAGATCAGGCGTAGTGAAGTCTCCTGCTTCACTTTTTTGCTCCGTATTGCTTTGGCTATTCTGGGTCTCTTACTTCTTCCAAACAAAGATTTTTTTTCCTAAGTCTGAAGAATGTCATTGGAGATTTGATGGGGATAGCATTGAATCTGTATAGTGCTTTTGGTAATATGGCCATTGTGATGGTCAGTTCTGCCTATGCAAGAACATCGCAGGGGGGTCTTTCCATCTTCTAAGGTCGTTTTCATTTTCTTTCTTCAGTATACTGCAAGTTTCATTGTAGAGCTCTTTTAGTTTCTTGGGTAGATTAATCCCAAAGTCTTTTTTTTTTTTTTTTTTTAGATTATTGTGAATGGGGTGGGTGGTGCTTTTTCTGATTTCTTCCTTGACTGAATCACTGTTGAAGTATAGGAAAGCTACTGGTTTATAGGTGTTGCTCTCTGGGAGTCTTCTAGGGGAGTTTTTTGGGTCTTCTAAACATAGAATCATGTCGTTGGCAAACTCATAGTTTGACTTCCTGTTGGTGTCCTTTCTTGCCTGACCTCTGGCTACTGTTCTGAGGACTGTGTTGAGGAGAGTGGTGAGGGTGGACAGCCCCATCTTCTTCCTTATCTTAGATGAAGTACTTTTATTTTTTCTCCAATACGACACTGACTTTGGGTTTGTCATAAATGGCCTTTATGATGTTGAGGAAAGTTCCCTCGATCCCTGGTTTCTCTAGTGTTAAGTGGTTACCTTTTAAACAGGTTTGCAGGGCTGGGGCTGCAGCTCAGTGGTAGAGCACTCACCTTGCACGTGTGAGGTACTGGGTTCGATCCTCCACGCCACATGAAAATAAATAAATAAATATTGTGTCCACCTACAGCAACAAAAAAAAATTTTTAAAAAGAAGAGCTTTGTAAGTAGAACACATTTATCAAGTCAAGTCTTGGTTCCTGTTTGTTGTATCCAGTCCCTATTGAGATCATTTTCCTCTTGAGGATGCCAGTGGGCTTTGCAGCGTGGGTGCTGGTGTGAATTCATGTAGCCCTTGTAGATGGGAAGTCTTCATTCACCTCCATTCTGAATGATATTTTCCTGCACTAAGAATTCTAGGTTGACTTCATCTTTCTTCTTCTTGTTTGTTTTTGGCACTGGGGATTGAACCCAGAGGGGCTTAACAACACTGAGCCACATCCCCCAACCCTTTATTTAAAATATTTTATTAGAGACGGGTCTTACTAAGTTGCTGAGGCTGGCTTTGAACTTGTTGTCCTCCTGTCTCAGCCTCCCGAGCTGCTGAGATTACAATTGTGGCCACCGCACCTGGCTTAATCTTTCTTTCTTTTTCTTTTTTTTTTTTTTGTGGTGCTGGGGATTGAACCCAGGACCTTGTGCTTGTGAGGCAGACACTCTAACCACTGAGCTATCTCCCCAGCCCTTAATCTTTCTTAAGTACACAGTCTGTCTTTTCCCTCTGGCAGCTTTGAAGACTCCTGGCTTAATCCCTGGTTTGGGGCAGTTTGGTGATGGTATGTTTTGGCTTCAGGTGCAATTTTTCCTGCTTCCTGTTTTTGGAGACTCCAGGTTGTCAACTCACCGATATTTGGGTGAATCTTTTTTTCCTTCCTTTTTTTTTTGGTCAGTGGACATTTATATTTTCATTGATTTATATGCCGTGCTGAGAATCAAACCCGGTGCCTGGCATGTACTATGCAAGCGCTCTGCCACTGAGCCTCAACCCCAGCCCTCTTTGTTTCATCTTGAGTAGTTTCTCCTCCTGTGTCTTCAGGTTCCCCGACTTTTTCTTGCGCGGCGTGGGCCTTCGGTGCCCTCTAGTGTGCCTTGTCTCCAAGCATTGGGCTTGGGTCCCTGGGTGTGTTTGCCTGGTGTTGGGCTTGGGTCCCCTGGGTGTGTTTGCCTGACGTACTTGGCCTTCTCAACCTTGAACGTCCGAGACAGAGCTAACATGACTGTTTTAACCCTTGTCCACTAATGGTCATCTCGTTTCCGGGTCTGTTTGCCTGGCGGACTGTCTTCAAAGTGGGTCACCTCTTCCTCCAGTTGGCGTGCCTAATGATTTTTTTTGTTTGTTTTTTAATGTATTCTTTCAGTCGTAGATGGACACAGTGCCTTTATTTATTTTTATGTGGTGCTGAGGATGGAACCTAGTGCCCCACACATGCTAGGCAAGCGCTCCACCCCAGCCCACTAGAGGTTTCTGATAGGGTGTTTGCATCTTGCCTTGTGGGGTTACTCCTGTATACTGGTGAACATGAGATTTTTTTGCAGGACACAGCACAGTGACTTGGAGGGAGCATGACCCTCCTGCGGCCTGTTTTTCTGCTTTGAGTCAGGGCCAGAACACTCTTTCAACTGGGGCTGATTTGTCCCACTGCTGGCACAGCATCCTTCTGAGTGCCCTGCCTGGTGCCCCATGAGTGATGAGCTTTTCCTCTCTGGTTCTGGGCAGAGTTGAACCACTTGTGGATCTGAGCGACCCCACAGATTATTCCCTCTGCACCTGGTAGCTGGTTCCCTCACAGCCTTTGGTTTCCTTAAGCGTGTGCCCTGGTCAGCAGGAAGCCTCTGCAGGTCTCTCAGGTCCTCTTGTGCAGCGCTCTCTGCCATCTGGAAGTCTGTTTTTCTGTGACTTCTCTCTGCCTTGATCTCAGCATCTCAGGTCTGTCTCTTCAACTCATTTGATATCTGCCTTAGTTTCTCCTCCCTGTCTGTGGCTTGGGGACTCGACAGTAAACAGGGCAGTCATAGGACTGTCCTGGGCAGGCTGGTGTCCAGGGTCTGAAAACTACTATGCCCACCTTCCTGCCAGTGTTCAGTCTTGCAGACAGGAGGGCAGTGCTTGGCTGCAAGCAGAAGTCCCTCCTTGGGGGAGCCATGCGTGTGTGTCAGCACTGTGCCCAGTGGATGGGTACAGTGCTGAGTGGGTAGCCCCTCAGCCATCTTTGGGTACCATGGATGAAACAGTCTCACTTCTGATGACTTAAGTTGTGAATTCTAAAGGTGAACGGTGTTCCATTTTTGTGTTTTTTCTGAGAGCCAATTTCCTAGCAGAACAGTTGTATTTTGGTAGACAAGGATTCATTAGAACCAATAACAGTTACAAAGAACTAATAATTTGTGATTCTGGTTATCTATTAACAGCTGGTAATGTTAACAAGTTGCATAGGTATTTGAGAGAAAGAGTGTCTTTGTCTTAAAGGTTGTGGGGGCCAAAGTGGTGACCAACGCCCGCAGTCCTGGGGCTCGATGCTATGGATTTGTCACCATGTCGACATCCGACGAGGCGACCAAGTGTATCAGCCATCTGCACAGAACCGAACTGCATGGAAGGATGATCTCCGTGGAGAGGGTGAGGCTTCTTGTCGGCTGTAACTCCGACGCTCACAAGCGGCAAGGCCTGGTAGGAAGCTTTTCTGTGTTCTGTTTTAGGCCAAAAATGAACCTGCTGGGAAAAAGCTGTCTGACCGGAAAGAATGTGAAGTGAAGAAGGAAAAGTTACCTAGCACCGACAGACATCATGCTGTGGAGATCAAAATTGAAAAGTAAAGTAACCTTTAGACACCTTTCCCTGGGAGTCCCGGGAGGAGGCCTGCTGGCCTGGGGGGTCCTCTTGAGGAAAGCCCCGTCCCGCCCTCTGCTCCAGCAGCCACGCCAGCCCACGTTCCCAGCACGGCCCCCACTGGCCCTTGCCGCCACCTCCTTCACTGTGCAGGGTGTTTCTCGAAGCCCTCTGACCTTAAATACACAGGGCAGCTGACCCTTACCAACATGCGTCGTCTAATGACTCAGACTTTTGAAAAAAATTCTGCACATAAAATGAAAGAATCCTATTTTTATTTTCTTCCTAACATTCTCCAGCCTTAGAGACATTTTTCATCAACACTGATTTTCATGCAGCTCTTTTTAAAGCACAGAAACTGTCAAAAACCCAATTTTTCCAAGATAAAACACCATCCAAAGGAACGCAGTCTGCTCTCACATTGCAGGGAATGACCTTGAGCTGGTGGCGTGTGCTGTGCCTGACAGATGCCAGGAACTGCTGTGCATGTTGGAATTAAAATGTGCCAGAGTGTGCTGTGAGTTCACCCTGGTGCTGGGGACACCTTGGCACAGCAGTTTAGGAACCAAGGGTCTGTGGCACTGTTGCCGGAAGGAGTGATTTATATCTTTACAGCAGTGGAAATGGACCCAGGTCTTTGAAAGCAAGTGTGGCAGGTTTCTGATTTGTCAGAATCACGGTTCATCTTTTGAGTGGATAGGCCTTGGTGGCTCATCTGATGGTGGCAGTGTCTCAAAGCCAGGTGTACGTGCTCGGTCTGCTCCACCGTGACTTGCTTCCATGGCCAGGGCCGCTCCTGCTTTACACTTGGAGCCCTCTGCAGTGAATCTGCCCTCTCGTGTGGCTCCACCTTGCTGTCGCTTTTCAAGTAGCAGAGATGTGAAGGAACCGTGCGAGACCCTGTTCTTCATCAAAGCTTGTGGCGAGTTGAACTGAGACGGGGCTGTTTGAAAGTTCTTGGTGTCGGGCACATGGTTCCCAAAGTGGCACGTTAGTGGGGAGAGGGGAAGGTGAAGACCACTGGCTAGCAGGTTCAGGGCCGTGCTGGGCTGAAGTGCAGGCGCTCTGTGAGGCACATGCCCTGAGTGGAAGAGGAAGCAGGCTCAGAGGGGAAGTGGCCAGCCCAGGGCACCCAGCCAGCAAGCCACAAGGCGAGGATTCAGTGCTGGTGACTGCCCCAGCCTTGTGCTCGGTGTTCAAATGTTTTGGCAAGAGGTGGAACTTTTTTGTTTTGTTTTGTTCTGATTTATTTTAATTGCACGTTATAATTATGTGTCATAGCGGAATTCTTCGTGGGAGATTGGAACATTTTTTTCTTTTTTCAAATGAATGCCTTGTTAACGTTGCCTTTTGTTTTGAGATTCTCTAGATGGAGTAGTCACCCCGGTGAAATAGAGGGACTTTACAAAGACAAGTCTGGTCTTAGACGTGGAGTGGTTTTGTGTAATTGAGTCCCTCTACCCAGGCAGCATGTTCTCTGCGTGTCCCCCCAGGGTCCTATCTCCCATACTGTCACCTTGACTGACTTGGTGTGGCCAGCCTGTCCCTTGCTGCCTAGGCACCTTGAGGTGCAGAGCTAGTGGGGCGGGGAGGCTCCTCGGTATTCACTGTGTGGAGTGCCTCGGTCAGAAGGCCACGGGACAGCACAGGACAGCTGCTGTGGAGTGTCGACGGCAGTTGAGCAGATCTGTGTGTCCACGCAGATTCATCCTCAAAACAGACCATGGGGGGAAAGGCACGTACTGCAGCCAGGCTGCCGGGTGCAGCTCCTTTGTGCCAGTCCCAGCGCCTGGCAGAGCTGCTGTGTGTGCACACCCACAGGAGATGGGCCTGGTGGCGGGAGAGTCGGTGCAGGGCAGGGAGGGAAAGACAGGCGATAGGACCAGTGATTCACAGTTCACGTCACTTAAGCTGAATTTGCCTGAGATTCCTTTTCAAAATGAGGACCAGTATCAACAAACCATTTACGGTAGTCCAGGTACATGCCATTTTTCACTGTGCTAGGTTTTCTCAGAATGTACATCGTATTATAAAAACATAGCCTTGTGCTGCAGAGTTAGGAGAGAGGAGTGGGAAAAGAGCAGGGTTGGTGGACATTCCTGCCTGGACCTGGCCTGTGGCTGGTGTCTGGTAAGCATGCTTTTTACACCCTGGAGCTAGAATCGCCCAGTGCTGGAGAATGGGGAGACAAGTTTGAATGGCTAGGTGGTTCGTTCACAGCGCGAAGTGAGGTGCATCTGATGACGTGATGCAGTCACATTGATTGACACCTAATGTGCCATTTTAATTCTCCAAAAGTATGCAGGGCCCTCCTGTCCTGGATCTTGGTCGGGGTGAGTGGCTGCTGCCCTGGGCAGTGGGGACTTCACGTCCTCGTATATTCCTTCCTGTGTGAGAAACATCACACGTCGGTGTGGAGCACTCTCGGGTACCTGGGAGTTCCTCGTGTGATTGCGCATCTGTCTAATGCCGGCATGTGTGATGTTTTGGAGAAATAACCTCCGAGTCTCTAGTTTTGTTTTGCACACTCGTAGAGGTAGCAGGTGTTAGAAGCGGGAATGGGGCTGTGTCCAAAGAGCGTTCTCTCTATGGTTTCCCATCCTTTCCCTCACTTCAAGCTGTCGGGTGACATGTGGCCATCTGAGTGCGAGAATGAAGCCGGGTGGGGTGGCGGGGGACAGGGTCACTCCTCTTAGGAACTCACGCTTGATAACCGTGTTTTTAAATAGAACTGTAATCAAGAAGGAAGAGAAGATTGAGAAGAAGGAGGAAAAGAAGCCTGAAGACATTAAAAAGGAAGAAAAAGACCAAGATGAGCTGAAACCAGCCCCAACAAATCGGTCTAGAGTCACCAAATCAGGTGATTAGCATCTTTTCAGCATTCATGAAGAGAGGCAGCCTGACAAGAACCTGGGTGTAGGGTGCAGAGACATCGTGTGTCTGTGCTCAGCTGCGTTTTATTCTGAAAGCCATTAAGCAGCGGCCTTAGGAAGGCAGTGGCTTGCCGGGTTTCTGTGCCACGGCAGAAGTCCAGGAGCTAAGCAAGAGTTTGTGTGGGCACACCGGCTAGCCTGGGGTGTGCAGGAGGGCATTCTCCTGGTTCCTTGCAGTGGATTGCGAGCATGTGATGTGGTTTCCCCTGCATTTACATCAGAGCCAGAGAGTGAGGATCATAGAGAAAAGGGGCTGGCTGTAGACTGTGTGCCTGTATCCCAGGTGCCCCAGAGAGTGAGGCAGGGACCTTTGGGACCAGTAGTATGGCTAACCTGGGTAACATGTCAAGATCAAACATTCCCCCCACACCCCCCAAAAGCAGAGAATAACTAAAACCTCACACTCATTGGAGTAGCTCTACGTGGAAGGTGCTGCTCCTTGTCATTTTATGAAAGTTATCACACCCTGCACCCTCATTTCTGTGATACTCTCAGCATGTTTTGTGGTAAAAAATAAACCACCCAAAAAGAATCAGAAATAAGACCTAACCGGCTGGAAGCCCGATGTGACTTAGATTTGACGTAGAAATAATGTAGAGCACCTGGCGTTAGATCTCAAGCATCTGGGTTGTTCTCCAGCCACCTCACCAGGAACCAGTCTTTTGAATGTCGCAGTGAAAGCCTGGGTCGTCCCACTGCTGGGAGAGGCTTGCTCCGGCAGGTGCTCCCTCAGGGACAGCAGCGGCTGGTGCCGAGCCCAGGGCCTGGGTTCCACAGAGCTGGGGCGCACATAACGGGTGGGGATGTGAATGGGATCTGCCGACACCATAAGGACTTGACCAAGCGGTGGTAGAAAGTCCCTTGACTGAGACCCTGTGAAGCCGAGCGTGTTCTGACAGGTTGCTGTTTTCTTCCTGAAGGAAGCCGAGGAATGGAACGGACAGTCGTGATGGATAAGTCGAAAGGAGAGCCTGTCATTAGTGTGAAAACCACAAGCAGGTCAAAAGAGAGAGTGAGTATGGCCTCTGCCCTCCTGGGTTTAACGGGCTACAGTCGCCGGCCCCACCCCAGGGAGGCAGCGCTTTCTCCATTTATACTTGTGAACACCTCTTGGAAGCACTTGGAGCTTCCGAGGACTCTGCTAACAGACGCAGAGTCCGTTGTCGCACTTCCTCGACGCCTCTTCCCCATGTTTGCTTTCTTGAGAGTACTGAGCCGTGGCTGGTCCGTGTCAGGTTGCACTTGTCTCCTGGATGGGCGCACAATCCCAGGCAGCCGCGTGCCTTTGGGCAGAGCAGGCCAGACCCAGCCTTGTGTCGCAGGCAGGACCGACTTGAGTTTAGTAGTTTTCCTTGGTTGGTTTCTAGTCTTGTGTGAAACTGATCAGAAGAAAAGTCGAGTCTGGCCTCCAACTGAGCCCCTCTCTGTGTCAGCTAAGGGGCTGGCCAGGCAGGGGCTCCTCTCTAGGCTTTTCCGCTAAAGCAGAGCCTCTGCTTCTCAGCCGGGGGTTCTGGCTATGTGTGACTGAGGAAGCGGGGCTCTGGCCTTGCGTGTAGGGGCAGCGGGTGGCAAGACTGCATTTGAAAATGTCCCTGGGGCCTGTGGCACACACCTGTAACCCGGTGACCCGGGAGTCCGAGGCAGGAGGATCGGAGGCGCTCAGCAACTCAGTGAGTACAGTGGTTGAGTGCCCCTGAGTTCAATCCCCAGCACCCACATAAAAAGAAGGAAAAGAAAGAACAAAAACTGACACTGGGGCTGGGGTGTGGCTCACTGGTGGCGTGGGAGTCTAGCGTGTGCCAGGCATACTGATTCCCAGCCCAGCACTGCACAAAGAAGGACAGGTAAACATTCGGGTTCCATTAAGCAGGGGTTCCTGGAGTTTCTGAGGTCCTCTGTCACGTGGACTACACGTAAATTGTAAAATGCAGAGAAATCTCGGGGAGGGGGGCCTGTGGTCTTACCATCCAAATGAGCTGATGCTAAAACAGTAAGCGTGGATGGTACACAGTCCATGAGGGCATCCAGCTGGCGTCGGGAGGTCCAGTGGGCAAGCGGCAGCCGCTGTGCGGCCTGGCACGAGCCCACCCCAAAGGCCTCATGCACATACCACGTGGGCAGTGTGCACACACCATGGAACTGTGATCAGAGGCCTGCTGGGAGTGGCAGTTGTGCCCCTTAGCTGTGTACGTAATGTCGCTTGAAAGTCCTGCAGTGCTGAAATATGCAGTTGAGTTTCTCTTTTAAAAGTATTTTTATTTTGAAATAAAGTGCCCTTCAGAAAGGTGACGGAGGTGGTTGGCTAGGTGCGGACCGCACACCAGGACGGCCTGTGCCCCAGCCCTCTGCAGCGCCTCCCTGCAGCACGGCCCTCCCTGCTGCTGCAGGGTGTGTGGGCGTGCCGAGCTGTTGGCCCGTCCCAGGCGCAGGGAGTGCGGGTTTGTCCTCACGACAAGGCTGTCCTGTGTCTCTTCCCCATCCTCTTCCACCCGTCTTTTCCGTTTGTTGGAATGACTGACTTTCACCTTTGCCTCTTTATTGCTTTGTCTTTTTTTCTCATCTTGTGAGCTAATGAAGTCATTCAGGAGCATTTTTAAAATACGGTCGCCCAGGCCCCTGCCCAGGCGATGTGAGTCTGTCAGCAGGAGGCCCCAGAGTCCATGTTGATCCAGAGTCTCCAGGGATAGTGATACAGGCCGGGATGGGAGAGGCCGTGGAGGATCTCAGAAGTGGGAATCGGGCACCTCAGAATTCCATTTTATCCCAGCAGTAGGGTTTCGTGGGTGTCGGTATTTTGTGCCTTACGGGAGCATGTTCTGCACTAAAGCACCGCAGCGTGTTCTCCTGTGAGGCTGCCTCTGCCCTGGGCTGCCGAGTAACCTGGCTGTGCAAGCAGTTGGTTTCGCCTGAACCCACTGAGGCCCACAGGCCGCGCTTGGCCTTGGGTGGCCGTGTTCTGTGGCTCCAGGAGGCCTGGTTTTGCTCTAGATTGTGAGTGCTGAACTCTGCTCTGCCAGAAAAACTCCCTGGGGGTTTTCTGAGGTTTCAGCCAGCGTTTCTCTCTCACTAATGCCCTTCACCATCTGAAAGCAAGCTTCTGGCTTAAGCGGCAAAACTCAGGCTTGGAGCGAGGCAGCCTGTGCCCAGCCCTCTGGTTTGGAGACACAGCCTTCCACGTGAACCACATGGGACAAAAGACTTAGTCTAGTCCAGATGTGTGTCTTCCATTTCCATGTGTGTGTCGTGATCACTTTTCAGAAGGTTCGTTAAAGTCAGTGTTTTAGCTGGCGCGGCATGCCCGTCCGCGCCCGTGGGTGCCGTGCTGTTCCGTGCGTGGCTCTCCATCACGGTGCTCGGCTGGTTGGGCCTGTCTCCTCGAGCTCTCACCATTTCTTCATGGAGCTCTGTGAAGCCTGAGAGGTTAGAGTTGCCTGTAGCCCCCGCTTCGCTGCAGGCACTTTTTTCTAATGTCAACACACCCATTTTGGTAAACAGAGCTCCAAGAGTCAGGACCGCAAGTCGGAAAGCAAAGAGAAGAGAGACATCTTGTCATTCGATAAAATCAAAGAACAGCGGGAGCGGGAGCGCCAGAGACAGCGGGAGCGAGAGATCCGCGAGACGGAGAGGCGGCGGTGAGTGGGCGCTGCACTGGAGGCTCCTCTGGGCGGCGTCCTTTCTCCCCATCTGACCCAGCAGGCAAGGCTGAGCACTCGCTCACAGGGATACCCAGGTCTGCCGGTGTTGTCCCCCGGAGCAGCCGGGCCTTGGCTGGTGTAGGACGGCTCACCCCAACGTGGCTGGGATCGCTCAGTCCTGTGGCGGCCCCTCGGTCTTTCCTGCGGGAACCCTCTTTGTAAATAAGACTGACACCTGCTGCCTCACATCGGTGGTCGTTTGCCTGTGGCCCAGTTTCAGCTCTGCCAGAGAGGAGGCTCCCAGCGGTGCCGCCCCCGCCCCCGCCACAGCCCAGCTCTCCTCCCTGTGCTGAGGAGGTGGTGTCTGGCAGGGCCTTTTAGTGGTGGGGCTGGGGATCTAGCCCAGAGCTCCACCCCCACCAGAGTTTTGAGGTATGCTTATCTTTGTCACTCGGACCTTCCACTACTTCACATGGGAGGTCAGAGTTCCTGTCCTTTCTCAGATCCTGCTCACAGAAGCGTGTAGTGTTGGGAAGCTTCCCAGTGGGCTATCTGCTTCCTGGAATGAGGGCGTTCCTTCCCCTCCATGTTAGTGGCTTGGGAATCAGCATAGTGGGGGGTGCCGGGTGCTTCTGGTGCATGTCCTTTCCAGGCCAGTGAGGAGCAGTGACCCCTCTGACCTGAAGCAGCCTGGCTGTGGGGTCTGCCCTGGGCCCTTCACTCCCACCCAAGCCCCCAAGCCTGTATTTTTCCAGAGCGATAGTCCTGAATAAGCATGACCTCGAGGGACAGGGGCTTGAGGTCAGCTGCCAGAGTGTTACCCTGAGACAAGGAATCAAACACCTGTCACCCCTCAGGAGGCAGCTGTAAATGCTTGGGACCAGAAGTGTTTTGGATTTTTTTAGATTTTGGAATATTTACATAAACCTCTCGAGATACCTTGGGGATGAGGCCCAAGTCTGAACACATGGACTAAGGATACTTTTATATGCTACCTTGAGTAGCTTAAGTTTTTTGGTTGTTGATGAATCTTTATTTTTATGTGGTGCTGAGGATCAAACGCAGTGCCCCACACATGCTAGGCAAACACTTTGCCACAACTCCGGCCCTAGAGTAGCTTTTTGACTGACTCCTCACCAGGTCCAGGTGGAATCTTCCACTTTGTGATGTCAGGTTGATGCTCAGAAAATTGTAGATTTTAGAAGATTTTGAATGTTTTGGTTGGGGGTGGTTACCAGGCACTGAACCCAGCAGCACTCGACCACTGAGCCACGTCCCCAGCCCTATTTTGTATTTTATTTAGAGACGGGGCCTCACTGAGTTGCTTAGGGCCTCACTAACTTCCTGAGGCTGGCTTTGCACTCGATCCTCCTGTCCCAGCCTCCCGAACTGCTGGGATTGTGGGCGTGCCCCCACTGGATTTTGGACTTTGGAGTTGCTCAGCCTGTGCAGGCATTGCTGCAGGGTTCCTGTGTGCCCAGCAGCTGCCCACCCAGGAGACCTTGCTGTGTGTGGCAGTGGGCCCCGCAGTCGTCATGGCTTCTTCTTGGCGCCTCTGAGCCCAGTCTTGCTGGTCTTGACCCCAGCTCCTCTGTGCCCGGGGCTCGGGCGAAGGCTAGCTGGGGTGGTTTCTGCTGACCCACATTGGCCAGCTTCATCGGAGGCCCACTTGGTGTCCCCGCCCACAGGGAGCGGGAGCAGCGGGAGCGGGAGCAGCGGCTGGAGGCCTTCCACGAGCGCAAGGAGAAGGCGCGGCTGCAGCGCGAGCGCCTGCAGCTCGAGTGCCAGCGGCAGCGGCTGGAGCGGGAGCGCATGGAGCGGGAGCGGCTGGAGCGCGAGCGCATGCGCGTGGAGCGCGAGCGCAGGAAGGAGCAGGAGCGCATCCACCGCGAGCGTGAGGAGCTGCGGCGCCAGCAGGAGCAGCTGCGCTACGAGCAGGAGCGGCGGCCGGCCCTGCGGCGACCCTACGACCTGGACAGTCGGTGAGCCAGGCCCGCCGCTCTCGCCCTAGTGCGCCGCCCGGGGCTCTGTGAACCTGTTCTTTCCGCAGTTGAGCTTTCAGAGGATCTCGGTGGCCGCTTGTTACTGGATTCAGGATGCTCCTCCTCTGGGGATTCCATTGGTTATCCTTTGAGTTGGCCCCACATCTACCAGGCCAAGGTTGGCCAGGGCCATTTTGTCTGCCGTGTCCTTGTAGACGGGCAGAGAGACCCTGTGGAAGAGGAAATTGCTTCCAGTGCTGAAAGTAGGGTTATTGGTCTCCAGCTTCGCACAGCCACTTAGTTGACGGTCACCCATCACCCTACTCCCCAGGAGCCTAGTTTTCTGGTAAGAACCAGGAAGAAGATAATTGAATGCCTTCCTGAGCTTTATGTAGCTCACTATCACCTGATCTGATTGCTTTGCTTTCAGAAAACCCAGTGGGAGGCTTGGTTTCCTGTGGAAGGCAGTAGGTAAAGCGTAGCAGCTAGGACACCATTCTAGAAGGATTGCATTCCACTTTACTTGCAGTTGAGCCCATGCAGGGACCAAGGCGTTAACAGCCTGGGGTACAGTTGGCGCACAGCCGTCCCCTCCTCCACACATGCCTCCTGGCAGTCTGGGGTCTTACTTTATCCAGTCAAAGCAGCGGGCCTGAGCGAGGAGAGAGCCCTGCGGGGTGCTGAGGTGGCTCTGGGTCGGAGAACGAGCTCCCGAGCACCCGAGCACCTCCTGCTCCTTTTGTCCTCGATCTCTTTCCTAATTGAAATTTGTGCTCTTTCTAAAATAAACTCCAGGAGAGATGATGCCTACTGGCCAGAAGGAAAGCGCGTGGCCATGGAGGATAGGTACCGCGCCGACTTCCCCCGGCCAGATCATCGCTTCCACGACTTTGACCACCGAGACCGAGGCCAGTACCAGGACCACGCTGCTGACAGGTCAGCAGCCTCCAGCCAGGGATGTGGCTGGCATCAGCTGCATTCCCATCATGTGTGGGGACCAGACCTCGTCCCTGCTTTTAAGGCTTGTTCACCTCTAGTGTCATGGTGGCTGCCTGGACCCTCCGTAAAGAGCTCCAGCAGGCGGTTGGGGTTGTGGTCATGTGTGTGTCCTCAGACTGCTGAGCAGGAAGGCATCCTGAGCTCGTTTTATCCACTGTCCTCTTTCCACAGAGAGGATGTGCGAGGCCCGGGCAGCGTTCTAGGCCTCATACCAGCCTGTCGGGTGGGGCATGGTCAGCATGGCAGGTTCTGGGGTGACTTCTTCCTGGGTGGACACGATCCCTTGTCCACGGAACACAGTCCCCTCCAGGTTGCTGGGGAGAGCAGGATCATCCTCCTAGGTATCAGGGGGTGTCGTTAGGGAAATAAGGGGTTTGGGGCTCACTGGGCAGTAGAGGTTCCCCGCCAGTGAGTGGCAGAGAGAAGAGCCCGAGCATGCAACTCTCCTTGGCCAGCTCCCTTTGAGGGTGTGAGTGGGGCTTTTAGCCAGGGTCGCCCCGCCACACTGTTCTGGTTTTCCCGTTTTGCTAGTCCCTCTCATGAGCGTATGTGTAGCTGATTAAAATGGCAGCACGTCATTAAAACTGCCAGCACTGCAGAGAAAGGTGGGCCTGGGTTCTCCGCCTAAGTCCCACCTGACGTCTCTGCCCCTGGACTGTGTGCCAGAGCCACGTCACCACCTTTGAGCTCTTGGGAAACAGAAGGAGTCAAACAGGGATGGGCATAGGGTGGGAGAAGCCACGAGTCTGATTCCCGGCTGGGTGGCACAAGTCACAGGCGTGGGTCAAAGGAGAGGCTGGGGCCCATTTGAGGCTGCCAGGCCCAAGGTCAGCGAGGCCTTGCTGCGAGTCGGCTTTTGAGACTCCCTCTCTTCAGGGTTTCCATTGATCCTGATTCCGACCTTCTCAGGAAGCTGCTTCATCCCCCTCTGAGGCACAGCGTTCCCCCTGGGAAACCCAGGCCTGCGAATTACAGACTTGTGCAGTGAGGTGGACCACGCGCCCCCATTGGAGGACTCTGGCGTGGCCAGTAGTGTGTCCATCCCACCAGCTGCTGACTGACTGAGATCTGTTCCTCTTGCAGGAGGGAGGGGTCCAGGCCAGTGATGGGAGAGCGGGACGGCCAGGTGAGTGGGTCCTACCTGCCCTGGGCCTGGACCTGTGGCTAGCCTTTCCTACTAGGCGGAGTTCGCAAGAACGGCAGTCTGGGCAGCTGTCAGAAGTGCGAGCGTTTGATTGTTTTTTTGCTAGCAAGTCCCCACACGCAGTCAGCTGTGCAGGGCTGCAGTCAGGCACAGGGGCCTTGCCTGGCATCTCAGTGCCTCAGGAGGCTGGCTGAGCAGGCGTAGGACAGGTGGGAAGCTTAGGAACTTCACGTCTTGACGTAGTGGGCGCCTTGGACATCTCAGGTGGTGGCTAGCAGGTGGTTAGGGCATCATTCGGCCATATCTCGGGGAGGGGCCCTCTGGTTCCGCTGGGGTGCAGACCATGCAGGTGGCCCCTGAGTGTCTGGTATTGTGTGGGCACCTGTGAACCACCGCTGAGGGACGGAGATGGGCATCAGAATACTGGTCCTCTGAAGCAGGCGTATTTCCTGAGAAAACGTGGTGCTGACCTCTCTGGTGTCTTTTGCTCGGCCAGGGGCAGAGTGGCAGTGCAGCTTCTGCCTCAGGTGGCAGGCCGAAAGAGGCCCCTTGATAGTGCCAGGCGCCAGAGGGGCTGTCCTTAGCGAGGAGGAGGCGCCCGTGAGGGCTGGTGTCCTCAGTGGGACTCCCAGGCCCTTGCACACCTTCTGCGGGGTGACACTGCAGTACCAGCCCAGGCGGGGGTGACAAAACTGTCGGGGAGGGAGGAGGGGCCTCGGAGCTGTGGGAGCTTCGTCCCTGGCTCCAGGCTGCTCCTGGCTGCATCCCACTGCTCCCCAGGAACCCACAGGGGGACAGGCCCTCCAGGAGGTAGAAGGGCATGGCCAGAGGCTTACCGTCCCCCTGTGCCTTCTAGCATTACTCCGACGACCGCCACGGCCACGGAGGACCCCCGGAGCGCCACGGCCGAGACTCACGCGACGGCTGGGGGGGCTACGGCTCTGACAAGAGGCTGAGCGAAGGCCGGGGTCTCCCACCTCCCCCGAGGTGAGCAGTGGGCCTCTCAGTCCAGACTCGGGGTGGCAGGTCTACCTTGGGCCAGCCGGCTGCACCGCAGGCCTCAGCCGAAGGAGAGCTTGAGGGCGCCACCTGGCCTGGGTCCTTCCTCTCTTCCCAGGCGGGTGGCTCAGGGTCTTTGTGAGGGAACCTGGACGACAGGTGTGGGCCCTCCCCAGCAGCGGCACTTATGTGCTCATTGTGGCTCCTGTCATTGCTGCAGTGGCCCCTGGGGTTCCTGGCCAGCTCACCTCTATCCTCTGGACTGTCCTTGGGCAGTGACTTATGTCCTGGCTTTATCCCCTGCGTGAGGTGGGCTCTCAGCACAGCTGTTGGGTGCTGTACAGGGCAGGTGGCCTGCGCTCCTCTCCTGCCCCCGTCCCTCCTGGCACCATTGCCAGGGACTCTTCCCTTTTCTCAGAGCTCTTGCTGGTGTTCAAGGACACCAGAAGTACCTACCCCCTGCAGGTGGCACAGATTGCAGCCACAGTCTGATAAGCTAATGGAACATGTTCTCTTCCAAGCGACCTACTTAGAACCTGATCCCTCAGTGTCGCCTCATCTGAAAAGCCTGTGGGACATTTCAGTGGGAGAGCAGTCCTGAGCATCGATCGCACTGGCAGCAGCCGGCACCTGGGGCAGGGTATGCACCCAGCAGCCCACTGGTGGGCCTGGCGGAGGCCTGGTCTTCGCTCCTGGGGGCCCCTGAGGCCCACTGCCCAGGATCTCCAGCCCAAGGCCGGAGTGCCCAGGAGCCCCTGGCGACTCCTGGTACCGGGATGTTAATCTTTGGTTTCTGCCTGAAGCTTTCTTTAAGCAGCCGTACTGGGGGGAGGCACAGGCCGTGCAGTTGACCCACTGACAGTGCACGCCTGTGACGGTTAGTGTGTTTGGGGTGGACGAGCTTCGGACTGCGTTCCATTTAGAGCCTCTTCTTCAGCCCCAAGCAGAGCCCTGGGCAGCTGCAGCCTAGCTCCTGGCTCTTCTCGCCGAGGATGACGGGCTAGGTTCTCCACGTGTTGCTCCTGTTCACGGCCGAGTGTCCTCTTGTATTATGGTCGCTGTGTCTGGTTTGTGCCTCGTCAGTGACCATGACTGTTGGGTCCTTTCCCACCGTTGGCACCATGGGCCATGCTGCTGCGTGGGTGCAGGGGTTTTTATTGGAGTGGCCTCCTTCTCTGGGGTGGCTGCCGTGGCGTGGGGTTGCTGGCTTATGTGGCAGGCCTGTACTTAAAGCCCACTTTGACCTGTCATCCCAGACGTGGGACACCTACGAAAACTTAAGTGTAGCGTGTAGTGTGTATTTACAGCTGTATGATAACAGTGATTAAGGGTACGATTACCTCATAATAACGTTAATTAGTGTGATGATACACACAAGCTCTAGAGTATGATTTCCAACCTGTTTTAATGCATCTGTGTCAGTTTTGTTGAAACGTTAGGGAATTGGAAGCTCTGCATTTGCAGGCCTTTGGGGAGCCCCGAGGGCGCTGCCGGTGTCGCCCTCCCTTGCCAGCACTGGGCCGCCCTCCTTCTAGGGCTCATGTGCCTTCTCCCTGGTGGCTCCCGGAGCTGGACCCCTCACGTGCTCTCTGCTGTTCGTACCTTTGGGGAGGTGTTACTTGCGGCCGTTTGCTCTCTGGAGCGCGGGACCTGCCTCTTCCCCAGGTGACTGCGGACATGTCGGGACAGCTGTGTGTGTTTCTGTTTTGGCAAAGGGGTGGACGAGACTGGGCAGAGCACAACCCGCGGCTGGAGGAACATCAGGTCCGGGCCTGGCAGGGTGCGGTGGATGCTGGCGCAGTGGGCCGGGAGAACGCGCGGTGGCCAGGTACTCCAGGGAGAGGCGGCGTCTGGGGCCAGAGGCCATGCACCAGTGTCCACAGTGTGTCTTCTCTTGCAGGTGCTGAGAGGGGCCTGTCCGGAGCCTCGGGGCCAGGGCACGCAGCGGGCCGGGGCGGCGTGGCTGGGTAAGGAGCGCTCTCCCGGGCCACCTTGCCAGCCCCTGTGTTCACCTCCCCGGGTTTGCATGTTTGATCAACTTGCTGGGTTGGGTGTTGTGAAAACAAAACAAAAGCAGCTGGTCAGATGTCACTCAGCCACCCCAGTGCAACGTGCCATGACCAATGATCTGGCTCACCTGGAAAGGAAGAAGCGGGGAGCTTGTGGGCGGCCGCCCAGCCGTGCTGCGGGGAGGCAGAGCTCAGGGACCTCTGGCTTTGTTCCTAGGCGAGGCGGCTTCACGCATGCTGGACATTCCCAGGGCCACGTGGTGCCCGGCGGCGGGCTGGATGGTGGTGGAGTAGCCAGCCAGGACCGGGCCAGCAGGGTCCCCCATCCCCACCCCCACCCATACCCCCACTTCACCCGACGCTACTGAGGCCCCGCAGCAGGAGCTTGCAGGTAGGCAGAGGCACCGGGAGCCGCGGGGCCTTTGAAGGAGCACTCTGCCGCCCTGTCGCAGCCACACAACGTGAACTGTTTTGGGGTTTTTTTTGTTTTGTTTTGTTTTGTTTTTTAATAAACGTGCTCTTGTCCTCCGTCTGTAGACAGGTTTCTGTAACGAGCATTCCACTTCCATTAATAAACATTTCTGGTCCCCACTTGCGCACCGTGCTTTGATGTGTCCGCCTAGTGGGGCAGGCGCTGGCCTTCCATGGCCCGCCTCCCTCACCGCCTTCTGGACTCTCAGGGCTGCCTTGGAGTGGGCATCCACATCCCTGCTCGGCAGGGACGGGAGCAGCAGCCAGAGCAGGAGTGGGCCCAGGAGTCGGGCCCAGACCTCGGAGCCGGCAGTGCTGGGGTCGGAGTCGGGCATACTTCATGGGCTGGGGTTGCGCCCTGAGGCGCTCAGACCAGGCCTGGCCCTGCGCTCGTCTCTTCACCTCCAGATGGAGGCAGCGGTGCCCTGTGGGGCCTGGCCACGGGATGGGGGTGGAGTGGGCCCTGCTCACTCCTGCAGTGGACCCAGCCTTGGCCACTGGTGCCAGCTCCGCTTTACTGAAAATGCAGGTTCCTGCATGTGCAGCGTGATTCTGATTTTCTTTAGAGACAGTGTTGGGTGCAGTGGCCACACCTGCAATCATAGTGGCTCAGGAGGCTGAGACAGGAGGATCCCAAGTTCAAAGCCAGCCTCGGCAGCCTCGCGAGACGCCGTCTCTGAATGCACGCACAGAGGGCTGGAGTGTGGCTCGGTGGTTGAGCGCCCCTGGGTTCAGTCCCTGATAGCCAGAAGGAAAAGTGTTGTGCTGGCATGGTGGCGTGTGCCTGTGCTCTCCGTGACCCTCGGGAAGAGGATCACAAGCGGCCTGACTCAAAAGGACTGGGGGTGCAGCTCAGGGGGGAGCAGCCTGGGCTCAGGCCCCAGCACTGCCGAAAAGAAAAAGGTGGGCCCCAAGTTTCCAAAGCCCCTGCCAGACCTCGCCAGCTGGCCCAGCAGGCAGCCAGCTGCGGGCTCTATCCAACGGGTCCCCGCGGCCGAGCCCTTCGGGGCTGAGCGGGGCTGAGCGGGGCTGACGGGAACACCAGGCCTCGGGGCCCGGGGAGGCTGGTCCCTGCTCCCCAGCTCAGTGTTCAGTTCAGCTGGTCCGGGGCCTGTGGGGAGTTGATCCACCCGGCCACCTGCTGGCACCTGCTTCCCTCCCTCAGGCCGGAACAATCACATTGTCCCAATGTCCCTCCCCTGCGTCGGCACTGGGGGTCTGGTTTTTAAAAGCAGCCTGAGCCTCACCCAGCTGGTGAGCTGCAGACAAGGCAGAGTCGCCCACATGGTGGCCTCCTGCACAGAGTCCCCGCCCCTCCCTCCCTACCCAAGCTGGACGGCGTTTCTGGCTGGCGTTGGGAGCACGCCGCCTGCTCTGAGCGGGCGTGGGTGCCGCCCGGGCCACCCTCGGACTCCCACACGCCCCAAAGGCTGGAGGCCTGCCTTCTGAGCCGGCCGTCCTGGCTGTCACCCACTGGACTCCTGAGCCAGGCTAAGCCCGTGTCTGCCCCACAGACGTGCAGGAGACGCCCGGGCCGCTGGGCTGCCTGGAACTTGGCGGACGCAGCCCGGCAGGTTGAAGTGGGATCCAGGCCCAAGGCCTCCAGGCGTCTGTCCTGCCTCTGCTCTGAGCCGTAGAGGCGTCACCCCGGCTCCACCTGCACTGCCAGCTGTTCCTGCAGGCATTGGTGTCCAGATGTCCCTCCCCCAGGGACACGGGGTCCCTGCTCCACCTGCTCCTCCCTCCTGTGGTATCTTGGTGGGTCACATCTGCAGTGACCCCGTTGCTGTCTCTGGCCGTCACCTGAGGTTTTGGGGCGGGATTGAACGTGGGACTCAGGGCAGCTCAAACCCCACTTCGCCCATCACGGTGGTGACACGTGGGTTTCCTGGTGAGCTGAGAGACGAACGTGCTTCATTCCTGGGCTCTGCGGGAACCTCTGCCTTGCGTGGGCATAGACCTGTGGGCGTCTGGCCCCTTGGTACTTGTGTGGCCGGGGATGGAGCCCAGGGCCTAGCAGGGCCAGGCACGTGTCCACCCCTGGGCTGCACCCCAGTCCTTTTTATCTTTTTATTTTGAGACAGTTTCATTAAGTTGACTGGGTGACCTCAAACTCGGGGTCCTCCTGCCTCAGCCTCCCCAGCTGCTGGGTTTACAGTGGTGCAGCGCCTGGCCCAGGTGATGCTGAGGTCCCAGGGGCACATCATCCTTGGAGGTGACACAGGCCCCGGGCAGTGTGTGGGGCAAGCTCCTGGTCACTTCCCTGCTCCACAGGCCACGTCTACCTTGTCCTCGAGGGTGTGCCTCAGCTGTGGCAAGCTCAGAACAGAACCACGTCTGTCTTGGCCAGAGACCAGGAAGCCATGCCTCGTTTGGGCTTGTCTCTGACAGGGTGTCATCTTGGCCAGGGTTTTCCCAGGCCCTCGTTATTCCAGGAGAAAGGCAGGGAGCAAGGTCCGTGCAGGAAGGGCCCCTGCTCCTGGCTGTGGGCACCTTCTGCTTCTGCAGGCAGCTGGGCCACCCTGCACAGACCCGCCCGGGCAGTGCTTGCCTCCCATGTCCCCAGTGCCACAGGACACCAGACCAAAACCAAAAACTAAAGCTGCAAGATGCCACCCCCAGGAAGTCCCTAGAACCATCGGACTTACAGAACGTGGGATGGCAGGTGCCAGGGACTGGGAATTGCTGAAGGATGGGACAGAAGAGTTCCTCTTGCACAGAAGCGACAGTCCTAGAGAGGGTGGTGGGGCTGCCCACCGCAGGGACGTGCTTCGGCCCTGGATTGGGCAGTTCCACACGGCTGGAAGGCCAGCTGTTATGTGTATTTTACTATAGTTTTAAAAAAGATTTTCTTTGGCCCTGTGTGGGGGTACACACCTGAGTCCCAGCTACTCTGAAGGCTAAGACAGGAGGATTGAAATTTTGAGGCCAGCCTCTGCAACTTAGCAAGACCCTGTCTAAAAACTATAAAAAGGTCTGGGGTGCAGCTCAGTGATAGGGCACTTCCTAGCAGGGACCTTGGATTCAGGCCCCAGCACCTCAAGAACCAGCGTGGCTTGTTCACGGAAGGAGGCACAGAAGGAGGCATCCCAGGAGCGAGAGCCACCCTGGTGGGACAGAGGAGGACAGACGTGGGCACCAGAGTGCCCGAGGTGCCCCCTTGCTGGGTCAGTCCTCACAGCTGGTGACCATCTGTGTCTTGGCTGCTCGGACTGAAGACACAGCTCACCGGACACGGTCTCCACACAAAAGCTTAGAACCTGGCACACGGTGAGTGCCCACAGGTGTGGACGGGCCCTGGTGCGCCCTGCAGGGATGGGGCTCAGTGCCCTGCTTCACAGGGGCTCCTGGGAAGGGGTCCAGGCTGCTCTTTTTCGGGGTGGCCGGGGAAGAAAGCGTCGGGATGGGGTGAACACCCCACTATGTGTCCACGTCTGCAAGCGTCAGCCAAACCCACTTGCTGAGTTTTGTGTTCCTAAGTGTCCTTCAGAGCAGCGCCTGGGCTCCTGGGCCAGCAGGGCGGGTGAGGTCCCGGGCCGCTGCCGTGCTCAGAGGCCACGTCACTCAAAGGCCTTTCAGTTCAGTAAAAAGGCAAAGTAGCCAGCGGCCGAGTCAGCACCTGGTGCTGCTGTGGCTCCGCCTCCCGCCTGCTGCGTGGGCCCAGGTCTGCAGAGGCCTCGCCAGGGGCTGAGGAGGGGTCTCCAGCTAGAACAAGCCAGGAGAGGGGAACCCGTCCCACCGGCTCCCGGTGGCCCAACCCCACCGCCTGGGGCTTCCCGTCTTGAAACGGGCAGGGTGGGCTGGGGCGCCACTCAGCGGGCTCGTCCCCGGCACCACACAACCAAAGACCCCGTGCAAACCAGCACCGCAGCGTCCGCGTGACCCCTGTGGCCTCAGCCCTGCTGCGCCCGGGCACCACAGAGACCCTCTCGCACAGGCGGGGCCCGGCCTCCATGGGCCCGGCCCGCCCGCCCGGCACCCACTGCACCTTAGCAGCGTTTGAAGTCAGAGGCCGCGGTCTGGCCCCTGGAGCGCCACACACTGTGGAGCTGAGTGCCGGAAGCCGCCGCAGGCACCTCAGGGCTCCTCGGGTCCTGCGATCACACCCAGCTCCCGCCCGCCAGCTGCCCAGCCACAGAAACCGCTCCCAGGCTCGCGGGCTCGTGCGGGCCCTGGAGCTGCGCCCCAGCCGAGCTGCAGCCCCACGAGCCAAACCTGCAGACTGGTCAGGGGAGACCCTCCGGGCGGGCGTGACCGAGCAGGTGCAGCAGCAGGCAGCCCACCTGGCCAGGCCCCGGAGGCGAGATCAGAGCCTGGGCCAGTGCATCCCGGACTCCCTGGGCACTGGGCTCAAGGGCCAGGCAGGGACTGTGACCCACAGGCTCCTGCTGTCCGTGCTGGGAGGGTCTGGAAGGGCGTTCCAGGCCAGGGGACAGCCCCTGCCAGGTGCCAGGAAGGAAGGGGTGCCGCACCTTGGAGGGACCACGCACTTGGGAGCACAGGGGACCTGAGGGCAGAGGGGAGTTGACCACCCCCATCAGGGGAGGAGTCACCTGCCCAAAGGCCACAGGGAGCCACAGCAAGTTCTGAGCCCTGGAGAGGTCAGCCCTCCTGGGAGGGCTAAGGACAAGTGTCGGCAGCTCCGTCTGGCCCTGCCCTGCTCGGGGGTTCCAGTCTTCTCTGCCCACCCTCCCCAGGCCACGGGGACCCCACGGGCAAGGGGTGAGCCAGGCCCAGGGCCAGCTTCTGTTGGATGCAGTCTGCAGCCTCAGGGTGCCTGTCCCAAAGTCCAGGGCGTGGGAGTTGGGGGGCGGCAGAGCCACGACACTACCAGGGGACAGGGCCCGAGGGACGCCACTGTGCTGGGGTGTGCAGGAGGGGGCTGGAGCCACCTGCTTCAAGTGCAGACTGGGACACACGCTGGACGGGGGGCGGCCTGAGGGCTGGGGGGGAGCCGGCGCGGCGGAGGAGCCGCAGCAGGGCCAGGCTGCGGCCGACCCGGGCTGCCCCGCCTGCCCACCGGGTGGCGCCCGAGAGCCATGCTGCGCTCACCCGCCCACCTGTCCTCTGCTGGCTGGTCACCCTTGGCGGGAGGCCCGGGGGAACACAGTGGAGGCTGGAGGGGGCTCCCGCTGGCAGCCAGGGTCCTGAGCCTGCGTGTCCTGTGCAGGTCTGGCGGGGGGTGTCCCTTGAGCACAGTTGTGGTTGCGTGTGTCCCCGGCTCTGCCGACGTCACCCGGCACGTCGTCTCTGTGTATCTGGCGGGGTGACCGTGCCTCCGTCTCCGTGCCCCTGGCTGGCGGGGAAAGCAGCCGAGGGACAACCCGTGGCCCCGTGGCTGTTGGCACGGCGATGGCAACAGTGGAAAGTCCCCTCCCCCGTCTCATCTCATGTGCTGCAGAGAGCCACGGACTTGTCCCCACCCTGGTGTCACCGCAAGACCCTGCCCCTGTCCCGATGGAAGGCTGTCCCCGGAGGGGGGACGTGGGGCTGCGAGCTCCCTCCCCCAGCACCTCCCACTGAGCCCAGGACGGGGCACTGCGGCCGTCCTGGCCTGTCAGTCAGACTCTGCCACATCCAAATGCCACTCCTCTCCGGGAGCCTCCTGCCCAGCATCCCGGTCAGGGAGGCGCCTGCGCCCTCGGGGACTCGCCCTGTCTGTCCCGGCCTCTGCCTGTCCCGGCCTCGGCCCCATCTTTCTTTCCTTTTCTTTTTCTTCCTTCGTCCTGCGGTGCGGGGATGGAACCCAGGGCCTCGCACACGCTGGGCAAGTGCCCTACACGGAGCCGCACCCAGCCCTTTCCATTTTGAGATGAGGTCTTGCTAAGCTGCCCAGACTGGCCTCCAATTTGCCATCCTCCTGCCTCAGCCTCTGGAGTCCCTGAGATGACAGATGGGTGCCACCGCGCCCAGCAGAAATTCAGCTTTTTAATGGAAAAAACTAACTCCACCAACTCCTCCCTTCTCGTTCTAATGTGTGTGGACCACGCCAGCCAGACGCAGCCAGGCTTCCCCTGGGACCTCTGACCTGAGCTTCTGGGTTTGAGGGGTTGCCTGGCGCCCCCTGCCCCCACATCTGCCTGTGGACCTAGCGGGCCCAGCCGTCCCTGCTGTCCAGCCCCCTGTGGCCCGTCTCTCCGGGGGCTCCTCACTTCCCACGAGCCCTCCACGCGCTGAGGTTCCTCCCGCCCCCTCTGCCCCGGACCCAGCGGGAGGGAGACGCTGCCACCGCCACCCCTCACAGTCCCGGTGGGAGCTGAGCACGGCGGCCACACCTGCTGGCCCAGCTCCTCGGAGGCTGAGGCAGGGGGATCCCAAGAACTGCGAGAGATAACTTGGCAAGACGGTCTCAGCCCCACGTGGTCGGCCGACCCAGCCCGCGCGAGGCCCTGAGATTCTAGAATGTTCAGGAGGAGGGAGGCACATTCTAAGGGTCTAGAGCCCGGGTATTCCAGATCCCAGGCCTCCCAGGCCTCCCACGCCCCCAAGCTCAGGCATTCCCAGAGCTTGTCACCCTCCGCCGGGGTCTGACGTTCCACAGTGTCTCAGAGGCAGAGGCCATGATCCCTCCAACCCAGCCCCCCGGGGAAAGGGGACCTGCTTTCCAAAGACATGGGCCCGGCTGTGCAAGCAGGTGTCCTGGGCCTCCCTTTGACCTGCTCGGTGCTGGCAGGCTCGATGAGCAAGACCTGCGCTCAGCCCGACAAGGGAAGTGGCCTGGCGCTGGGACCCGGTTCTTCAGGTAGAGCCGGCCCGCCCGCCTCCTCTGCAGAGCCTCACCAGACCCACACGGACTCTGCCACGCCCTGCTCTGGGCTGGGGACCCCTGCTCAGTGAGCTCAGGACGAAGCCACGCCCTCCTCTGGGCTGGGGACCCCTGCTCAGTGAGCTCAGGACGAAGCCACGCCCTCCTCTGGGCTGGGATCCCCTGCTCAGTGAGCTCAGGATGAAGCCACGCCCTCCTCTGGGCTGGGATCCCCTGCTCAGTGAGCTCAGGACGAAGCCACGCCCTGCTCTGGGCTGGGGTCCCCTGCTCAGTGAGCTCAGGACGAAGCCACGCCCTCCTCTGGGCTGGGGTCCCCTGCTCAGTGAGCTCAGGACGAAGCCACGCCCTCCTCTGGGCTGGGGACCCCTGCTCAGTGAGCTCAGGACGAAGCCACGCCCTCCTCTGGGCTGGGATCCCCTGCTCAGTGAGCTCAGGACGAAGCCACGCCCTCCTCTGGGCTGGGATCCCCTGCTCAGTGAGCTCAGGACGAAGCCACGCCCTCCTCTGGGCTGGGATCCCCTGCTCAGTGAGCTCAGGACGAAGCCACGCCCTCCTCTGGGCTGGGATCCCCTGCTCAGTGAGCTCAGGACGAAGCCACGCCCTCCTCTGGGCTGGGATCCCCTGCTCAGTGAGCTCAGGACGAAGCCACGCCCTCCTCTGGGCTGGGATCCCCTGCTCAGTGAGCTCAGGACGAAGCCACGCCCTCCTCTGGGCTGGGATCCCCTGCTCAGTGAGCTCAGGACGAAGCCACGCCCTCCTCTGGGCTGGGGTCCCCTGCTCAGTGAGCTCAGGACGAAGCCACGCCCTCCTCTGGGTTGGGGTCCCCTGCTCAGTGAGCTCAGGACGAAGCCACGCCCTCCTCTGGGCTGGGATCCCCTGCTCAGTGAGCTCAGGACGAAGCCACGCCCTCCTCTGGGCTGGGATCCCCTGCTCAGTGAGCTCAGGACGAAGCCACGCCCTCCTCTGGGCTGGGGACCCCTGCTCAGTGAGCTCAGGACGAAGCCACGCCCTCCTCTGGGTTGGGGTCCCCTGCTCAGTGAGCTCAGGACGAAGCCACGCCCTCCTCTGGGCTGGGGTCCCCTGCTCAGTGAGCTCAGGACGAAGCCACGCCCTACTCTGGGCTGGGGTCCCCTGCTCAGTGAGCTCAGGACGAAGCCACGCCCTCCTCTGGTCTGGGGACCCCTGCTCAGTGAGCTCAGGACGAAGCCACGCCCTCCTCTGCCGTGGGTTACACGTAACTGCTTGGCATGTGGATAAGGTCCCAGAAGGGTCATGCTGGTGTCCACAGCAACAGCTGTCGCCAGAGCCACCATGCCCTTGCATGCTGTGTCCTGAGGCCACTATTCCACCAGCCCCAGTGCGACACAATGAATTAACACATTTTCATCTTTACCAACCTAATAGGTGGGAAGGACAAAAAGGCATTTCACAATGACTTTATTTTTTATCTGAATTACCATGATGGAAAATGAATTCCTTTCTCTATGTTTAAAGGACATTTGCATTTCCTTTTCAAAACACTCTTCACGTCTTTTGCCCTTTTATCTCCTGGAGTGTTTGTTCTTATTGATTTCTAGAAGCTTTTTACATATTAAGGAAATTGGCCTTTTATCTATGATGTCTGAAAAATTTCCTTCATTTTGTCAGCCTCCTCACTTGTGAAGGATGTGATCGGTATTATGTATTTGTGTGCAGTCAGTTAAATATGTGGGGAGGTACTGGGAATTAGACCCAAGGGCTCACACACGCTAAGCAAGTGCTCTACCACTGAGCCACACCCCAACCTTTTTAAATTTTAGGACAGAATCTCATGAAGTTGCTGAGGCTAACCTTGAACTTGTGATCCTCCTGCCTCAGCCTGCTGAGTAATTGGGATTACAGGCGTGTGCCATTGCACCTGGCAATTATTAATCTTTTAATGAAAGACTTCTGGATTTAATGTCATGTTTCAACACACTGGAATTATTATTATCACGTCCCATGCTTCCTTCTAGCAGTTTAGTAATTTCTTGTTGGTGGGGTTGGTGTTTGGAAGGGAGTCTACCTTCCAAATTTAGTTTGGTTTTAGCCATTTTAAAACCTCGATCTGGAGTTGGGTGTGGTGGCAGCCCCTGTGGTCCCAGCTACTGGGGAGGCTGAGGCAGGAGGACTGCTTGAGCCCAGGAGTTCGAGGTCAGCCTGGGCAGCATAAGAGCCCTGTCTCAAAAATAAACAAACATCTGAAGCCTGATGGCTGATGGGGTGACGGCTGTGTGTTGGGGGACACAGGGAGTCTGCAGCAGGGTCTGGATTCCAATCCTGGTTCTCCCACTTTTTCCAGTGCTCCTTGGGGAAGTCAGTTAATCTCCCGCTGCCTCAGTTTCCTCGTCTGTGAAATGGGAAATGAGTTCTTACGTGAGGATCAAGGGGAGCCCCTGCTAAGGCCCTGGAAGCCACTCTCTGGCAGGCGCTGTCTCTGCTTCGCCATCTTTGGTTTGGGGTGCTTTCCTTTGAGCACCCCCAGATCAGAAGGGACCCTCCTCACTGCATGGGTCTGATCCTTGGGGCTGCCCTGCTGCCCAGGCAGAGGAGACCCAGCTCCAGACTGAGGAGCCTGCGGGGCAGGCCAGGGTTTTCTGGTGGGTAGGGGATTGAACCCGGGGCCTCAGTCCTATTGTGTATTTTAATTAGAGACAGGGTCTTCCTGAGCTGCTTAGCGCCTCGCTGTTGCCGAGGCTGGCTTTCAACTCATGATCCTCCTGCCTCAGCCTCCCAAGCCGCTGGAATGACAGGTGTGTGCCACCGGGCCAGAATTTGAGGCCACACTGTCCACTGCAGGAGGGGACGTTTCAGTGGCTGCATCATAACTGGCCAAGGACAGACCCGGAATGGCCGCGGCCAAGCCAGCATCCTGGGCACCCAGCCCTGGCCAGTCCTGGCGGGTGGGAGTGGCTCTGGAGCTTGTCAAGGGAGACTGGAGGGCTGCTGGGCTGAGGAAAGGGTCCCAGGGACGCAGGACAGCGGAAGGGGGTGGGAGCCGCCCTCCGCCCACCACTGGGCACGCCCATCAAGTCCGGTTGGTGGGACCCTTGGGGGACCATCCCCCTCCCCCCCCCGTTTTCCCCGGCGAGGTCCCAGAGGGCTCTCTCCCTCTTCTCAGGCCCTGACCACCTGCGTGGAGGGGTGTGTGCAGCTGTGTCCCCTCTCTGGACTGGGAGCCCTCGAGGGCAGGGGCCAGGGTCCCGGAGCCCAGTCAGACCCAGTCAGGCAGAGCTGGTGAGCCCATCCAGCCCCTCCTTCAGGGCCTGCCCGCCAAGGCCACGAGACCCTGCAGGTCGCCGCCTCCGTTCCGCTCCCCCTCCTCCCTCAGTTCCAGCCATACAGCCTCGGTGCCCCAGGGCCTTTGCACAGCGGTACGTCCCCAGCCCAGAGCCGCCCTGATCCCTGACCCTTTGGCGTGCGGCTCACGCTCTGGATCTCCTGGGGACGCCACCCTCTCGGGAGGCCTCCGCACCTGGCCGCCCTCGCACTTCCCGCCACGTGACCGCGGTCATTTACATGCTCCCGCAGTTTATTGGCCGGCTGGTTCTCCCCCGCGCACTCGGGCGTCCCGGGCCGCCGGGAGCAGCCGGGCGCCATGGAGGGGCTGCGGCGCGGGCTGTGGCGCTGGAAGCGCTACCACATCAAGGTGCACCTGGCGGACGAGGCGCTGCTGCTGCCGCTCACCGTGCGGCCGCGGGACACGCTCAGCGACCTGCGCGCGCAGCTGGTGGGCCAGGGCGTGAGCTCCTGGAAGCGCACCTTCTACTACAACGCGCGCCCGCTGCGCGACCACCAGACGGTGCGGGACGCGCGCCTGCAGGACGGCTCGGTGCTGCTGCTGGTCAGCGACCCCAGGTGGCCGCGGGGGCGCGGGGCGGGCGGAGCGGGGTGGCCGGGCTGCAGCGCGGCGGTGCCTGGAACCGGCCGTCACCGCACCTTCCTCCGCGCCCCTCCAGGGGTGGAACCCAGGGGCGCTTCACCGCTGGGCCAGTCCCCAGCCCTCTGTGTATTTTATTTTGAGTCAGGGCCTCGCTGAGTTGCTGAGGCTGGCCTTGACCCTGCGATCCTCCTACCTCAGCCTCCAGAGCTGCTGGGATCACGGGCGTGGCCACCAGCTCCTGTTTGCCATCGTCCCTTTCTTTCTCTGCCTGGTCCATGTGTCTCTCTTTTCTGTCCACTTGTCTCCCCACAGTCCTGTTCTGAAACCTGCTGCCCACACTTGGTCTTGGCCCTCTGGGGTCTCCAGAGCAGTCCCCTGGCAAGGCACTTGAGGATGGGGTCTTCCCACCCCGGCAGGGGTCTGCAGAGAGATGCTCTGGGCCAAGCGAACAGCACGTTCAGAGGCCGGGGCATCTCTGGGAGCTGGGTGGCAGCTGGCAATTGGCAGGGGTGAGGCGTGGCAGAGGGGGAAGGGGCTGGTCATGGAACCTCGGATGCCACCTTGGAGGTGTTGAGCAGGGACGGGACAGGGTGCCACAGTGTAACCCTGGTTTTATGAGGTGTCTCTTGCCAGGGCCCTAGAGGCTTGGCCCACCAAGCTTGGGATATGGTGTGAGAGCTGGAGCCTCAGGTGCCCTTCTGTTCTGGGAGGCCTGAGCAGGGTGGGCGAGTCCCCCTCTGGGCCAATTGAGGAGGGTCTCTGGGGTCAGGAGTAGCCTGCGGGGTGACGAAGGGGGCGCCCAGCACTGGAGGCTGAGCGATGGTGTTCCCAGCAGGGGGACAACCCTCGAACATCCAGAAAATGGTCCTTCAGTATGCTGTAAGCATTTAGTAAGCGCCTGTTGTGTCCAGCGGGGACCCAGGGACTCTAGGCCTTGCCCTCATGGAACCTGGGGTTCAGTGGGGGGGAGACAGACGCACCTGTCATCAAAGGCTAGCTCGTGACGGTGACCGTGAAGAGGTGCGGGGACCTGGAGAGGGACAGGGGTGCGCTGCCCCCACAGCCGTGGCTTGGGGCAGGACAGGAGTGTGGGCTGGGGCCCCGCAGGGCCTGGGAAGGAGGCTGGTGGCAGGGCGGCGGGCAGAGCAGGCCGAGCCCCGAGTGGGCGGGCGGCTGTCCTGGCTGCTGTGGGGCCACAGGCCTCCCCAGGCCCCTGCCCTGCCCTGGCGTCTGCCCTGCTGAGGGCGGAGCCCAGCTGTGTCTCCCAGACGGCAGGCGAGGCCCCGCCCTCTCCCCTTTGCCGCCTGCCGGCTGTGTGTCCCGGGGCAGTGCGCCCACCCTCTCTGGGCCTCCAGCGGGCTCTGAGCCTGGAGCCACCCGCTCCGGGTGCAGCAGGGCCCCAGCTCCCGCCCGCACCCAGGCCTCCTGCCTCTGCGGTGTCCTCCTCTCCCCTGTGGTCTCCTGTAACCTCCGGTCTCCAAACTGTGACGTGGCCTCGGCTACCTCCGGTGGCCGCACTGCCCAGGACAGGTTGGCACGGGGCACCTGCGGGTGGGGAGGTGCTGGGCTCCTGCGAGGGCCCTGCTCAGGCGCTGGGTCTCCCTGGGGTCCAGGCAGGAGGCGGCCGTGCACTCCGGGCCAGCTCTGGGGCCATGGTGCCCCCACTGTGGCCTCCAGCCTGCTGCTGGACACCCCTGCTGTCCTCTCTGCTGTCCCTTCACTTGCACATCTAGCCCCCTCTTGTTGCCAAGCCCTGCGGACGAGTCCAGCAGCCACGGCCCCACCAGTCCAGGGTCCAGCCCCAGCACCGCCCACCCAGGCCCTGTGTCCACCCTCCCCCGGGTCCTGCAGCAGCCACCAGAGTGCCTGCTGCCTGCCGGTCAGGTCCCTCCCTCCTCTGCCCACAGCCCTCCATGGCTCTCACCTTCCTGGGTGGGGGTCAGAGCCCAGGTTCGCCCTGCAGGCTGCAGGCCTCTGCGTGTCCTGGCCTGTCCCACATCCCTCGGCTCCACTCACACAGGATCCTTCTGCGTCTGCCCCAGGGCCTTTGCACAGCTGCGCCCTCTGCCTGGAGTGCTTTTACCTCCATACCCCTGTCCCCGCTCGGCTCCGTCATGCCTTCGTTGAAATGCCAGGTCTTCCACGCAGCCTCGTCTCCACCCCATGCGCGCCGCCCCTCCAGTGGCCTCCACAGGGCAGTGCTGCCCTCCGTAGATGGTGTCCAAGAGCCATCGACCGCGACTGCTCAGAACGTTTCCCCGCGCTCCAGCCAGGACGGGCCGTGGAGGGGCCTTGGACTGGAAGCGCCTCCTGGCAGGTGTGGGGCCCGGTGCCAGGGCCGTTTGCCTGACCCGTGTCTGTCTGTCCCCTTCCTTCAGGTAGTCTGGATTGGAGGAGGCGGAGCCACGATGGAGGGGACTCCAGGAGCTGCGTAAAGGAGCTGGCGGGGCAGGGCGCCGAGGGAGGCGCCTTCCCACCTCCTGGGAGCCTGGACCTTACTCCAGGTAGGTCCCTCAGTACTTGAAATTCAGAGGGGACCTTAGTAGGAACAGGGCCCCGTTGACGTCTCCCTCCTCCCCAGCCTTGTGCTTCGGCCCTGGGGGTGGAGAGGCTGGCTTCACCTTCTCAACTCCCTCTGGACTAAGGGAGATGCTCCTGAGCTGTGCTGCCCCCAGCGTGCTGTGTGGCTTTGGGAAAATCGCTCATCCCCTCTGGGCTCTGTGCTGCCATCTTGAAACGAAGCCTTGGGCTTTGGTTGGTGCATTTGGTTTCACCACACCCTTTGCCTGCAATTCCAGAAACTACCACCTGGTGGCTCAGTAAGCCAGGCCTGGGTAGCGGTGCCCCCGGCAGCCACCTCTGTCCTCTGGAGGGCACAGGGACACAGGGCCCACATCAGGGCTGTTAGGGAAGGACTCTGCCCGAGCTGTCCCCGCTGGCCTGGGTTGAAACGCTCCTTCCCCTCGGCTGCTGCCCCAGGTCCCGGGCTCCCAGGTTCACGCAAAACCCAGGGCGTCCGGCCGCTGCCACCACCTCACGATTCCTGACGGAGCCCTGTCCCCGATGCTGACCCGCCGCAGGACAGCCGTGGCCTCCCGGCTGTGTCACGACCTTGAGGCTGAGTCTCCGCCCCGTGGACAGAGGGACCCGCGAGGGAGCATGGCGGGCCGCGTCCTCCCCCGACCTGGCCAGGCCTCTGCCCGGCGCCCCTGCAGCCGCCGCCAGCCCAGCTGCCTCCCGGAAGTCTCCGCTCCTCCCCAGCCTCGCGCCCGGCCCCTCAGGACGCCCACAGCCTGCTGCCAACACTCACCCAGGCTCAAACGACCGTGGGACCTGTGGCCCCGGCCTGGTGGCGAATGCTGCCCCTGCCCCCTCCCCCTCCCCCTGCTGGGCTCTGGCCGGCTGGGCGCTGACCTGGGGAGCTCGGCGGGCAGGCTGCACCGCGGACGCTCAGGCCAGAGGCGCCTGGAAGGAGCAGCGGGCTGATCACGCTGCTGTCTGCTGCCCCTCCAGCACTGAGCACTGAGCACTGAGCACTGAGCATTGAGCACTGAGCATTGAGCATTGAGCACTGAGCACTGAGCACTGAGCACTGAGCACCAGGACCTGGGGCCTCCCCGCTCCCAGGGGAGTTGGGCAGGACGGACCCCACTTCTCTCCTGTAGGCGGGGCTGCTGTGCTGGGGACTCAGGTCTCCTGTCCAGGGTGGGGACTCCCGTCCCCACCTGTACTCTGGGTGTCAGCCGAGGCCCGGCCTCCGGAGACCCCAGTGACTGCGGCCTGGTGCTGCCTGGAGCTGCTCGCCTGCGCCCCTTCTGCCCTCCGCAGGGCACCAGGTTCCTGCCCATTTCACAGATGGGCATCGGCCTGGACTCCAGCCCATCCCTGGATGAGGGTCCAGCCCTCGAGGGACGGGGAGGGAGGCAGGATCCTGCCTCCAGCAGGGCTGGCGTGGGAGAACGTGGTTCAGGGCGTTTTGACATTTAACAAACAATATGCAAATCGCATGCAAATCGCATGCAAATCGCCACCCATTCCTGAAGCCCGCCAGCGCTGGCGTGGTCTGCAATCTTAATGCCCGACCTGTCCCTGGAGACGGGGGTGCGGCCCCTCCCCCTCTCCTCCCAGGCGCCCTCCCTCCCTGGGTCCCTGTCCCTCCCAGGCCTGAGGTGGATGTGACCAGCAGGAGGGCTTCCAGCGTCCTGTGCTCACAGAGGGACAGCGTGGCCCTCATCACACGGACCCCAGGGTCACATGGAGCAGTGGGCGGAACTCGTGGCTGGGGAGGCAGGACAGCAGCTGGAGTCAGCAGAGCCTCTTCCAGGAGGCTCCAGGCCCGGCCAGCTGGGCAGGGCTGCTGACTGGCGGGGGTGCCTTGGCCTTGAACTTGACCTTGACCTTGACCTTGACCTGCTCTGCCAGGGGTGCCTGATTCAGCCGGGGCCCCTCTCCATCTATGCGTCCCCTTAGGCTGCCAGCTCTCCCTGGGCGCCCGCTGCCCGGGCCAGCCCTGTCCCAGCCACGGCCACAGAGCCGGAGGTCTGTGCTCCCCCACCGCGGGCGGGGGCCGTCTGGGGTGGACGCCGAATAAAAGACCTGAAAACAAAATCCAGCTCAACCTCCCGACTTGGCCGCGGCCCAGGCGCCTCCCCGAGCCCCCGGCCTGGGCAGGGCAGCGGGAGGGGAGCCGCCCAGAGCAAGTCCGGGCGCCTGGAGTTTCGGGTGAGACTTGGCGTCCTGGGAGGAGCCGCCTCCGCCTGGCCCGCCCACCGCGTGTGCCCCCAGGAGGAGAAGGGCCTTCCTGGTGGGCGAGCCCAGGCGGCTCCCAGAGGGCCGTCCCCGCCTGCCCGGGTCCTCTCCCTACCCCAGCGTCCCTGCTGCTCCAGGCCCTCTCTGTCTCCCAGACCTCAGGCGGCTGGCCTCCCGCCAGAGCCTCCCCTGGGGGCTGGGTCCATCCGGGGCACTGGAGAGTGCTGGGGACGGTGTGGTGACCAGGCCACTCCACTGACCCATGGTCCAACAGAAAGTGCAGGAGCTGCTGGGTGGGCCCGGGGGGCTCCCGGGAACCCCTTGCCAGCTGGAGTGGGGCCTCTCCCGCTGCTGTCCCCACCTGCCCACCTGCCCAGAGCGGGCGGTGCCGCGGATGGTGGCCAGGAGCTGCTTCCTGACAGAGAAACCCTGACTCATCCTTGTGCCCGGTGGGGTCGAAAAAATCCTTTGGGGGAAACAGTCAAAAGGATAAAAAAAAAAAAAAAGAAAGAAAGAACGAGCCCCAGCGGAGCTCCGCAGCCTGACTCACCGGGCAGGGGCAGACGCCAGCACGCCTGGGCCCGCAAGGAGACCTGCCCAGCCCTTCCAGGGGGCGCCCCTGCCTAGCCACCGAGGGCTCCTGGCCACACAGTGAGGGCTCCAGGCTGAGGCCTGAGGGCTCTGAGCTCCTGAACGCAGCCTCTCGCTGGGCGGGCTGGGAGACCACGGGCCTTTGCACATGCTGCCTCTGCCCGTGCACCCCAGCCTCCAACTGCACCCTCCAGTCGCCTCCCTGGGGCGGCCCCAGACGTGCTTCCCTGGCTTCCTATTCTCAGACACCCTGTTCTTTTCATTCGTGACATTAATTATTTATAGTATTATTCGTTCGATGCTGTTTTCCTGACCAGCCTGTGGCGCTGTGAGGGTTGAGGCTGGTCTGGTCACTGGGGGGGGGCGCACAGTGTCCAGCAGCCCCGGAGCACCGGCCCCAGTTCCTGCCACCCCTGTGCCTGGCTCCAAGGCTGCCAAGGGGCACGAAGGCCCAGGATTGGGATTCCAGGCACTCTGGCTCCCGCCGTGGTGATAAATGGGCAAAATTCAGAATTAATTATTGACTGCTCCGGCAAGCCAGCCCGATCTCGACAGATAAAGAGTGTCCTCGCCGCTGCGTCTGCCCAGCGCTTCTCTGGAGTTTATTAGAGGTTGGGAGGTGGCTAGCCAAGGAAGGAGTCCAGAGGCATTGGAGCCAGGCAGAGCTGGGTGGGAAGGCCTGGGTCAAGCTGGGGCACTTTGGGCAACTCGCTTTCCCTCTCTGAGCCTCATTTTCTCATTTGGGAAACAGGGAAGTAAAACATTCTCATGTGTTGGGATGAATTGATGTGAGGATGGGAATTGCCCCGAGCAAATAGAGCGTAGTATGCAACAGGTATCCAATAAATGCTGTAGAATCTTTGGGGACAGGTATCCTAATTCTCTCCCCCTTTTGGCAGGATAAAACAGCATAGGGTTGGAGCAGAATTCTCACCCAGCAGCAGATCTCTGTCCCTTAGATGGCAAAAATGTTGGGTGGCAAACAGGTCTGAGCTTAAGAACAACCACAAAGGACCAACAGTTTGTCAGTACTACTTCCTCTTCCTACAGATTCCAGATCTGACCCTGCTGCAGGGACACAGCGCCCCCTAGTGGTCAGTGAGGGAGTGACAGCATCTTAGCAATTCAATGTCCTCAAGTTATCCTCACACTGTCCACTAGAAATATCCTGCTAGCCAAAGATGTAATTTAAAATTTTAATGGTAGCCACAGGGGGAAAAAAAGGAAAAATAAATAGTTGAAATTAATTTTAGTACTATGTTTTTTTTAATTCAATATATATCCCCTGATCATTCTAATGTGTTGGTCTGTCTTCCGTGACTATAACAAATGCCTGAGATAGTCAACTTGTGAAAAGAAGAGGTTCATTTTGACTCATGGTTTTGGAGGCTCCTGGCCAGGATCCGTTGGCCA
The DNA here is from genome assembly GCF_902686445.1 of Sciurus carolinensis. NCBI lineage: Eukaryota > Metazoa > Chordata > Mammalia > Rodentia > Sciuridae > Sciurus > Sciurus carolinensis. The sequence goes on along the minus strand of NC_062229.1, from coordinate 3,139,266 downwards.
TTGCTCTGGGCCTGTGGTGAGGCAGTGCCTTGAGGTATCAAGGTGAGCTCGGTGGAGCAGGTCCAGGAGGTAAGGAGAGGAAGAGGAAGAGAGGGGCCATCCCCTGGAGGCCACGCCCCCAAGGAACCAAGCCTCCGGCCAGGCCCCGCCTCTTAAAGGCCCCGCCTCCTCTCATAGCGCCTCCCCGGGACCAGGCCAGGTCTGCGATAAGTCAGAACGTCTGACCCGGGCCTTGACTGACCCATGAGTCCCTTGTCCTACTCCAAACGTGCCCGCCTCCCCAACCCTGGTCCGCACTTCAGCTCCGGCCCAGCCACGGTGTCCTCTGCAGGATGGGGAGTCTGTGCCCAGCTGAGTCCCGCGGCCCGAGGGCTGTGAACAGGGTGGAGTTCAGCCTCCTCCACCTGCAGGACCTCTCTAGCTTCCAGAAGGCAAAGTGTCCGTCCCACAGTCGTCACACGGTCCTTCACCTCTCCAGCGTCCACACCCACAGCGCCACCTGCCAGCAAGGTGTCTATGTCCCAAAACTTTGGGCAGCCTACCGTGGTCAGCGGATGGGTGCGTGGAGGTGACCCTGGACAGAGGGCAGGACATGCGGCGCCCGAGGGCAGCCCTGAGAGGTCCTGCAGGAAGAAAGCCGCCGGACCCTTGGTTCCTCTTCCAGCCGCAGGGCCGCTCCTTGTCCAGGGCCCCCCGGCTGCGCCAAGGTGCGGGCGCACAGGGTCCGGGCCACGGGGTCCCTCGCGGGCTGCGGCTTCTCCCTGCTGAGCCTTTCCACCGTGTGCTGGGACCACGACCTCCCGGAGGCCACCGCGAAGTGAGGGCGGTCTGTCCTGATCTGGTGACAAGCAGCACCTTGTCACAGCGGCCACACCCCGTTACTCAGGAGGAGCCGCAGGCCCCACTCACGCCCAGGGGAAGGAGAGCAGGGTCGCCCTCGGACTCTGCCTGTTGGCTTCTGGGGGTCCCGGGTGGACGCCCGGCCTGGGGGCCTGGCCAGCTCTGCCGCCCCGCCCCTGGCGTGGGATTCCTGCGCGTCCAGGGCGGCCTCAGAGGCCCCGCGTCCCACCCTCGGCACCACGAGAAAAGGAAACGAAGGTACCGCTCCCACCCACCGCTGAGACGGGAAGAGAAGGCCGGCCCGCTGCTTCCTCAGCACTTACTGAGCGCCTGCTGCACACCAGGCCCCACGAGGCGCAAGATGAAGGTCCCGCCGCCCAGGACCTGCCCTCCGCGGTGCAGGCAGACCCGGCAAATTACCGGACACGATGCTCGGTCGTCAAGAATAAGGCCACGTGGCTGCAGCAGTCACAGTGACTCTGCAAAGCGACCACAGCCAGTCAGGATCCCCCGCCCCACTCCACGGTTCTCTCTGGCCTCACACCTGGGAGGCCGTTCCCCCTGAACTTCTCCTGATTAAACCTTAATTCCAATGATTAAGCCAGGCAATGACTGGCAGCGCGCAGGAAGGAGGCCGGCCTCCCCAGGGGAGGGGGAGGCCAGGACGGAGGCTGCGCAGTGGCTGGAGCTGAAGCCCACACCTAATTAGCCCCTCAGGATTAATTAGTGGCCCAGGACAGGCTGGGAAACCTATTACCTGAGCAGCGCCGGCCGCCAGCCCCTCCTCTGTTTGTTTTAAAAAGCACCTGCCCCTCCCCCCCCAGGGGACGGCGTCCCTCTTTCTGAGCAGAAGGCGTGTGTGGGCTGGGCTGTCAGCGCGAGAGGTCTAACTGGGAAGGACGTCTGCACAGGGGTGCCTGGTATCAGTAACACGCTGCTCTTTGAGCACTGAGTATGCGCCCAGTGTTTGCACACGTTCTTCAGCTGGTTGCCCCTGTGATAGCTCAGGGGTGTGAGGAGCTCCCACCCCGTTGAGCAAGTGTGCCTGACTCCCCGATCTGAGCATTTGAGCCCCTGGAAATATCAGAGTGGGTTTTATTTTATTTTATTTTTGGTGCCAGGGATTGAACCCAAGGGCGCTGAACCACTGAGCCAAATCCCAGCCCTGTTTATTTTTTTATTTAGAGCAGGTTCTTGCTGAGTGGCCTAGGGCCTTGCTAAGTTGATGAGCCTGTCCTTGAACCTGCCATCCTCCTGCCTCAGCCTCCCGAGCCGCTGGAATGACAGCGAAGGGGCGTCAGACTCTCACTTTTGTCCTGAGAGCCCGGGTGGGGAAGGCCTCAGCCCGCGGAGCGGCGCCGGGGGCTGCAGCGGGGAAGGGAGTGGGGGTCGCTGTGGTCTCTGCCCCCACACCCTGCCCAGGCCACTCCCGGCCAGGGAAGGCCTTAACCTCCGGTGTCACTTCTCCTTGGCCTTCGAGACCCTGGCGGGTGTCTGGAGGGCCGCCTGCGAGGTCCCAAGCTGCTCCTGCCCAGCAGCCTCTCCAGAGGCTCAGACCCCACGTGGCTCAGCTTGCTGGGGTCCCTGCAAAGGCCGGTGCCACTTGGGTCCTTGGGGCGCGGGGGGTGGAGGGACGTGAAGGAAGAAAAGGTCCCCGGCTGGGACCTGCAGGGGGCCTCAGCCAGCCCCGCGGTCTCCAGTTTTACAGGCAACGGGGACTGAGGCTGAAAGGAAGTCAGACCCTGCCGCGTCGCACAGAGCCAGCAGGACGGGCCGCAGCCCAGCCTCCCACCTGTGCCAGGAGGGCCTCCTTGCCTGCTGCCCCCGGCGCCTACGTCACAGGGACAGGGTGCCGTCGGGGGACCGCCGGGGGCTGGGTGAGGGTCCGACCGCACCCCTTCCCACCCTGCAGGGCACCGCCGGGGCCTCTAGCTTCTGCATCCCGAGGCCCCAGCTGCAAACCTGAGAGCGCCCAGCACAGGCACGTGGCTCGCACCCCGGCCCCCACGGTGTCCAGCAGGCCCAGTCCCTCCCAGCCTCACGTCAGCCCTGTCCTCTGCCTGCTGCCGGGGACAATTAGAGTGTCAGAGAGGCTGCCGCAGCCAGACAGGCCCGGCCTCATGTTTAATTCATGGCGGGGCTAATTATAGCCAGGCGGGGGAGGGGCCTCCTAACCTGGGCCTCCTACCTTGGCCTCCACACCCACTCTCCTGCCACAGGGGACAGGATGGGGACGGTGCTGGTGTCCCCCCAGGACCCAGCTTGGGGCAGCAGTGTGGGCTCCCCAGCACCTCCTCCCAGGTTGCTCACCACCCTCCAGGAGCCAGGGGGCAGCACGGGGATGAGGGGTGGTCACCCGGGCAGGGAGCCAGGCAGAGGGCCAGGCCAGGGCGGGAAGGGCTGCGGAGGGCCACCCAGGGCCACCCAGGACCACACGCCTCTGACGCTCCATGACTGTCAGCGGCAGGCGTGGCCACCGCAGCGAGTGCTCAGGGCCGGCCAGGCGCCCTTGAGGGCCCTGGCGTGTGCTGTCATCCCAGGGCCAGGGGACGGGCAGCAGAGGGACACTTCTGCCTCGGATAGAGTTGGGAGCCAGGCACAAACCCCAGGCTGGAGAGCGAGGCACTTTGGGCCCGACTCTGGTATCCGACGGCTCTGGGGGGGCCAGGCCTCTGTGCTGAGCGCCCCGGGCTGCACCCCAACCCGGGCCTGCTTTAAAGTATCCAAAACATGGGCAAAGCCCCCGTGGGGCAGTCTCCGAATGTCACGTAAAGAGGGACCGCAGCCTCGTGCGGGGCTCCACAGGGCTCCGAGCTGTCCGGGCGGGCGGTGGCTCTGTGCCCGAGCTGCAGCTGGGTGGATCGAGGTGCGGAGGAGCCACCAGGCGTAGGCAGGCCGCGGGCGCCCCTCCTGTCCACGGTGCCCTTCCCCTGCTCCTGCCCTGGCCCCTAACGGCTGTGCTGTCACCTCCGGCTCCCGGGAGCCCCATTCTGTCCTGATCCACTTGCAGGGATCGCTGGGGGTGTCGGGCGCAGCAGCCGTGGCCCTCTACCCGCTCTGCAGGGTGCCAAGGTCGCTGCCTAAAGTGGCTCTGGGTAATCCATGCACAGGACCCAGCGCCGAGCCGCATACAGCAGGTGCTCACGCACGGCTGAGCCGCTCCGGTTCTGCTGGACAGGAGCTCCCGGGGTGGCGCTCATTTTCCAGCCCAGGCCGGCCCTGCTTCAGGGCGGGCAGGCTCCTGCCGGACGGGCCGGCGCGAGGCGGAGCGTTTCCATGGCAGCCTGGCGGGAGCCCGCCGAGCGATTGGGCGTCCCGAGGAGCGGCGGCTAAAAATAGCGCGGCGCACCGGGCTCATTAGCCGCCGCGCCTTTGGCTGCCAGGTACCCCTCCCGGGCGCCTTCCTCTGGCGCAGCAGAGGCCGGGAGGACGGGAAGGGAGGCCCCCACCCCAGCCTCCTCAGCGATCGGCCAGCACCCTCCTCTGCTCCGAGGCTTCCCTGGCCCCTTCCCCAGCCCCGCTGCCCTTGGACCAAGGCCTGGCTCCTTGCTGGCCCTGGGTCTGTTCCCAGATCCCACCCCCTGACCTCTCTCCCTGACCCGGATGCCTCTGGCCGAGGAGGCCCCTGCTCTGGGCCTTTGGTCGGCTCCTCTTCCTTCACCTGTTTACACATGGCCTCCTCCAGCCCCGGGCCTCTACCGGGCCCTTCACCTCACTCTGATCCCCCACCGTGCCATCTGTCCCTCCAGGCTAGACTGGGCTGAGGGGTTGTGGGTCAGTATGCTAGGTCCTGGCTCCCTGGAGAGGACTTGGCATACAGCAGTTGCTCAATAAGTGTTTGGGGAATGAATGAGGGATGGAGCCATCTGGCTCTGATAGGATTTCCCTGGCAATCATGGTAGGCACTCACACAGAGGGTCCCTGTGGTCCTCTGTCCCCAGCCTGGTCAGTGGTCCACCCTTTCTTGGCCACATTCACTCTTCTGCTTCCAATTTGGAGGGGCTGGTCTGGCTGTGTGACCCAGCCAAGCCACTCACCCACTCTGGTTCCCTTTTTGCTGTCACCAAGACTTAGAGGTAGAAAGGATCCAGGTGGGCGCTGGGGGGTGGCTGTCCCGCCACATCGCAGGGTACGACTAAGTCTGCTGGAGAGGTGGGCAGCCTGGGAGGGCAGGATTTCCTCCAGAGACAAGGAGGGTCCCGGAGTGACCACCAGGTGGTGCAGTGCCGTGGTGCAGCTGGGTCGCAGACCCGGGAGGAGGCAGGCATTCTGCAGAGGAGGTTCCTGGAGGAGGGACGGGCAGTGCTGGAATCCCTTGGTGATCAGATCTACCCTAAAGCTTCCCACCCTGGCTCATCGCCCCTGTCCTCACCGTGGGCACAGCCCAGGCTGCAACGGGGGCTCCACAGCCACCTGGACACAGGCCCCTTCCATTGTTTCTCTGCCTCCTCAGTCCCCAACTTCCATCCTGTGATCTACGAGGGCTGCCTAGCTCCTGCCATCGTGGCTACGTTCCAGAAGGGGGCAGAGGGCGGGGGGACGAGGGAAGGAGGGAAGGAGGAGGGCCTGTCCTATCCTGAGGTCAGAACCTGAAAGTCACGCACGCTGCCGTTCATGCTCCCATCCTGTTCTCACAGGGTGCTGGGGTCACCCTGCACGGCCAGGGAGGCTGGGAAATGCAGTCTCTACCGGGGCAGGTGGGGAGTGGGTATGGGGGCCGACCACGGCCTCTGCCACAGGAAGGAGCAGAGGGAATCTGTCACCAGGTTGGCCCCACAGCAGGGAGACCGCCTGCTCCTTCCTTGTCCTCTGGCAGCTGGTGTAGCCAGGAGGCTGTGGTCTCGAAGCCCGTCCGGGCCTCGCTGTGGCCTCCCCGACACGTGCCCTCCCTGCCTCTCTTCTCTCCCCTTGCTCCTCTGCTTCAGCTGCACGGCCCTGCACTGCGCCTGCGACCCCGGGCTCCTCCTGCCCCAGGGCCTTTGCACTGTTGCTGCCTCTGCCTGGAATGCTCTCCCCCACCTCCCCGTGGCTCCCTCCTCGGCCTCCTTTAAGTGGATGCCCCTGGATACCCCCCGGCCCGAGCGCCTGCCTGCCTCTCCAGCTCTGGCCTGCCCTGACTCCTTCATGGCAGGTGGCTCTCTGAGGCCCCACAGGTGTCCTGATGGGTCAGCGACTGTCCTCCCGGCCTCGTCTTCCCCAGGGTGGGCACTCCGTCTGCTTTCGTGCCTGCCGCATGGCTGGGCCCGAGGTACCGAGCTCCGGGGTCAGCGCTGTCTGGGATGAGGCAGGGCCTGCCGGCAGCCTGCGCTGCGTCCGCGTGGAGGGTGGAGACCCAGCCCAGGAGGCCCCTCCCCAGGGTGGTGCCGGACTGGCGGCTCCTCCCTCCCGAGCCGCCCTCCACCCTCTGCCCAGAGCCCTGCGCGCCTGCCTGCGGCCAAGAGCCACAGTGACCCAGCGGCCGCCGCCGTCCTTCCAGGCCCGGTGCCGCCCCGTTAGCTCTGCGTCACGCTGACCTGCCACAGCGCACGACATCGGATGTGAGAAGGCGCACGGAGGAGCTCGGCCGCACGGTCAGAGGCAGGGCGCAGAACTGTCCTCCTCGGCCGCCGGGAGTAGGGGGATTTGAACCCGGGTCTGCCGGCGCCAGGCCTTCCTCCCACCCGGCCTCCTCCGGCCAGAGCCCCAGAGGGCGCAGAGCCTTGGCTTGGCCTCCTGCCTGGGAGGCCGCCTCACTGCCTCACCTGGGGTCCTCCCTGGACCTCAGTCTCCTCTACTGAGAAATGGGCATCTTGGAACCTGTCCTGGGAACGTCCCACTCTGCCCAGACCCTGGCCGCCGGCACCCAGGGGGCCATGGACTCCCGCCCCGCCCCCAGCCTGGGTTCCACGGGCGCTCGCGGCCTGTGCCAGGTTTCTGTTTAGTTTAATAATCTCCCGAAAGTTTAATTGTTGTTTTATCCATCCATGACCTTTCTCTCTCATCTGGAGACGTATTATTGCTAATCTACAAATTTCAAGAACCAGATTTATTTGCAAAACCAATTACCTGCCTATGCAAATGACCCCTCGCGACGCCCGCCTCCCGGGCCAGCTGGCGGCGGTGAGGGAGGGGCCGTGGCGCCCCCACCAGCCGGGCGCATTATCTGGATCCCTGGAGCCCGCTCGCCCTCGGCCCGCGGTTAATTAGAACTGCGTTAATCAAGGCGGCCCGACCCTGGCTCGCAGCTCACCTCCTAGGGGTCCTGTCCAGCCCGGAGTCTCTGCCACCCTCCCACGTGGCTCTGAGGCCCCTCTGGGAAGGACGCCTGCTCTTCTGTGCCCTCCTTCCCCTCGGTCACCTCGCTCCAGATGATGCCCAAGGTCCAGGTCCTGCAGGAAGGGACGTAGTGAGCGGGACTGAAGGAGAGAAGCCATCCCCGTGAGGGCGACAGTCCAAGTGGAGAAGGGGTGTGGGCCACAACCAGGAGAGCCAGCGGGGCAGCCGGTACCACCCGGCCGGTGTCAGGGCACCCCACCCTGGCTCCGCTCCCGGGACCAGGAAGGCAGAAAGAAGGAGCTGATTCTTAAAGTGCTGAGCTCGGTCCTGCCGCAGGGCCTTGGCGCGTGCTGAGCCCACTGCTGGAATGTGCTTCCCAGCCTCTGGCCAGCACTGCCTCTCTGGCCACGGTCTCCTCGGGAATCTGTGACCACCCCAGCTCTGTCCACATCCCCTGTGCCCCGTGCTTGGCAGTTCCTCCTGCTTCCTGGAGCCAGATCCAGCATTGTGTTACTGTGCATCTGGCCTGCTTGATTGACAGCTCCTGGAGAGCAGAGCTTTGGGGGTGCTCGCAGCAGGGTCCCCAGCACCCGGCGCAGGGTCTGGGCACCCCGTGGACATTGGTTCAGGGAGGGGTGTGAGCCTGGTGTCCCGCCCCCAGGTGGACTGTGCTCACCTGGGTCTTGGCTCCCTGCAGCCTCCTGGTGAGGGAGCGCCCCACCCCTGTGCAGCCCAGAGACGGCCCTTAGCCCGGGGCCTGGCCGGGGAGCCCAGGAGCTGGCCAGGCTGGGGTCCGCAGCCCCAGGAGCAGGGGGCAGGGAGGTCACTGGCCAGGCCCTGGGCTGGAGGTGGCCCCACCGCAGACCTCAGCTTGCCCTCCTGGTCCCGAGCCCTCCCTGCCCTGGTCTGGGGACCCACCTGCTCTCCGTGGCCCGTGGCCTCTCCTTGGCCTGGTTGTCACCTACACTGGCTGATTCCACTGCTGTCCTGGGCCACCGAGGACCCCAGGCCCAGCAGCACCAGCCCCAGGGCGCCCTACCCAGCCAGTGCCCGGTGGGCCCCTGGCGTCCTGTCCCTCTGCCCACACTCTTCCTCGGACCTGTCCCAGCCCTGGCGCCTGCCCGTCTCAGAGCCGAGTGACCCTGAGTGACCCTGGAGGCTCCGCCTCCAGTCAGCCTGGCCTCCAGCCCCAGCTGCCCTCGCCCTGGCAACTCCACACCTGGCCCTGAGGGGGCAGCGGCGCTTCTCAAGGGGTCAGTGATCAGCCGCGTGTGGATGGGAAGCTGCGGGAATGAGGGCGGCGGAGCTTCGACCCAGGGTGGGCAGCAGGCACGGACGGGGAGAGGGGCGTGGACGGGAGGGTGGATGGATGGATGGGTGGGTGGATGGCTGGGTGGGTGGATGGGTGGGTGGATGGTTGGGTGGGTGGACGGATGGGTGGGTGGATGTGTGGGTGGATGGATGGGTGGATGGATGGGTGGGTGCATGGATGGTGGATGACTGGGTGGGTGGATGGCTGCGTGGATGGATGGGTGGATGGATGGATGGATGGGTGGGTGAATGGATGGCTGGTTGGATGGCTGGGTGGATGGGTGGATGGGTGAATGGATGGGTGGGTGGATGGACAGATGGATGGGTGGGTGGACGGATGGGTGGGTGGATGGATGGGTGGATGGATGGATGGATGGAAGGGTGGGTGGATGGATGGGTGGATGGGTGGGTGGATGGACAGATGGATGGATGGGTGGGTGGATGGGTGGACGGGTGGGTGGATGGACAGGTGGACGGACGGGTGGATGGATGGGTGGGTGGATGGATGGGTGGATGGATAGATGGGTGGATGAATGGGTGGATGGATGGGTGAATGGTTGGGTGGGTGGATGGATGGGTGGATGGATGGTTGGGTGGGTGGATGGATGGATGGATGGGTGGATGGATGGGTGGATGGATGGTTGGGTGGGTGGATGGATGGATGGGTGGATGGATGGATGGGTGAATGGATGGGTGGATGGATGGATGGGTGGATGGCTGGGTGGGTGGATGGCTGGGTGGGTGGATGGATGGGTGGATGGATGGATGGGTGGATGGATGGATGGATGGATGGGTGAATGGATGAGTGGATGGCTGGTTTGATGGATGGGTGGATGGGTGGGTGGGTGGATGGATGGGTGAATGGATGAGTGGATGGCTGGTTCGATGGGTGGGTGGATGGATGGTGGATGACTGGGTGGGTGGATGGCTGGGTTGATGGGTGGATGGCTGGGTGGATGGCTGGGTGGATGGGTTGGTGGATGGACGGATGGATGGGTGGGTGGATGGGTGGGTGGATGGACAGATGGATGGGTGGGTGGATGGGTGGGTGGATGGACAGATGGATGGGTGGGTGGATGGGTGGGTGGATGGGTGGGTGGATGGACAGATGGATGGATGGGTGGGTGGATGGGTGGGTGGATGGAAGGGTGGGTGGATGGATGGGTGGATGGGTGGGTGGATGGACAGATGGATAGATGGGTGGGTGGATGGCTGGGTGAATGGATGGGTGGGTGGATGGGTGGATGGGTGGGTGGATGGACAGGTGGACAGATGGGTGGTTGGATGACTGGGTGGATGGATGGGTGGATGGGTGGGTGGATGGACAGATGGATAGATGGGTGGGTGGATGGCTGGGTGAATGGATGGGTGGGTGGATGGACAGATGGATGGATGGGTGGGTGGATGGGTGGATGGGTGGGTGGATGGACAGGTGGACAGATGGGTGGTTGGATGACTGGGTGGATGGATGGGTGGATGGGTGGGTGGATGGACGGATGGATAGATGGGTGGGTGGATGGGTGGACGGGTGGCTGGATGGTGGGTGGATGGGTGGGTGGGCACCCGGGAGGACAGCTGGGTCCTTGGTAGGTGCGTGGATGGGGGATGCAGGTGGGTGTGGGGCGCAGGCTGGGGATGGAAGTGGAGTGAGAGGTGGGGGCAGGTGGGATGGGGTCCTGCCTGGCTGCTGAAGCCTGTGGAGCTGTCCCTGGCAGTGGACCGTGGACTGTGGACCGTGCACCGTGGGCTGTGGGCCGTGGCGAGGCCAGGACGGGGCCCTGCATGTTGAGGACAGAGCCGGCCCGTGTGCTGGGGCTGGGCACAGCTTGGCACCCTCTGACTCCTCAGGGTGCAGGTGGCTGCAGGCAGTGCTGGGAGTGGCCCCCAGAGTCCCACAGGGCCCAGCCCCTGCCCGGGCCGCTTCCTGCCGCCCCCGCTGGTCCCTGCTGCTTGGTTCCTGGCCGCCTGCAGATCCAATTACCCTGCTGCCAGGGGGTGGCAATTTTCTTTGGGGCTGAGGAGCTGATTCCGAGTGGGACTTTTAACAGCATGGAGACCCAAGAGAGACGCAGAGGCACAGAGAAGGCGTGAGACGGGCACGGAGAGATGGCGGGACCGACAGGAGGCCAGGGAGGACGGAGTCCCAGAGGTGGAGGCGGAGGCTGGGCCTCACCCGTGGCCTTGGGGACACCCCAGCTCTCAGGCGGTGACCACCCTGGGTGGCCTCAGTTCCCCCGTCCCCAACACGCACCTCCACCCACCTCCCTGGGGAGACCTCGCTGGTGGCCTTGCAGGCTGCAGGGAGGACCTGGGCTGTGACCGAGTGAGTTTTCTCGCCCTCCTCTGCTGGCGACCTGGGCCTGGTCCTGCCCTTCTCGGGCTCCTGACCTCTGACCCAGGCAGTGATGGACAGGCCACACGGAGCACCCACTTGACAGAGCCGCCGGCCCAACCCCCCAGCAGCCTGGAGCCAAGGCCTGGCGCTCTGTCAGGCAACATCGGCAAGAGTGAAGCCCGGCATCCTCCAGCCAGACGGTAATGAAATCCCTAATCTCGAGATCAGAGACTTAACACCGATGTCCTCTCCAGCGCCTCTCCCCAGGGAGGGCCTCCCAGGGCTCAGACACCAGAGAAATTGCTTCCTGCCCCTCCCGCCTCCCCGCCGGAGCTTAGCAGAAGCTCCCTCCCTGGAGAGGGGCCGCGGGCTGCCTGGCGCTTCAGCCTCTGGTCCTGCCTCTGATGCGCTGTGTGGTCCTGGGTGATTCTCCACCCTCTCTGGGCCTGGCTTACACCCTCTGCGAGGGCTGCTGCGGAAGCCACAAATCCACCCCACGGAGGCAGACGCCTTCCTCCTGCTCCTCTCTAAAACGGTGGTAAGCTTCCCGGTGCGACTGGTCCCCTGGCCGGGCCCTGCCGTCCCAGCTGCCTCCCTGAGGTGGGAGGTCCGGGGCAGCCTCAGCCACGGAGCAGGACCTGTCTCAGAATGATAAGGTGGGCAGTGGCTCCGCGGCAGAGCGGCCCTGGGTTCGATCACCAGCACCAGGAAAAGAAAAAGATTTCCCAGCGCCCGGGTCTCAGCACACGGCCGTGTGGCCGCACAGCCTCCCCCACCAGCTCTAGAACCTTCCATCTTCCCAAGCAGAAATTCTGTCCACCTTCGACACTCGCCCCGGCCCCTCCAGCCCCTGCTCCCACCGTCTGCCTCCCGTCTGTGGTCCTGGGAGCTGAGCCGCGGGCAGCAGAGAGCCGCTCCTCAGCGTGGACAGACTCAGGCCGGGTGACCTTGAGGAAGGGCATGGGACACAGAGCTGGGCAGCAGGCAGGGGACCTCGCCCCCCAAGGGCTGGGAGGCTCAGCCTTCCCCCGGGGGAGCCTGGCTCTCCACGTCCGTAAGTGTCGCGCCTTGTGAGTGTAATGGTCAGCGATCGCTGAGGGACAGCCTGGCCCAGGCTGTGGTTAGAGGTCTTGCTGGAGCGTCTGCCAGTCGCCGGGGCTGGCCGCGTGGGATGACCTTGGCCGACGCCCTTCAGAGCCAGGCTGCAGCTCTGGCGGGCCCAGGTCAGTATCGGGGGGTCTGCCCGGTGCTGCGAGGGCTGAAGGCCCAGCTGCGTGGAGGGACTCTTCCAGCGACAGCAGGACAGAGGGACAGAAAGGACCCAATGGCCAGGAGGCCTCCAGACCCAGACCCTGGGCATTGTCTCCACCCATTTGCTGCTGTCCCAGGGTGGGACTGAGCCCAGCGCCCAGGGTGGGACTTTCCTTGTGTGTCCTGAGGTGCCAGCAGGGGTCTGGTGGCAGAGAGCCCTGAGGAGGGGTCACCATCCAGTCCAACACGGCAAAGAGGGACGCGGCAGTGTGCAGTGACTATCCCGCGCGCCAGGCAGGCCGCCACGGAGCAGAGGGCCATACAGCTCACGGTCCCGGTCAGGTGGCCTCGTGGTTCCTGCCTCCAAGGAGGCCCCACGTGGACGGCAGAGAGCGCGGGACGGGGACGGATCCCACCGCACTCAGGCCCGGGCTCTTGTTCTTTCCCCAGCCCTGGGGAGGAACCGGGCCTCACGCAGCCGGCTCTCCACCCGCCAGGCAAGCCGCGCCACGGCCCTTTGCATTTCTTCCTCTCTTTTTTGGAGCCCGGGACGGAACCCAGGGCTCAACCGCTGAGGCAGAGCCCCAGCCCTTTCTGCTTTTTAATTTTGAGACAGGGCCCCCCTTAATTGCTGAGGCTGGCCTGGAACTGGAGACCCTCCTGCCTCAGCCTCCCGCGGCCCTGCTCCTGGCTCAGGCTCATCAGGACGGCTCATTCTCTGGAGGCCGACCTCAGGGTCCTCGGAGCGGCCTCTGAGCCCCCCGAGGGCGCCCCGCTGACCTAAACCGCTCCCTCGAGGCCCCACCTCCTTCAGGTCCCACCCCCTCTGCACCCCAAACTGAAGAGCAGGCCTCCCACACGGCACCCCGCCAGGGAACAACCACACCCGAACCACAGCCTGAGGCTGCTGCTGGCTGAAATCCCAACTCAAGGGTCCTAAACAGTGGACAAGTCATTGTCACACGCGGAGACCTTTGGCTCAGGGTGGGTTCAGGAGCTGATTCGACCTGGGAAGTGGTCAGGGTCTCTGGGGTTTCCTTCCCCCTCCCTCCACCGTCGGCCTGTTCTCTCACAGTGGGTCACGAAATGGCTGCCAGAGCCCCAGTCATCACAGCCAAATGCAAACACCATTCAGGAGGAGAATGGGGCCGACTGTCCTCCGTCTCCACAGGAGCAGAGACGCCTCACACAGGTCCCCTTTGCCCCTCATGGTTCCACGCGCCCACTTCTAAACCAGCCCGGCCACGGGGTTCGGATGGTTCCTGATTCCTGCTGTAGGACGGGGCTCTGCTGGGAGGGGAGGACGAGGGGCCAGAGCCAGGTGGGTGGGCAAGAGCTGAGGACATCCGCTGTGCCGTCGCTGGCTGCTGCCCCACAGCCCTTTCCACCCCTTCCCGTCCCAGGAGGGACCCGGTGAGCGTGGCCTGCGTCTGACCTGGAGCTCGCCTCTGCGCACAGAGGCTGTGTGGCCATCTCAGATACCCGAGGACCCCTGGCCCGTTTGCTGGACTTGGGCAGCTCGGTGTGGGGTGCTGAGCTGACAGGAGCCTGGTCCTCTTGGGAGCCATCCGATGCCCGAGTGGAAGCCGCCTTCCTGTGATTGAGCAGATGGAGAGGGAAGCAGATGATGTGTGCCGAGTCCTGCGCCTGGGTCGAGCCTGGCCTGAAGCTGCCTTTCTGTTCCAGTAGCTCTCTCTCTTTGCCTAAGCCACTCTGATTCAAGGGTTTGTGTTCGTTTTGCGGCTTTCAGAGTCCTGACTGTTGAAGACCAGAGCTGGCAGTGTCATGGGTACGGTATGGGTTTGCTGGGGCGACCAGAGCAGAGGCCCGCAGACGGGCCAACTGACACAGTAAAGACGGGTCCTCTCCCAGTGCTGGAGGCTGGGGTGGGAGACCAGGCGCAGAGAGGGTGGAGTTTTGGGGAGGCCTCTCTCCTCGGCTGGGAGATGGGAGTCCTCTGTGTGTGTCTGTGTCCTCGTCCCTCGTATAAGGACACAGTAATGTTGGATTAGCGCCCGTCCTAATGACCTCATTCAAACTTAACCACCTCGTTAAAGACCCGCCTCCAAAGGGTCGCACCAGGGGTGCGGCTTCCGTGAACGGATTTGGGGAGAACACCATCCAGCCCCCAGGTCACGTCTGCTGTGGGGTCACAGCCTACCTGGTTGGTCTCGAGGATGGAAGCCCAGGGAGGGGACAAGCCCTGACCCCTAGGCAAGGAGGAAGTGTTGGGGACAAAAGCACTGGGCCGAGTGGCTCCAGGGCTGGAGGTTGCTGCTGCAGGGAGACACTGTCCTGCGGCAGAGCCAGCTGGACGGCCTGGTGCAAATCCCAGCCCCAGAGCTCACTTGCTGTGTGGCCCTGGGGGGGTTGGTGGACCTCTCTGTGCTTCCACCGTTCCGCGGTGCCTCGGTGGCTGGGCTCATGCCCCCGGTGGCCGCAGCTCGGCTCCCCTTCCTACTGAAGACACCTCCTGGCTCTGCGTCCGGCCTCAAAGTCCAACGCTGCTGACGGGCACCTAGGCCTTTCAGAGGCTCCGGCCGCCCCTCCCTCTGCTGGCCCCTTTTGTGTGAGTGCGGGGTTTGGGGTGGACCCCAGGGGCACTCGCCCTGACCCTCCCCGTGCATCATTCATCTGGACATGTGGTATCACCGGGATGCCAGCCTCGCCTCCACTCGCGATCCTCCTGCCTCAGCCTCCTGAGCCTCTGGGATGACAGGCGGAGCCCTGGCCTTCTCCCAGGAGGCACGGAGGCCCGCGCCCGGCCTCCCTCCTTTCCTAAGGTGTGGTGTAGTTGGAAAATCGCGCCTTCCAAGCAGCCTTGCCAGTCGCCCTTGACGGCTGTGTTCCTGGGGTCTCTCCTCGGGGCTGGGTCCACGCTGACGGTGTGGACGGGCTCGCCAGGGTTCGCCAGCCCTCCTGTCGGCCCCGTGAGGGGGACGGTTCCTCAGGCCCACTTCACTGAGGCCAGCAGGGCCCTCCACTCAGCGGCGTGGGAGAGGCCGCGGCCCCAGCTCGGTGCTCCGGACGCTGCATGGTGTGGCTCCAGGTCACCTTTGTGCCAGGATGCTGGGCAGGGCCCGGCAGGGCCAGGGGAGGGTGGCCGAGCTGGGGAGGGACGGGCTGGGCTCATCATTGGCAATCCCTGGACCCTGAGGCCACAGGGCCAGGGGCTTTGCAGAGACGAGTCGGGTGCAGACTCAGCAGTTGGCTGGGCTCCCCGGCTGCCACCTCCCGGCCTCGGCCGGAGAAGTCTGTGAGCTCGAGGCTGGCAGATGACCGAGCAGAGCCCTCGATGGCCTCGGCTGGACAGCAGTGCCCGGGCCATCTCCCTGGAGGCAGGGAGGCAGTGGGCGGCAACCAGGAGAACCTGGCCTCACCTCCCCTGGGAGGCCGGATGCCCTTGAACAGCCTCAGGGCCTCTTCGCCAGACTTCTTTGGGAATGCCGGACGGTGAGCAACAGTCGGTGCTCAATAAATGAGCAGCAGTTACCAAAACCATGCCTGTCACAGTACTGGTCACAGATGGCGGCGAGTTGCAGGAAAACGGGGCTCTGCAGCCACAGGGACCTGAACATGGAGGCCAGGTCTGAGGCCCAGGGGACAGGGAGAAACACGGCCAGCCAGGTAACCGGGAGCCTCCACATGCTGGTCGGGGCGAGGGGAGGGCACAGGGCTCCCCTAGATGGGGGTCGGGCAGGGTCGGCCTGGGAGCCCACAGGGTGGTCACCTAGCCGGCCTGGGGCAGAACGTGGGCAGCAGTACAGAACGGGTGAGGAGCTGAGGGACAGGATGTGCCAGGACACGGACTCGACCCAGAGAAAACCCTAACCCCAGGCCACACCTAGGATGGGAGTTCCCAGGCTAACCTTGACCATAACCCTAACCTCAACCCGAACCATAACCCTAACCCCAACCCTAAACCTAACCCCAAACCTAACCCTAACCCTGATCCTAACCCTAACCCTAACTCCAACCCTAACCCTAAACCTAAACCTAACCCCAACCCTAACCCTAACCCTAACTCCAACCCTAACCCCAACCCTAACCCTCACCCTAACCCTAGGCCACACCTAGGATGGGGGACGGAGACCTACCCCCACCCCTACACTGACCTAGGAAACCCTAAGCCTGACTCCAACATACCCCGAACCTTGACCTTAATCTAAACCCTAAACTTAACCAACCCAACTCCAACCCCAACCCTAACTAACCTAGCCCTCCGGGACAGCAAGGGGACTCGAGGCTGTCCCTGGAGTGAAGGCCGCTGGTCGCCGGCGGGAAGGGAGCCGCTGGCCTGGCGCGGTGGCGCACCCCGGTCCTTGGGAGGCTGCGGCAGGAGGGTCACAATGCGACGCCAACCAGGGCGGTTTAGCAGGTCTGGCTCAAAATACAATGTGAAGCCGGCCTGGGGACGGGCTCAGTGGCGAGGCTCGCCTACGCGGGAGGCCCTGGGCTCCACCCAGCACAGCCGCTGCGAGGAGAGATGGGATGGTCGTTGCCTTGGCAACCCCTTTGGACCATGAGGAGCAAATGTGGGAGACACACTAGGAAGACACAGGACCAGCTTCTTAAGGAGCTGAGTCAACCACCCATTTATTTAGTGAGCATTTATTGAGCACCTTCTGCATGCCGGGCTCTGTACAGGCACCGGAACACAGGAATCGAATGGACAGATTCCTGCTTTTGGGAGCTGACATTTGGCAGATGGCAGCAGATGATGGACAAACAGGTAGCACCAGAGGTGGCCAGAGTCGGCCAGGCGGGCAGAGGAGAGCACTGGGGCAGCCCGTGGAGGCCGTGGGAGGAGGCGCCTCTTGACCCAGGACCTTGGTGACTTGCTGCTGCGCGTGTTCGTGTCAGGCTAGGGATGGCCCCTGGCCTCCGCCCCTGAGCTCCAGCCAAGCCTCTTCAAAGGGAAGAGAAGAACTTGAGACAGGCGCCCCGGCTCAGCCTCCCGAGTCGCTGGGAAGACGTTGGCGGGATGTACTTTCTGTGACCGCCAGCGTCTTCCCTGAAGCTCGGATCTGACTGGGCAGCTACAGCTTCCTGGCCCAGCGTGGCCCCAGCTCTGGGACAGAAGGTTCCGGACACTGAGGGGCAGGCTCCTCTGTGAGCACGGTGCCTGGCTGTCACAGTCCCTGTGGCCACAACGGCCAGGTCTGCAGAGCCCAGGGGGATTCGTGAGCGACATGGGCACGTCCCTCTGTGGGAATGGTGGCGTCCACGGGGCTCACCCTCTCTGCACCGCTGGCCAGAAGCCGGAGCCTCAAGGGCAAGAAGCCCCCAGCCAGCCGCAGCCTCTGCGGCCCGTGCGTCCCCCTGGCCACCCTGAAGGTGTCAAGCTCCTCCCCAGATTTCACCCCGGAAATGAACCAGGACGCAGGTGAGTTGACTGTAAATCAGCTGGTTTCATAATCGTCATGTCTTTAATAAATGGAAGCCGCGCCAGTCGCTCTCTGCTCGTCAATCCCGGGGACAGGCGGCGCCCGCATCCCTGGTCCTCCGCCCCTGGCGAGGCTGCGCTGGCCGCAGCTCCTGGCCACCGGCCGGCTCCTCGCATTACGGAATTGCTGGGGCAGCGTCTGAAATTACAAGGAGGGATCATTTAATTTTTTTGCATCGTGGAAATCAATACACTGTCCTTCAGGCGGCCTGACGGATCGTCTCGGAAGCTTCTCCCACTTAATCCAATTGCTGTGGGTTGGCCGGGCCCCCACGTGGCCCCCGCAGGGCCCATCAGCCAGCGGGACGGTGGCTCGGCTGGTCCCCGCCCCCGGGCGCCGAGGGAAGAGACGAAGAGACGGGCGTGTGGGGCAAGGCGCCATTTCTTCAGGGCTGCGCAGGTGATTCTGCACCCAGTGCCTGGCCCCGTGGGGCCCCGTGGGGCCGCATGCGGGGTCCTGCCGGGGAGCCACTGGCCTGGACTGGGGCAGGCTCAGCACCTGGCAATGCCCGGAGAACAGCCTGGCGCCTGCGGGCACAGCACCAGGGACCTGCTGCAGCGGGGACGGGGAGGTGGCTCGGAGCGCCCGGATCTCTTCCCTGTCCTTTGGACCTGCGTCCTGGTTACTCCAAGTTCAGGCTCTGAGCGCGGACCCGGCCGAGTTCCCGGCCCACCTGGCCGCACCCGCCGTGCCTGTGTGGCATCCGGGGCCTGGGGCTGGCCACCCACGGCTTCCCCTTCCAGCCGGCGGCAGAGGTGGCCTCGAGCTGGCCCGTGTTGGGGAGGACGGGAAGCAGAGGCAGAGCCGGGGCGGCCCAGGACTGCCAGGCTGGCGGCTCCGCTCGGCCGCGCCGCCGGCTTCCTCAAGTCCTGGGGCCCAAGATCAGGCGGTCGCAGGTTCCATTCCTGGCCGGCAGACCTTCCTGGCTGCCTCCAGGGCAGCGGGACACCCTCCCAACCCCGTCCAACCCCGGGGCTCCCAAGCCCCATTCTGATCCATCGCACGGGGTTAGGACTTCAGTGCATGCGTTTCTCGCAGAGTCGGGGGAAGCCAAAACCACTCGGCCCACATCCAGGGCTTCTCCGAGGAGGTGACATCGTGGCCCAAGCCCGTGGGGCAACCCAGGCACAGTGGCCACACCTGTCATCCCAGCAACTCAGAGGCTGAGGCAGGAGGATGGCAAGTTCAAGTCCAGCCTGGACAACTTAGCAAGGCCTGGTCTCAAAATAAAAAATAAAACGGGCTGGGGGTGTAGAGCCACCCCCAGAGGTAGAGCCACCCCGGGTTCAGTCCCCAGTGCTGCAAAAAGGAAAAAGAAAGGTTATCGGATGTGGTTATGGTCGTAAGTAACGAGGTCGTGGTGCTGGGCTGGTGGGGCTCAGCCGCAGTGCCCAAGCTCGGAGGCTGAGGCAGGAGGATGGTTTGAGCCCAGGAGACTGAGGCCAGCCTGGGCAGCACAGCAAGACCCCATCTTAAATAAAAGAAAATGAAATAAAAGATGGTGTGTGAGCCAGCTCTTCACCATTGTAACAAAATGTCTGGAGAAGCGGCTTGTGAAGAGGAAAGGTTCCTTTTGGCTGCAGCCTGAGGCTTCAGTCCCTGGGCCGCCCCACTGCTGCAGGCGGTGAGGCAGGGCCTCACATAAGAGCAGAGGGGCGCAGAGGGAGCAGCTGGGCTCCGCGGCCTCGGATGCCCCAGGCCCCACTTGAGTTCCCTCTGCCTCCCAAAAGCACGGTGGGGGACGCTCCAGACCCAAGCCGTGGTAGTGGGCGAGACATCCTGCCCGAGAGTCCCCCGAACCAGCCCGGGACACCGTCCTGGGCCTCCCCTGGCCCGGCGCGAAACCGACCCTGGGGCGCGCAGGCAGAGTGGGCACATCACCTACACGGCAGGGACCAGGCTCTGGCCCCCGGGGCGGGAGGGGCGGCATGTCCCGGCTGCACCCCAACCTGCTGGGACGCGCGAGCAAGTAGGGGTGTAGACGCACCAGGTGGGGGCTCTGCCCAGTGCCCCCCGCTCATGGCCTCCTCCCTCTTCAAGGGGCTCGCGGTGGTTGATGCGGGCGGAGAGGCTGCTGGAACCGGGTCGGGGACCGCGCTGGTTCTGGGGAGCAACGAAGGGCTTCAGACCCCCGTAGGCAAGGGAGGAGTGGGGAGCAGACAGGGTTCCTGGACCACCTAGGGGTCAGGCTGGTGGGGAACAGACAGGCGAAGGGCACGGGTGGCGCCCACCCCGGCCCCTCAGGATCCCGCAGCCCTCCAGCTCCGGAGCAGGGCCGGGGTGGCCTGCAGCTGGCTCAGCTCCACCCCAACTGCGGGCCCGCTCGGCGCGCAGGGGTTCCGAGTCGCCCCTGGCGTCCGGGCGAGGGCGGAGCAGCGGCCTCTGCTGGTGAGAGGCGGCGCGGCATCTCAGCTCTAGCAGACACGGAACGCAGGCGCAGTGGGGAGCGCAGGACCTGGAGTTCCCTAGACAGGGAATGATTGGATTTTATTTTCTGAATCTTGGGAGGATTCGGGGAGACTCAGTGGAACTTGGGGAGGCGTGAATGGTGGGGTTCACATGGAGATGGGGTTTTGCTGCCATAAACTGAGGACCTCAAAGAAACCAGAAGAGCAGGGCAGATCCCCCTGCACCCCATCCCCCCCCGGGGCTGTGTGTATGGTCCTGTCCACACCTTGATCTTGGGCATCTGGCCTCCAGAATGTGAGACAATCCATTTATTTTTGTTGGGGCCACATGGTTGAAAGTGCCTAGTACTTAGGAGGACCTAGCAAACCAACATACCTGCCTTTTGGATGGAGATGTGATTTCCTGACTCGTTTGGGTCATAAAATGTGAGCATTGTTGGTGAACTTCACTCCCAAGTGGTGTGCAGCTGTTCGTGACCTTCGCCTGCCCCAGAGACACCGGTATTCCTCCATGTGCCTGGATGCCAGGTAGGCACAGAGGCCCCGTGCCAGTGTGTCCTGGAATATAGTGGGCACCAAACAGACATTAGTTGTTATCAAGTCGCTAGGATTTGGGTTTTTTCCAGTTCCTATGGTTGGATAGATAACTCAAAACTTCGTAATTTATCACCCCGCAGGACTCGTGGGTGAGGAATTCGGTAGTTGCTGAGCTGGGCACGTCTGGGTGCAGAATCTTACACAAGGTTGCAGGCAAGAGTTCCACTGGGCCTCTGGTCTGGAAGCCAAAGAGGACTGGAGGGCCACTGCCCAGGTCACCCACTTGGCTGTGGGAAGGCCTCAGCTCCTGTCGACCTTTCCATAGCCCTGCTCAAGTCTAGTGTGGTGGCCAGCTTGCCCCAGAGGCATGGACCCAAGCGAGGGCAAGGAGGCAGTTGGAGGACCTTTTAGGGTCCAGCCTTGGAAGCCACTCTGTCACTGCACCACATTCTGTTGGCCACATGGTCATTAAGTACCACACAGTCGTGAATGCCCGGGGATCAGGCTCACTCAGACCATTGGGAAGGCCAGTTCCGAGGGGATGTTTGTTACAGCAGCACAACAAGCCCTGCTCTGACTGCGACAAAACACCGTGGCACTGCCCAGTTGTGAGGCCACAGGAGACTCCCATCCCCTCTGAGTGTCCACATCTGTAAGAGAAGGAAGTGCATTTGTGAGCAATGGCAAGAGGAGAGGGCATTCCCAGTAGGACACTGAGTCCCTGGCTTCATTTCTTCTTTTTACTCGGTTGCAGTGGACCTGGATTCTAGACCTTTATGTTCATGTGGCTCTGAGGATCAAGCCCTGTGCCTCACGCAGGCCAGGCAAGCCTCCACCTCTGAGCCGAGTCCGGTCCTCTGACGTCATTAGAAACCTGCAGACATGCACCGGAGAGAGACCTCCTTCCACGGCCCCTTCTGACTGCACAGCTGAAGACCTGGAGCGTCTCTGGTCCCTGGCCGCCCTTCTGAGGCTCTCCTGCACACCCTGGACCCAGAGCTACCGACTCGGCCGATCATGCACCAGACTTCTGAAATCTCGAGGCCAAATAAACTTTTCCTCTTAAAACAAAAGAAGGGGCTGGGGAGATAGCTCAGTCGGTAGAGTGCTTGCCTTGTAAGCACGAGGCCCTGGGTTCGATCCCCAGCACCCAAAAAAAAAAAAAAAAAAAAAAAAAAACACAAAGATGGGCTGGGGAGATAGCTCAGCTGGTAGAGTGCTTGCCTTGTAAGCACAAGGCCCTGGGTTCAAATCCCCGGCACCACAAAAAAAAAAAAAAAGAAAGAAAGAAAGAAAAAAAGAGCCAGGCCCAGAAGTCTGGCCGGGTGGCCTAGAGGTGCTGGAGCGTGGGTACCAAGAGGTCAAGTCCTGGCTTTCCCACCAGCCAGTCGAGTGACCTGCGGCAAGAATGCACCCCTCTGGGCCTCCTCCCTCCTCTGTGAGACGGCGCCCCCTCCAATCCACAGGGAGGTCAGCACTGGAGGCTGGAACGGCCCAAAGGACCCCACACTGCCGACAGCAAGTGCCACTTAGTGTCGACTCTTGGCTAAAATGCCATCAGGAGGGTGATCCCCACACCCCCTGGGGCCCCAGGCTCACCGACACAGAAAATAGGGATTCTAAGGACCCTGGCTTTCAATGCTCCTAATTTTCCAGGTGCAGAAACTGAGGCTCAGAGGGACAGAGCCGTCCTGGCTTGGGTAGGGCTTGGGTAGCAGGCCACTTCCTGATCCCTCTTTCCAGAGCCTTATGCTGTGCAGCCTGTGGGCACAGCATACGGCTGAGGAGGTGGGGGAGGGGGTCTGGGACAGCCAGTCCCATGGAGGTCCCCGTGTGCAGGAAAACCCAGAGGTAGAGCAACCTGAAGAGTTTAGATCTCAGAAGACAGAATGGACCTCGGTTCTTGATGATCTGTTGAACATGCTGGATCAAGCCGTTCCTGATGTTGACACACTTCTGAATTAGATGCAAACCTGGTCCCGTCTTGCCAGCACTGGGGGACATTTGGAGAGCCCACAAGCTCTCTGGGAAGAAAGACAGTGAGCTGCTTCCTCCTGTGCTGTGCTTCAGGCGAAGCCATTTGGATCCCTTCCCAATTGGGAGCCATGGAAGGTGCTGGAGCAGAGAAACCTTTCCTCTGAAGTCCTGAGATCGCGTCTTTCTTTCCCTGGCCGACTTGGAGAGGGCCCTGGGCCTGAGCCGGCCGGCGGGGATCCCCCAATCCTCTTGCGTCCCCCCAGACCTGCTGCTGGGCTGTCATCTCCGCGGGAGAGCCTGGGAATCGCAGACGAGAATGACCCTTGATTGTCGCAGAGGCCTCTGGTCTAATTTCCCCAAATGGGTTCTGAGCGGCTAATGCGGCCCCCGCTGGGCAGGAGATGGAGCTCCCGGCGGGGCCTCCGAACCGGAGCATCTGGCCACCCTCCACCACCAGATCAGCCTGCTCAGCACACTGCCCCACCCGGGAACCTCCAGCTCTGGGTCTGGGGGTTGGGGGGAGGGATGGGGCAAGACCCCTGCCCCCTTGGATCTGTCCCTGGAGCGGGACATCAGGCCTGGCTTTGGGACTCAGAGGTGGCACTGGGCTGGCACTCCCCGCAGATGGAAACCGAGGCACCGGTGGGGAGGGGTCCCAGCCCAGGCTCAGGCTGCCACCGGGGGTGGGGGCTCTAGCGGGGAAGCCCCTCCGTTTAGTGCAGTCTGGGCCAGGGTTTCCTTGGGGTGAGAGGCCAAGCAGGGCCGGAGCCGGGCGTCAGCACAGGGGTGGGCGAGGGGGAGGTGGGAGCGGCGGGCGGCAGGGTGCCCTCCGGGGGTCGCAGCTTCAGACCCTGCCCGAGCCCCTCCGAGGACGGGGTGGCAACACGCAGGCGGGAACCGGGGGCTTCGGCTTCTCTCTGGACCCCCACCCAGCCTGGCGGGAGGAGGTGGTGGATGGCCGGGTAGGAGGGTCTCTGTGGGCAGGGCGGGGGCCAGGACCCCTGTGGCAGCCACCCTGGGGTCCCAGGAGGGTGAGGGGGGCCAGGAGGGGGCTCGGTCAAGAGGGGCTGCAGGGCCTGGCCAGGGCCACACGGGGGTCACCTCCTCTCCCCAGAGGGCCCAGGGGTCTGCATGGAGGCTGTCTTCACATGAGGGTGTGGGGGTCAGAAGACCCTCCAGGGCTCCCCTCCCTCAGGGTCCAAACCCCAGGCCCCCTCAGCCCTCAGTGCCTCACATGTCCTCCCTCCCTGCCTCCCTCCTCCCTCTGCTCCAGCCACATGGCCTCCTGGCTGTGCCTTCAACATGCCAGGCTCCTCCTGCCCCAGGACCTTTGCACGGCTGTGCTCTCTGCCCTAAATGCCCTTTCTCCAGGTGTCCGCATGCCAAGCTCTCTCCCAACTCTGAGTTCGATTTTCACCTCCTCCTGGAGGCCCTCCCTGATTGCCCCAACTTAAGTCACACCCCTCAGTTTCTTAACCCATCACCCTATTTATTTTGGCGCCAAATTGATCAATGTTGAAATTTTTATAAACAATTTATTATTTATTTTTGTGGTACTGGGGATTGAACCCAGGGCTGCTCCACCACTGAGCTGAGTCCTTTTTAGTTTTTTTGTTTGTTTGTTTGTTTTGTTTTTTGTTTTTTTTTTTTGGTGCTGGGGTTCGAACACAGGACTCTCTGCTTGCAAGGCAAGCACTTTACCACCTGAGCTATTTCCCCAGCCCCCTTTTTAGTTTTTTATTTTGCCAAGTTGCCGAGGTTGGCCTTGGACTGGAATCCTCTTTCCTCAGCCTCCCAGTCGCAGGGATCACAGGCATGGCTGAATTTTTCTTCTTTGTTTTCACTTAGTTTCTGTCCTGATCACCACCTGGTCCACGCTACCTGAAGAGTGGCTGGCGCAGAGTCGATGCCCAACTCACGCCGGCTAGTGGATACGTGCTTCTCACCCTGGGGCACTCGAGTTAGTATCAGTGAACCTGCGACTGCGAGGTGACATCGGCTCAGGCTGTGCTGGGCGCGGCGGGCCGGCGCAGTGCGCTGGAAAGGCCAGCTCCAGCCTTCCCGGTCCTGGATCTCTCCTGGGGCTTCTGTGGTTGAAGGTCCACGGGCGCCGGTGGTTCCCGTGGAGCTGCCCCTGGGGAAGCCGCGTGGGGCAAGGAGAGGAACCGAGGGACTGGCAGTGCCAGGCAGGTGCCAGGTGCCGGGCACGAGCTCCTGCGACGGTCTGGGCTGCTGCCTGGGACACTGGGGACCTAGGCGGGGCCAGCCTCACCCTTAAGGGCCCAAGGTGACCAGGCAGTGACAGCGTGACTGTGGCTGCGGGACAGTGGAAGCCCCGGGCAGGGGCGCTGAGGCCGACAGAAGAGGCTGTGCTGCGGGGCCCGTTGGAGGGCGTGTGGCACAGGACAGCAGCCCCGGGCCCGGTCTATGGCGCTCGCCCGGGTCACCCCGCAGGCCCCTGGGCTTCTCCCTGGACGTCCCTCCCCGAGCCCCGCTGTCTCAGTGTCTGCGCGGATCTCAGAAGTGGCCCTGGCCCCTTTGTCCCTGGACATCCTCGCGCCCCGCCTGCCTCGGCCTTACGCTGCTGCCCTCGGTTCTGCCGGTTTCTTCTGGGCCCACGCCCCTCCCCTCCCCGCCCACGACCACGCCCTCCCCGACCACGCCCCGCCCCGCCCATGACCACGCCCTCCCCGACCACGCCCTCACCCGCGCCCCGCCCCCTGCTGCACCCTCAGGAGCCTCCTCACCTCCAGCCTCTGGAGGCCGCTCCTGCTGAGGCCGCCTCACTGTCCCCTCCGTGGCCTCCTCTTGCCCAGTCTCGGTCTCTGCTCAGAGCCACCCCGTCCAGAGAACCTTCTGGTACACACCGGCCCTGGGCTTAGCCCTGCTGGCGCTGGTCCTCCTCCAACAGGGCAAAGGCTTCTGTACGTCTGTGTCCCCAGGATCCCGCTCAGGCTGAGGCACACAGTAGGCACTCAGTACGTGCGCAACAAAGGCAGAAATGCCAGCCACGGCAGAGTGCCTCCTCCCGTGCTCACCGCTCCTGGCTGGCAGGCCAGTGCTGTGGGGCAGGCAGCATGGCCCTGGGGCCACGTGTTGCTGTTCGGTGGCCAGGAGGGGGCAGAGGTTGGCACATGTGCACGCGCACACATTCCGGTGTGTTTCCTGCACTCCCTCGGGGGCTCCGGCATGTCCCCAGACATGGCCCTGGCCCTGGCCCTTGGCCCTTCAGAACCGTGCGCAAAAGAGACGTCCTTTCTTCAGCGGCCGCCTCTGCCTGTTCTCCAGTGGAAACGCACCAGCACCCGGGGTGAGGGTCCCAGACACGCTGGAATAGTGGAAATAGTGAGGGAGTCCCCAGAACACGAGTCACCGCCCTGCCCCAGGGCCTTTGCACGTGCTGTTCCCACTTGCCAGAACACCCTTCCCTCGCTTCTCCCCAAGGCCGGGTGCCTCCTCCAGAGGTCCAGCAGCCTCTCTGCTCTCCCTGCCCACAGGGTGCCAGCTGGCTACTCTAGCTCACAGATGAGCATCAGGTGTTTGATGGCCAAGCAGTGTTTCAATGACCCTGAGAGGCAAGGCCCACGGCCTACCCCCATTTTGCAGATGGGGAAACTGAGGCCCAGACCCTGAATCTTGTCCCTGCCCCATTCTTCTCTGAGAAACCAGACCAGGGCCACCCCAGCAGGCGGTGTAGAGGGGAGGCCAAGACTTCCCCAGGGCCTGTGCCAGTCGGCCTCCCCTCTGCCCGAGGCCAAGGCTGCTGTCCCGGCCTCCCTTCTGCTCTGCCCTGAGGCCGCCTCTGCCGGCTCTTTCTGCCGCTTCCTGGGCTTCTGCTCACGCCTCAGGTCCCCAAAGACTTGACCCGCCTCTGAAAAATCCTAACTGCTGAGGTTACTTTGGGGGCCCACAGCCAAGCTGAGGTGTCCCCATGAAAACCCATGTGGCCTTGAGTCATGAGCTGACCCACTGCTGTGTCCCTGGGCTCCACGTGGGGCAGCTCCCGAGGCCCCAAGCAGCCTTGGCCACACTGGAGTGGGGTTTCGGAGGGACACCCTCGGCAGCCCCTGCCCTGCCCCGCTCCCAGCCCTGGTAAGGAGCCCTGGACGGGGGGTTGCCTCCCACACTCCCGGCCGACCCTTCTGGCCTCCAGGACCCCAGCAACCTGCCCCCTTCCAGTGTGGATACCTGCAGGACTGCTTATTAGCCACAAGGCACAGAGACAGCAGGCAACTTCCTCAAGGTCACACAGCAAGTGAGGGCGGACACGGACTGTCCCAGGTGGTCTCCACTGCCTGCTCCCAGCTCTCCTGGTGGGGGGTACAGATGGAGCTGTCCCTGGCTCGGGTCAGCAAGCATCTGTCCGTCACAGGCAGGCCCGATGGATCTGTTTTTCTGAATATCTCAACGCAGCCGCCTGGGCCAAGTCCGCGCTGCCTGGTCCCGGCTCCCGCGGCCCCGCCCGGAGTCCGCCTTTGTCCTATCTCAAAGTGGCAGGCGCAAATCCCCGCAGCCGAGCCCCCCGGGGCCTCCTCCCTCCGCCTCTGGTTTATCCTCCCCTCCCCCTCCGCCCACCCCGGAGAGGCAGCGCCTCCGTGAAGGCTGAGGACAAAGCACCAACAAAGGCCCGCTTCCCAGGCCGCTGCCGAGCGGGGTTGGCAGCCTGGAAGGTGGAGCGGGAGCTGAGCCGCCCGAACGCAGCTCCGGACGCCCCAGCTCGGGGCTCAGGGGCAGCTGCTGCCCTACAGGGCCCTCCGCCTGGCCTTCCGGCCCAGCCTCTGAGGCTCAGCTCCCCGCAGGGAGGCCGTCTCCGTGGCAGAGCCAAGGCAGAGCCCAGCCCGAGCTCCTACTGTGTGCCAGGTCAACTTCTGTGCCCGCCCTGCCTCCGTGGGAACTGGCTTTGTGGCGTGAGCCTCGGTGCTCCGCAACTGGACAGTGGGTGACGCTAGGGTCCTCCGGGGAGTCACGTGGAGGCGTCCCCAGAAAGCCTGGTAGGAAGGAGCGCCCCTTGGCTCCCAGGGCGCTGCACACACCAGGCGGGGTGTCCTGGGCCCACAGGTTGTGGCCACCAGCCTCCCCAGGCCAGGACAGGCGTCTGTCATCACCCAGCGACCCCGAGGGGCAATGGGCTCTGTGGGGTCAGGGCGTACATCGCCTGCGGCCAGATAGGTGCGAGCCGCCCTCTGGTGCTCCACGCACACCTCCATGGAAATAGCACAGGTTTTAACCATGACCCTCCCATGACTGGGCCCCGGCTCGTGGTTAGACTGCAGAAGGGACTTCCCAGGGACTGCCCTTCCTCTTCCACCTCTGTTCAAATCCTGTGTCTGTCCCCTCAGCCACCAGCCTCTGGAGATAGGGTGCCCCACCGCGTGGGGCGCATGGAACTCCTTCCTGCCTCGAGGGTTGGGAGGCGCTGGAGGCTTTGGTCACGCAGGGCTGGTCCTTCCTCTGCTTCCTCCTGAGGCTCTGAGGGGACCTGCCCACGCTGACCGCTGGACCCAGAGCAGGGCCTCGTGCAGGACCGGGCTGACCGCCAGGGGTGCCCGGGCCCCACCTCCCGCAGATTCCTTCCTTCACTGGTCGGTGTCCCCCGAGTGCCCTGACCCGAGCTGGGCTCCAGGCCATGAGTGACCGGGGTGCCCGGCCCGTCCACCTGCAGCTTCCGGTCCAGGAGGGAGACAGACTCGGGCCAGGCAGTTACAGCCTGGTGCTCAGAGCCACAGAGGGCACGCGGCGCCGGAGGGGCCCCAGAGGGCGGCTGGGCCAGCCGAGTCCTGCCGGTCACCTCTAAGAGGAGGCCGGCAGCATAAGGAGGCCAGTGGGTGTAGAGGAGGCTGGGAGCCCAGCGGAGGCCAGGGAGGAGGAAGGGCTGGGACCCAGCCAGGAGGGGCAGCGGGACCCCCGGGGACGGGCAGCAGGTTGACGTCTGAGCTCAGGGCTGGGTGGGGACACCTGGTGACCCTAGTTGGGAGTGGGGTGGGCAAGGCTGAGGTTGGTGGCCCTGCACTGGGTCTGCCGCTGGGCAGGGTCCCCGGTGGCCCTGCGAGGGGCGGCGGTGGGGTGGCCGGGTGTCCTGGCCCCTGACAGCGGTGACAGCGGTGACAGCGGTGACAGCGGTGACGGGCGTTGTTAGCTGGCGAGCCTGAGGTTTAAAATAGCATCCTGGTGGCAACAAAAGCAATTTACCTCCCGAATTTCCATTCCGAACGGAAGCTCTGCTCCTAATCAAGCGGAGACGTCCCCGCGCTCCTAATTGCCTGAGTCCACGGCTGCCGAGGTTTTGACGCGGGGCGCGGTGTGACGAGGGTCTCGCCAGACGCGCTCCGGGGCCCGGCCGCAGGGCGGGGGCCGAGGGAGCCTCTGCCCCCAGCCTCAGTGTCCCCTTCCGTAAGGGACAGTGACGGCGGGTAGGGTGGCGGGCTCTCCGGAGCCGGCCCTGCAGAGCCCCTAAGTGCAGGCCGCACAGGAGGGCGGGAGGTCCCTCCACCCAGCCAGCACTTAGTGAGCGCCTGCTGCATGCCGAGCCCTGCTGGACCAGGAGCATGGTCACAGCAGGACAAGCGTCCCCCCCTGGGGCAGCGGGAGGCCTGGCGAAGCACCAGCACCCAGCCGTCCCTTCCTGGTTGGCACCCACGCCTGCCCGTGTCCCCCTCGGGTGTCCTGAGGGGTGACTGGTACCGCTGCGGGGACGTGGCTTTGTCCCCAGTGTGGCCAGTGAGCGGCGGGGACCTCAGAGTGGGGCCTGGAGGGGGTCCTGGCCCCTGTCAAGCAGGTGGGCCTCCCCGGTGGGCCCTGTCCCTCCCGCGAGCCGAGCCGGCGCTGCCTCCAGGACCCCAGCTGGACAGGCCTCTTCTCTCTCGTCCTGGTTCCCTGGTGGGGACGGAGCCCAGCGCCTGGTCACGCTCCTCACAGCCCAGCCCTCCGGCTAGGTCACCTGGGCTGGCCTCAAAGGTGCCATCCTCCTGCCTCAGCCTCCCGAGTGGCTGGGTGACGGGCGTGCTGGGCAGCACCTGGCTGAACCTCTTCTCCTGGTGAAGTGCCCGTGCTCGGGACCTGGACACGAGCACAGGGACGCGTCTGCCCCGGGGAGGGGGCAGAGCTGCAGCTCAGGTCTGGGGCGTCAAGGCCTCTGGGGCAGGAGGAGGTCCTGGGGGCCGCGGGGGGAAGGACAGGTGGCACTCAACCCTCCAGCGCGGGCGCGGGCAGCGGCCAAGGCAGGGCCACGTCCGGTCTCTAGCTGGCCATCGCCCGGCTTGTGGCCGCAGAGGCGCAGGAGGAAGCAGCCCGTCTTCCGGCCCCAGCGAGGGGAGCCTGGCCTGTGCAGCTGCCCAGGAGGCCCAGGCCGGCAGCCTCTCAGGAGGCAGGAGGCCAGGCAGCGGGGGGAGGCCCTGGAGTCGGGCTGCCCGCGCCTCCTCTGCAGGCGACCGGGAGCAGGCGGGTGGGCCTCCCGCCCGGGGCGCCGCACCGCTGGGCGTGCAGGCCAAGCGGAAGCTCTGCGAGCCGCCCAGCGTCCCCGGGGCTGAGGCAGGAGGGTCGCAAGCCCAAGGCAGCCTCGGCCACTTGTCTTGAAGTTGCTGTCCCAAAATGCCCGGGAAGGTCCAGGGTGCCGTCCAGGGCAGGGCAGCCCCGGACTCAATCCCACACCCACCCCATCACTCCAAGCCGGTCGGCAGAGCGACGTAAGCTCACGGGTCAGGGCCAGGTTCCTCCCGCGATCTGCGCCTCGTCCCTCCGTCCTGTCCAAAGCCCACCCCGCGGAATCGGTTAAGGCCAGCTTGGCTTCGCCGCAGGGACGAGCAGCCCGTCTCAGACGCTTCCACCGCCGACGCTTATTTCCCGCTCGCCCCGCACGATCGTGGGGACGCTTTGGGCTGGGGACCTGCCCTCGCCTTCTCCGGGACCCGTGGGCACCGTCAGTCTGGAGTATCGCAAGAGAAGTCCCCAGGGCGCTCACGAGCCGCGGGCGCTCTGGTCTGCAGGTGGCCCGGTCAGTTCCCATTGGCCCTGCCCGCCCTGACCAATCGCAGAGTCCAGAACGGCCGTCGCCAACGTGCTGCGTAGCGGTGGCCACGGCCCAGGACGAGCACCCAGAGCCAGTGCTCGTCACCCGCACACTGCGGTCAGCCGGCTCAGGTCCAGCCCGGGGAGCGTCCAGACCTGGTGCGCGTGTGCCGATGTGGGTGTGGATCAGCTGTGACTCAGTGGATTTTTGTCCCTAAAGGCAGGGACGCAAGGCATCCAGGACACACCCTGACTCCTGTGAGGGCACGCTGTCCCTTCCGCTTGTGGCGCCTTGTCCAAGCCAGTCACCTTGCCGGGCTGACGTCCCTGCAGTGTGAACCTCTCCCTCCCACAACGTCTGAGAGGAGCTGAGAGGGGCTGGCTAGGAATCCCACCCCCGTACCTCAGAAGACAAGTCGGGAGGAGTTTGCCAAGAGCCTCATTAGCTACCCTGCAAGAGCCCTATACATAAACACCCAGATCCTAACTGAACGTCCAGGGCGTGTGAACTGCAGGAACGGCTGGATCCAGGAGCTCCTCTCTGTGTTCTGCCTGCAGGCTCCATGCGGAGGCCCTAATGGGAGAGACGCTCAGGTTTTGATCCTGCAGGGAAAGCCTGAATTTCCATCCTTCCTTTTCAGGTATCAAATTGCTCAGATGACATGCGGCAAAGAAGCAGCAGCTTCCCGCTTGATTGACAGATGAGATGAGCAGGTTACAGCCTTGTTTTCCTGGCTCCTCGCGCTCGCTTGTCCTGGCAGAACGGGCTCTTTCCCCCAGGCCTGCCCTGGGCTGTGCTCCCGGGCTCCCCACCCTCCTCCCCCGGGGATCAGGGCGCATCCCTGTGTCACCGGCTCCCGGGGCCGGGTTGGGGCCCGTGGCCCTTCGCAGATCCGCCCACAGCGCATCGCTTGAACCCGCATCGCGGGCTGGGACGTGAGCAGCGCGGAGGACAGGCAGCGCGCCCGTCGGTGTGATGATTTGCTCTTCATCGACCACTTTCCCGGACGGCCCCGGCCCCGGCCAGAGCAGGTCTGGAGCCGCTGGGCCCTTGCTGCCCGCGCGCCATGACGCCGGGGCCTCACTGAGGCTCCATGCAAAGCCTGGCCTCCTGGAGGCCGCAGCCCGGGAGCAAGAGCCAGGGGCCAGGGGCCGGGGCCCCACGGGAGCGCGTCCCAGCGCCTCCTTCACCAGAAAGCCCGGCCAGGTTCGCTGCAGAGGTCAGAGCAGCCAGCTCCAGGTGGCTGTGACCACCGAGCCACTGTGGCCGCGGCCGGGCCTCCTCACCCGCGTGCGACTCAGTTTCCCTGGGGACAGAAACCAGGCGAGATGGTGGTGCTCACCCCCGGAGCCCCAGCACAGGTGGGCGGCGCCCGAGCAAGGCCTGAGCATCCACCCCGCGCTGGGTGGTCCTCCAGGTCAGCACCGCCACCATTGTGGAAGGGCGGCCGCCGGACTGGTGGCGCCGTAAAACTCCAGGCGCGGGGTCCGCCTCTCCCAGGCGAGGTCCTCGGTGTTGGCAGAGACTGTATACAGCAGGCGCCCACTGGCCCCGACTGCAGCTAAGGGACACTGAGCATGGTGACGCTCGGCAGCCGGCCAAGGGCGAGGCCCGGTCCCAGAGGGACATAAGAGGCCGAGGTGCGGCATGGGCCACGCTGGGGTGCTGGCCGGGGGGCTCCATGGGACCGTGTCCACTCTGCCACCAGGCGGCTCCTGTCCCGGCCTCGGTCTCCCGTCTGGACCAGGGCCCGGCGTCACCCCCCAGAGGCGGAGCGTGGCCTTGCGGTCGCCCTGGGTCCCGGCTGCTGTGCTGCCTGGGCCTCTGCCTCCTGGGCTCCTGCCGCCCCCTCCCCTTCCTTGGTCCCTCCCAGACGCCCCACAGGGCCTGGAGCCATTGCACGCTCCGCCTCCCCAAGCGTCCAGTAGTGAGCAGCCCCCGAGGGTGCCCGCTCCCGTTCCCCAGTGTTCCCCTGCAGGCGTAATGGCCTGGCCTTCAGTCCCCTCCCCGCCTCCCGCCTCCTTCTCCCCCTCCTCCCTCTGCTCCAGCCACATGGCTGCTTCCGCCCCCAACACGCAGGGTTGGTCCTGCCCCAGGGCCTTTGCACAGGTTCTGCCCTTGGCCAGCAAAACATTCCACCCCCAAGCCACACCCTTCTGGCCAACAGGATGAGTAGAAGGCTGGGAAGTCCCTTCTGCCACCCCGTTGCTCGGCATGGCTCCATCCTGGGAGTAGGGAAACCCCCCAGGTTTTATTTTTGAGACAGGGTCTCACTGTTGCCCTGGTCTGGATCTTGCCCCCTCCTGCCTCAGCCCCCTGAGCGGCTGGTTTGCACCTGGCCCTTTCCTCCCTCACTGACCACGGGCGAGACCTGTGAGCAGCACTCAGCTGACAGCAGGAAGCCAGGGACCTCAGTCCTGCAGCCCCCGAGGGCGCTGAGCTGGGGCCCCGTCCCCCGCTGAGCCTGACCAGTCCAGGGCCCCAGCTGACAGGGACTGCGGACTTGTGGGGAGTCTCAGGCCAGAGGATGCGGCTAACGCCAGCTTCCCGCCCACGGGGTCTGCGGGACAAGGAAGCTGCTCCGACACGGGGCTGCAGATCCTCCCAGCCTCCCGGGCCCCGTCCTCCTGAGGCCCAGGGCCACGGGGCAGGACCGACAGGGCAGGACAGCGCCAGCCAGCGGATGGCCAGAGGTGTGGTGGCTCTCGTCCACAGGCTCCGGGGTCCCGGCCAGCTGCCGGGGCAGAGGCAGCCCAGGAACTGGGAGGTCCCCTCCTGGGCAGGGTTCTTGCCGACCCCGGCCGGGCATGGCGTCCGCTCCGGGCCTCCTGTCCTGGTGCGGGTGGCTGAGAAGGTGCCGCGTGTCGGCCAGCGCGTGGGCGACTGAGGGCCGGGCGCTCAGCCCTGGCCGTCCCACCCGGCCTGGCTGGACCGTCTGCTCTGAGGGACTCGGGCGGGTGAGTGGCCCCCAATCGTGACAGTCTCCTTCCCAGCCTGGAGGCGGAGGCCCGCCTGGCCACCCTGACTGAGGAGTGGACGCAGACGCCGCCTGTCCAAGCCGCGCAGCCTGAGGGAGGAGGACGCCCCACACAGGAGGACGGGCCCGAGGACACCGCTGGCGGACCCGCGCAGACGCAGGACACCACGGGGCCTCAGAGGCAGGCGGCCGCTTCGGGGCGCTGGCTCCGAGGGCAGAGCTCCAGCTGGGCGCCCGGAGCTGGGGTGGTGGAGGCTGCAGCCCCGGTGCCTCCACGCCCTGGGCCGTGCGCGGCTGGTTGGGCCGGCGGTGCGCTGGGTGCGGAGCCCTCGCCTGGCCTGGGCGAGCCTGTGGCCACCGACCCTGGGAAACAAAAGACGGTCAGGTGCCGCAGACGGGGCCTCGCTCCTGCCAGGCGGGCCTCCAAGCCCCGGGCTCCAGTGGTCCTCCTGCCTCAGCCTCCCCAGAGGCTGGGATGATGGGTGTGTCCCCACAGGGGGCTGAGATGGCGAAGCCTACGCTGTGTGCACTTCAACACGATTTGACAAGCAGATCGAAAGTTTAATAACACGCGGCCGGTGTGGTGGCGCTCCACACGTTCACGGGCTGGAGGCCACAGGCCGCTGGGGCTCTGGGGACGGAGGCTTGGTGTCCCCCAGTGAGCTCACCTGGAGATTGCAAGGAGCAAGAGGGGCCGCCTGTCCTCACGGTCGACTCTCCCTCTACAGAGCGAGGCCTTGGCTCCACGGCTTCCGTGGGGAGCCAGAGCCTCTAACAGCTGACCGCCTTCCCCAGGGATCCCCGCTGTTCCCCAGGCCTCCAGAGGGCGCCTGGGAGTGCCACCTGCCGGCCCCTCACCCACCCGTCCTGCACCACCTGCCCCCTCTCTGCTCCTCCTTCTGCCCCTAACCCGGCAGATCTGGGGCTGCCCCAGGGCCTTTGCACAGGCTCCGCAGCTGCTGCGCCCTCTGCCCCAAAGCCACACCCCCTGAGGCCTTCTGGGCTGCCTCCTCCAGGACTCTTCATCTTCCTCCTAATTTGCAGCTGGAAGGCCCCCCAGAGTCCTTGGTCACCTCCATTCCACCCTCCAGACGGCCCGGGGCTGGGCTCTGGGGCTCCTCGGGCAGCGCTCCTTGGGCAGGCGTCAGGAGGCCCTGGCCTGCCCTGTGCTTGCCCTCAGCCTGGCCTGTCCCCAGCTCACTGCCCGCCCTCCCTCCCTCCGGGAGCTCAGAAGTTCGCCGGCGCACAGATCCAGACAGGGAAATTAATTGGGCTTCTGGGGCGGCCTCCCGCTCGCCAGCAGCCGGACGCGGGATTTATGCGGCTCCCGGCGGACACTGGGAGGAGGGGCGGCATTCTAGAAAAGTCAATCCCGCGGGGGGCGCGGGCGGAGGCCGGGGCTCCAGGGCCAGTGCTGCCTTCTTACTGCCGCCCCGGTGCACCCGCCGGGTGGGTGTGGACACAGGACTCGCCCCCACCCCCTCGGGACTCACCATCTAACTGTTCTCCACATTTACAAGCACCTGCTGCGCCTGTCCTCATCCCACACGGTGTTTGGAACAGCATTTTACCTTGGAAGGCAGGAGTTATTTGCATGAGTCCCTTTCACAGGCAAGGAAGCCGCAGCACTGAGAGGTTAAGCAACCTGCTTGAGGTTGCACAGCGAGGAGTGGCAGGGCTGGGATTTGAGGCCGCACTACCCCTTCCTGTGCCCTGCTACGTCTGCCACCCATACGGCCGCCCCAGACTCAGGAGAAACAGCAGGGCTGAGAGCGCCGGGCACCGGCGGCCTGACTCAGTCCCGTGCTGGTGGCGATGGTCTCCTTATTTCCCAGAACACTGGCGGTGAGGGGAGGCGGGCTGTCTTCCCACTGGGGTGAGGAAGCGGGGGACCTGGGAGGCCTGGTTCCCAGACTCTAGACCCCACTGCCCGAGCTGGGGATGGAGCCAGGCCTTGCACGTGCTGGGCAAGGCTCCACTCCAAGCCGCACCCCAGCCTCCTGCCTCAGCCTCCTGGGTGCCTGGGATGACAGATGTGGCCCTGCAGCAGGCCTGAGGTCTATTCGTATCCTTTGCCTGACCAGCTGCCGTGGCTGCCACACTTGATCCCACCTCAGGACCTGGGGGGACTCACATGGATGAAGAGCGTTGGCAACTAGAGAGGAGGTCAGGGCTGATTTAACTGAGGGCTGCTGGCCACGGGGGAAGTGCTGCGTGGAGTCAGGCTGGAGCCCTTGCTGATCCCAGGGTTTCCTCCCGCTCTCTCCTGGGAAGAGGCTCCCCAGGCATCTCTGGAGAGGTCGAGTAGGAACTGGAATTAAATCATAGCTTTGCTGTGTGACTTTGGGAAAGAGGCTTTCTGTCTCTGAGGTCGGCTTTCTCCTCCAAAGCTGGAGGGGCTAATGGTGGAGCTGTGGGGGTCGGTAGCCGGCGCATGGTGGAGCGTCCGGCCTGGCCAGCACCCGCCAGCGCCTGGCCTTTCCTGTTATTCTGGCTGTTTTCCTGCCGCCCTCCCGCTGGGGGAGGAGAGACAGATGCGCCCTCTCCTCGGAGCGTGTTCCGCAGCCCGGGCCAACCCAGAGCCTCCCTCTGCGTCGCCGTGGGGACGGTCTTGATGGACATGTTTTTTGCACAGAAAAAAACTGGAGGAATTGTATTTTGCCGAAAGTGTCAGCCGGAGAGAAAATATTTCCTGCCTCTCTGGCGAGTGTTGATGGGCGAGATCCGGCAGCGGGCAGGGTGGGCGGAGGGCTCCAGGCACCCCAGCCCGGCCCCAGCCTGGCCCAGCTCCCTGCCGGGTCTGGGAGCCACCCACCCCGTCCCCGGACAGCCCTTCCCACCCTCTCAGGCGCCCCAGCCTCTCTCTCTCCTCGGTAAGGACTGGATGGGGTAATGGCAGTGGCACTGTGGTTTGGAATTGGGGAGGATTTTGGCTGGGCCAGGGGTGAGCAGGAGTATCCCCCGCCCCCGTCCTAAACAGACCCTCTGGCTGTGCGCAGGGGTGGAGGCTGCAGAGGGGAGGCCTGGAGGCCACAGAAGAGAGTTGCTGGGCCTGGGCCACTCTGCAGCCCTCACAAGGAGAGAGGGACTCAGAACAAGCACCTTAGACGGCGGGGGCAGGGGGAGGCGTCTGTGGACTGCTCAGGACCAAGCGAGCCACCTGGCCCGTTCAGGTCCAGAGAGACGGAGCTGGTGTTGAAACTGGCAGGAACTCCTGGCCAGGTGGCACCCCGCCTGCGGGGCTCCTGTGGGGGGCCCGCGAGGGGAGCCAGGCCAAGGCGGGGCCTTCTGGAAGCTTCTGTGCCCGGCGTGGGGGAGGCGGCCCAGGGCGGGGGCTCTTGTTTGGTTTCGTCCTCTTCATGCAGATGAAGTTCACGGGCACAGAGGGAGCTGCTTGGAAGGCACTGTGTCCACTCTGCTCTCCAGCTCCAGAACACTCCAGCGCCCCGGAAGAAAGCCCGGCGCCCCAGAACGCTTTAGTGTCTAAAACTCTTAAAAATTTATTGTGGTCAAAGATACAGATCTGTCCAGACCTTCCGTTAGTGACCCTTGGTACCACCCCACACTGTGAGGCCATCACCTCCATCCAGTTCCAGAACATTCCATCACCCAAAGGTGCTCGCGTGAGTCCCCACAAGCCCGCCCAGCTCCACCCTGCCTCCACAGTCCAGGCCCTCCCGGAGTCCCTGTCCTGGGCCCTCCTGTCACTGGGCCACGCCCCGAGGCCTCGGGAGCAGCCGCTCCACCCAGGGCTTCTGCCCCAGGCCTCTGCCAGCGCCCAGGGCCCCTCCTGCAGCTTCCCGCCCCCGGGCACCCGGAGACCGGCCCTGCCCCACCCCCACCTTCCCAGAGACCCGGCCCTGCCGCCGCTGCCCAACCTCCTCCCCTCCGGGGAAACAGGTCGCTAAGCTGCAGGCAGGGGGCTCCCTCAGCCAGGGGCCGGGTGTTTTCGCATGTCACTGAAGCGACTCCGAGGTCCTTCTGCTGCTCGAGGTGGGGACCAAGCCTTTCCTGGGCTTTGCGCCTCCATATGTAAGATGCCAGCGGAAAGATGAAGAGATACAGCGTGAGCATGGGGGTGGCCCAGGACAGGGCCCAGCGCTCCACGAATGGTAAGAATAGGCTCCTCAAGGTAGCTGACACTCGTGTAGCACCTACTGTATACCTGGCCCCACACTGAGAACTTTATAAAATTTGGGGGATGCTGCCTGGGTCTTGTGCACGCTAAGCTCTGCCTCAGAGCCACTTCCGGACGCACAGAAGCACCGCCACATGGAAGGAACACTTATTATCCCATGTTGCTGATGAGGTGACCAAGGTCACACAGCCAAGAGGTGTCAGAGGCTGAACTGGATCCGAATCTCTCTGATCCCAAACCGCCTTCCTCTCAAGCTGCCCCATCTCCTCTTCCCGGAGAGGAACAGGGGGTGACTTACTCTTGAGGGGGGCGCTGCTGGCCTGGAGCGGCGCGCAACGGGCACGTGGCGCAGGGCGCAGGGTGCAGGGCGGGGCGGGGCTCCGGAGCGCGGCCGTGGTGCGCGCGACCCGCAGCCCGGACTCTGCTGCTCGGCCACCCGCGTGGGCGTGCGCGGTACGCAGCGTCCAGGCCTCTGCTCAGGGCGAGGAAGCCCAGGCGCAGGCGGAGCCCCAGCGCAGGATCTGCGTCAGCCCAGCGGCCATGCGCACGGCCGCCGCGGGACCGAGAGTGCTGACCCCAGACCCGGCCCTGCAGCCCCTGACCCTCCCCGCGCCCCTCCCAAGCACCCCGACCGGCTGTGGGCATTGCAAGGACTTTGCATTTTCTTCTTTCTCTTGAGCCTCGGCCTCGCTAAGTTGCCCAGGCTGGCCTTGACCTGAGATCCTCCCGCCTCGGCCTCACATGCTCTGCTCAGCACGAGCTTCTGGGCCAGGCTGCATCCTCCTCACATGGTGCGGTTCCCAGCTCGGTCCGAGCCGTGGGCACACGGGTCACGTGGGTGTGCGCTGGCATTTTCCCGGTGAGACCCCTGGGCGCGCGGGGCTGGGTCACCTGCTAGGCGTGCTTCTCTCCAGAAGGGGTTGGGGCTACTGGTCAGCTTTCCGTTGCTGTAACAAAATGCCCGGGGCCATCAGCTTAGACAGACACAGGGTTCGCTCTGCTCACGTCCTAGAGGTTTGGGCCCTGTTGCCTGGGGCCCACGGTGGGCGGCACCTCGCAATGGGAGCGTGCGGCGGAGAGAGCTGCTCCGTGCGTGGCCGGGAGCGGAAAGCGGGAAAGAGGAGAGGCCCAGTTCCCCAGCGACAGTCCGCCTCTGGTACCATCCCGGAAAGGCTTCCCCTCCCCCCGCTAGCACCAAGCTGGGACCGAGCTCGACCCAGATGGCGACCTCGGCGGGCTGCACATCCCAAGCGCGGGTCTTTTCCTTCCTCTTGAGACGACTGGACTCGGTTAGGAAGGGGAGACAGGGCAGGCCACGTGGCTGGCAGGTGGCAGTCCAGGGCAGGGACTGGCCAGGGTGTCCTGGAGCAGGCTGGGGCGGGAGTCCACCCCCTTCAGTGTGTCTTCTGACCTGGCCGAGAGCAGCGTGCACTCTGCATGGTGTTCTCTAAGGGTTGGTATCCAGAAGTCACTTAATGAATGCTCACAGAGACGCCAGGGAGAGCTGTGCACCCAGCAGAAAGTCGACTCTCCCTCCTCCCCACCCGGAATCTGCAGGGGCTCCCTACTGCCCTTGGGTTAGGCTGAAGCCACCTGTGCCTCCCGCAGGGGCAGCCGAGGCCTCCCCGAGCCTGCGCCAGCCACGGGCGCCTTGCTGTTTGGGGAGCACCCAAGCCTGGGCTGCCTCAGGGCCTTTGCACTCGCCGATCTGCTGCCTGGAACCTCTGCTCTTGAGTTGTGTGTGGACAGCCCTCCCCGTTGCGCTTTCACCTCAAAGCCGCCCCTCAGGTGAGCCCTCCGGCCTCCCGTCCAGCTTAGGCGGCCCCTCCCTCCTCTCTGCCCTTAGAGGCGACACCGCAGAGTCCTTTACAGTGGGAGAGGAATCTCGGGGCCTGGGCTGCGTCTGCACAACTCTCCTCAGTCCCTCCTGTCACAGAGGAGGCGGGCTGGGCGGTCCTGGCCATGCCGCTGAGGGTCCAGGGGACACGCCCACCATCTGCCTGGGCTGCCGGCCCCACAGGGTCTCGTCAAGCTCTGGTTTTCTCAGACGCGGTGCCCGTGGCCCTGGGGTAGAGGTGACGCACCCGTACGGAGCGAGGGTCCCGTCTCAGGCTCAGGATGGGACCTGGAGCTGCCACTGTGCGACTGGGTGGGGGAGAAGAGAGGCCCGATTTGCAGTGGCCGTGTGGCTCTCATCTGGGTCTCTGAGCACCTATGGAGTGCCTGCTGGATACCAAGGCCTCGGAAACACCGTGCAGAATCCAGGTTGCTCACGCCAGGTGGCCTGGTGGTCGGGGTCTTGGGACGGCCACCCCCACATTCTCCACAGCAGCCCCCAGGCCCCCTCCGCACCCCAAGCCGCGAGGCTGGGGCCTGGGAGCCGTGGGGTGGCCTGGGCGACGCTGGCACCGGCAGCAGGCAGATGCCGGCTATTTCAATCCAGGGGAGCTCGTTAGGCAGCTGCTTCCCGCCTGGAGTCGGCGGAATTAGAATCCGACTCATTCCCGAATTAAAACACACGCGCGCGCACATGCACACACGCGCCCCGCCACCATTTGGAGGCGAGACTCGTTCGCGGTTGGCAAGCTGTGCCTTCCCGCCTGGGCTCCGGGGCTCGGTTCCGCCTGGCAAGTTACATCACAGCCCAGCGGTTGCCAGCTGGGCCTGCGGCCAACACGCCCCAGGGGCCCGATCCTCCCACCTGCCCAGGCTCCGCTGCTGCCGGCCGGCTGCCAACCGGGCATCCCTTGGATTCCTTCCGGGGCCTGGGACCCAGCAGGGTTCCGACCCACGTCTGCTTCTCCTGGGGTCCTCGCTTCACCTGCCACTTACGGCAGAACCCGCGCATCCCCCCACCTCCTCGTCAGCACCTGCAGTTCAAGACGGGACTTCCGGCGGCTGTGTTCCTCCCTGACTGCTACTGCACTGGTCTGAGCCCGTATCACCTGCAGCCTGGATGCCTGTCCCACACCTCCCAGGCTCCTCCGCACCCCGTTATTATCCCTGAGCAGCCAAGAGGATCTCCTCAGAGCTGCAGTGGCATCCTGTGGCTCTGCCTCCCAGGCTGTGGCCGGGCTGCACGTTAGGGGTTTCTGGGGTGAGGGAAGGCGGGCGCCGTGTGCTGGGGAGCACCTGCGAGGTGCACCGTCTGGTGCGCGGTGTTCTCCCTGCCTGTCGCACCCGCGGGTTTCCGTAGTCCCGGGGAGCTCGCGGGGCTGCCTGGGGTCCGCAGCTCCACAGGGTGTGGTTGGCGGCATCCGTCCTCAGCCCTGCCCGAGGGGCTCTGCGTCTGCTGGTGGCTGCTGGGGGTCAGCACTGCGCCCCTCCCTCGGTGCTGGTCCTGGGGGCGCTGGGAGGTGCCCACAGGGCAGCCTCGCCCGAAGCAGCCGCTCCTGCCGGCAGCTCTGCCCTCAGTGCTTCATGCTGCCCCGGGGCCTCCCGGCCTCCCGGCAGGAGCCCCGCGCCCAGCCTCTTCCTGCCCGCCCCTCCCGGCTGCTTGGGACCCAAGTCGACCAGCCGCTCAGGCAACAAAAGCAGGCGGCGGGTCCCAGCTCGCCTCTGCCTGCCCCGCCCTGCGCCGGCCTCGGCCTCCTCCTCAGACTTTCTTTTCCTTAGTGCCTTAGGGAGTTTTTTTAGTGCCTAAGGATTTCTGTTATTTTTTAAAAATGTTTTGTTTTGAAATAATTTTAAACTTACAGAAAAATTGCAAAAATAGCATAGAGTTCCTGAGCACCCTTCTCGCGGCTTCCCCTGAAGTTAACATCTTACATAAGCACAGGGGGACGATCGGACAGGGACAGCCGCCTGGCACCCTGTCACTCCGCCATCCACCCGCCGTACTGAGTTCCGCCAGATTTTAAAAGACAGACTTTGGCTGGGTGTGGTGGCCACGCTTCCCCTCCCAGGTACCTGGGAGGCTGAGGCAGGAGGATTGCAAGTTGGAGGCCAGCCTCAGCAACTTATCGAGACCCTGTATTAGAATAAAAAATAATGAGGGGTGGGCGTGGCGCAGTGGCAGAGCCCCTGGACACTGTCCACTTCTTCCTCCTGCCCAGCTGTGCCCCAGGACCCGCAGGCCCAGCCACGCATTCTAGTCTCTCCTAGGAGACCACCCCCCAGATCCTCCACTAAGGCCTTCTTTCTGTCCCGGGGTCCCAGGACCCCAACCAGGGGCCCACGTGCTGCCGAGTCGTCTGTCACCCCGTCCCCGTCAGACGGCCCCCAGTCTGTCCTCATCCATCTGACCTCCACTCTTGGAGGCCCTGCAGGTCTTTGCAGAAGGTCCCTCCGTGAGGTGCCTGGCTTCTCCCGGCCAGGCGGGCTCTGCTGCTGCCCAGAGCCCAGGAGGCGCCCGCCGGGTTCCCTCCTGGAAGCTCGTGCGCTGTCCTCCGGGGCTCTGTGGCCTCCCGGGCTCTGTGGCCCCCCGTGCCCGGCCAGCCTCGCAGGTGGCCTCGCCCTCCAGAGCGTCCTGCTCATTGGTCTGGACAGAGTCCAGCAGCCTCTGCCTGGCAGAGCCCAGGGTGGGGACCGGGGGCCTGCGGCCACTCTGGTCCAGCGCCTGGCACAGGGTCAGGTGGCTGCCAGGAACAGGGTGAGGACCAGGGACAAGGACCCGGGGACGGACAGACGGACGGACGGGAATGGGGCCCAGGAAGAGACGCCCGGCCACCGGCCACCACCCTCAGATGGCCAGAGTCCGCCCACACCCGACAGGTGCACTCCAGAGGGTCACAGGCGACACTGAGCCAGGGCGGAAGGTTCCGGGGGGGGCGAGGACCCTGGCAGCCTGGGCAACGGGCCGGGAGGCCTCCTGCGGGGCCTGCGGGAGCCCGAGGGGCCCTGGACGCTGTCCCTCCCTCTCCGCTTCCCTCCGAGCTCCGCAGAGGCAGCCTGGGGACCTCCGTGAGCTCAGTCCTCCTCCTGAGCTGACTGCCTCAGCCTTCGTCACAGTGACCGGAAGCTGACCGAGAGCAGGGACCCTGGAGGGGAGTGTGGTCACTCTGACCTCCCAGCCTCCAGGGGACCCGAGTGAGGAGGTGAAAGCGCAGAGCGGGGTGCGGGGTGGTGGCCGTGCCCGAGGGTCCCCGCGTGTGGGCACGGTCCCCGAGGGTCCCCGCGTGTGGGCACGGTCCCCGAGGGTCCCCGCGTGTGGGCACGGTCCCCTGAGGGTCCCCGCGTGTGGGCACGGTCCCCCGAGGGTCCCCGCGTGTGGGCACGGGTCCCCGAGGGTCCCCGCGTGTGGGCACGGTCCCCGAGGGTCCCCGCGTGTGGGCACGGTCCCCCGAGGGTCCCCGCGTGTGGGCACGGGTCCCCGAGGGTCCCCGCGTGTGGGCACGGGTCCCCGAGGGTCCCCGCGTGTGGGCACGGTCCCCCGAGGGTCCCCGCGTGTGGGCACGGTCCCCGAGGGTCCCCGTGTGTGGGCACAGGTCCCCAAGGCCGCGTCTTCGGTTCACGATGGATCAGCCGCCTGCGTCTGACGGGGACGCCTCTCCCGCAGCAGCCACGGGCCTGAGCTGAGTGGCACCACCCCAGAGGACCTTGTGCTCCCCACACT
The DNA here is from genome assembly GCF_902686445.1 of Sciurus carolinensis. Classification (NCBI taxonomy): domain Eukaryota; kingdom Metazoa; phylum Chordata; class Mammalia; order Rodentia; family Sciuridae; genus Sciurus; species Sciurus carolinensis. The sequence goes on along the minus strand of NC_062229.1, from coordinate 3,096,231 downwards.
GCAGCAGCAGCCGGCCTTTATGGTGCACCTACTGCATACAGTGGACCTGCCGTTATTGGGCACCAACGTGTGTGACTGGGAGGTCAGGCCACGACAAGCCAAGGGGCGGAGCCTGAAGAACGCGCTCAGACGCTGCTCCCTGGGCCCCTGCACCTCCACACTTGGCTTCCCTGGGGAAAGCGGCCACGAGGTTTGAAACCAACCCAGCAAGACCACCATGCTGTTCAGGAAGGACGAGAGGAGTGTCCGCGACACTCAGTCCAGCTGAAGCCTGAAGTTGCAGATGTGGAGCCCGTGGGTACCGAGGGCCAGAGGGCCCGTGTGCCGACAGCAAATGCCAGTGGACTGGGGTGCCTCCCCTCCCTGCTTTGCAAACGGTGCCGCGTGCACACCTCTCCCTCCTCACCACGACTGCCACATCAGTAGGTGGAGGCGTCCCACTCCTTTTCAGGGGTGAGTAGTACTCCACTGCCTGGCCAGGCCTACAGCGCTCTAGCTAGTTTCCTTTTGATGGGAACGCAGTCGCTCCATCGTGCGATCACAGACCACATGGCACGTGACCAATGTCATCGAGAGATGAAAGGCCACAGGTAGAATTTCTGGGTCAAACGGGAAGGGCCTTTTTTATTGGTCAGAATTCTCATGAAACGTTCCATCCATGGGGACACTTGGGAGTGGACCGAGGTCTCCAGGCCCCGCCCCGCCCCGAGGCAGGCTGCGGTCGCCACCGCCCACCTGCGTAGAGCTAGCCATCCTATCGCTGCCTGCGGGTGCATGCAGAGGAGGGTCCCCGGGAGGGGCTGGGGTTCTGCCTTTGCGGGAGCAAGATCAGGGGTCCCCAGGGTTAGGGGACGCCCTGAAGTCAGGACAGGGGCAGTGCATCGTGGGTAGAGCGATTGAGACCCACAGGGAGGCAGCGAGGCGGACGTGGAGGCCGAGGCGGGGAGAGGTGGGGCGTGGCCGGCGGGGTAGCAGCCTGCAGGAGCCCGGAGACAGCCGGGCAGGGGGACCCTGCGACAGCTCCCCTGGGCACAGCGTGGGCTGCAGAGGACCAGGGAGGATGGAGCGCTTTCCCTCCCTGCCTCCCACAGCCAGGAGGCCGAGGAGCCGCAAAGTCGAGGCTCAGATGAACCGAACAGCAGCCTCCTGGGGTGCAGCCAGTCGCTCGGGTCCCCTCACGGGGCACGGGAGGCGTGGGGGTCGGGTAGGTCCCAAAGGCCCTGTCAGGCTTGGTCCCAGCCTGGAGCCACGGGGAGGCTGGGCCTCTGAGGAGGCCCGGGGGAGGTCTGAGGCCGCTGCTGGGCCCCGTCTCCCCGCCGCCCCTCCGCCCGCTCCTGCCTGGCCAAGGCCCAGGGCGGCCGGCCACCGACCGGGGACTGGCACCTCCACAGCCAGAGCCGGAGCCAACCTGTGTCCGGGGCTGACCCTCTGGCTCGGGGTTGTGGCCTGGGGCCTGCGGGTCTGTCCTGGCGGCTCCTTCCCCCCGCGGGCGCCAGGCCGCCCAGCTCCAGTGTCCAGCCGCGTCCAGGAAGGTGGTGCTCGGCCTTCCAGCCGCCTGGAGCCGGGGCGGCTGCAGGAGAGACAGATGGACAGAGACGGAGCTGGGGAGAGACGAGAGAAGAAGAGAGGAGAGAGACGCGGCAGGGCGGGGGAGACGAGGCGCGTCCAGAGGGGACAGGAGGGGCCGGGCAGGGACTGCGGGGCGCGGGCCGGACGCCCCCTGCCCGCTGGGCCGCACAGCCGGGGCCCCTCCCGCCACCTGCCGGGCCAAGTCCCAGGGCCAGTGTGGGCCGCGTGCCTCGCCCGCAGCCAATCCTGTGGCTTGGCGGGGGCCGCGCTCTCCCTGCCAGGCCTGGGCCACCTGCACCCGGCCAGCAGGTCCCCCAAGCATACCCGTGACTGGCCCCAGCAGGTCACAAAGGCGGCCGGCGCCACCACCATTATCCCTCACGGAGGAGCCGCTGGGTGCCCAGAGAGGGCAGCCGCAGACTTGGGGTTGCCCAGCAAGAGCAGTCGGGCTGGCACTGCGACCCACACTGGGGATGGAGGAGAGGTCAGCGTGAGGGGCAGGGGCAACACCGGCAGAGGAACGTGCTGGGCCAAGTGGAGGCCGGGAGGTGGAGGAAGGGCCTCCTCCAGGAGGTCGGTGAGGCCCCGCCCCCTGGTGCAGCCCTGCCCCAACCGGAAGCCAAAACGGCCAAGCAGCTTCAGCCGGGTCTGGCAGGCCTGGCTGGGGCTCCTCTCCTGCGCCAGGGTGGGTCCTGTGCCCGCCCAGAGAAGTGGCGCCTCTTCCCGCGGCCTCCCTAAGCTTGGGGACCCACCCAGGCACCAGGCTGAGGCGCTCCTGCCACCGCTTAGCCTCGGGCCAGCTGTGAGCTGCCAGGGGCTAAAGGGAGCTGCGAGCCACATGGGAGTGACACCATTCTTCTCTCCCGGCGGCTGGGCTGGTACAGGGCAGGCTGGAGCTGCCTAAGCCGCGAGCGAGCCAGGCCCGGGCAGGATGAGGAATCCAAGCGGGAAGCACTCCTTCCTGCTCGGCCATTCCGAGTGCCTGGAGCCAGCCTCACCTGAGGCCCACGCTGTGGAGTTCCCAGTAACACACACTGACAGGTTCTCTTCTCCACTAAACCAGGGTGCACTGCGCTCTGTCTTCTGCCCACACAAGTCCCCGACGGTACGTGTCTGTGACGTGGAGCAAGAACCACGGAGCGGGGCTTCTGCACCCTCCAGCTCCCCCTCCCCCTCAGCAGGCTCCAGGACGGGGCGTGGGGGTCCCAGGTCCCTGTGTGTCTGCCCCTCCTGAGCTCCCCGTCTGCCCCGCCCCCCACGCTGAGCTCGAAAGAGAAACCAGGCTGCGGGGTGGCGGGAAGCCAGGCGCCAACGAGCTGGGACAGTGAGCCTGCCCTGTCCCTGGATCCTGAACTGGACTCAGAGTCTCCTTCGTGAGATGGGGCTTGGGGACCTTTCACTCTTTCACAGGCCTATACTGAGGTCCTACTATGTGTCAGGGCAGGGGCAGGTGGAGTCTCTCGAGGAACTCACGGTCCCATGGGGGAGGCGGGTGAGGCTTGGCGCTCGAGGAAGGTGATGTCACAGGAATGCCAGGCGGAGGGGCTGTGGACCGCTCTCAGCCAGGTCACAGGGAAGCTGGGCTCTGGAGGTGGGCGGGTGCTCCAGGCAGGGGTGCAGCCGTGCAAAGGCCCTGAGGCAGGATGGAGCCCGGTGTGTGGGAGGCACAGCAAGGAGCTTGTGGTTGGAAAGAGGCTGGGGAGGGGGTAGGTGGGCTCCGGGTCTTCAGCACTGAACTCCTGTGGGCGGGTAACAAGTCCAGGTGCCCCGGAGACTCAGAGGTGCCATCTTCTCAGTGAGCGTCTGGGACCCTCAGGGAGCACCGCGTGAAGACTGCGTCCACGTTGGGGAACCTGGTCCGCCTGTGGGCCCTGCAGGCCTCCGTGGGTCCGGGGCTGCCGGGAGCCAAGATGCTCTGAGCTGGGGGGAGGTTTCCAAAGGCTGAGCGGCCCAGTGAGGGGCCCAGCCACGTCCCTGCAGTCCCGGGCCCAGGTGGCTGGGGGCTCCCGGGACTGGAGTGTGCGGGACGATGTCACAGAGGCTGGAGGCCTCTAGAACCCTGAGGGCTCCTGGGCTCAGTGTCATCGGGCAGAGGGCTGGCTGGGGCTGGACGCCCTGAGACCAGGCTGCTGAGACACCATGGGGGCCAGGCTGCCAGCGGGAGCCGCCTCTGCCTAGGGCCCGCCCGCCCCCGCACCGCGCCCCGCCGCCAGCCCCCTCCAGCTCACCTCCCTTCCCTTCCCGGCCCAGGAGCCCCTGGGAGGCCCCAGAGATGCCCCAGGGCCTCCTGGAGTCCGCCGTCCCTGGGGGGACCTAACCCGGAGAGGCCGCAGCAGCGGGCTGCCATGGGGCGGCCGGGCCCGCTGGCCGTCAGGGCCGCGCTGATCCTGTCCCTGCTCCTGGTGCCCTCGCAGGCGGTGGTGCGGGCCGTGCTGGAGGGCAACGCCAGCTCGGTGGACTTCGCAGACCTGCCCGCCTTGTTCGGGGTGCCCCTGGCGCCGGGTGGCGTGCGGGGCTACCTGATGGAAGCCAAGCCGGCCAACGCCTGCCACCCCATCGAGGGCCCGCGGCCCGGCAACCGCTCCCTGGGCGCCATCGCGCTGATCCGCCGCTACGACTGCACCTTCGACCTCAAGGTCCTGAACGCGCAGCGCGCCGGCTTCGAGGCTGCCATCGTGCACAACGTGCGCTCCGACGACCTGGTGCGCATGGCCCACGTCTACGAGGAGCTGCGGCGCCAGATCGCCATCCCCTCGGTGTTCGTGGGCGAGGCCGCCTCGCAGGACCTGCGGGTCATGGTGCGCTGCGACAAGTCCGCCCACGTCCTGCTGCTGCCCGACGCGCCGCCCTGCCCCGACCTGGACTGCCACCCCGTGCTGGCCGCGTCCTGGGTGCTGGGCCGCACCCTGGCCCTGTTGGCCTCCACCTGCTTCATCCTGCGCCGCCTGTGGCTCTGGATCCGGGGCTGGTGGCCGCGGGTGCCGCCCGCCAAGGCGCAGGCCTGCCAGAAGGCGCAGGTGCGCACCTTCACGCGCAGCAACGACCTGTGCGCCATCTGCCTGGACGAGTACGAGGAGGGCGACCGGCTCAAGATCCTGCCCTGCTCGCACGCCTACCACTGCAAGTGCATCGGGCCCTGGTTCTCCCAGGCCGCCCGGCGCTCCTGCCCCGTGTGCAAGCAGTCGGTGGCCAGCACCGAGGACGGCTCCGACTCCACGGTCGAGAGCTTCGGCGACGAGGACGCGTCCCTGCCCGGCCACCAGCCGCCCATCTGGGCCATCCAGGCCCGGCTGCGCTCCCGGAGGCTGGAGCTGCTGGCCCGAGCCAGCCCCAGCCGCCACTGCAGCACCACGTCCCTGGGGGCGGTGGACACCGGCGTGCCCTCCGACAGGTCCCCGGAACCCTCCTGAGGCTGCTGCCCTGGCCGGAGACAATCCAGGGCGGGAGGGTGGCAATGGATGTTTCTAGAATAAAGTGGGTTTGAATGTGGATTTTCGCCCTCCACTGCTCTTGGGCTACCCGGCCTCGGGCTGGGTCGGTGAGGGACGCCCGGCCCCGCCCCCGGGGCCCCGCCCTCCAATTGGCCCCGCCCACCAGCCCGCCCCTCCCGCCGGCCGTGGACACTGAGGCTCCAGCCCCTTCGGTGCCGCCACCGTCGGGGAAACCGCCTCCGGCCCGGACGGCGCGTGCGCACGCCTTCTTTTAAAATAAACAGTTTACTTTGGAAGCGTGTTGGATTTCCAGAAGCGTGTGCGACTGCGCGAGCGGGTCCCTTCCTTGTGCAGTCGGCAGACCCGGCCCCAGTCTCTGGGAGAGCGACGCGTGCTCCTCCCGCCTGCGGGGCTGTGCAGACCTTCGCGCGTCCCGCAGCCGAGCGACCAGGCCTGGCCGCCCTGCAGGCGCTCTGCCACCCGTACGTGGCAGCCAAGGCCCGGCTTCGGGTTGGCACACCGCAGCTGCAGCTATCTAGGGGTGCCACCCAGAGGGAATGGAGGCCACCCCCACGGCCGTAGGAGCCAGCCGTGTCCCCTCCCGGCCTCGCTGGCTCTGCGCCCGCTGCCCACTCCTTTCTTATGTGAAGCGAACCCCGTGTTTTTTCATCGTGAGGGTCTCCTGGCCCTTCCTGGTCACGCTCTGGCCTGCGTGGAATGGGGACAGAGGTGGTCTGAGGTCCCTGCCTGCCCCCCTAGGTCATGGCTCCGTGCTGGGGACCTCCACCAGCTTCCACAGGACCTCACCCCAGCCCGTCTAGGGTCACTGGGGGCCGTATTCAGGGTCCCTGGCTTGCTGGCAATGACCCTGGGTGGCCAGGCAAGGGCAGCCTCTCTATCTAGCAAGCAGAAGAGGGTGAGGACGGAGAAACAGACGCAGGAAGGGACAGTGTAAGGGCAGCGCTGGCGTGGGATCCAGGACCCGACCACAGCAGCACAGGCACACAGGACTAATTCCCAGTATGTGTCCTGAGTCTGTGGATGGCCTGGAGGCTCCCTGCTGTTCCAACCCGGACTTTTTACACCCTTGGCCCCCAGGCTCCACCTCCTGGGGCAATGCAGCTGCTTCAGCTCCAACCTTCACACGTGCATTCCAGGCAATGAGGAAGGACTTGACTCTCCCTTTAAGGACACTTCGGTCGCGGAGACGAGTCGGGGATGAATGAAAGACTCCCCAGGCTTTAGCCTGAGTCTCCTCCCAGGGGAGCGCGTCCCTGGACCTAAGCTCCTCCCGAGGCCCTACTGTGCGCTGGTCGCTCCACCATCCCGCCTCGGCGGCCGCGGTCTCCCGCCCGTGAACCGGGGAGCAGGCACCTGGGCGGCTCTCTGCGCTGCCCGCTGCGCTGAGTGACCTGCCCTCGGATTGGCTGGGGTGGCGCCGCCCTTCCAGCTGCCAGGCTTCCGGGGCGGGGTCTGCGCACAGGCGCCAGGCGTCCGTGGAAAGGCCCGGGTCCCCCGCGGCCAGGAGGTGCTTACTGCGTGCACGTGGGACCTGCGGCCTCCCAGCCTCCTCCAGCCTCCGCGAGGCCTCGGCGCGGCTCCCGGGAGCACAGGTGGAGGCCCCTTCCTGCGCGTCCAGGCGGCACGTGGAGGGCACTTGGGGACAAGCAGGGACTGCAGGCCCAGCAGAGGAGGCTGTGGCTGAGGACGCCGCTGCCCCGCCCCCAGGGCCGGGCACTCGCATTTCTGCCCAGCGCATGTTCCCTGGGCCCCCTGAAGCTGGCCCGAAATATGAAAAGGACCGGCCTTCTCCTCATTGGGCCTTTTACCTACAGGATTTGGGGTGTCCAGCGCTGGCTCCTGTTTCCTTCCTGTGACATCAGACCTCCTCACACTGCTGCAAGAGAGGTAGGTTAATCCCACCTTCCACCTGAAGAACAGAGAGGTTCAGCAAGATGCCTGAAGCCACACAGCATGCCAGGACCAAGCCAGGATTCCAACTCAGATCCACAGAGCCTCCTCTGCGTCACTCTTTCCCTCGACTGTCTCCCCATCCATGTTTAATAAGCACCTAATGTGTTCAGTGCTGTGCCGGGGACTCTGTGACCAAGAGAGCTCCTGGCCCCGCTCAGAGGGTTTGCTCTAGTTAGTTGTTCAGGGGGCAGCGTTCCAGGGGTGGTGAACTGAGGCAGGGTGATCAGGGAGGGCATCCCCAAGGAGGTCACATGTGGGCAGAGACCTGGGACGGAAAGGCTTCAGCGCGGGGAGAAGCGGGGACAGTGCAGGGCACAGCATTCGGGGTGGAGGGAACTGCCAGAGCAAAGGCCCTGAGGCCGGAGGCGTGAGGGGTCCCGGAGCAAAGGGGGCGGCAAGGAGAGGAGGGCGAGTTCAGAGTCACCTGGGAGTGACAGGGAGCCCCGGCGGCCTGTCCTGAGTCACTGTGGAGTTCAGGTCGCACAGTGGAGCCCAGCTCGCCCGCAGAGCCGCCCCGCCTGGGGCCGCAGCCTCCAGCGCCTGGGTCCTCCCCGCCCACCTGTCCCGGGAGGCCAGGGGCAGCCTCCCCACACTCTGTGCGAAGGGCCGCGGCTGCCTGCGTGGCTGGACGGGTCCCTGCTCCCCTGCCCACGTGACTCCGGCTCAGCAGGGCAGGGCCTTAGGCCCGTGGGGGACTCGGAGGCTGCGAGCCCAGGGGCCCTGGCCTCAGGGCGAAGGCTGCGACCGGGAGACCCAACCAATACAGTGCAGGCTGCTGGGCGCGGGTGGAACAGAGTTCCAGGCGGAGGGAACAGCACTTGCGAGGGCCCTGGGTCCACAGCCCAGGAATTCAGCTTATTGAAAACCACACTCTCTTCAAACACGGACACACTTGCAGCCAGAGCAAAGGATGGCACGTGGGGTGTAGCCCAGCCGAGAGCAGCCGGAAAATGCCGGGCTCCACTATTCCAGAAAGAGAAACGGAAGTCAGCCTGTTGTAATTGACCTCAATTCAAATTATTACTTATCACGATACCAGGGATTGAACCTAGGGGTGCTTAACCAGGAAGCCACATCCCCAGCCCTTTTGATTTTATTTTGAGATAGGTTCTCGTAAATTGCTGAGGGCCTCGCTAAGTTGTAGAGGCTGGCGTCAAACTCATAATCCTCCTGTCTCAGCCTCCTGAGTCGCTGGATTACAGGCGTGCACCACCACAATTGGCTAACCCTGTTTTACAGGAGGAAACTGAAGCCCAGAGAGGTTAGGTAATTTTCCCAAGGGCAAACAGCATGAATGGGACAAAACTGGAATTTGGATCCAAAAAGTTCATCTCTAGAGGTTGTTGGCTACGTCCATACTGTCCCTATGAAGACTAGGTGGAGGAGGAACGAATGAACGGGTGGAGTGGACCGCCTCTCCCATGCCAGGTTGCTAGGGCGCCTCTGTCCATGTTCCCCTTCCAACTGGCTTTGGTGGGTGCCAGTCCTCTACAATGTGGGCCAAGGACAGTGTATTCTTCACCTCCTTTATTCTGCTCTTTCTGCTCCCAATGATATAACCAGGGAGAGGTGGATTCCCAGGGGCCACTTCTGCCATTCCCAGTGGTCACTGGAGAAGGCCACAGGAGGCAGGCTGCCAAGATGGCCGCCCTGACTGACGGGGAGCTGTGTGGAGGCTGGGGCCTCTGCCCTCCTCCTCCCTGTGCCCGCCTCTCCCCACGCCCTGCCCTCTCCTTGCCCACCCAGGAGGGGAGGACGTTCTCAGGAACAGATGGCTGCCTTCTCGCCCAGCGCTCTGCCAGTTAATTAACGCCGCCTGTAATTAAACTTCCCACAAATTAGCTGTCAGCTATGCTAAAGGGAACCGTCCCTCTCAAATGCCACCTTGACTCGCTGAATTGTGAGCCTTGTCGACAAAATAATTAAAGGCAGAGGGAGGCGACCGAAATTTGGAGCCTTTCCCCTAATATCTCTATCACCGTCCGTGCCAGGTGCTCCCAGCTGGGAGGCGGGAACGCCAGGCTGTGTTCTCAGGTTCCAGGAAGTAGCGGTCAGGTGGAAAAGACTACTGAGTACCTGCTGTGTGCCAAGCACTGCGCTGGGAACGTGACGATGCCACACAGGTATACGCGCCACCTTCCTAGAACTGATGTCCCCGACAGCCTGTGCAAAGGCCCAGGGGCAGCACAAGCCCGGCTGTTGGAGGCCCAGGGAGGAGGCCGGGGGGCTGGAGCAGAGGGAGGCGGGGACGGGGGCAGGGCCCTGAGGGGGGCGGAGCCCTGCTCGGGTGCTCACTGGCGCCCTCTGGCTGCTGCAGGAGGACCGGCTGTGGGGGAGGGGACTGAGGCTACTTCCCTGGTCCCCAGGGGTGAGGATGGGGGCTGGACTGAGGAGGGGCAGCGGCAGAGCCGGGGTGGACCTGCCGGGAGGTACCGGCTTGCCTGGCACCGTCTGGAAGGGGTGCAGAACGGGCCAAGCAGAGGCAGTTGCCTGGCGCTCAAGGGCACAGGGAGCGGGAGGGCCAGGGCCGAGTCCCGCCTTGGAACTGTGGGGCGGGGCCGGTGACAGCCCGTCCTGCCCCTCCACCCTTCAGTCTGCAGATAAGGACGAAGCGGCCCCCCTGTGCGCGTGTGGACCAGGCGGAGCCAGGACGCGGCCTGTGCCCAGGCACCAGCGCGGGGCCTCGGCTGGGCCGGGACTGCCCGCCTGTGTTACGGGGCCCTCGGGGACTCAGGAGGCTGAGGCGGGAGGATGGCAGCTGCTGGGTGGCCTGGGCGGCTCAGCAAGGCCGTCTCAGCGTGGCGGAAGGGCCGGGAAGCGCGCGGGGTAAAGCACCTCTGGGCTCAGCGCCCACCACCGAGAAGTGAAGAGCCACCAGACAGACTGGAGGGACTCCGGCCAGCCAGGGCCTCGGTGCAGCTTCCAGGCCAATCCGAGCGCAGGAAAGGGAGGCGCAGCCTCGCTCTGGGTTACAACAGGCCGAGGGAGTTTCTGGAGAGCCCGTGCTGCCGGTAGCAGTTACCCACGTATCTGTCAAAACTTCTCCCAGCAGATCCTTAGAGTGTGTCTTGAAAAAGCCGATCCAGAGAAGAAAACAGGAATGCCAAGCACGACACCCAGGCGCTCTCCTCCTGAGCCCGGGAACCAAATGGCTCTGTCACTCCGAAACCACTTGGCAGTTTCTTAAAAAGTGAAATACACACCTACCACACAGCCCAGCATCAACTCCTAGGTGTTTACCCAAGAGAAGGAAAGCATATGTCCACCAGTGAGCGGGCGCTCAGGCAGCTGTCCTCCTAAGCGCCAGACGCAGGACACCGCCAAAAGTCCGCCCACCGCAACCAGGCGCCTCTGCCGCCCCTCCTCACACAGGAGTACGACACAGCCATCAAAAGGAGAGAAGAGGGCTGGGCTGGGCTCAGTGGCAGAACGCTTGCCTAGCCTGTGTGAGGCACTGGTTTCCATCCTCAGCACCGCACAGAAATGAACAAATAAAATAAAGGCGCGCTCTCCATCTACCACTGCAAAGAATAAGAAAGGAAAAGAATAAAAAGGAGCGAGGCGAGCGGCCCGACCAGGATTTCGGGCAGAGGCTGAGCCAGAGGTGCCCGATTCGAGTCCACGCCCCGCGCTGCGCAAAGCCCCTGGGGGCGGCGAGGGCGGGAGGCGTCGGGGCGGAGGCGCCGGCCTGCGGGGCCCTGGGTCCCTCCCGGCACCGCAGAGGCGCGGCGGGGAGAGGGAGAAGGCCAACTCTAGAAACGTAGAGACTGTTCCGTGCAAGGCCAGGGAGGGCGCGGGCTTCACTTGGGTGCAAGATTTTCAAAAGCACCCAAACCCTCGGCGAGCAGCTAAATAGCGCGTGACCGCGGCATTTTTTAAAAAAATTCAAACGTAGTTCCAAAAAATTCCAGGATGAGCACGACATCAAAATTTCAAATGAAGACAGGCCTCCGCCTTCCCGCGGCCTGCCTGGGCCGGCAGCTCCTGGCCCACCACCCACGCCCGGGTGCCCCGCGCGAGCACCTGGCCTGGCGACCCCGGCAGCCCTGCAGGACGCCCACCGCGAGGAACGTCGCCGGCAGGGCTGCGGGAGGGGACGACAGCAGGAATTCCCGAGAACGGAGCCCTTTTGCGGAGCGGGGACCAGATCCACCCCCGCTGGCTGACGGCGGCGGGGAAGCCAAGGCCGAGCACAGGGCCCGGGGCGCAGGCGAGGCGCCCTCCCGCCGCCCGTCTGCGGCCCGGGTGGGCTGCTGTCCCCGGCTGGCTTCTCGTCCCCGCCGGCTGTGCTTTGCCCCCGTGGCCCTCAGCAGATGCGCGGTGGCCGGCGGGGGCGGCTCAGGGGTCTCGCTCGCTGCGCGGTGGCGGGGAGGGGTCTGTCCCTGTTCACATTGGGGCCTCCCTGGGAGGCTGCGGGAGGCTGGGGTCTCTACGGCCAGCCCCGCCCCCTCTGACTAGGACCTGGGCCCGGAGAGGGCGTGGGCGGGCGGGCGTCCCACATGAGGGGCGAGCGCGGGGGCACCGTGCCCAGTGCCACCTTGGCTCTGCGCCCCGGTCGGCCGGCGCCTCCGAGGACTCAGGGACCCGAGCCAGCGGCGCACACGGTCTCTGCCTCCCAGGGGCAGAGCGGAGAGGCCGCCAGGCCGGCCAATGGGAGCGCGGAGGGGGCGCATTACCTCACCAGGCGGCGCGGGCATTGGCTGCAGGCTGGCGGTGGGCGGGGCCTGGACTGCAGGGCCAGCGGGGAGGTCGGGGGCGGGATGAAGAGCCGAGGGCAGGGGAGGGAGATCATGGGCTGGGGGATCCGCAACATCTGCGGGGCCTTCAGAAGCGGGCCCCCTACCCCGTGTCGTCGATCCCCTCGCCTGGCCATCCCCAGCACGATCTCGGGGGGTGGGCTAGGGACATGAGAGGCCCCTCTCCCAGTCTAAATTAGGAGACCCACCTCCAGGGGCTCTTTTATCAACCCTCCCTGTGCAGTGTCCCCAGGGTGGCTCAGGCAGACGCCCCCACCCCCAGCCCAAACACCTCGGGTAGTGGGTCTGTGCCCGGGACACGCCCCTCACTCCCACCTCTCTGACCCCGTTCCCCGTTTCCTGCTGTGTGGAATGGGCTTCACAGAAGTCCCCACGCGGCCGCTGTGAGGGTGCATTTCAGAGGCACAAGAACAAACGGGGCAGTTACTGTGTGCGTGGCCCTGTGCTGAGGGCCGAGGAAGCTGCCTAGACCAGCCGCCTGGACTCGGCTTCCTGCACCCTAAGGTCAACTGGGGAGCTAGTGGGTCATTTTGGAAGACACTGTGCTTTGCAGGAAATGAAAGCGGAAGACCACGACGAGATGGGGAGGGAGTCGAAGCAAGCACCAAAGAGAGCTCAGCTGAGGAGGCGATCTTCAGCAGAATAAGAAGCTGTGTGATGTGAGAGGAGTTCAAGGTGGTGCACAGCCCGTGCAAAGGCCCTGAGGCAGGACCAAGTCTGATGAATGAGGGGAAGAGAGAAAGGCGGCAGGGAGGGACAGGACAGGCGGTTCTAGTGCCCCAGGGAAGCCTGGAGCTTTCACTCCTGAGGAAGGTGGGAGCCATGGTGGGCTGTGGGCAGAGGGAGGGACCTGACTCCGGTGGCTATAGTAAGGACAGTTTGCAAGGGGCAGGGTGGAGCCCTGGAGCAGGGTGCAGGTAACTGTCCAGGTCCTGGTGAGGGATGCCGGAGCCAGATCAAAGGTGCAGACACCGAAGGGTGAGAGGTTGGGACAGAGCGGGGGTCTGGCGCTGACAGTCATTCCGGGTGGATGGGGTGTGAGGGGGTGATATGTTCTTGCCCTACAGGGGTGAGCCGGAGGGGTGAGTGGTAACGGGGTGGCAGGGCGACCCCCGGGCCCCACGCTCCAGGCCATTGAGTGATGCCAGGCCACGTGGCTGTGGGAAGTGCACAGGAGGCGTTGATTTAGGCTCCCTTTTGGGGCGGGTGCTCCAGAGTCGTCCATGCCCCCTGCCCAGCGTCCCAGAGCCAGAGGACCAAGTGGACTCCGTGCGTCTGCACGCATCCCGCCCTCCCGCTGGGAATCCCCTGCCGCCGACCCAGCCTCTGCCTGAAGCCTCCCCGCCTGTGTCCCCGCAGCCTCGGCGCCGCCCACCCTGCACACCTCCGCCAGCGGTGGAAGCCCTCCTCTGACCCCTCCGCCTGCCTGGGGGGCAGGGATGTCTTCTTCCAGACTAACTGCACTGTGCCCGCCTGCTGGGGACCCTCGACGACTCCCCGTCGCCCTGAGAACGGCAAGCGTCCCTGCGCTTCGAAGGCCCGTGTGGCCTGGCCTCCCTTCCCAGTGGGTCCCACGCCTCTGCAGGCGCCCCTCCTCCGGTAGAGAGCGGACCCCTCCTGGATGCACTGCGCCCTCCAACCCAGCCTTGCGGACCAGACTCCTGCTCGCCCGCCCTCGGGCTCGGGGCGGCGGCTGCCCGCAGGGCCTGCAGTCCCGCGCTCCCTTCCCCGAGCGGCCCGCGGCGCTCCCCGAGGGCACCATTAGCCGACAGCCTCCTCCCAGCGCCGCGGGCTCCGCGCCCCACGCAGCCGCAGCCGCGCTTTTGAAGAGTGATTGACTAACGGCCATTAGATTAATGGGCAGGCGCAGGCGTTCATTTCTGCTGCATCTACAAACTAAATGTCCCCGTGTAATTACAATTAGGGACACGCTGGCCTGCGGCTCCTGCCTGGGCGGCCCCTCCCCCTGCTCTGCACCTCACTCCCTCCTCCTCCGACTGCCTCCCCTCTGCTCTTGGACGGGCCTCCATCTGGAGCCTCCTCTGATGTCTGTTTCGCTGTCGGCTCGCTGTCTCTGCCTGTCTCCAGGCCTCCCTCCACGGAACACAGCGACACATCCTCGGGGTGCCTTGCGTGTCAGGTAGCGGGATGCTTGCGGGGCACCACCCAGGCAGCCACCGCCAGAGCAGACCCCGGCTCCAGCTCAGGAGCCCCCAGCCCTCCCCTCCCCTCCCCTCTCCCTCCCACCCTGACCCCCGGCCTCTGGGCTCAGTTCGGGTCTTGGGAACTGCGTGCCTTTAGGTCTCCTGGCCCACCCGGCTGCCCCTCCAGGACAGGGCCAGGAGGGAAGTGTGGCCTGGGGTCCAGGGATCCATCACCTGGGGATGCCGTGACCTGCTGAGGGGCACCAAGGGCCAGGACCCCCTTTGCCCTAAAACCCTTTCCAACTGTGGTCTGAAGCCCCCGTTTTTGGCCCCCCAGGGTCCCAGCACCCTCTGACTTGACCCTGCAGATGGGCCTTTGGGCACAGGGGGCTTCCACTGCCCCCAGACGGCAGAACGGAGGCCTGGCCTGGATGCCCACCCCAAGCCAGAGAGTGCGCCTGGTCCAGGCCTCCTGGGGACAGCCCTTGGCCGCTGGCCTCAGGCGGGTCCCTTCTCTCTCCCAGGCCTCCGTCTCCCACCTGGGAAGTGGAGGCTGGACGTAGGCGGGCTTCTGAGGTGCTGTCCTGCGCTGGGGCCAGGGTGGGGCTACTGGGGAGTGGCTGCCCGAAGTTCAAGGTCAGAGGGGGCTCCCGGGAGAGGAAGCAGGTTGGCCGGTACCTGCTTTGTGTCCTGGTGCCGGGTCTGTGGGGCTCTCTGGTGACAAGGCCTGGGCTGGAGACATCTCAGAGGCAGGGCTTCTGAGAACGAATCCAGCCCTGTCCGGCAGCCAGGATCCCCGGCCTGCCAGGTCTCAGTGCTGGCTCAGTGCCTCGTCCCCAGCCACCCACTCCTTGGCTTAAGCTGGTCCTGCAGGGCCTCCTGCCCCTGCCCACCGGGCTGCCCAGCCACTGGAAGCAGGGCCCAAGCCCCCGACTTCCTTTTGCTCTCCCCACAGGGCTGGGCCGGCAGCTGCAGAGCAGTCAGTAAGGCTGACCCAGGCCCCATGGCAGCGTGTCACCTTCCCCCGTGGCAGAGCCTTCTCTGCGTGCCAGGACTTGTGGCAAGGCCCACCTCTGGGCTGTCGAGACTCTTCACCGTCTGCTGGGCTACACATGCCTTGCCCCGTCTTACAGGTGCGAGACCGAAGCCCAGAGAAGGTGCGGCACTTGGCCCAGGGCCGCACAGCCACCGAGGGCAAGCTGGGATCCGCAGCCAGCTCAGGGGTGACCCCAGAGCTCCCACCACTGGACAAGGACGTCAGAGGGGGTGCCCGCCCGGCCGGTCCTGCCCCGTGGCTGCAACTGGGTTTGCAGAAGCCGAACGAACACCGGCTGTCAGCAGCTCCTCTGGCCTCTGATAAATTGAGAGAATTAAAATCCATTTAGCGGGAAATCTCTAAATAGGTCTGTGTTGTTTTGCGTGTGTGCTTTCTCTCCCTTCCCTGCTGTCTCCGGCTGGGTAATGTATTCCAGAAGCAGAACTGAGTCTGACTTAATTGAATTTAAAAGCAGGTTTTACATCTGCACCTTGTAAGCGAGCGCACGTGGAGGACTCGCTGCGGGATCGAGAGTTTTCATCCATCGTTCCTCAGTCCTTGCACGAGGAAGTGACATGAATTCCCACTCGGGGTTCCCTGCGGGGAGCGGATCAGAGAGGTCGGGCCACGGGTGAGCTG
This sequence comes from Sciurus carolinensis, assembly GCF_902686445.1. Classification (NCBI taxonomy): domain Eukaryota; kingdom Metazoa; phylum Chordata; class Mammalia; order Rodentia; family Sciuridae; genus Sciurus; species Sciurus carolinensis. The sequence goes on along the minus strand of NC_062229.1, from coordinate 3,080,681 downwards.
GGGTCCCCAGGGCCTGGAAAAGGGTGCGTGGCCCCAGCGCCCGCTTGTCCTCGATCTCCGCTCCTGCTCCTCGCCTCTGCCCAGCCCCGCTCTCCTCCGTGTCCCAGGTCACACCTGGTCCACGCCTGGACCCCTGGCTTCATCCTGGATCTCACACAGCTGCCAATCTTTCTCGTATTCTTGGATGGGGTGACATATGCACGAGATTGGCCCTCTGAGCCGTTCCTGTGTACAGTCGGGGTGTGCCGGGCGTTCCCGTCCACAGCCCTCGCCTCTCTCTCCACGCATCTCCTCCCCGACAGAAACGCCCACCGGTAGGCACAGCTCCCGCCGTCGGCAGCGCGCTCACCTCTGCTTCCGGCCGCCCTCGGGATCTCACCTAGCGGAACGGGCAACCCAGAGCTGCTTCCCTGAGCAAGGTCCTCCAGGAAGAGCGGCCTGGCAGCTGTCGGGCTCGTTTCTTTTTAAGGCTGAACACTGTTCCATGGGACGGATGGGCCACGTCGGGTTGATCCGCTCATCTGCACACGGCTCCGGGTACTGTCCCCATTGGCTGTTGTGTCACTGAGAACGTGGGTGTCAGGGTTACCTGAACCCGGCTGGAATGTGTCAGTCTCTCCCAGATCCCTGCTGTCCATCACCTTGGGTGCCCAGGAGTGCAACTGTTGGGGCCTGTTTGATAATTCTGAGACTTGTCGTGGTGTGGGGGAGCGAAGCTGGGGTTGTGCACATGGTGCCACTGAGGAACATGCCCAGCCCCTTTTATTTTTGAGACAGGGACTCCCTAAGTTGCCCAGGCTGACCTCTGGCTTGTGATCTTCCTCTTTCAGCCTCCTGAGTATCGAGGACACAGGCTGGCGCCACCAAATACCACTTGTCCCTGTTTCCAATCCTTCTACGGCTCCCTACTGTCCACAGGATGGCTGAACCTTCCACGGCCCTCGACACTGGCCAACCTCAGACGCCGGCTCTCCCTACTCTTCCCGGTTCTCACCCAGGGCCTACCTCAGTCACCTCAGTCACCTCAGTCACCCTCGGCTGACCCCAGGCCTTGGCCCAGGCTGTGTCCCTCTCTGGAACACTCTTGCCCACCTTCATATGATCGTCTCCTGTTCAGCCTTCAGATCTCATCTCTCCCTGCCTCCCAAAAGCCCCCTGAGCCCCCAGGCTGAGTCAGGAAGCTCCTCTGGGCCCCAGAGGCCCCTGGCTGTCCGGTCATGACTGTGATCATTTGATGTGCACGTCTCCCCCACCCCGCCCACGACGCAGCACGCCATGAGCGAGCGCACCAGCCCTGCTGGCTGGACTCGGCCAAGATCCTTGTTCTTCTCCCACGGACTCCACGCCCTTGAGACATGAGACGCGGCCACTTCCACACCCGTCTTCCCGTCTAATAGCGTATCTCAAACAGCATCTCAGGCTGTCGATTAGAAATAGATCCAATCAATGTGCTTGTTTTCCATCCCGGCGTGCCTCTGTGATGGATGGGCGGGTGGGAGTGCTATTAAGCCGGCAGAATTTTCTATATGTTCCAGGCGCTGGGCAGACTTGCTTCAAAAAGCTATCTGGCCCGATCTCAAAATGAGAAAGTCATTAAACACACACACGCGCTCACTCACACACACATATTGCAGGAGAGCATCTCATTTCTGGGGGAAAAAAAAAAAACACAGCAATTAATACACAACTGCAAATGTCGCAATCTGCGCATGGAGGCCGTGCAGCCTGCAACCAACAGGCAGGGAACGAGAGGCGATGAAGTTTTCCCAAACTCGGCAAGTCCTCCCTGGAAGCACTGGCCTTGTGGCTGTCCTCACGGCAGGGTCTGAGCGGGCCGTGGGAGCGAGCTCCTGAAGCAAGGAGCTGGTGGGGCGGGATGGGGTGGGGAAAAGCCAGTGAGCCCCACCTGACTACAGGCAGCGGGGCGCGGCTCCTGGGTGACCCTGCGAGATGGACAAGAGCATGCACCTGGTTGTCCCTCGAGCGGGGGAGGGGCAGTGGGGTGTTTGTCCACCAGTGGCGCGTCACTGGCTGAGGACTGCTTCCTGAAGCCCCACCCCGTCCCTTCCAGCCTGCCTGGGCCCAGACTGGGACGCCAGGCGCTGGAACATGGGCGGGCACCAGCAGGGCTGCGCAGAGGAGCATTCCCAAAGCTCCCATTTCCTGGGTCCGTGGTACCTGGTGGACACCTGCTAGGGGGACCTGGGGAGAGGCCGGGGGTAGACTGGGGAGGGATGGGCGTCGGCGTCATTAGGGTCTTTAAAACTGCAGAAACAAGATGCTGGGTTGGGGCCACCCAGGAAAAGGCCAGCCTCGATGGCAAGGCATCAAAAACAGGAATAAATACGAGGACAAAGAAATAATGACCTTTGCTCCTCTTTTTCCCTCCCAGCAGCAAAAGTCCTGGGCTCAAGTCGAGCTCCGAGTCCCCGGCCTGGCAGCCCCACGGGTCCTCAAGGTGCCCCAGGCGTCCTCAAGGCGGGGGTCTCAGGAAACTGACCCATCAAGGGTCTCGGGCACCCTCCAGTCACGTGGCCTGGCTGAGCCAATCAGGAGGCCAGGAGGTTATTGGCAGGAGCTGGAGGCGGGGCCAATGAACCCAGAGCGCTGGAAGGCGGTGGATGAGTCCGTAGGGGCGGCGCTGCGCCCTAACCGAGGCCAAGGTCCTCGCGTCCCTTCATCCGCTGGTAACTCGGGGCCGGCACCTCCTTCGTCTTCAAAGTGCAGCTCGTGGAAAGAACGTGGGCCAGAACGGAAGTGGCGGCGACGTCACTTCCGCCCACTCTCCATTGGCCGGGCCTGTCACGTGCCCCCGGCGCTGCCGGGGATGCTGGGCACCCTGGTCTCGCGCCGTCGGGGTGGCGGGCAGTGTCCACCCGGCCGGCCCCCGTCGCCCTGCAGCCCACCTTCCCCGGGTGCTCGAGGGACGGGACCGAGGTGCGCAGGCCGCCACGTGGCTCTGAGCCAGGACGGGCGGCTGGGGCGGGCGGCCAAGGGCGGCGACGGTGGGCGCCTGGCGGGTGGCCGGGGTCCATGCAGGCCAGCGCCCTTCCCCTACCCAGCTGCCCCATGCGCTGTGGCCACGGCTGGAGCCTCCAAGGCGGTCCCCACCACAGCCCCGCCGTTCAGGTGGGTGGACGCTCGCCGGTGGTCAGCAGATGGCCTCCGGTGCCGGGCGCGGCCTCCAGACCCTGGACGGCGAGGAGAGCGCGCTCAGCGGTTGGTTTCAAGGCCTCGCCCGGCGCTGTCGGCCGGCACCACCGTCCTGGAAGCTGGACCTTCCCCTCGGACAGCGGGCGCGGGCCCTGCTCGGGTCCCCAGCGGTAGCTTCTGGGCTCGGAAACGAATAAGACGATTCCGTTGTCACTGGGTTAGCGGCTGCTTCTGGCCAGCACGTCTGGCTTTTCCTTTACAATCTTGATGAAAAGTCTGCTTTGAAATGATTTTAAGTTTTACAACGTGGGTCCATTTGGAGGAAAATACCAGGGACTGATAGGCGAGGCAGCAGACGGGGGTGAGGACAGAGCGAGGTCCCGACCTGCCCCACAGTGGCTGTGTGACCAGGGGCAAGTCGCTACCCCTCTCTGGACCTCGGTTTTCAGATCCGAAGTGCTTTTACCAGTGTTGTCTCGTCCCCTAGTGTTGCGAGGAGCTGGGCTGGCATAGCTGCGTGACCCTGGCCCCGGCTCCCCTCCCTCCTGGGTCTGGTTCTTCCGTCTGCCTTGGAAGCGGGGCTGGGAGGAGAAGATGCAAGTTTCTCTTGAAGTGAGCGGGGCTGGATGTGGTGACAGGGGCGCCTCTCGCCTGGGCAGGTGGCAGGAGGTTTGGCGTGTCCTTTGGAGGGAAGATGGCCGTCACCCTGCAGGGGTTCTCCCAGGAGGTTTGCAGAGCACGGCAGGGTACAGAGGTGGCAGGGAGGCACCCTCGCCCTGGACAGTCTGTGGGACGCAGCAGCGTGTGGGGTGTGTCAGGGCCACACCAGGCTCAGCACTCAGCCGCAGCCAGACTCGGGAGGAGCCTGTGCCAGCGACCCGGGGACCTGGGCCCAGCTCCTCGACCTTCCTCCGCGTCCAGGCTGCACCCTCTCCTCCCATCCCCCTCCCCTCCTGCCAACCAGGACCGGTGTGTTTTCCCTCGATGACATTTGGAGTCTTTTAATAGTTGTCACATTAGCATACATTTGCATACCTTATGCTAATCAGGCTATTTATTTTTGAAAAGCACTTTGACTCGTGGGGCCCCTCCTCCCGGGAGCTCTCCCTGGCTGAGCTGTTCCTCGAGACTGTCCAAGTCCCTGTGGGCCCGGGGACTGCATTCCGCCAGGAACCCGGACAGGGGGACAGCAACCCCCTCACAGACACACCGAGGGGACAGCCGGGTCATCAGCGTGCCCTCTGATGGGTGCTTGGCCGGTCCCGGGGGCGGAGGCCGGCTTGCGCCCACTTTGCAGACTAGACAGGCAGTCGAGGCAGGAAGAGCCTGGGGCGCTGGCTCCAGCGGTGCCCCGTCCTGCCCTGCCCTGTCCTGGCTCCGCTGGGCCAGTCGCACCCTGCCAGCCCCACGCCCAGCTGGTACCAGCACCTCTGCCCCTCCTGGAGATCTGGCCCGGGACCCCCATCCCCCGTCACCGGGCGTCCCCTGTCCCCGTCCCTCGGGCCTGCCCTGCTCGCCCACTCCCAGGCCCCAAACCCATCCACACCCCACAGTCCTCGGTCCTGTCTGCAGCCCAGAACTCCCCAGCCCCTGCCTCCGTGGGCTCCCGCCCTCCCTGCAGGCCCCTCCGCTGACGGCAGCCCCTCGGCTGCTCGGTCAGAATCCCCGTGTCCCCTGCCCCTTCCGGTCACCCGCATTCTCAGCAAGGCCAGGCTCCCCCGTGAGAAGCACAGGGACTGGGAATGTGGCTCAGCGTGTGCGTAGCCGTGTGCAGCTCTGGTTCCATCCCGGCCCCGCAGAACCTTGAGAAAGCACCTTAAATCTCTCCCTTTCCCAGGATTCCAGCCTCCGTGCTTCCTGCCCTCCGGGCCCCATCTCACCCTCTGGGCCCTGGACTAACTCGTGGATCCAGCCTCAGGACCTTTGCGCTGGCTGGTCCCTGTGCCTGGAACCGTCTTCACATAAATGTTTTATTTCTAGCTGTATCTCCAGTGCCTAAAACAGCACCAGTGCACAGTAGGTGCTCAATAAATGCTTTCCTGCTTATGGAATGTGTCAGTCAGCAAATCTGCATTCATCCGTTACGAACGTGAGCACATATGCATAGAAACCTGGAAGGACTCGCCTCCCCCATGGGTGGTGGGTATTCCCTAGAGGAGAGCTCCCAGCCCGTCCTGCAGTCTTCTCTGATGTTTGCCACGGGGACTAGAACTTCACTGGACGTTAAAACAAAACAACAACAAACAGTGCGGCTTCCCTTCTGTGATGGGCCCACCAGCTGTGTGACCTCAGGCAAGTGGCATTCCCTCTCTGAACCCCATTTCCTCCTGAAAACCAGCATGGTCTTGGCAGCACCCCCAGCAGAGCCCTCCGCCAGTCGCTGGGAGTTAAATCCAGTCGCGGGCAGTGATATTTGCAATGCACGGGGTTCAAACGTTTTCAAGAAAGAAAAACAAATCCCGTCTGCGCTCTCTGATTCACGGTAATTGCAAACCAGCAGCCGTTAATGTCACTGTCCGCGGAGGGGGCGCCGGGGCTCCACGCAGGGTCCAGTTCAGCCAACGCTGCTCGGTGACCTGGGGGGCGCGGGCTTAGGCAGCGGGGAGCATCGACGTCGCTGCAGGAGCTCCTGAATCGCCCGTTTCACCCCAGACCCAGAACCAGAACCGACCCGGGGCTGTTTGCTTTCAATTTAGGTTTTCGGGGAAGTGGCTCTGGGCGTGCTCTCCGCACCAGGGAGGGTGACTGGGGTTGAAGGTCGGCCTGCTCTGGCCACCGAGAGCCAGGAGTCCCAGCCGCCCAGGGCCGCGTGGCTCGGCATGTGGGGAAACTGAGGCTCAGAGCCTGGCTGCCTGAGCCCCGCCCTGCCGTCAGGCTCACCCGCGCTCAGGAGCCCTCCCCGGCTCCCGAGGGTCCCCTTGGGCTGTCCCTCCCACCCCAAGGAGAGTTTCAGATGGAGCTTGGGTCCACCTGCATCGCGGACGCACACAACGTCCAGAGGAGACCCTCGCGGACTTGCATGGCGACGCGGCCTGAGCCCAGAGGCACCGCGGAGGACAAAGCCACCCTGGACCTCACTGGGGCTAGCGACCCTTTCTGGAGGACGGTCAGCACAGGAAGGGGACGTGGGCCTGGAAGGACATGTCCACGCCACCCGGCCATAGGAACACCAGGTGGGCAGCGTGGCCCAGGTGACTAGGGGACAGATGCTTCCGGAAGAGGAGGTGCAGGCCCCAGGGAAAGGTGCCACCCGGCCACTAGGGAAGCGCCCGCAGGGAGCACCGCCCCCCAGGGCAGACAGCGCAGGCGCGGAGAAGCCACCGCCCCGTCCCGTGGGACTGCGCACGCGCACCGCCCTGGGGCAGGCATGCCAGGTTTCGTTTGCTGTTTTAGGAAAATAAAGGCACTCTCCAGGGCCCAGCGAGCCTGCTTCAGGGGCACCTCAAGTGAGGACCGTGCTCCTGGGGGCCTGCTGCGAGGAGCAGTGCCGTCCGAGTAGCGGGTGCTGCCAGCAGCCGCCCTCCTGCAGTGGGTAGTGCCAGTGGGACAGACGGTGGACGACTACTCAGCCATGAAAAGGGAGGAGGAGGATAAGTGCAGCCGCTTGGGTGGCCCTGGAGGCTGCGCTGAATGGACAGCGCCCTTCCCAAAGGGCCATGTGGCGCGCGGTGCCGCGTACACAGCCTTCCCGAGGAAAAGCAGGAGCATCACCTAAACCCAAGGACGGGGACCAGGCGAGGGGCTCTGGGGCAGGCGGAGCAGGAGCTGGGTCTTCTGTGGTGTGGCCCTTTGAGCCGAACTTCTGGTGACACAACCCAGGAAACTAGCGGGGCTGGCGGGGCTGTTCCTGTGACTCCTGCTGGTGACCTCCGGCAGGCCCTGAGGGAGGCAGCAGGGGAGGCCGGAGGCCGGTCTGCCTCACCCTCCTGAGCCGCCTCGCTGAGAGGATTTGCCCACGGGAACCGCCACCTGAAGCGCCCGCTCCTTGGTCGGTGGCCTGTTCCTGGAGCGGAGCCGGGAGAACCGGGAGCAGCCCCGGCTCCCAGCCCGGCCCGTGTCTGCGCACTCCTGTCCTGGAGCCTCCGGTCACCGGGTCACACACTGTGGCCTTGTGCTCTGGGCTCACTGAGCACCGGGTCCCAGGTCCACCCCCGCTGCAGCTGCGTCACGTCACCTGGCCGAGGACGCTGCAGGTGCGCAGGGCCATGTTCTGCCGGTGGGTGGTCACCGCGGCTACGACGGCGCCCATGTGCGCTGGGCCTGCCCACACCGCGGGGCGCTCGGCTGTCCAAGGACCACAGGTGGGAAGGGAGGGCCCAGCACTGCCACCGCGTGGCGGGCACCGGGTTCGTGGCCTCTGGGGCTGGCGGGAGGGGCGGGTCCCTGCTCCCCGCATGCGGGGTGGCGGTTGCCGGCAGATTCGGTCAAACTAAAGACCTTGGAACTGCCCACTTTCAGTGGGCGAATTGTTCGTATGTGAGTTATATCTCAATAAAGCTCATTAAAAATTCATAAACTCTACAACGTCTCCAAAAATCAATTTTACTGTGTGTTAATTTTAGAACTAAAAATTTAAATGACCCGCTGTGGCCTGGAGGCTCTGGAGAGTGTGGCCCGTCTCTGCTCTCGGCTCCTCTGCTCCAGCCTCGCTGACTTCCTGCTGTTCCGAATCCATCCCCACCCCAGGGCCTTTGCATGTGCTGTTCCCACCAGATACCCAGAGACCTGGCTTATTCTGTGCTTTGCATCGTTGCTCTGAGCTCCAGCCAGGGTCCCCTCGCTCTGTCACGTCAGTCCACGGTGGGTTCTCGGTGTCTTAGGGTGCTGGTTAAAGTGCAGTGGGACCAGAACAGACAAGTCCCAGAGACGGACAGCGGCCCCTTGTCACCAGACCTGGGGCGCCAGGGAAGGAAGTGACTGCCTGAGGGTGCTGGGTGTTTTCCTGGGTGATGCCGAGGCTTGGAGGTGGACAGAGCCGAGTTGCAGATCGGTGTGTCCCTGGCAGACGCTGCTGGACCCGGGGCTGGCAAAGGGCGCCTCGTGTGTCCCCAACCCACCTCCACTTAGATCCAGACGCAGTTCAGGTGCGTCTCTGCTTTGGGGCTCAGCGTCTGCGTGCTAGTGGGCAGGGGTCTGTGCTCTGGACTTGTTTCCTCACCTGCAAAACGGGACCACAGAAGAACCCACCTTGCGAGACTGTTATGGGGACACGGTGAGGTTATGAGGACACTGGGAGGGGGCATACAGCAGGTGCTGCATAAATGCTTGCTCTCGTCACCATCCACAATCACCTTGTGTTCATCTCCACCTCCCCCGGTGCCTGGTTTGCAGCCCGGCACCTCAGTGGCCCCCGTCGCTTGGCCAGCGGGGACAGCGAGCTGCATGGAGGGAAGCCTGTCCCTGGTGGCGTCAGGGGTCAGTCCTCGGTGCCTGACCCTGCTGCTTTGGGCCTGGGCACATCATGGCGGGCAGCGGAGGCTGGGCTCCTCGTGGGCGCCAGGAAGTGGCAGGTGGGAAGGGCTGGGGTCCCAGATCCCACGGAGGGCACAGCCGCACAGGGGCGACTGGCTGCCAGGGCCCGAGGAGCCGGGACAAGCCACTGGGGAGCGCCCGTGGCCGCGGGCACCTCACAGCGGGCACCTTGCAGATTCCCTGGTGGGCTGGCCAGCTGGAGGCTGGGAAGATGCCCCGCGTGGCCAGCTGTGCTGGGTGTGGCGGGGACGCAGAGCCCGCTCCCGCGCACTGCAGGCCGGACGCCCTGGTCTTCATCTGGGAGGGACCCCAAACTGTCCCCTGTCCTCAAGGCCCCCGACCGGGCCCCTGCCTGTCCACGCATCTCCGCCTGCCTGGTCCTTGCGTCCACCTCGTCAGCAGCAGGACCTGGTTCCCAGCCATGTTCTGGGTGCCCGGGCCTCGTCCCCACGGCTCACCCCATGTGACCCCACTGTGGCTGGGGTGGGCTGGGTGCTGGATGGGCCCTGGGCGGAGGCCACTGTCAGGCGGCCAGGAGGCCAGGAGGGTCGCGGCCTGTGCGAGGAAGCCGAGGCCACAGCCGCAGGGCTGGACCGTGCAGGGACTCTCGGACGGCGGCGGGGCCGGACCCTCCTCTAAGTAAGGGGGCCCGGGAGTCGGTGAGGAGGAGGGCGAGCTGCGGACCCAGGAGGAAGGGTCAGAGGCAGCCCAGGTTCAGCCTGGCCACCCAGTCGCCGGGCAGCCTCTGCGTGACGCCAGGCATCTCCCTGAGCCCTGCCCCAGCGGGCACCCTCCTAGGAGGAGGTCAGCCCCGCTGGGCGGTGGTGGCAGGAGCCACCGGCTCTGTCTTAATGGTCCCCAACAACCACACAGAACCAAACGCTCTTCACAATTATTATAAAATATTAAAATGACTCACAAAATGAATCATTCAGGCCTCGCGATCGGCTGCCAGGTGTCTGGGGACTGATGAGACTTTTAGGTGCAGAGAGGCCATGGTCCCTGGGGATCGGCAGGAGCCTGTCAGTCACATCACTGAGCAGAGGGGACACTGAGGCACGGGCAGCAGGAGGCAGAGGCCAGTGGGGCGGAGGCACGGTGGTCACCGTGCCGCAGGGCCTGCTGCCTCCAAGCCGCCCACGGGCAGCTGCTGAGGGCCAGCATCTGGCCTTGTCCCCCCGGCCAGCGGCTGGGGAGGCCGGGTCCTCTGCGGGCAGCGGGAGAGCCTGAGGCTTTCAGAGAGGTGGAGACAGAGACGGAGACAGAGATGGGGAGACGGGCAGGGAGACAGTCCAGGCAGAGACACCGGCACACGGGGACAGAGCGACAGAGACCGGAGACGCACACGGAAGAGCAGGAGGGGAGCAGACAGGGTACGGCCACCGAGGGCCGCGCTGGGCGGGTTTGTCACTGAACGACCGGCCCCGGCCCTCACGTGAGTGCATAGAGCTCGGGGCCAGTGGGTTTGGGAGGTCGGTCCCTCTGCGTGGGAGGGGCTTCCGCCACCAGAGGCCACCCGAGCGGTTCCCCCTCGGGGTTCCGCGGCCGGACAGCCCCGCTGCCGAGAGCCTCAGCGCCTTCAGCACCACGGACAGCGCCACGGCCTCCCGGGAGGGGGCTCAGCTGAGGCTCGGGCTCCGGGGCGCAGGGTCCGCTCGCAGCCCGCCACAGCGCTGCCCGTCCAGCCGGGGCCGCCGCAGCGGCCACCAGAGATGGCCCGCGCCTCAGCAAAGTGGGTTCAGCGTGGTAACCGTGGTGACGGGACCGAGGAGAGACTTCAGCGGGGGGATCACAGAAGGTCCTTCCTGGGAGGTGACACGTGAGCCGAAACTGAAGGACGTGGGGAGCAGGCCCACCGGAGGGAGGGCCCAGCAGGGGACGCGAGGCCCTGGCCAGACAAGGTGGGGTGAGCCCAGAGCGGACAGGAAGACGCGGCCCGAGGCAGTGCTGAGAGGAGGCCCTGGGACGGGCGTGGGGAGAGCGGGAGGAAGCAGCGGCCAGCCCAGGGCTCCGCGGGCAGCCGTGCAGTTCCCGGACCCACCGCCTGGTCTTCAGCAGCAGTTCCCACCTGCCCCGGCCGCCTGCCCGCGGGCCCAGGTTCTGGTCAGGAAGGACACCCTCTTGAGGAACTGCGGAGCCTCCGCGCCTGCTGCCTGTGGCTCGGTCCTCAGCTCCCCTGCCCCGCGGCCGGCGGCGGGAGGAGGGACGCTGGCTGGTCCCGCTTCCCGGCTCAGCCCTCCGGTCTTCAGCCTTTCCTGGGACTTCTGACCCTGCAGTGCCCTGGAGCCTGCGGTGTCCGCCGGTGACCCGGAGCGGGCAGCTGGCAGGAGGCCTGGGGAAAGGCCCGGCGTGAGTGGCCTTCCCGGCGGTGGAGGGCGGTCAGGCACGGTGCTCTGGCAAATGCCCTCCCTCCTCCTCCTCGCCCTCCCGCCTTCCCTTCTTCCCAGGCATTTATTGAGCACCTAGTGTATCCCAGGCCCAGTCCTGGGGGGCCTCACTATAAAATGGATGGAGGCAGTGTGTCCTTCGGAGCCAGCGGTCAGCCGCGGCGGGATGAAGACCCCCAGGCAGGACGGGGCTGGGGGCCCTCGGGAGGCAGGATCCCCCCGAGCTGGCGCCCCTCCTCCCGAGTGGGAGGCCCTGGACTTCCTCTGGGCCCTTTGGCTGTCACTCAGCTGAGTCAGACAGAGAGGCAGTTGCCATGGAGATGAGCAAGCTCCCCCAGGGAAGGCGAGGGAGGGAGGGAAGCCCTGTGAGCCGGCACAGAGTGACCCAGCGGGTGCAGGGGAGCGGGTGCTGACTGGGGGCGCCCCACGCGCAGCATCACGCTCTGCCTGGTCCCCGGGCCCCCACCCGCCTGGGAGGCCGACCTTCCCCATGCCCCTCACGTCCAGGAGGCCCAAGGCTGCAGCCAAGAGTTGGCCAGAAACTTTCCAGTTCCCTCAGGGCTCCTAGACCAGCCGGCGGTCAGGCAGCAAAGAAACCCAGGAAGGCTGTGCAGAGAAGATAAGAGAGCAGGCGGTGTGTCGGAGCCCAGGAGGAGCCCAGGAGGAGGCCCGGGAGAGCTCTGGGGGACAGCACTCCAGGCAGAGGGCGCGGCTGTGCAAAGGCCCTGGGGCAGGAGGAGCCTGGCAAGTCGATACAAGGAGCGGCTGTGGCAGAGCAGGAGGAGGGGAGAGAGGAGGAGGGAGGCAGGGAGGGGACCGGCAGGACCTTTCTGGCCACAGGGAGGCCTTGGACTTTGACCCCTAGTGATGTGGGAGCCTTGAAGGGCCGTGGGCAGAGGAGGGACCTCGGTCAGGTGCTCACGAGCGCCCTCTGGCGGCTGCAGGGAGGACAGCGGCAACCGCTGGTCCAGGTGGCGGCTGTGGCCCACTGTGTTGGCCGGGTCAGCCCAGCACTTGCACATCCGAGTACCAGGGAGTTTGTCTTGAAAGGCGCTTGGATTCGGGCTGTGTGTGGTAGGAAGTGCGGCACGTTAGGCTCACACAGAGGCCGGAACTGCGCTTGGCTGAGAGCTGAGGCAGCCCTGGGTGGCCCTGGTTCAGAGCCTCTCTGACAAGACCTGGCATGTGGCAAATGCCCGTGGTTCACCAGGACGTGGGACCCAGGGGGGCGAGGCGCAGACCTGTGGCGCCTTGTCCCATGGTTCCTCTCAGCTCTGTTTTGACAAAGGAGACTTTCAGAGAGGGTGAGGCATTTCCCCATATCACACAGCTTGTCATGAAGAACCGAATATTTAAGCCATGGCTGGTTTTTTCCAGTTTGGATACTGTGGGGTGACAAATAGTGGCTCTACCTTATTGGGGGAGGAGGGGTTCCCCCTGCCATTTTGACCCCCCAATCTACTCAGGTGATCCCAGATTCTTTAGGGGGAACATTACATCCGTTGGTCCTGGTGATTGGCTTGGAGGTGGCCATGTGACCTGAACCAAGCCAGTCAGAATCAACAGTGTGGGCTTTGCTGGAAACAGTAGAAGGTTTCCACTTCTGCTCGGGCTGCCCAGTGGGAAGATGGAGATCAGCCTGAACCTGGAGTGTCTTCCATGATTGGGGTGGGAGAGGCCTGGCTGCGGAAGAGGCCCACCCGAAGGAAGCCAAGCAGAGAAAGTAACAGGAAGGACTTCCAATAGCATAACTTCAACTCCTGGATCCAGCTACGCCTGAAGCCGGATCCTGGATTTAGCAATTGTCATTACTCATTTGCATCATTTTTTGTGGTTAAACCTGCTTGGGTTCCATTTGTCGCAGTGAAAGCAGAGCCTGGCGAGCACAGGGTGTCATAGCATCAGATCTGCTCCGGAGCGCGGTGCGGGGCTTCTTGGTTTACTGGCGAGTCCGGCGGTGGCAGAAGGATCTCCTTCCCGCCCCCGCCTCTCCTCCTCTGTGCTGGGGCTGAGCGCGGCGCCTCTGCTGCGCGGCCCCGGGAGCAGGTCTTGCTCAGTTGCCCAAGCTGGGAGGTGGTGACATGGCTGGTGTCAGAGCAGCGTCCGTTCAGATGCGGACACTGCTGGGCCACCTCGGAAATGTGTCTGGCAAGGGACCAAGGCAGGTGCCACCGGCACCGAGCTCACGTCCTGCTCCGTCCGCGGGCGCTGGCGCAGGGTCTGGCCGCCCTGCCTGGGGGCCTCGGCAGACACTGGGCAGCCACCCCGCCCAGCAGGGCCCAGCCCACCGCCCATCCCGCTGGTGGCGCCTGCTGCTGCTTCTGTCTGGAGTGGCCCCAGGACACCTCCGCCGGCAGGTGGCCCAGGCGGCCTCAGGTCCCCAGCTCTCCTCCCCTTGGGACACCCTGGGGGCGTTTCCAGCTCCTGCGCTGGGCCGGCAGTGGCCTCCCTCCTGGACGCCGGGTCCTCCCTGTCTGGGGAGGGACCATGGTGGTTTGGGGACCGGGTGCGCGGGTTGTGACCCTGGCCTCGCCGGGAGCACGGGGACCTTGCGGTCACCTGCCCCACCGGCAGCACGCAGAGCGCTGGGCTGCGAAGACCGGAGTCTGGGGGCGGAGGATGTCGCGGAGGACGCGCCCTGAGCCTGCAGGCGGCTCGGGAAGCCCTGGGGACGCCGGCCATGGAGCCGCCCCTTCCCGCCAGGCCCCCCGGGCACGGGCGCAGGCGCACTTCCGTCCCGGAGGGCGACCCCAGAGGGTGGCAGGGGTCCCCGCCTCAGGGTGCCGGCCGTGGGGGCGGGGCAGGCGCCTCCCTGCCGCCCTGCGGCTCGGTTGCCATGGCGACTGGGCCGGCCTCCCCCACCTGCGCCCCTCACCCTCAGACCAGGCCTTTGGGGACCAGCTCCTGGGTGCCATGGAAACGGTTTCCAGGCGCCGCAGTGCGTCCCCATTGGCGGAGCCAGGCTGCAGGCAAAGGTCAGCCCCGGGGTCGCCCCTGCGGAGCTGGGTCTCCAGCAGGACGGAGGGTTGAGGGTCGCCGAGGGTCGCGGAGGGTCGCGGAGTCAGCCGGTGGGCCAGAGCCGCCTGCTCAGGGAGGGCTTCTCTTAGGGACCTTGGCTGTCCCCCAAGCCCCAGAGGCCCTCGACGTGAGCAGAGGTGACCACCCTGCCTTGCTCTGCGGATGTGGCGCTGAGCGGAGCCTCCAGGCAGCCCCTGCCCCTTCTAGAACTTTCTCCCGGTAGCGGAGCATCCCAGCAGGAGCTGTGGACCTGACGGGCCTGGACCTTGCACTTGGGGGTGGAGGACTGGACCCTGGGGACTGAGAAGCTAGAGATGCTCCCAGGATGGGCTGCAGGGGGTCCGGGCAGACGTGGCAGGAACATGGCTACCCATCATCCCCCGCTAGAGGCGGGAAAGGGGACCCAGGGACCTCCAGGTCACACGCAGTTAAGGTAAGTGACCGACAGGGGCTCGAACTCAGGTCACCAGCTCCCGCGCCAGCAGTTCTAACCACCAGGCTCTTCTCTGCCATTGACCAGTGTCCCCTCCCGGACATCTGCGCTTGGCAGGGGACAGGGGACTGAGGAGACATGGGAGGGAAAGGGGCCCTGCCCAAGGGAGTGTGGGGGCTGCAGACCTGCCAAGCTCCTCCCCAGGGACCCGTCCCAGTCCGGCCGCGAGCCTGCCGCAGGCCTGGTCAGGCCCCACACAGGCCCAGGGTCAGCCCCGAGGAGGCCTGGGCCCCAGGGGTCCGAGGAGGATCTGGGGGTTCAGGGCTCCGAATGTCCGTTTAGCCCCCGGCTGGTGCGGAGACAGAACCGGACCCAGACGCGTCAGGGAGCCGAGCGTGGCCGGGCAAAGAGGGACGTGGGCACTGAGGCCAGGGGCCGGGCAGGCATCCCGGTCGTGAGCCAGGGGTTCTGGGCGACGGCAGCTTCGCAAGGCCCTGGAGGCACAGGTCAGGAGAGGGGAGGCAGGGAGGCAGCGAGGATGTGGAGGCTGGCGGGGTCAGGAGAGCGGAGGCTACGGAGGAAGAAGGGGCCGGCCTGTGCCGAGGCCCTGGGGCTTGGCGGGCGGTTCCGGCAGAGGCAGGGCAGGCAGGGAGGGCTGCTGACCCTGGGTGGCCTGCGCTGGCCCCGGCGGTGAAGAGCAGCTGCCCAGGCAGCAGCCCAGGTGGCAGTTGGGCCGGGAACCTGAACCAGGGTAGGACGTAGAGCCGAGGCCCGGGCCTCCCTGAGGAGGGCGGCTTCCAGCCTCTTCCTCCCTGCGCAGGAAGCCCTGCCGCGGAGGGTGGGAGGGGACCACCAGCCTCGCAGACGGCAGAGATCGGCTCCCACCAGCTGCCGGCACACGCGGCCAGCTGTTCCATGCCGGGGACATCTGTGCCGGCCTTCCCTGGCACGGCTGCCTGGCTGCCTGGAGCAGCAGCTTGCGGAGGCTGGGGGAGGGAGGCCTGGGCGGGCGGGGGAGCGCTGGCCTGGCCCGTGGAGGCTGTGGGCGTGGTTGGCGGGTCCAGGTTGGCCACTCGCCTTAGGGTCGGGACTGGAGCCGTCAGACCCTGAGCCCCGGGGCCAGGGCAGAGGGACGGAGGGCAGGTCCCGCCTGGGCGGGCTCAGCCCTCAGCTGCACCCCAGGCACCGCCGGGTCGGTACCGCTTCAGTCCATTCCCTTGGCAAGGGTGCACTGAGCCCCTGCTGGGTGCCGGGGACTGTCCTTGGTCCAGGAAGTTAGCAGCAGACAAAAATCGAGCAGATCGTCCTAGCGACAGTCCCTGAGCTCAGGAGGCCCCTCCCACCGTGAGGGGCAGAGGTCTAACTACCGGTGGATAAAGGCACCGTGGGCCCCGACAACACAGACCTGGGAGGTGACGGGGAGGCTGCAGAGCCCAGGGGCAGCCTGTCCAGGGAGCTGCAAATTTGGCTGAGAGCTGAAGCAGAAGAGGAGGCAGCCGCGGGAGGAAAGGGTGGTTTTCTGGGTGGAGGTGCAGCTGTGCAAAGGTCCTGGGGCAGGATGTACCTGGTGGCCTGGGAAGCACAGAGAGCAGCCCCGTGGCTGGGTGGGAGGACGGAGGCAGGAAGGGGACGGGCCGCGCATACGGAGCATCCTGGGGGGGCGCAGGTTCCACTGCGTGTGGAGTGCGGGACCTGGTGAGGGAGGATTTTCTACAGACAGGAACAGATCAGAGCAGGTCTATGAAGCATCTTTGCCAAAAGTTCAGAGAGGGCAAGGCCCCCCCCACAGACACACAGGAACAACCTGGCCTTTCCGCATCCCAGAGACGGGGAAGCCCCCAGGAGGAGAAAACAGGAAAGAGAGCCACCGGAGGTCTCCCGGCTGCCTGGGGGTCAGCAGAGGGAGGAGGAGAGGGAGGGAGGGGAAGGGGAAGGGGGGAGGGGGAGGGGGAGGGGGGGGGAGGGGAAGCTCTCCTGGCAATTTACCGCAGAACCTGCCGGAGCCGAGCTCTTCAACCCGGGGCCGCTGCGGAGCCCACGCCTGGCGGCAGGTGCTGAGACGCAGGGACGTCCAGCCTCCCCCGTGGTGGTCAGAGGAGCCGCCTGGGAAGCAGCCCTGCTGACCGAGCCACAGGCAGTGGCCATGCTGAGGACAGCGGGGGCTTCCTCCCGGGCGCCCAGAGCTTGGCAGTGGGCGCCACCTGTGCCCATGCCCGGCTGGCTTCCCTTCCCCGAGCCGGGCAGCAGGCCTTGGGGGGACGGGGCGTCCCTGCCGCGCCTGTCCCGCCGCCTCAGCCCGGAGCGTCTGTCCAGCCTGCTGCCCCTCTGCACCCCGGCCTCCGACCGGGCCAGCTGGGTCTCGGCTGGACGGCAGGCTCCACTGCTTCCTGGCCTTCTCCACCCGCCCTGCCGCTCGCTCGCCCTGCAGCAGCCAGAGGATTCCCGGGAACCGTCCACCACCGGCAAAGTCCAAGTCCTTTGATGTGGTCTTCCAGGTCCTCGGCGCGTCCTGGCGGCCTCTCTGCCCTGCTGCCCGCCGTCCAGGGGCGCCGCGCTCCAGCCTCTGCCGCGCCGTCCCTGCTCAGATGCTCTTCCAGCTCACGCACTCCTACGCGCCCTGTGAGGGCCCTTGCTCTGCGTCCCGCGCTCCAGCTGGGATTCTGTGGCTCCCGGGGACACGGGAACACGGCTGGATTCTGTCCGCCCAGCTGCCCGGTGACCCCGAGGGCCGGGGCCGCCTCACCCTCCTGGACACCGCTGGCCCGCGGCCCCGCAGCAGGGCCCAGGCGAGTACAGGGACGCCCGTGGAGAGCAGGTGGCACAGAGCCTGCCTGCGAGGCCCTGCGTGTGTGGAGGACAACCAGGAGGGAGGTCCAGGTCGCTGGGTCCTCGCGCTGGGCCGCTGGCCACCGGACCAGAGGAAGGACGTGCCTGTTGCTCGGGGCGGCCATTAACAGGCACCTGGGGACCAACAAAACGACCTGCCACCAGCCGCGGCACGTGCCAGGGTGCCACCCGGCGCCAACCCTCCAAGACCTCGAAGAAGAGGCCGCCCCACTTGGCTGGCCCTTCCCACCCGCCAGGGAGCTGACCCCACCGCCAGCCCTGCCGGCTGGGACCCCCGAGTGGCAGCTCTCCCCGGGCGGGGGTGTGCCTGGCAGTGACGGGCACGCAGAGCGGGGTTCGAGCCCGAGTCCTGGTTCTGTGGGTCCAGCAGGGTCGGCTCCCAGGAGCCCCATTTCCTCCCTGGGAGTCGGGGCAGCGGCCTCCCTGCCTCCAGACCCCAGGCCACAGGTGGAGCCCTCGGCACTGAGCCCAGCCCCAAGCAGAAGCCGAGGGTGGCTGTCTCCCAGGCAGGGGGTTCCAGGGTGGGCCATCGTGCCCAGATCCCGGGGGGCTGCTCTGAGTCAGGGGCAGTGGCCATGGGAAGCAGGTGTCCATGGACTTGGGGGACAGAGATGGCTCTGTCAGCCTAAGGTCACCCAAGTTGATCAGAAGGACCTGTTCATGGAAGGATCTGGAAGAAAGTGCTCCAGGCAGAGGGCATGGCCAGTGCAAAGGCCCTGGGGTAGGACCATGCAGGTAGAGTCAGAGTGAGGCTTCCCAACCCACAGGATTAAAAGCAGGAGGCCCGAGCATGCTGTGCACCCATGTTCACACCACCTAAGGCAGGAGCAGCCCAAGTGCCCACCACAGATGAATGGGCACACATCAGCAAGTGGAATATCACACAACCATGAACAGGAAGGGCACCCCAACACCTGCCGCATCACTTTGACTTGAGGATGTCGTGTGCAGGGAGATGAGCCAGACACAGAGGCTGTGCTGCAGGGTCCACCCTCAGGAGGTCCCGGAGTCCTCAAGGTCACAGTCAGGAAGCAGCATGGTGGGTGCAGGGCAGGAAGGGAGCAGAGTCCATGTCCCAGGGGCAGAGCTGGTCTGGGAAGGTGGAAAGTTCTGGAAAGAACAGTTAGAGCTACATGCTATTGTGTATGGACCTAGCAACATCAATGATCACTAACAATGGTTAAAATGATCCATTCATGTTGTGCATAATTTACTGCTATAATTAATAAACAAAGCTTAAAAATAACAATACCACAGAGAAGGGGTCTTGAGGGGACAGGGAGACCCTGGGAGGTCTGTGCCTGTGGCAAGACAGCAGGACTTGTTCTGACAGCAGCTGCCACTGCTGGCTCGGCCTGGGGCACGTGAGGACGGGGTGCAGTTATCAGGGCGAAAGGTGACTTAGGCTGGGACGCGTGCAGTATCAGCGAGACAGCAGAGAGGGGCTGGGCTGGGATCCGGCTGGACGAAGTGATGGAGGAAGGACTCAAAGATGTCTTCAGGGCTTGGGGCTGAGGCCGTGGGCGACAGTCACGGAGGGGCTGCCTGCGGGTGGTGTTGGACCTGGGTGAGCTGTTCATTCCTTAGCCAGTCGGATCCACGTCCCACAACCTCACCAAGTGCCTCTTGTCTGAATGAAATGTTTTCCCACCTGATGCACTGAAAAAAAACTTCCTAAAATTTGTAAAATGTATCTTGCCGTTTACATTCTTATTTTACTATGAGACTGGGCTTCTTTTATGTTATATATGGCCACCTGATTTCATATTTCCACTTTTGAAGAACTGCCTGCTCTATACCCCATGCCCATTTTTCTAGTTTCTTCTTATTGACTTGTAAGCACTCTTTACATATTCTGGGATCACACCCTTTGTTTTATGTGTGGCATTTGTCTTTCCCCAGTTCTCTAAGAGAAGCGGGGCTTCTTTTTCGTTGTGAAATGTAAAATACATAAAATAAAAAATGTGTAGCGTAGAATCTGTCACTTGGCCATGCAGCTGTTCCCACCTTCCATCTCCAGAACTTTCTCTTCTTCCAAACCAAACCTCTATCCCTTCCAACCTCTGTCCCCCTCGGGCCCTCCCCAGCCCTGGCTTCCATGGAGGTAGATTCCCAAGAGGAACCAATTCTGGGATGGGAGTCTCCAAACCCTAAATTAAGCTGAACTATAGGAAACAAAGCAGCCATATGACCTGTGAAGCTGGGCTTGTGCAATGACCCCAAAGCCATGCCTCCCGCTGGACAGTGGTCCTCAGGACAGGTCTGTCTCCCTGTCCATGGCTCCCGAGTGTCTGGACAGGGTCAGGCATCTAGGAGGCCAGGGATCTGCAAACACTCTCTGCAAAGGGCCGTGTTGGAAATATAGTGTCCACCCTAACCACTGCAGAAGGAAGCAGCTTGCAAGCCGACAGAGCTGTGTGCCGATAAAACTTTATTCACACACACAAACTGGGGGCCAGATGTAGCCCATGGGCCAGTGTGCTGACCCTGTGGTATGTGCCCCAGGAATACTTGTCCTGTGGTGAGAGGGATTCCTGGAGGGAAGGAGAGTCCTCAGGGTGGACAAGGAAGAATATTCCAGGAAGGGAAAACTGTTCAGAGGCTGGAGTCAGGAACCTCGTGCCAGAGGGGGTTCTGGAGTGAAGGGGCCTCAGCGTCTGTGCGGGGAGGTGAGCTGACGCCACCGGGCAGAGGCAGTCAGAGGGTGTCACCGCCTCCAGACATGGGCGGGGACCCAGCACAAACGTGCTCCAGCCCGGGCAGAATCACCAGGGTCCCGTTGGCTTGTTAGGGTCTAAAGGGGCCCCAAGACCCTTCCTGCCAACAGGTGCCCTCAGAGAAGCCCCGGGTCTCTGGCCTGGTCTGCAAGAGCCAGCGCGGTCATGGCCACATGGCCGTGATTCCCCTTCACTGCCACCTGTGGACCTGGACCCCTTTTGAGGACCCCACAGGGCATGGACCTGGGTTTCCTGGTGACAGCAAAGTGACCAGCCCTCTGGGTTTGGTTGGGGCTGAGGAGTTCCCAGAGACAAGGGACATCTAGCACTCAAACCAGGAAAGCACCGGGGCCCCCGGGTTGGCCGGCTGCGGGGACCTGCAGGCGGCCACCCCTCCAGGGCTGCCCGGTGCATGGCCCTGCCGAGCCTGGGTAAAGAAATCGCTGAAAATGACGTCAGCAAACAGCCCGTATCTGAAGGCAGGAGGCGGCGCGCTGTGCCACCCGGGGCCACGTTAGGAATCTCTGAGCCGCAGGGCGACTGGCCACAGCAGACCAAGCGACGGTTCTGCGGGGAGGGCTGGGGGCGTGCCACCCGCCGGGCCAGCCCCCTCCGCCTGGCCCCGTCCAGCGCCACCTCTGCCCCCGCGCCGGCCAGGCGCCTGCACCCTGGCCCCTGGCCCCTGGCCCCGCTCGCCCACGTTGGTCCTCCTCGCAGCCGCCACCAGAGGGCACCTTGAGCGGCTGAGTCGGGTCCCTCCCTCCTCGGCCCACAGCCCTGCGCGGCTCCTCCTTGGCTCGCTCCTCCCTCGGGGTCAAGCCCAGGTCCCCCCACAGCCCAGGAGGCCCTGCGCGACCTTCCGTCCCCTGCCCGCCTCGCTCCCCCTCTCCCCCTCTCTGCTCCAGTCACAGGGGCTCCCAACACGCTGGGCTCCCCCTGCCCCAGGGCCTTTGAACGGCTGCACTCTGCTGGGACACCCTTCCTCCAGGTGTCGTCGTGCCAACGCCTTATCGTTATTCCAGATGCCACAGCGAGGCCCGCTGGACACCCCGCTCCGGCGATCGGCCCCCCACGCCGCCCTATGCCACTTCTGCTGGGCGGATCTGCGGGGTGCCTGTTACTGAGACTCCCGAGCTATCGCGGCTCTTGCGGTGCGGGGCTGAAGCCCAGGGCTCGCACGTGCTAGGCGGGCCTCCGCCCTGAACCTCTCGCGGGCCTTTTCATCTGATTTCAGAGTCTACGTCGCACAGACGACCTGGAACCTGCAGTCCTCCTGCCTCAGTCACCCACGTGGCTGGGACTTGGGACGGGCGCCACCGGGCCCTGCAGGAACTCCACTTCTAAAGAGGGAAGTCTTGTTTGGGCGGCGGTGTTGGGATTCCAGTGCGCGGTCAGCTGGCTGGTGGCCCTGGGCCTGTGGGAGGCAGCGGGGCAGCAGACGCACTGGACGCTGCTCAGCGCCGGGAAGCTCCGGGCCCCGCCCTCCGTGAGGCCCCGCCCACAACACCCAAAGGCCTCCCGGCAGGCCCCGCCTCTTAAAGGCTCCTCCCCGAGGACCAAACCTCCAACAGGGGCCTTTGGCGACCTTGCGGAGGCCGTCCGGGTGGGAGGCAACGGCTTCTGCGGAGGGTCGGCAAAGCCCACGCGGGCCGCGGCCCAGGCGGCGGGTACAGGCCCTGCCCTCCCCAAGCGCAGGCCAGAACCTAGTGACAGCAGGGCAGTCGGGTCCTGCCTGCGCCTCTCCGGGCCTCCTTCCCGCCTCGGGAACGAGATCGCGGACACACCCCACCTCTGGCCCCAGAGCGAGCCCTTGGCTGCAGAAAATTGGGAGCGTCCCGACGCACCCAGAAAGAAGAGCAAGCTGGGGGCCATTTCCCTGGCGCCCCCTTGGGCTTCCCGGCGAGGCTACGGGTGAAGTTTTTTGTAACTGACCCTCTATCGTTAAGCATTTGGGTCGTGTCTGCCCTGTCGCTATTACAATGGGAAGCAGCCGCCTCTCTAATTACTCTCTGGGGATCCACGGTGACTCCTCCAGCCCCCGGGGACCACAAGCCCCTCCCCGCCCCTCCTCCCCGCCCCTCCCCCTCCCTCGGTCCTCCCCCCTCCCTTCCCTCCCCCCCTCCCCCCGTCCTCCCCTTCCCTCTGCCTTCCCTCCCCTCCCCCCTTCCCTCCCCCCCCCTCGGTTCTCCTCCTCCTCCCCGCCCCTCCTCCTCCCTTGGTCCTCCCCCTCCCCCTCCCCCTCCTCCTCCCCCCTCCTCCTCCCTCTCCTTCCCCCTCCTCCTCCCTCTCCTTCCTCCTCCTCCTCCCTCTCCTTCCTTCCTTCCTTCCTTCCTTCCTTCCTTCCTTCATTTAAAACAGGTTCTTAGAGATTTGGTGGGACCTCCCTGTGTGAAGGGCCCCTTGATGCCCAAGCAGTGCGCTGACACCTGTCCCCTTTGTGAGCAGGGGCCCTGGGGTCTCAGTGCCCACAGGGTGGACAAGCTCTTTCCCTGTCATCCTTGGAAACGTGCTGTTCCTGGATGATTCCCGGGTGAATCCTCCTCCACGAAGTCTCCTGCCATCACCACAGGGACGGCCAAGGCCCGGGGGTCAGAAGGCACAGGAGGACTCAGCCCTACCAGGCCGTTCTCCTGTCCGCACTGGCCTTGGTAAAGGCCGGTTCATAAACGGGGCAAGAGACTAAGAACCACGAGGAACATGAGACTAGAACAATTAGGACATGATGCGTAATGAGAGTGACGGGACGTGGCCTCGACTCCACCTCTCTCTCTCTCTCCTGCACTTTTCGTCTCTTCACTTGAAGGAGCTCTTTGCAGCTTCTCTCTGGCGTGTGACAACGGCCAGCACCAACACCGAGGGTCTCTTGAACAGCCGCGCAGCACTGTGACAGCTGACCTGATGTCAGCCGAGCTGGCTACCGAGGACTGCTGGGCGGGAGGCATCTACGCGGTGGACACTGCACGAAGGGCCGGTTCACACCCTGGCTGGGACGGGGAGCTCAGGATGTCCTGCCACCCAGAGCAGCACTCAACAGTTTAGGAATGACTTGTTCTGGAATCTTCCACTTCAGATTTTGGGCAGCGTTCCCCCACGGGGAACTGAACCCACGGAAATCAAAACTGCCCAAAGGGGGCCATCCCAGCACCGCCCAGCACCGCCCAGCACCGCCCTGGGCCTCGGGCTGCTCGCTCTCCGGATTCAAGGTTTTTTTGAGGGCAGGATCTCTGGATGTCACCCAGGCCTGCTCGGACCCCCGGGCTCCAGCGGCCCAGCGCCTCGGCCTCCGGAGCAGCTGGGTGGGCAGCATCCCTGAGCGGGTGGTCAGGACGTTCGGGTGACGTGGGATGCTCTTCCGCACCCCGCCGCCCCGCGACCGCTCTCACTTTTGGCGTCCCTCCCGCCCCCTGCGCCTCCCGGCAGCCCCTCTCCAAATCTGCCTCGTGTCTCCCTCATTGCAAGTTTAATTCCGTTAATCGCCAATGTGAGGACAAGGGCCTGCGCTCTGTCCCTCTGCTGGGCACAGCCCGGCGCACAGAAGGCGCTGGACGCATGCGCGGCAGGGGGCTTCCCGGGCAGCACGTCTCAGCCCTTCCCGGCAGCACGCGGAGGTCACGGGACCCTTTGGCCAGCCTGTGGGAGTGGGTAGGAGTTGCTGGCCAAGAAAGCCTGGTCCCCTGCTGTCACCTGTGCCTGGTGGAAAGTCAGGGTGTCACGACGGTGAGGCGGCAGAGGGGACAGTCCTCCAGAACCATCTCATCTACCTCCTCCATTGCAGCTGGGGAAGCGCGGGCCAGACAGGGAACACACCCGGTCCAAAGAAATGCTGCAAAACGACAAGCGAGGCCTCCTCTCCTTCAAGCATGGTGACACCTGCCATCCCGGCGGCTCGCGGGTTCAAAGCAGCCTCAGCAACTCAGCAAGGTCTTGTCCCTAAATGAAAACTGGAAAGGGCTGGGGGTGTGGGTAAGCGCCCCCGGGGTCAATCCAGGAACCAAAGGAAAAGTGTGGTGCTGGTGACCCCGACGGGGTGACGTGGCGCTGGGACTTGGGATCATCAGGAGCCCTGCTGATGGCCGCCCCTCATCTGAGGCCCTGGACAGCGGCAGTGCAGGCCGGGCCGGGCAAGGTGGTCGCAGCCAGTCATTTCCTGCGCATTTGCTGAGCACCCACGCGCAGGCGCGACCGCCCCACGGCACCTCCGACGGGTCGGTGCGACCGTTCCCTCTCTTCCTGTCTTGGTTTCTGCGGTTCCACTTACCGAGACCAGCGGAGGTCCACGGGCAACAGAGAGCAACCCACAAACTTGGGTGACAAGTGCGTTTCCTCGCTGCCTTCCCACTGCCCTCGCCGGGTCTCCTGCGCCTAGCGGGTGGCCCCCTAGGGCCGTGTGGCGGGAGGGACGGGCTGCGCAGGGCTCCACGTCGCAGCTGCAGGGTCGGCTGGGGGTCCGAGGGTCGGAGGACTGCTACCCCTCGCCCATTCTGCAGAGGAGGAACACTGAGGCCCAGAGAAGGTCCCTGTCCCCTCACGGCCACACGCAGGATGGAGTGGGAGTGGGAATGGGGCGGGGCACCCGGATGCAGCCATGGGCGCAGAGTGGGAAGCCGAGGCCCCGGGAGGAGGCCGCCCACCTCCCCCGCCCAGGGGCACCGCCCATCAGTCCCGCTGCCACCCCAGCCCCGACTCCATCTCACCGTGTGGTCCGCGCCCAGCGGGAGCCCAGGGGCTGGGGTCACTGCCCCGGCGCGCACAGGGCAGCCCCTGGGCCTCAGGGTGGGCGGCACGTGGAGCAGGGCTGCAGCCAGGCCGGCGCAGGACCCCAGGGGCGGCGGCCCTGCAGTGGGCGTGTGCCTCGTGGAGGCAGGTCCGGGCACACGCGTGTGCACACACTCAGGCACACGCACGCATGCTCACTCAGTACACAACGTGTGCACGCACGAACACGAGCACCGGAGGCGCTCACGCCCACGCAGGCAGCACGCGGGCTCGCGCTTGCCGGCACACGTAAGCACACCCGCACACACGCGCGCACCAACGCCCTTGCACGCACACCTGCGCAGGAGACCCGAGAGTCCCGGCGCCTCCCGCCCCTCCCTCCGCCGGCTCTGCCTCCCTCCCTCCCTCCCCCCCTTCAGAACCATTTAAACGATTACAAAGATGCTATTTTTATCTAGAGGAAAATTCAATTATAGACATTGACCTTTAAGTTTTTTTTCCAGGCTCACTGTCGCTGGGCCGGGGTGCGTGCGAAAGGCTGGCGTGAACCTTCTCCGAGGAGAGGCGTCCTCAAGCCAGGATCTCGGGGGCCAGGGAGAAAGCAGAGGCCCAGGGCCCAGGAGGCCAGTGTAGGCCAGTGTGGGCCTCAGGGAGCCCGAGGAGGTGCGGTCCCAGCGGGAGGCGCCGACGACAGAGGCAGGCAGCCTTGGCTGAGGCTCGCTGCGGGGATACCCCGTCGGCAGTGGCCTGGGCGTGGCCTCTGGCGGCACAGTTTTGCAGGACCTGGGGGAGGCGGACTCACCTCTAGATGTTGAACTCCTCCACAGATACTGCCCGCGCCTCCGGCCACCGTCCTGGGTGCTGAACAAGAGAGTGAGGATGTGTTCAGGAGCCAGCAACGTGTGTTCAATACTGCAGGAGTCAGATCTACCGAGATCAGAGGGCCGCGAGAGCTGAGAGGAAAACAGCCGCGGAGAGAAGGGGAGTTGGTGGGGAGGCAGGCAGAACAGGCCCGGGGAGGAGCACATCCAAGTGGAGACAAAGGAGACTTGAGGAGCGAGGCAGAGGGCACAGCTGTGCAAAGGCCCTGGGGCAGAACAGCCCAGCATGTTGGAGCATCAAGGAGCGAGTGTGGCTGGAGCAGGGGGAAGACAGGAGGTGCAGGGAGGGAGGGAGGGGACCGGGCAGGTCCTGCAGGACCTTGTGGGCTGCAGGGAGGACTTGAGCTCCCACCCTCAGCAGGTGGGAGCTTGGGGGACTGTGGGCACAGGAGGGCCCCCACCCGACAGCGGCTCACGGGCGCCCTCCGGTGGCTGCTGCAGGGAGACAGGCCCTGGGGCACCAGGTGGAGGTGACTGAGCTGGTCCAGGTGAGCAGTGGGCGAGACCAGGGCACACAGAAGACGTGAGCAGACCCTGGGCAGGCGTGCAGGTAGAGGACCGTGGGGCTGGGCACGCGGGGACTCGAGGCTCCTGGCTGGAGCACCCTGAGGTGGGCGCTGCCGCAAGACGGAGGGGCAGCGTTGTGGCTGGGTTGCCATTGGGCCTGGGGGTCAGGTGAGCAGCCTTGGGCTCCGGAGGGAGTGTCCGGGAGAGGTGGTCCTGAGAGGCCTGACCGCAGCCATGTTGGCAGGCACTCGAATCCCTGAGGACAAAGCCGCCCAGGATGGCCTGCCTTTAGGCAGAAGGCCAGGCCTCGAGGGGCAGCAGGGGCAGCAGGGGCCACGTGAGGGCAGTGTTCCCAGGAGGAGGTGCCAGCCGGGGCGGCCCTACAGGGTGTCCAGGGAAAGGGACTGAGAAGTGGCCACTGCACCTGGAGCTGGGGCCCCTCCCCAAGGCTTCCTGAGCGGCTGGCTGGGTGGGCCCCACTGAGGCCTGCGGTGGGCTTGGCCCTCCTGCTCGGCACCCGGGACTGGGGAGGGCTGTGGTGGCCACCAGAGCCGGCCAGGCCCGGTGACCAGCAGCACTCTGCTGGCGGAGCAGAGCTCAGGTGTGCAGGGCCCGCCCAGCTGTCCACACCTCTGTCCACCCGCCGCCCTCCCCTGGGGCTGGAGCCCCCTGGAGTTGGCCGCCTGGTTTCCAAGCCGGGCTCTGCCCAGCCGGCTTCCCTCCCAGCCTCAGGGTCCCCTCGGTGCAGTGAGCTGTGCCCGCCCTGCCCGGAGTCATCAGGGGGACCGCATGGCTGAGATGTCACTGTCACTCATGCTGCCAGCCCCAGACACGCTGGGGCCCCTTCCCGGGCCTGGGGCGGGCACCGAGGCCCCCACTCCCCCAGCGAGGTAGGAGTGGGCTGGGACGTGGCGTCCCCAGGAAGCAGCGAGGGTGGGCGCGGACGCCCCCAGAGTGGGTCAGCCTGGAGGCCAGGTGGGTCCCTCAGGGCTCCTGGGCTCTGCCCCAGTGACTTCCTCCCGACCTCGGCAGCCGGTGGGAGATGCCAGCTGAGGCGGGAGGAGGGTGCGGGGCTGGCACGGCAGGAGCCCTGGCCAGAGGGACTCCGTTTCCCTGGGTTGCGTCACTCGCGCTGAGCCTGGGCCCTGGGGCCCGGGTGAGCTCACCAGCTTGGCGACGGCGGATGTCCGCCCTCCAGGCTGGCCGCCAGGGCCCAGGCACCCCGTGCAGAACGGGTCACTCCACCCTGGAGAACAGCGGCCTGGGCATTTCCCCGGCGGCTGAAGGCAGAACCGGCCTTGGAATCCAGCGGTTCTTGGAAGGCCCGCCCGGCATGCCCGTTTCCACCAGCGGTCAGTCAGCATTTCGGGACTGCAGCTGCACCCCGGCCGCCTGAGCTGTCACCACCCCTGCGAGGACACTAAAGCACAGAGAGGTGAAGTGGCTGGCGCAGGCCACACAGCCAAAGGCGGAGCAGGACTTTCAACTACCACATGCTTTTTTGCCTTTTGAGGTTCAAAAGGGTCACAGGTAGAAATCACCTGGTCCCTCCCCACCCGCCCCACCCCCCCGCCCCTGCCCCAAGGTGGCCACTGCTGCAGTCCTGAACCCTCTAGGGACAGCTGGCACAGGCAGCTCCAGTGTGAGGTCACCATGCGCACGGTGTGTTCCCGCCTTCCGGTCCTCACGATCTCAGGGGACAAGGCGCCTGGAGCCCAGCCCACCTCCTGGCTGCAGGAAGAGCCGCACCTTCGGCGCACGTGTGAGAAAAGGGACATGATACCGAATTGTGGCACTTTAACCTCTGAAGGCCCCTCCGGCGGCCCCCAGCGGGTTGCCACGTGGTTCCCAAGCCCCGCCCCCGCACGGCCCGCCCCAGCCCCGCGACCCCAGGGGCTTCTGCCTTGGAGGTTGGGGTCCGAGGTCTCCCGCTGTGCTGGGCGCCATCAGGCCCCACGTGTCCCTCCGGGTGCTTCCTGCGCTGGGCGTGAGGATGAGGGTCCGCGGCTGCGCAGTCTGTCGGGCCTCGGGCATTTTGACGGCCGAGCTGTCGGGGGGCGTGGGCGGCGCATTTTGTTAGTCCATCCGCGGGTCCAGCGGGGCTCGGCGTCCCCAGCCCTCGGTGATCGCGAGCGCGCTGCTGTGGGTCGGTGGGCGGGTTTGCCGGAGGGCCTGCTCGCCATCCCCGATGGTAAACCCGACGGCCTCAAGTGACCCCCGCGGATGGACAGGGCGGCTCCCTCTTCTCTCTGCTGTTGCAGACAATGCTTCGGGAGCCTCTGTGCCTGCGGCGAGCCCCGCGGTCTCCCCGTGCCTCGGTTTCCCACCACAGAGAGGGCAGATAGCAGGAGGGCGGCTCGGACGAGGCTGGCAGGGCCCAGCGCACAGTAAGTGCTCAGCTAACGAGGCCTCCCGGGAAGACCGTCGCCCGCCTTCCCGCCTGAGGGAGGAGCTGGCTGCCGGCGCGGGCGGGGCCTGGGTTGTCATTTAGCGGCTCCTGTTGGTTCCTCCATTCAAGCATTAGGCGCCTACCGCGTGCCAGGCAGGGCTGTCGCAGGCTGGGGGTGGTGAGTGGGGGCATCCAGCAGGGGCTGGGGAGGGGCGGAGCCAGGCGGGAGAGGGAGAGTCCTGCCCGACCCGATTCCAGAAGGCTTCGCTTTGAATAAAGCGTTTGGGGCCTGGGGCCTGAGACCCGGCGGCCACCACTGGGCCACACCCCAGCCCTTTTTATATTTATTTGGAGACAGGGTCTCACTGAGTTGCTCAGGGCCTCGCTGAGTTGCTGAGGCTGGCCTTGAACTCATGATCCTCCTGCCTCGGCCTCCAGAGCCGCTGGGCTTACAGGTGTGGCCAGGGGGCAGCTCTGATTCCAGTTTCAAGGGGAGTCCCTGGCAGCCCTCTTGGTTCCTGGCCAGACAGCCCTGTCCGCAGCAGAGGAAAGGGCGTGGGGGGCTTGGCACCCCTGCCTGGGGTCCCTGGGCTTGAGCCCAGGCCCTGCAGGCGGCCCGGCTCTGGTCCTGGCCAGCCCTGCCCGCTGCGCAGCTCCCCCTGAGCAGCCCCGGAGCCAGGCCTTGCCCGGCAGGACCTCAGCCCTCCAGGGCGTCCCCGGAGAGGTGCTGGTGAGCGGAGGCCCGAGATGCAGGGTGGCCTGGCCAGGGAGGACGTGAGGCCACTGGACTCGGGGCCGCCGGCAGCCGAGGGGCCAGGGCAGGAGGCCCAGGCCAGCAGGTGCAGGGCGGGCATCACTTTCCAGTCACCTCGCGTCCAGCACCGGCCTGGCGCGTTGGAAGTGTCCCCTCTTCCTCTGGCTCGCCAGGGTCCCTCCAGTGCATGCCAAGGGACAGAGTGGCCCAGCCACCTGCGACTGGCACCAGGCTGGAGGGGCGCCAGGGCAGCGGGATGGCCCCAGGCTTGGCGGAGGGAGGACAGCGGGGCCAGGTGTGGGGACAGCCCCGCCCGCCGGTCCCCGGCCACGCTGTCCCTGTGCCCCTTTGTATCCACGCACTGCGAGGTGGCCCGGGGACAGAGCCAGCTGGGAGGAGCCAGCAGGGCACGGCCAGGTCTGGAGGGCAGAGCTGGAGGCCTGGAGCGGCTCTCGACTGGCCGCAGCTGAGCACAGCAGGGTCCCCAGCCACCAGGCTGCCGCAGCTACGCCCGGGGACCCCAGGACAACGCCCCGAAGGAGAGGAGACGGGAGCACCGTGCCCAGCACCAGGGCGCAGGGAGGCCGCCGGAGGCCCAGCCCGTCCAAGTCCAGGAACCAGCCTCCGCCGGCCGGCGGGAGAGCCCAGGGACAGGCGTCCCACACAGAGCACGGCCCGCGGCGGCCATGACCGGCATCCCTCGCTGGTGACAGCTCCACCCAGGGAGCCTGTCCTTTCCCTGCGGAATCCAGGCCACGACCCAAGGGCTGCCCCGGGGGTGGGCGCTGCGCACCGGACACCCCGACCCTCCTCCGCTCTCAGGGACCCCGGCCCCTGCCCACTGCGGGCCGGGCGCTGCCTGCTGACCCCTGTGCTCCCGGAAGAGCTCTGGCTGGGCTCCTGGCCCCGCTGGCCCCGGTCCTCTGGTCTGCCCCGTGCGGCCTCCGTGGCTGTGGTGACCGCCTCTCCCGCGGGTAAAGCAGCGCCTGGCCTGCCAGAGGGGGACAGAGGGCGAGCCCAGGAAGGGCCGGGACACAGGACAGCCGGTGGCCGCGGGGAACGGGGCCGGGAGGACCTTCGCCTCCAGGTGGGGCAGGGAGCGCTGGGCGCTGCCTGGGAGCGTCCCTGCCGGGAGGACAGGCAGGCAGGACCCGGCCCGGGCAGCGACGGACCCCGTGCTGGCAAAGCCGTGGGATGTCCCCCCACCGCACAGCCTGTGACCTTGATGTGACCTCGGCTCCGTCTTGGCACCGCTCCCTCCACGTGCTGGGCTCAGCTCCGGAGCAATCACACTCTCTTTGTGGCTCTCTGGCCCCAGCCGCTCCCGAGGGCCTGGCGCTCACAGCTGTGGGCAAAGTCTGCGTGTCGAGGACAGGAAGTGTCTATCTTTATATTCCGGCATTAACGAGCCTTGCTCTTATTGAAATGGCATTTTCTTTCTCCTCCTAATAACCAAGAATGTATTTTTTTTAGCTCTTCCGCCATCACTTGATTCCCAAGTCTGAATTGTCTGAAGCCTTAAAGCGTTTCTGGCTACATCGACACATTTTAACATTTTCCTTTCCTGAAAGAGAAAAGCAGAAAAGAAAAAGAAAATGGGAAAAATGATTGTATTAACAGGAGTATGAGAAGCCAAAAAGAGGAGGTGATTGTCATGCTATCTCTGCTTACAGCCTCACTAGGAGGACGGTGTTCAATTCTAAACCTCTGATAAGCTGAAATGTAGGAAGGAGCGTTCGGAGTAGGATATCACATGTAACACATGCCATTTGTTTTGTTTTCATTCACAAGCATTTATTGAGCACCGAATGTGTATTGGGCGCTGTCCAAGGTGCTGAAGCCACAAGCTTGAGGGAAGCAGGTGAAAACCCTGCCCTTGTGGCACGGAGAGATTGTGTGGGGAGATCAGCGTTCCAGTTAGTGACATGACCAACAGTGATGGTCACCAATTTTAGCACAAGCTACTCAGCAAGGAGACAGCCTGAGAAGGACTCCGGCTAGCTTCTCAGCCACATGCTGGACACACAGTGCAGCCAACCTCTCTGTTCTCTGCTGCGCTGGTGCCCTCCTGCCTCAGGGCCCTTGCACATGCTGTTCCCTTTGCCCAGAATGCTCTTCCCACACTGGGCCTTGTGGGGTCGGTCCTGAGGACCCTGGAGCAGGGCCAAACTGGCGGCACACAAGGAACAACCAAGGGCCCAAAGCAAAGGAGAGAGGAAGGACGAGCATCCACACATTGGCACAGATCTATTAAAGTGCTGCGCGCTGTGTCCTGAGCTGGGCAGGGGCCACGGGGCAGCCACGGAAGGGAACCTGTCCCCACCTTTTCCAGACAAGGAAGCCGAGGCTCAGAGGCACAGAACAGCTGGCCCAGGGCCGCAGAGCTGCCGAGCTTTGGTGTCTGTCCCCAAACCCAGGGGTTCGTCTGTTCCACCGAATTCCGGTCCTCAGAGCGACGGAAGAAGGGCAGGGAGGCCCTTCCGAGCGAGGGCGACGCCAAGCAGGAATAAAGGGAGGAGAGGGCCAGCGGACAGGAGGAAGGTGGCAGAGCCCCTGGCAATGCCCAGCGAAGGCTCTGGCACTGGGCTGAGGTCCCATCCCGGCCAGTCGGGATCAGAGGGGTTTCTGCTCCGAGAAATCCGCCACTTCCCAGGGGCCTCTGCCTTCCAAGAGCCCGTGACTCCAGGCACAAGGGACAGGGCAGCCTGGGCCCAGCTCTATCCAGCACCCAGAGACGGTGTTTCCCGTCCCGGCTGTGCTGTGTGGCCCTGGGCTGGCCCTCAGCCTCTCTGTGCTCTCCTGTAAAACAGGCGGCAACAGCACAGAGCTCCCAGGACTGCGGGGTCACCAGGGGCGGCAGGAGTGGCGTGTGGAGCTGAGGCTGCGCCCAGGGAGCCGCGCTCTGGAGCCTGCTGCAGCCTGGTCACCCGGCTTCTGGCGCTCCCGGGCGTGGCTGGCCCTGGTCACCCTGGGGACGCCTGCCCCACTGCTCCGTGTGGCAGGTGCCAGCGCCGAGTCACTGCCTGAGTGGGGGACCCAGCTGTGGCCCTGCGGCAGCACCTGGGGCAGCATTCGGGTCCCAGAAGACCCTAGAGGCCCCCGGCCCCGGCCAATGCACCCCCAGGGGTCAGAGCCCAGCGGGGCAGCAGTGGCCTGGGCCACCACCCCCTGGTTAACGTGCGAATGTGCCCCCTGCAGGCTGCGCTGTCCCAAAGGCCCTAGGGGCCACTCGGTCTCCTGTGGGTCCCCAGTCTGGCCACAGGGCCCCTCCACCTGGTTCCCGCGTCCACCCTCACCCCAGCCTGTCCACACAGAGGGAGGGCCTGGCCAGGCCCTCCCTCTGCCCGCAGCCTCCCTGGGGTCAAGGCCTGGTCCCCCTGTGGCCCCAGGACCTGCAGGCCTGACCCGCCCTCCCTGCCTCCACTCCCTCCCCCTCCCCACGCTGCTCCAGTCTCTGGGCTTCTTGTGCCTCCAGGCTGGGTTCTGCCCCAGGGCCTTTGCATGGCCTCGTCTCTGCCTGGAACCCACCACCTCGACCCCAGCCCTGGCCCCTCGTCCTCCTCTGCCCTCTCTGTCAGACCTCCGTGATGTATCGATTCACCTGGTTCCATCTGCCTCGCCTCTTAAAATGGCCCATGTGGCAGTTTGTCCCCAGACTGCCTAGAACAGCACGTGGCCCTGGCAGGTCCCCCTACCTGGCGGACACGGGGCCTGAGCCCAGCCCCCTCCCTGAGCCCGGTGGCTCTGCTGTCCTGCTGGGTTGTGGGGGGCACTCTCCCCAGCCTGCAGCGGGGGATCCCCGTGATCTGCCAGGGGCCTCCCTGCTTTTCTCAGCCTCCTCATCCGAGCTCGCAAACAAGCCTGTTCCTAAAGCAGGCACGGCGGCCTCGGTGCGCAGGACCAGGCGGGGCGGCAGGTCGGAGCACCTCTGCCCGTGGCGGGGGACACGCCCTGGAGGGCCCAGCAGCCGGGCACAGGAGGGGACGCGGTCCTCTAATGGGGCTCATCACGGGTGGATTTGTTTGGCACTTAGGTTTTGTCCCGGGAGACAGCGCCAGGGCCAGGACAGACCCACCCACTCACGCCCTCCAGGTCTCCGGGTTCCTTGTGCCTGGGGCAGGCGGGAGCCAGCGCGGGCGGCAGGGGAGGGCAGGTTCAAGCCTGTGGCACAGCGGTGGCTAATGTCGGAGGCGCTGGGTATTCCTCCTCCTTTTGGAGATGTGCAGCTCCCAGACACGAGGTGCCTACTATGTGCCAAGTGCTATTCTGAGGGCTGCTGCCGCACAGGGTCTGCCCACCCACCCTCCGGCCACCATGCTGTGAGGACAGGCTGCCCAGCCCTGCCCGGACTGCAGATGGGTAAACTGAGGCCAGCTCTAGAATCCTGGGGGCCCCAGGCTGTCCGGGGAGGGGGTGCCGGGGGGCTGGCCCACAGCGCGCAGGGTGACCGGACCCTCACAGCCCCCAGCCCGGCACCCCCCTCCTGCCCCACCTGCTCCCTTCAGCTGCGCTTCCAGGGGCTTCGCGAAGCCCCTCCCCCTCGGATGGTGCAGCAGCCTATTCCCAAGATGCATCTGGGCGAGAAGCGCAAACGGGGAGTTAACCCCTGCAGACCCGCGGGGAGCGGCCCCAGCGCCCGCCCGCCTGCGCCCACTCCGAGGGTGGCTGGCCCCCGCCTGCCCCAGGCCCGCTCTCAGGGTCGTGAGACCAAGGGCTGCAAGAGACAGGAGCTCATCCTGCAGGGACGGGCAGGCGGTGGGCACAGAGGCAGGACAGGCCGTTTTGCAGCCAGCTGAACTTTATCCCAAACGTGTCCCCTGGCCAGCAGTGACCCCACCTCTGGAGCTTGTTCTGTGAGAGGGTCGCAGTCACGGAACCTGTGTGAGACCTCGGCCCAGGGACACCACCCTGCTGGGCACCAGGGCTGCCTCAGGCCGGCCTTGCACCTGTCTGACTCCAGCCGAGGCCCAGGGCTCAGCAAGCGCACCACCGCGGGAGGAGCAGATCGGGGTGGCCACGTCCACCCAACACCCGGGCGACGCCCAGGCGACAAGCCCAGCGCCCGCCGGCCCTCCCACCAGGAGTGTCTCTCGCCTGGTGGAAACGTCCGTGGTGCTGGTGGCCAGCTGCTCAGGACCCTGGGCGTGTCCACCTGGTGACGTTGCCTGAAACAAATGGAGAGAGAAACAGCTCGGGTGGACAGTGACGCCCAGCTGGCCCAGTGCGCAGTGCTTGAGGTCAGCTGGCCTCCTGGTGGCAGGCTTGAGGCCCTCGGTGATGGCCACTGGAGTCCCTGCGTGTGGGTCCTGATGGCCAGGCCCGCGTGCGCCTCAGACCCTGCTTGCAACACCAGCTGGCAGGAGGTGACAGAGATCCGACTTGAGCTGCCACTGGGTCCCCAGGGAGGTGCAGGAGCCTCTGGTCCGCTGGCCGGGGCAGGGCAGGCCCAGCATCTCCAGCAGTGCGTCTTGGGGACTCCAAGCCCCGTTTCCAGGAGCACTTGGGGTCCTGGGTCGCATCCGCTCAGCCCCGTCCAGGGAAAGACCTATTGTGTCCAGTGGTGTCGCCAGAGGAGGTGCGCTGGGGCCCTTAGCCCCAGAATGCCGCCTTCGGTGGAGGCTGGTCTTCAGAGGCCAGCGGCTAAAACGAGGCCTGGTCCCACGTGACTGGGTCTTTACGCAGAGAGACCCCGAGGGGGCGATGTGGAGACACAGGGAGAAGCGCCATCTGCGCCCGGCCGCCGCCCCGGAGGCCGACACGGGGTCCCCGGAGCTCCAGGCGCAGCAGGGGCGGTGCTGCCCGGTTCTTCCTGGTCCACAGGAAATGAAGTGGCAAGTGCACGTCCGGCTGCCCAGAGGCTGGAGCAGGCCTCGGCCCTGGCCGAGGGAGGCTTTGGAAAGGCCGCAGCGACTTGGCCAGCATGGCCCCTGGAAGCCCCGCAGGACCCCCTGCGGCTCCGGCCGAGCTTCCTTCACAGTCTCCTGCTTCCGTGGGCGGGGGCAGCTCGGGTTCAGTCCCAGCTGCCAGAAACGATCCCAGGCTCCCGGGAAATGGCAAAGTCGTCCAGATGGGGTCCCGTCCCCCGGGCCAGGTCTTCCAGGCGAGTGAAACCGCAGAAATACAGAGTCCACATGTCCATCCGCCGACCTGTCCAGAGGCGCCTGGCCCCCCACTCATCCATGCGTCACTCATCCAGGGCTGTGTAGCCACCACCCCAAGGGACAGGCTGTGCTGCTTGGCATAAAGAAGCCATTTTCAAAGGACCGTGTGAACCACCCGCCCACCCTGCTCGGGGGACATTTCTGCAGGAGAAGCGGAGCGGAACCACAGAAGGCCCTCGGGGAACGGGGCAGGGTCCACCCACCAAGGCACGGGTTCTGTAACCAGAGGAAAATGGGCCATTCTCGATTGTGACAAATTTGCATTTTAGGATCCACTTGTCAAGTTCTGCACAGAAGCTAATGGGGACTTTGATAGGGGTTGCATTGATCCTGTAGGTAAATTTGGAAGGCCCTGCCATCTTAACGATATTACCTTTCTAGTCCATGAACATGGGATGCCTTTCCGTTTTCTCGGATTTTCATTAGTGTCTGTCCACAGTGTTCTGTTGTTTTCTAGCACAGGTTTTGCACTTTTTTGGTAAGTGAATTCCTAAATATTTTATTCTTTTTGATCAATTGCAAATGGAATTGGTTTCTTAATTTCATTTTGCTTGTTTGTTGCCACTGTAGGAAATACAGTGGATTTTTGTGCATCGATCTCCTACCCTGCAGCCTTTCTGAATTCATTTACCACTTCAATGTTTTTAGAGGCTCCCTGGGGATTTTCTATGTATAAGATGATGTCAGGCACAAGCAGAGATAGGCGGGCTTCTTGCTTTCCATTGAAGGTGCCGTTTGGTTCGTTTTCTCGCCGGTTTCCTGGTTATAACCTCCATCCAGTACAATCTCCCGATCTCAGGGGGGACATTCGTCTTTCACTCCTAAGTATGACACTGGCCGAAGACGCCCTTTATCAGGGGAAGTTCTCTTCCTGATGTCTTGCGTGTTTTATTATGAAGGAAAGCTGAATTTTGCCAATGTCGTGGCCAGGATTTGAACTCATGTCTCTGATTCCAGAGCCCCGGATGATGACCCAACAGGCTAAATGCATGGATCCTCAAAGGAGTCCACATGGAGGTCAGTACACGGCAGACACTCAAGAGAGGGGTGCCCCTGTCTTCCCTTAGTCTTTGACAGCAGAAATTCATTTACAAGGAGAGCAGGAGAGGAAGAGGAGGAGGACGGCAGGGTGGGGAGGGAGGAGCCGAGAAATGGAGGGAACAGACGTGAAGTGAGGCGTGACTTTGGGGTAACGTGGACGATGGGGGGTCTGGCACGGCAGCGTCGGGGGGCTCCGGGATCTAAGGCTGGGCTGGGCGCAGGCGGTCCTGAACTTGGCGTGAGGACGCCTGTTTGTGTGCAGTGACGGCGGCTGATGGCGCCCCTGGAGCCGGCTCAACCAAAACACAATGGCGCTAATTACCAGGTCCTGGACGCCGGGGCAGAGGTGGCACTGGCAGCGGGAAGCGGGGGTGGGCGGCGGGAGCGACACCCCCGCCACCTGCAGAAGTCGGGCATGTTCGCTGACTGAACTTCTCACCCAGCGGTGAGTCAGAGCTCAGCGCTGGCACCGCGGGCACCGCAGTGCAGACGCCCGTCGGGACCGGCCTCCCACCCACCTCGGCGTGCGGCTCGGGGCTCAGGCCACGCGTCCGCCTCCCCTCCTCCACCGTCCTCAGGCCCGGGCTCGCGGGCGGCCGCCGCTGGAGCCACTGGAACCTCGGCGTCCTCGGCACCTCCCGGCAGCTGTCAGCCTGGGGACCTGAGGCTGCCACCCTGCCAGACCAGAACGTTCCGCCCTGTGGGGCCTCCCCCGGCCGCGCCCACCCGCTTGGGGCGCTGCCCCTGGTCACCCTGCCTTTCCTGGATTCCCCATGACAGTGGCCACTCCGCTGGCAACCCCTGCTTGTCCCTCTACCGGTGCCAGGTGTTGACACGTAGTTCTCGCTCTCCCGAGACCCTCGGAACAGACTGTTGTCACCCCCACTAACAGGCAGGGAAACCGAGGCACAGCCAGAGTCGAGAGACAGGCAGCAGCAAAGGGCCCCGGAAATGAAACCACCCAAACTGTGAGGGTGCTCTGGTGTGGGCGGAGAGCCCCCGCAGGGAGAGGACTGGCGGGGAAGAGCCAGAGAACACCAGCCAGGCACGGGCGCCGCGGGGCGGGCACAGCCAGGAGCCCGTGCGGCGGGGTCGGGGGCGCGGGCTGCAGGCCTTTGCCCGCCGCTGACTCCAGGCCTCTATTTCGGAGGCTGGCTGTCTGCGTCTGTGTCCGGAGTATGTAACCACCTGGCTCACAGACGGATTGGCGGTCCCCTGGCCACGCTGCACCGGATTTGACAGGTTTTCCTGCTGCTCACAAGAAACCCTGAGTCTGAAGGGGTCAGCCCTCCTTTACAGTCGGCCCCCTGGGCTCAGTGTGCCAGCAGCTTCCTCTCCTGACGGGGCTCACACCAAGCCAGCCCTCCCACTTTACTCTGCCTTTCAGGGTATGCAAGGCTTGAGCACCTACTGTATAAGAGAAACCACACTGTTTGCACATAGGCCTCAGGTTCATGAAGATGGGGCTGTGTCCCCATTGCTTGGATGAGAAAACTGAGGCTACTGTCAAGGGCCAGGGCAGGGTCACCCAGCCACAAGGAGGACAAACTGCTTGGACAGCCTAGCCACTGCACTGGCCTCTGGGAACCTCGGAGCTTAATATAGGTTCTTGTTAATTATTCATCCTCTCCTCTCTCTCCTCCCTGTTGTGACTTCCGCCTGTTGCCTGGCTCCCTGGGTCAATGCTTCCTGTTTTTCCATATCTTTGGCCTGGAATAAATGAATTGACGATTTTGAAGAAAAGCCCCGTATTCTGAAGGTGAACCTCAGGGCACAAAGCCTCTCCCTGTCACACCTCCAAGAGCTAAACGGCTGCCCACACGCGTGCAACCCAGCTGTGGGTGTTCGGCTCCCCCTCGCCCCTTCTGCCCCCTTTCTTTCGTTCATTTTCAAGCGTCGACTGCAAGCGGAGCAGGCGCACGGGCAGTTCACCTAGAGACGGTCTCTGTGAGCACCCGCCGCCTGGCTCCATTCTCAGAGGGGAGCAGAGACCTGGGAGCTCCACCCACTACACAGGTGGGAAAGGGCAAACCCAGGGCCCCACGCAACCCGCCCCTTGGTCTGTCCTGGCGGGCGGTAGGGATGGCGATGAGGCCTAAAGCCCGGATCCTGCAGGGGTCGCTGCCCAACCGCGCTCTTACTCACTCTTAGTGTGACCAGAACCAAGAGGTCGATGGGACAGAGAGGGGCGTGGGAGACTGCTGGTGGGACTGGGGCAGCTTCTCCCAGGCGCTGGATATTTGAGCAGAAATTGGAAAGATGACCGGAAAAAAGACCTCAAGGGAAGAGCATTTTGGACCAAGGAACTGCAAAGGCAAGGCGCTGCGTGAGGACTGGGCAGGCTGGATGCAGCTGGTTCGTCCGGGGCAGGGTCGGGGCCGGCGGGGAGAGCGACAGCTAGCAGGCCAGGCGCCCAGAGGAGGCCGGATCTCATTGGAAGGGCACCGGGGAGTCACAGCAGAGTCTAGAGCGGCGTATGGCAAGTGCCACGGCCTTTGCTCCGCTCCAAGCGTCCTGGGGTTTCTCTGCCGATAGTGGCAGGAGGGGCTCTTCGAACTAACGCCGCAGCCCACGTGTCCCGCGAAGTCGGGCTCCCGGCGCCCCACGTGCTCCCGCGGCCCTTTAAATGCCCCTGGGGCACGTGACCGCGTCGCGCTGCCTCATTGGCGGGAAGGCGTGGCGGCGGCGCGGCTGCGCAGTGACGCGCGCGGGCCGGCCCCTCCCCGGCCCCGCCCCCGGCCGGCGGCGGCGGCGGAAGGGATGACGTCACCGACTGGGGGGGCGCGCGAGCCGGCGCGAGGGGAGCGCGAGCCGCAGTGAGTGTCCTCGCGCCGCCCGCCCGGCAGCCCGGCCGGCGCGCGCACGCCGCGAGCCGCTGGCGCTCGGGCTCCGCTCGGATCCCATGCAACAGCCAGGATGTGAAGCGGGGCAGAGCCGGGGGAGCCCAGCCCAGCCAGCCTCCAGGTAACGGAGAGGAGAGTCCGCGTTCCACCGACAAAAGCCCCGGCGCTCCGCGGGGGTCTCGGAGCCGCGGAGTGGGCAGCGCGCCGGCTTTGTGCCGGGGAGCCGCACGGCCATTGTGCTGGAGGATGCTCCGCCGCACCGGCTGCACGCCCCGCCGCCCAGCCCGAGACTGCGTCCGAACAAAGCCCCGGGGGCTGCGCCGCCAGGGCAGAGGCGCCGGGTCGGCGGGCGGGGGCCGCGCCGCGGCGGGGAGGGGGCTGGGCTGCCATCGCCCCGAGCGCGGCGTTGGAAGCTGCCCAGCGCCGCCGGCTGCACCACCCGGGCTGCGGGCGGGGACGCGCGTGTGTACCGCGGGGGTGTTGGCCTCGGCCCGGGTCCCCGGGCGGGCCCTGGGGTGGGGGCGCGCGGGCGCCCGGAGTGGAGGCGAGCCCGGACCCGGGACTCCGGCCGGTGAGCGCGGAGCCACCTTCTCTCTCCCGATCCCCCTCCCCGGGAGACCCCCGTTTCAACGCCGCCTCTCCCCTGCACCCTCCGGGCCCTGGCGCCCCCTCACGGGGAGGGGGCGTCCCTCCGGCACCCGGGCCTCGCCCCTCCCTCCTGCGGCCCGGGCACCCCCTCCCAGCATCCCAGGCAGGGCGAGCCTCGGCCCCCAGCCCCAGGGACGCTGGCGCACGGGAGCGCGCGCCAGGCACCCAGACCTCCCCTTCGCGCTGGGGGCTCCGTGGGGATCCCGGGAGAGGGGAAGCCACTCCTTGAGCCAGCCGCCAGCCCCGCGGGTACAGCACGCCCCGGGAGCCCCCTCGGGGCTCTGGGGGGGAGGGGTGGTGACGTCACCGGGGGCGGGGCCGTGAGAGCGGGTCGCAGGGGGCTCGGGCGTGCCGGGAGGGGAGCCCCTTTGGGTTAGAGCACCGGCACCGGCAGCGGGCTGCGAAGGATCGGCCGGGCTGCGCACAAGTTCCCTGCTCTTTATGGGAGTCCCGGCTGAATTTAGGATCCCCTTTCCCAGCCCCCCGGCACACAAAGCCGGGACACCAACCCCTCCTCCTAATTTGGGGAACTCCCCTTTAGCTGCTTTCTCAACAGAATTCTCAAATCAGGGAACCCCACCACCACCACCACCACAAACTGGAATCTTTCTCAGCCACACCCCCCCAAATCTGGAACCTCCCTCCTCGGTTTCCCCTCCGTCGGCTCCTCCTCCCACACCCCTAACGCCCACCTTGGAGGATGCCCCTTCCTCTGCAGTTCTTCCTGGAATTCAGCCCCCTCAGCACTTCTGGGGCTCCCTCCCCCTTCCAGACTCAGCTGGGATTCCCCTGTCCCCCCAAATCGGCCTGGGAGCGTGCGCCGTCCCCAGCGTGGGGCCCTTCTGCCTGGGGCCAGACCCTGCAGAGCCAGCCTGGCCAAGGCTGCTGGTGCAGGGGGGTGGCCGAGGCGCCCTGTCCAGGCTGTGCGCTAGGGACTCGAGAAGCTGGGACAAAGCCAGAGGGTCCCCAGTGTCCCAAGGACAGCGACTCACTGCTCTGGGCCCCCCTGCCTGCACCCAGACTTTGGCTGCCAGAGTCCCAGCCTTCTTCACGTCCCCCATCTCTACTGCCCCTGGGGTGTGAGGTGGGGACCCCTGTTTGGGGTGCCCTCTTTCCCATCAGTGATGCTGCCTCCGCGCCAGAAGAGTGGGCTTTGCCTCTGCGCCTGTGACTCCAGCTGCCGCTGCCGGAGCTTTTACTAATGGCTGGGGACTCAGTCCATTCTGCCATTTGCATAGTTCCCCTCCCCCTCCCAGGGTCCCCCTGCCTTTGTGCCCCCTCCCCCTGCCAATCTCGCCTGCCTTCTGTCCCTGCTCCTCTCCTGCCAGCTGATACTTTGGCGGAGGCAGGCAGGCAGCTGGGGCCGGGGGAGGCTGCTTCCCGCCCGCCCGTGCCAGCACCTCCAGTTTGGGCCTGGGTCTCCCCGCTGGACCCCTTCCCCTCCACTGTGCCCCTCCCGCATCTCTTCCGCCTTGCTTCCACTGGCTCTGCCGTCTTCCCCTCCAGAAAGCCTGTCCTGCCCTGTCCCCCATAGCTGGGGGGCACCTGCACCATGACGGTGCACTTCTGAGGGAGGAGAGCCCCACCAGCCCCCTGGGGACCACCAACCGCTATACGCGGTTGCCCTGAGAGTTGGTATAATTGGGCTGAGGCAAACAAAACGTCGCGGGGGACCCAGCCTGCCTGGTGAGCTCATGGCTTTTCTATTCCTGCCATTCCGGCTGGGCTGGTGACATAGGCCCCCCAGGGGGTGACAGAGGCTGGCACTGTCAGTGGCCATCCGGAGATGCTGTCCCAGGAGGAGATGTCCCCGCCTGAAGCCCCCTTTCTGCGGGAGCTGGTGACAGGTGATTCTGGTGTGGCTAGGTGTAGCCTTGGAGGATACTGCTGGGTGCAGGCTGCCCCCCCCCCAGAATGCCCCTCCCAGGGTCCCTGGCAGGCCTCTGACCTTGGTGTGTGGTGGGTGCAGGAGAGGGGCGCTCGTCCCCAGCCGCTGGACGTCCCGAGCAGGCTCAGCCCTCCCTGCCGTCGCCTGTTCCTCCTGCTGCGTGACCTCTGAGTTCTTTAATTCTCTCTGCTTCCCGAGGCATCTTCGTGTCTGTCTGTCCCTCTAGGAGACACAGGCCTCTTCCCCCAACGCTGGGACACTGGACGGAGGGAATGCTGGTGGAAATCAGGAATTCGGTAGTGGCAGCGCCGTGGGGAGCCGGCCGGCCACGGTTGGCTTTCTTCTCGGGGTGGCCCAGAGCACCTGGCGGCCTGGGGTCCC
The DNA here is from genome assembly GCF_902686445.1 of Sciurus carolinensis. NCBI lineage: Eukaryota > Metazoa > Chordata > Mammalia > Rodentia > Sciuridae > Sciurus > Sciurus carolinensis. The sequence continues at coordinate 3,038,445 of NC_062229.1, read as the reverse complement.
CTGTGCACAGTCTTCCTGGAGTGACTTGGTTTCCCTCTTGCCTTTGGGCCTCGAAGAGGCGGGAGCAACGGGTTCCTCCAGCCCCGCTCAGGGCGGGGCCCAGGGAGACCTGTGGCTTCACCGGTTCTCCCAGTGACTGCCTGGACGCAACCGTGGTCAGCGAGGTGACACGGGAGGCATGGGCGGAGGTAATGTGGCCGTGGCGCAGCGCGGCCGGGCGCTCGTGGCCCCGGGTTAACCTGGTGGCTGCGACGGCAGCAGCCGCCGCGTGGGGGGAGGCGGGGGCGTCGAGAGCTGGGGCGGGGGCGAGCAAGGCACCCTAAAAATAAAGGCGGATATTTATAAACCCCGAGGCTCTGGGGATAATCGACAAAGCTGTGTTTCGGCTGAGAGCGACTCCGCCTCCCCATCGTCGCTGCGCTCGCTCGTGGAGTTGGGCGCAGCCAGGGGAGACCTGAGGCGCGGCGGGGCTTCCTCCGCCCGGGACCCTCCTGCTCGCGCTCCCAGGGGCGCGCACGCCACCGCCCAGGCCCCGAGGACGCCCCTCGCCATGCCTTCCCGGGTGCCCTTCCGCTGCCCTTCCCTGCGGCAAAAGATGCCGGCGGGGGTCTGGAAGAGACCCCGGCCGCTCCGCAGGCAGAGCGCCCCGGCCCTGCTGCGGACGGAGGGGAAGTTCGCGGCCGCGCGCGAGCTGCGGAGACGGGGTCCAGCGAACAAAGGCCCGCGCCGGGAGCGAGGGGCAGCGCCGCCGAGTGCAGTTCCCTCTTCCCTCCCGAATGCAGGCAGGGTGGGAGGCCAGGCTCCGCCGGCTCAGTCCCCAGGGGGCACTTTGACATGCTGAATTAGGGCCGGTGGGGACAGGAAGGAGCCCTGATGAATGGAGGCGCGAAGATTGCACCTGTCTTTGAAAATGATGGCCCAGTGAGATGCACAGGAAGTAGGTGACAGCCGGGGTCCCGGCCCTGAGGTTCCAGGCTGCGGAGTGTAGCCCCACCCTCCGGCTTTGGAGAGGAAAAGACGTTAAGGGGGTGGCAAGTTGAAGTGGGCATTTGTTGCCCCCCGGGACAACAAACCAGGGCTGAGCTGCAGCCGGTGGCCGGCACACCGGGGTCCCGAGCCCCAGCCCCAGCTCTGCCAGGAGAGAGGAGTCAGGAGAGGGTTCCCGCGCCCGTCCTGCCCGTCCTGCCTCGTCTCTGGCTGGCGTTTCAGAGGCGCCTGGGGCTGTGTGTGGGGACCGGAGCCCGCCGCTTGCAGGCTGCACAGGCACGGTGACTCACGGGCAGGCCCCAGACTTGCGCCCGCTTTATTTCTGTCCTTCCCTCCTCCCTTCTCCTCCTCCGCCCGCCACTGGTCGCCCCTCCACCCAGCCTGGCCAGACTGGGCCTGGGGGCTGCGGCTATTCTGGGCCAGCAGAATCTCCTCTTCTGTTCCCCCAAACAGAGGAGGCCGCCTCCTGGGAGCCCCGCGGAGGCCGAGGGATTCCACACCTGAGGCGGCAGCCTAGGCTTTCCTGCCCCTCCGCCTCCCACGGAGTGGCCGGCCGGGCTCCCGTTTCTGGGTCGCGGTGACCCCCCGCCGCGCCTTCGCAGACGCCCCTTCCTGAAGGGCCGCCTTGTCTCTGAGGCTCCGCGTTCTGGCGTCTGATCTCGGCTCCAGGCCTTTGTGGGACGGCGGCTCCGTGGGGCCGGGCCCAGCTCTTCTCTCCCGCCCTCCCGGTGCCCCTCCGTCCCCGCGTTTCTCTGTCCAGGGGCACGTGTGCTCGCCGAACGAGGTGACCCTCTGGTCTCCCGGGCAACGGATGCCCTCGCCCGACCTGCCAGCTCCGCAGCCACACCTCGCGCTGTGCGAACTGGGGCAGGTTGCCCGGCCGCTCTGTCCCCTGTCCCCGAGCCTGCGGCCCCGGCCCGCACTGTGGCGGGCGGTGACAGAGACGGCGTGGGCCCCGCGCCTCCTGGCTCTCAGCCTGTCCTGTGCTGCCTGGGTCTTCCCCGGGGTGGTGGGTGTCAGCCGGGCCCCGGGTGAGGCGGGCTGCGTGGAGAGGCCTGGTGGCCGTGGCGTGGGATGGCCCCGTGGCTGGCGGGGGATTCGGGGGTCCTGGGGAGCTCGGTCGCGGTCTGTGTGTGACGTAGTGCTGCTTGTAAGTACCCGCGATCCGCAGACGTGGTGGCCTCAGCGTGATCCCCGCGGCTCTGACTCGGGGAGGCTGCCCCTCGCCCTTCTCTCATCCTGCCAGCAGGTTGCTGTGACCAGACCCTGTGCTTCAGGGACGGAAAGTGAGGCCCAGATGGCCCGAGGTCACACAGCCCACAGGTGACAGGGTGCCCAAGCATGGCGGGTGCCAGAACCTGGACCCTTAACCCTCGGGGGGGCTCTGTCCGGCGGGGGAAGGGCTCCAGGGCTCCCAGCCTCCTAACTCCCGGGCCCTGGGCCAAGGCCTGGCCAATGCTGTGTGACCTGAGGCAAGTTGTTCAACATCTCTGGGTCTCCAGGTTCTCATCTGTAAAGTAGAGAGTGGCACTGCCCGTCTGGAGGGAGGGTGTCCTCAGAGTGGCGCTGGGGCTGCCGGGGGTCCTCACCCGTTGACCGCGGGCGGTGGGGACGGGTCCCCTGTGCCCCTCCTGCTACGCCCGGCCGCACGGGCTCCCTGCTCTGCGGCTGGGCCTCCGGCAGTAGCCCCCAGCAGCCCTTGGTGGGGTCAGGCTGAGAGCCGCTGGGTGACTCAGCCCCTGCAGTGGGTGTCCTGTCCCCGGCCTGATCAGGCTGCCCCACTTCTGCGCTGCGGGAGCCGAGCGGGGGGTCCGGGTCGGGGAGGCCCTGCAGAGACCCCGGCCGGCCAGCCCAGGAAGGGCCCCCGTGTCCGCCCGTGTCCCTCCAGAGGGGCTTTTGTGCTCAGCTGAGCACCAGGACCCACCGTCCCCCTGTCCAGGCCTGTGGCCTCTGTCCCTGAGCGGCCGAGGCCGTGGGGAGGGACCAGCCGCCCTGTCCTGCAGGTGGGACCCAGAGGCCTGGCAGGGCTGAGCGGAGGGACGGCTCAGAGAGCCCCTCTGTGCCTGCGAGGCGGCCAGCGCCCGCCGCCCAGCCGCGACTTGAGCCCCACGGGCTGCCCTGAGCCCGCCGGCCGTGGCCGCAGGAGCCTGGGTTGTTGGACAGGGAGCCCGTGGACTTCTCCACACTGGGGCCGGGCGGCAGCGACCCGGCGAGGAGGTGGCCGTGACGTGGCCACGGTGGGCGTGGCGAGGGTGGCGTCCGCGGGCCTGGGTGGCGGCCAGATGCCTCTGCTCCGGGGACCTCGTTCATGTGCTGAGCTGTGTGACCTGGGGCGGCTGCTTTCCCTCTCTGGACGGCTCGCCTGCTCCGCTCGCCTGCTTCTCTCCCTGCTGCCCCGTCCACCGTGGCCCTGCCCCCCAGCGTCCCTGCTGCCCGTGGCCCCCCGTCACCCCCTGCCCGCGCCCCTCCGCCCCAGGCCTCTCCCAGGCGGCCGCCGCCATCCTGCCTCAGCCGCAGCTCCCCAGCTGCCCATCAGGCAGGGGACAGTGGGACCCCCAGCGGGCGGGTCCTGGCCAGCACCGCGTTCTGCTCTGACGGCTCTGGGACATGTAAGGTTGCAGGAGGTGACCAGGCGCTGTCCCCCTGCAGGGAGGCCGGGAGCCCAGGCCCGGGTGGAGATGCTGTGTGGCCCCCACACACACGCGCCCTCTCTGAGCTGCTGGATTCTGCGGCTTGTGGCGCACGGCGGCGGGGGACACCCTGAGTGCTGCGTCCACCGTCGCCCTCAAGCTGACCTCAAGGACAGGCATTAGGGAGTCGGGGACCCAGAAACAGCCTACCAGGCTTCCTGCCTGGGAAGACGGGGAGACGTCCAAATGCCCGGGGACCCCAAATATCCGCAGTGGCAGGGACAGAGCAGTGGGGGACCTGCCAGCCCTGATGTTCCCTGGACGCCCTATGTGACTGACCAGAGGGGACAGGAGCGGCCGAGGAGCGGCCAGTGGTGACTGGCCTTCTCCGGGCGTGCGGAGAGCCGGGTTCGGGTCTCGCTCAGCCTGTCCTGTACTGTGACCAGGCCTCCGTGTCCTCGTTGGTGGGGTGGCACTGAGCTGCGTGGAGTGGAAGGGGCCCCCTGAGCCGGGGTTAGTGACCAGTGGCTGTGGCCTCCCAGGACGGGGATCAGTGCCCTTGGGAAGCCAGGCTGGGCCTCGGGGGTGGCCCGGCCGCTGAGTGCGGGGACCAGGCCGCAGGGTCGCTGGGTGCAGGTGGGTCGGCTTAGGCCTGGTCCCCCTCGGGGACACTGAGTCACGCCCGCATGGCCAGAGCCCTCGAGTGTGGAGGGTCAGTTTTGACCTCGGCCAGACCGAGGTCGCCTGGGCGGGTGGCACACGGCTGTCCTCCTCGAGTGAGTGGGGAGGCCGGGACAGGAGGACCACAGGGTCCAGGCTGGCCTCGGTGACTCCGTGAGATGGAGGAGACGGAAAGGGCCGGGGGCTCCCAGTGGCCGCCTGCCCGGCCCACGGGGCCCCTCCCTCGTGGGGACCCTGGCACGTCCCTGATGTAAGCGGGTGTCACCGAGGAGACGGCCAGGGCGGGGTCGGCCTCCGGGTGCCCACCGGGCCGAAGCTGCCCCGGTGCCCTCGTCACGCTCGCAGGGACCTGCGACCTGCTCAAGACGCGCGGGCCAGCTGCAGCTGGACGGTGCGGCCCAGCGTGTCGGCAGCCCCGCCCCTGCCTAGGCCCTGGACGTCGGCTGTCCCCAAGCCCCCGAGGCAGCCCGGAGGTGACCCCTCCTGGCCCAGTTAAGCAGCCTGACCAGCTCTGCTGGTCTCCCTGTGGCTCTTCACTGGGTAGTTGGAGCGCTGGCCACGGGGGACCTGGGGACCACGCAAGCAGGGCCTCTGTCGGGGTGCTGGATCTTGGAGCTGTGGGAGACTTGGGGCGAGCAGAGGCCGTGGTGGTGTGGAGGCAGGGGGCTGGCCCTGATGACTCCCTCCACCCTGCAGGCTCGCCTCTGAGGCACAGTGGGAAGCCTAAGCGCAGTGCCCGGCCAGCCTCCCCGGCTCCCTTTGTGCCCGCCTGGAACAGCTAACGGTGTCGTATTTACCTGAGCACACGGTCACCTGGAGGGAAGAGACATTTCCTGGCCTTCTTTTTACAGCTGTCTGTACCATCTGTTCATTCTGGGATAAATGAGTAGGATTTCCTGGAAATGCCTTTAAAGAGAGTGGTACATGCTCCCTTCTACTCCCATCTGGACTATGGAGGTGATGGCAGGTGCTCTGGCAGCCATTTCGGACCACGAGGCAGCTGATATGGATGAGAGTGACGGATTAAAGAGATGGGAAGAACCAGGGCCCCAGTGTCATCCTGAAAGACCAGCATGGGGGCTTCTCTTGTGCGAAGGGGGGATCACTCCTCTGTGTGTTTTCTGGCACTTGCAGGCCAGTCTGGTGCTATCAGTGGCACTACATGAACGTGGCACACATCGCTCTCTGGCAGTGTGGCTGCTCTTGCCTCTGCCCCAGGCTCCCAGCTCGGAGTCCCCCAGTGGAGGTGAAGATGAGGCCCAGCGTGGGGACACCGATGGTCCTCCAGGCTCCCGGCTGAGGGCTTTGTGCACCATCCTGTGGGGAATGTGCAGCTGCCGCCCCCTTGCAGGGGAGGGCATCAGAGAGGGCAGGAGTCGCACAGCAAGCAGAGTGAGCCAGGACGGGCCGACCCCACTCTGCGCGGCCCCATCCTGATGCTTTTGGGAGCCTGTCCCCAGCCTCACCTCCGGCACCACCACCAGGTCTGCCTCCGGTCTGTCTGCCTCCTGCAGCCTGAAGCCACATCTGCCCTCGACCCACAGAGCATGTCCCACCCAAGCCCTCACGGGAGCACCTACTGTGAGCCAGGCCGCGGCCCAACCCAGGGGTGGGCTCGTGGGGGTCCTGCCTCCCCATGGCGCAGCCCCACTGCAACCGCGCCATCCTCACCCACGGCCCCTGCAGCCGCCAGAGGGCGCCCGCGGACCCTCCTCGCCCGGCCCTGCGCGGCCCCGCCTCCGTGGGGTCAAAGCCGCAGCCCTCAGCGCCCTGCGCCGCCTGTCGCCGTCTCCCTCCAGCCGCAGCCACCCGGGCTCCTAGCTGTGCCTCTGGCTGGTGGGCGTCCCGCCCCAGGGCCTTTGCACGGCCCTGTGCATGGCCTGGCGGCAGCAGGGCCTCCCTGACCACACGTGTCCGCGGGGCCCAGCTCTCCTCCCGGCCGGCCCTTGCCCATCCTCTCAGCCCTGGCCAGCGCCTGCTGGCCTGCGGGCCACCTCGTCTCCGCTTGTGTCCCTGCGTGGGTGGGCATGGGCCCCGCAGGGAGCAGGTGGCCCGTCCTTGGTCCTGCGTGCGCCCCGCGCTCCTTCCTGCGCCCCCGCCTTCTCACCTCAGCCTCCAGAAATAGCCCCTCCAGAATAGCGCGAATCCGGCTGCTGCCCACGCTGCCGCGAGGTGGCACTGGGCGCGTCCCGGAGCCTCCTCGAACGAGCCCCGCCCCCAGGGCTGGCCGGCTGGGGTCAGGAGCCCCGGGCGTCACCCAGAGCTGGTGACCTTGGTGGGTGGCCTCAGTTTACCTGGCGGAGGTGGCTGGCGCGTGCTGGGGACTGCCGGTCCTGGTGGGACCCATGCCCGCCCTCGCCGCTGCCCTGGCCACCTGCCCGCCGTCCTCCCAGCCCCTGGGTCCTGGGGTCGCTGTGCTGGGCTCAGGGGGGACGTCTGCAGGCTGCTGCCCAGCTGACCCCTGCCTGCAGTCAGGACGCGGCACGAGCCTGGCCAAGGCCCCGACCTGTCACCGCCCCCTGCTTCCTGCTCTGGCCCAGCAGGTGTGGCCCTCGCAGGGGACAGGAAGGGCCTGGGGTGGGCGGGGGCACTTCCGCTGCAGCCCTGGCCCTGGAGCTGTGCTCTCGGCCACCTTGGGCAGTGCCTGGGCACCTGCTGTGCTGGCCCCACAGGGTGCCGCGTGGGTGGCCAAGGCAAGCCTTCTGGTCAGGGAGAGCCAGTGACCAGAGCCGCCCATCCAACAGCAGCAGGACACAGAGGGGACCCTGCGGAGGGTGGGGTGCCACTCCAAGGACGTCACCCTCCAGGAGGGACAGTTGGCCAAAGCCTGACGGAGGTGAGGGAGGAAGCCAGTGCCCGTGGCGTGGCTGTGCCAAGGCCCTGGGGCCGGCGAGCCTGGCCTGGTGGGTGGCCTCTGAGGCGCCCAGCACTCTGCTCGAGCTTCGTGGCATCGCATGAGGAGGGGACTCCCGTCCCCACCGGACAGAGGAGGCTGAGGCCACACAGCCGGACCCAGCGGTACCGCCCCAGGCCGACCGCGCTCCGTGGGGTCTGGACTCTCCTTCCAGATGGTGCCCGGTGCCCACTTGAGGGAAACCCGTGTGGTCAGCAGCTCCGTGGCTGGGCTCATGTTCTGCCCTGACCTCCCACCGGGCTGTGTGGCCTCCTGGCTGTGGCTCAGCCTCTCTGGGCGTCATTTCCCGAGAGGTCAGCTGCTGGGGCTGCGCGGCTGTCAGGGTGTCTGTCCTGCACTGGGCCCCGCCTCGGGCTGAGGGGTGGCCCCCCGCATCCTGCCTCGTCCACCGCATCCCAGGGGGACGGTCTGCAGGCACGTGGCCTGCGGGGGTCAGCGGAGCCCACCTGGCCAGCCCCTGCCGTGGGTCCCTCTGCACGGCCAGGAGGAAGGCCCTGGGGCAGCCAGGTGGCCTCCCCGGGCCATGCTGCGTCCCATGCTCCACGGTGCCGTGTGCAAAAGCCCCAGTCGGCCTCTGGAGCAGAGCGCGGCTCCGGACCGCCGGACCTGGCGCCGGGAGGGTCTCGCAGAAGACGCAGCCGGGCTTCCCTCGGGCTCCCTTGTGTGCGGCTCCGGGCGCCCTCGGAAACCGTGGCCAGCGGTGGCCGTCCCCCACCACCTTGCTCCCCGAAGGCAGTTCGCTGTGCGCCCAAGACCCAGCCCTGGCCTCCCGCAGGCCCCGCCCACCCAGCCCTGGCCTCCCGCAGGCCCCGCCCACCCAGCCCCTGCCTGCGCTGTGCGCACTCGGCCCTGTCTCCGCTCACCTTGTTCCTGGGCTTCTCCACGGCCCTTATAGGTCACCTGCTGTATACCATGCGAGGTGGCATGGTGACCACATCCCGGGCCAGATCTGGGGACAGGAGTCCTGCATTCACATCTGCCTTCCTGTGTTCCTGCCACGCCGCGGGTCTCGGACAAGGGCCTGACCTCTCTGAGACCCGGTCTCCGCCTCTGAGTGGGGAGGCTCTGGTGCCAGCGGGCAGCCGTGCGCTGGCAGACGCAGCCCTGCCCGGCCCCCTTCCTGCCCCGGCAGCCCTGCTGCGCCCGGGGTTTTCGGGGACGGAACCAGCCGGGCTGGAAGAGTCCCGGCCGCCTCAGGGCTGTGCCCCTCGCCTGCGCGCCATTGAGCGCAGTGCCCGTTCGACCGGGTGCTTGGCGCACTTGGGGGCATTTAGCGTCCCCCCTGCGTCCCCCGCCCAGTGTCTGTGGCCGCCCGCCCAGGAGGCCTCGCTGGCCGGGGTCCTCCCGCCCTGGGGAGAGCGCGCGTGGAAAGCAGTCTCGGGCCTTCCGGGCCCAGGGCCTGCCGGGGTCCAGGGAGCCACGTGGGCGTTCATTGAGCACCTGCTCTGTGTGGGCGTGGGCAAGGTGCTGGGAGAGAGTGATGAGGGGGACGGAGGGAGCCCCAGGGGTACGAGACCTTTCCCAGTGTCTGCGCCACGTCAGCTGTTCAGGAACGGGGCTCGGGGGCGGGGGCGGGGGTGCTGGCGCAGCAGCAGAGTCAGGAAGGCCTCCCGGGATAGGCACCCCGAGAAAGGACCGTGAAGTGGGAGAGCGTACTGGGGAGGTGCAGTGGTGCAGCCGTGCAAAGGCCCCGGGGCAGGTGGCCTGCGTGTTGAGGCCCGTGAGTTGGAGCGGAAGAGGGAGCAGGGTGGGCTCGAGGGGACCCCAGCTCCCTTGTTTGAGCCTTGCAGAGACGTATGAACTGAAATGAAGAGGGTGAGAGGGGCTGGCGTGGGCCCAGGGGTGTGGCCCTCCCGGATGTGCCCAGCGGCTGGGGGGCGACTGGCTGAGCCCACAGGAGCTGCCCCGCGCTAGGCATGGGTGATGATGGAAGTACTTAGAACAAAACCCGGGCCAGGCGCAGTGGTGTGCACCTGTCATACCAGCACCTGGGGAGGCTGAGGCAGGAGAATGCCAAGTTCAAGACCCTTAACAACTCGGCAAGGCCCTGACTCCAAACAAAGTCAAAAGGACTGGGGTGGCTCAGTGGTAGCCAGCGTGTTCCCAGGACCTGGCCTGTCCCCAGTACTAGGGGAAGAGTCACCTGGAAACCCCAGGCCTGCACAGGACCTGGAGGACCTGCAGGCCGCACACCTAACGCCAGGATGGGCAGCAGAGGGTCTGGTTTGCAGACCGAAGCCCAGAGAGGGTTAGACACCTGCCCACGGACACACAGCACCACTGGCACCAGTCAAGCCCCTCCCTTCTGTGGTTTCCCACCCCCAGAGCTGCTGGCTTTAGCTCTTGGCGGTTTCCAGGCTCCCTGTTGGCTCTGGCTTGGCGCTCAGCTCCCACCTCAGTGCACTCTGTGCCCAGGGTCTGAGGCCGGGTGGGCTTGAGTGCCCCCACCTTACCCCAGGGCTCCTCTCCCTCCCCGCTTGGCTCCCCGGAGGGAGGGAAGGCGGGAGGGAGGCGGCAAAATTATATACACAGGGACGTGTAGGAATTAGTTTAGGACCCGGGCCAAGAGCCACTTGCGCTTGGCCAAGCATTGTGGGTAATTCATCGCTGATTACCATAAAGCCATTGGGCTGGCGGCCGCCGGCTCGATTTAAGATTCTGGTGAATCTGTCATCGGCCTCCCTGAGCCCTGGTCCCTGGTCCCTGAGCCCTGAGCCCTGGTCCCTGAGCCCTGAGCCCTGAGCCCTGAGCCCTGAGCCCTGGTCCCTGGTCCCTGAGCCCTGAGCCCTGGTCCCTGAGCCCTGGTCCCTGGTCCCTGAGCCCTGAGCCCTGGTCCCTGAGCCCTGGTCCCTGGTCCCTGGTCCCTGAGCCCTGGTCCCTGGTCCCTGGTCCCTGGTCCCTGGTCCCTGAGCCCTGAGCCCTGGTCCCTGGTCCCTGAGCCCTGGTCCCTGAGCCCTGGTCCCTGGTCCCTGGTCCCTGGTCCCTGAGTCCTGGTCCCTGGTCCCTGGTCCCTGAGCCCTGTTCCCTGGTCCCTGGTCCCTGAGCCCTGTTCCCTGGTCCCTGGTCCCTGAGCCCTGAGCCCAGGTCCCTGGTCCCTGAGCCCTGGTCCCTGGTCCCTGGTCCCTGAGCCCTGGTCCCTGGTCCCTGGTCCCTGGTCCCTGGTCCCTGGTCCCTGAGCCCTGAGCCCTGGTCCCTGAGCCCTGTTCCCTGGTCCCTGGTCCCTGGTCCCTGGTCCCTGAGCCCTGAGCCCTGAGCCCTGTTCCCTGGTCCCTGAGCCCTGGTCCCTGAGCCCTGTTCCCTGGTCCCTGGTCCCTGAGCCCTGAACCCTGGTCCCTGGTCCCTGAGCCCTGGTCCCTGGTCCCTGGTCCCTGCCTTCTTCCTGGCCAAGAGCAGCTGAAGGAATGAGGCCCGCGGACTCCTGGGCACCACCTGGATAAGCCGGGCGTGGCGGTCAGTGCCCGGCGACCCGCGGTCCCAGTGGCCCTGCGGCCTGGCCTGGGTGGTGCCCCATCTCCGAATCTCCTGCTCTCTGCACTTATGGGGTTCTGACTGTTTGCTTGGCCCCCAGTGGGCGCAGGGCCGTCGCCTGGGCCAGTGGACGGTGGGAAGCCTTTGTCCCTGCCCTGTCGCCGGGAGGGCCGGCGGGCATCGCGCTGGGCAGCGTGCTCTTCCTGACGCCCCCGGGCGATTCTGCGCCTCGGAAGGGCCTGCACAGCCCTCCAGCCTCGCGGGCCCAGCGCCTCCGCGGGTCCCTCGGTGCCTGAGCCGGAGGTATCGCCACAGCGCTGTGCCAGCCCCGCAGCGCCACCTTAGCGCCAGGTGCTCGTGACCCACTCCCCAGGCCGGCCGGGGCCTTGCGAGGGCCCTGGGACCGCGGGGTCACCTGGACGTCACCTGGACGTGGGCAGGCTGAGCGGCGGCCAGGCCCGCAGCCCCGCCCTCCTGCTCTGGTGGGCGCCGGCTGTTCTGTGACCCGTCCCTCCGAGGGCCGCCTGAGCTGGTGCGCCGTAGCGGGGACCTGCGGCCTTCAGGACGGCGGACCATCCGCCGGGCCCTGTGGGCAGCCGGGTGCCCGGTCGTGCGGGTGGGGCCTGCCTGTCCCTCGCCGGCCGCCCTTGGGCATCAGCAGGAAAGGAACAGCTTCTCCAGGGACCAGAGCCGGCCGGCGAGACTGCCCACGTGCCGGGCGAGGGTAGCGCGGGGCCATGGAGGTGCCCACCCGCGGGCCTCGGCCGGGCAGAGCCCTGCAGCGGAAGCGCTCACCGCGGGCTGCGTCCGGAGACACGGGGTCTGAGGAGCCCAGGGAGCAGCTTGTGCGCGTCCTGGGGGACTTGGGGCGGATGCGCTCGCGGGTGTGGGGGGCGCGTCTCCAGGCCCCAGGACTGTCAGGTCTCGTGCCCTGGGCCTCCACCTGCCCCCGGCCTCAGGACCAGGGCAAACTCCGGGCGCTCAGGTGCAGGAAGCTCAGCCTGTACCAGCTCCAGGGTCTGGAGTTGGTCCAGGGACGGGAGCACTCATTAAGCTCCTGCTGTGTGCCGCCTGTCTGAGCACCTCCCCAGCCTAAGTGCTCGGGAAGGCGGGGTGAGGCCCAGACCCCTGCAGGCTGCGCCCCCGGCAGACCTGGGGCACCCAGGACGCTGCCCGAGGGCCGTGCCACCGCCCTGGCTCTCCGCTGGGAGGCACCCGGCCGTCCCCCTCTCCTCTGCCTCCCTCCCGGCTCCCTCCACCCTGGCCTCAGGGGCGCTGTCCGTGGCCCCGGCCTCCCTGCAGGGGAGAGCAGGATTCCTCCTGTCCCGTCCTCGTGCCTGAGCCTCCCCTGCGGCCCTGCCAGGCGCGGCCCCCAGCGCGGTTCTGATCTGGACCTGCCCATCTCCCTGCCTCCCTGACGGGCCAGGGGTCTCCGTGATGCAGACGCAGGGCTGCCTGGGCCACCCATGTCCCAAGTGTTCAGCCTGGGCCCTGGTATACAGTGGGTGCTCTGTAAATGCTGGGGTTGGCTGGGAGGCCCGTGCCTGTTACTCCCGCCACGCCCGCTGCTCTTCCTTCAGCACCTAGTGTTTGTCCACCTCAGGACCTTCGTGGAGGCCTGAAGGTGGGAAGGAAACCGTGAAAACGTGGAGGAGGGGCAGTCTAGGCAGAGGCACAGCCATGCAAAGGCCCTGGGGCAGAGTGAGGAGCCTGCGTAGCTGCAGCAGCGGCGGAGGGGAAGAGGAGGGAGGCAGGGAGGAGATGGGCAGGTCGTGCAGAGTCCGGAGGGCCGCAGGGAAGACGGGCTCTCCCCTCAGGGAAGTGGAGCCGTGGAGGGCTGTGGGCAGAGGAGAGGCCCACTCAGCTGCTCACGGGGGCCCTCCAGCTGCCGCTGGGTGGAGTCTGCAGGGCCAAGACAAGAGCCCGGGCCGGGCTGGGATGACTCCACTGACCCACAGAGGCGATAATGGGGCTAGCCATGTTGGGACGGAACGTGGAGGACAGACTTCTGAGTAAATCAGTCTTTCCATACGGATGAGGGAAGAGGGGAGTCGGGGTCGGTGCCCAGGTCTGGCCTCAGCCCCTTGCAGGTCACAGCTGCCTTCACCTGAAATGCAGCGGACAAGGAAGGAGCAGGTTTGCTGGATCCAGCCATTCCTGAAGCCAACTGCATTTGCCCAGGAGGAGAGGAAAGGAGTCGGACCCGTGGGGGCCACAGGTGGAAAGGGCAGCGTGGACCTGGGCGTGCCCTTGGCGGGCAGTGAGCCCGCTGCGCTGGATCTGGCAGGCAGACGCGGCTCCGGGCTCTGAGTGAGTGTGGGCGGGCTCCCGGCCGGTTGGCACACGCTTGCTGCCCCAGGGCACGAATGCCATGCTGGGTGTGGAGGGCCCATGGGCACGGCAGCCTGGGGCTGGGCGGCTGGGAGGAAGCTGCCCAACCAGTTTCTCCCTCCGGAAGGAGGCCGGGCGTGTGCCCTGGTGGTTGGCGTGATGATTCGGGCCCCAAAGGAGGAGGCGGGCGGGGCGGGTGGGGTCCTGCATCAGGCAAACCACCGAAGTGGGCACAGTCCAGGGGCGTCCGCCCTGCCTGGGGAGCTTGCTGGACACGGGGGATGGAGATGCGATGGAGGATGTGCCTTCCAGGCGGCTCCCGCGGGGGACAGTGGGGTCGGCCTCGGCCCCCACCCCCCGTGAAGGGGAAGAGGTTCCGCTCGCTCACGCAGAGGCCAGTGGGAAGCAGCGGCCCCAGGGCCTTTGCCCTCACCGTCTTGCTACCTGGAAGCCGTTCCCTCGGGGTCTCCGTCCCCACAGGGGTGAGGCCAGGGCCTGCCGTGCCGCACCCCGTCCTTTTGCCTTCATTTTGAGAGGGTCTGGCTCCGTCGCCCAGGCTGGCCTGGAACTGCCAGGCTGCGCTGCTCCTGCCCCCGCCGCCCGGAAGCTGGGTGACAGGTGTGCCCCCCGGGTGGCTCTGGCAGGTTGCTGATCTCAGGTCGGACGCAGATGCGGCCCCTTCCAGCTCCGTCTCTTCTCGGCTTCAGCGCTGCCTGGCGCTGTGGGGTTCACCGGGCTGTGTTGGGGGCATCCCCCCACTTGTCTGCGAGCCCCCGAGGTGGGGGGTGGTTCTGTCCTGACACCACCGTGTCCCAGCAGCCCGGCATGTAGTAGGTGCTCAGTAAACGTTTGTGGGAAGAGCAAGTGAGAGTGACGTCGGCCGCGGTCTCTGCGCCGGGACGGACTGCGGCGGTTTCGCTTCCTCCTCTGCTGATTCCCCTGCTCTGCTGCTGCACGCGCCTCTTTTATAATTAGAAGAAAAGTTATTTTGAAAAAAATTACCCCCAAAGTCCCAGCTGCAGGAGCTGACGTGATCCAGCCCTGTGTCCCTCCCCAAGGGCCGCCTCCTGGTGTGTAGGGAGGACGTTGCAGCTGAAGGTCAGGGACTCCTGGTTCGGCTCTCAAGGGCACCTGGTGGGCACCTGGTAGACTCCCGGAGCCGGGGTGCTGACCAGAGACCCTGGGGTCATTCTCGAGTCACACCCAGCAACCAGCCCTTTGGGGAACAGCCCCGGAACCTGCCCCTCCACCTGGACCAGCCGCACATCCACCCCGTCCTGGCTCCTGTCCCCACCCCGCGCCTGCCCTCCACCCGCGCAGAGGCGCCTGTGAGCACTGGGCCCCGCCCCTCCCTCCTCTGCCTGCAGCCCTCCATGGCTCCCACCTCCCTGGGGTCAAAGCCCAGGTCCTCCTCGCAGCCCACAGGGCCCCATGTGACCCTTCCCACCTCCCCTGTCCCCTCCACTCTGCCACAGCCACCCAGGCTCCTAGCCGTGCCTCTGATGGCGGCCGGGCTCCATCCCGCCCCAGGACTCTTGCACAGGCTGAGTCGCTCGCTGCCTGGGTGGCGTCCTCTCTGTCGCCCTGCTCCTTCCATCCCTGACCTCCTTGGGGTCTTTCTCTCATACATCCCCCCGCAAAGCCCCTTCCTTCCTGGTTCAGCCTCTCGGGCTCCACCTCCTGGTCCAGCAGCTCCTTTCCTTCACACTCCCCTCTGTGAGCGGAACCCCGTCGGTCTCGGCCATGGCTGGGCCTGGTGGTGGGTTCAGATGTGCCGATCCGGGCTGGTGCCCAGGCTGTGCAGCGTGGCTCTGCGGGGAACCTGGGTCAGGGGTGCTCCTGGCTAAGAAGAGCCCTGGCCGCCCGTGCAGACACTGCTCAGGGCTCCTGGGGGCCTGGTCCCCAGCTGGGGACAGAAACGGATGTCCCATCTGCCCTGAGAACACAGCCCTGCTGGACGGGCAGATCCATGTGGCAGTCGGGGCTCGTGCAGACGGGGTCTCCCCCCGCAGGAGGCAGCGGCCACCTGGTCCCGATCTCCCCACCCCACTGGGATGGACATGTTCCCAGACCACTGTGGTCACTGCCATCAGATGAGGACAGGCAGCCGTCTCCATGGAGAGACGTGGCCAGCGGTCCCCAGAAGGCAGGGCTGGCTGGGGAGGCGTGGCAGGCCTTTGGCTACCACCCTCTGGGTCCTGGTCAGCTCGGAGGTGGGCACATCTGTCCCGGTCCCAGCTGCCTGGGGTCTTACAACACAGACTTCTTGCCTGGCTAATGCTACGATGGGGGGCTGAGGCTTGGGGTCACATGTGGGGTGCCTGACTTCAAGCGCAGCTCAGTGCCTTGCTACAGGCAGGCGAGCACCTACTGTGTGGCCACCGAGTCAGGGCGGTAAGCACTGCCCGATTCATGGCCACGCTGACACAGCG